>NC_091285.1:612069452-612679626 GCF_032444005.1 Ranitomeya imitator
TGCACGGCTGTTCTTGCGATAAGATAAGTTATCGCGAGAACTGCAGTGGACAAGGGACTTCTGGCAGCGGGACTGGTGAGCCGGCAGACATGCGTAGTAAGCTGCATTTACGAAGTTTCTACGCATTTGACCAATCATTAGATGTGGGTTTTACCGCATCTAATGATAGTCTAGTCTAGACATGCTGCGTTCTGAAAAGGCGCGCCGCATGTCTGTTTACGCAGGTCTGTCGCCTGCGAGTTTTACCGCATAGTGCAGATGCGATTTCATGAAATCCCTTCCACTATGCTGTAACATCTGGACGCTGTGTGTTTGATGCTGCGGCTCTAAGCAGCATCAAACACACAGCGTTTCCTGAACGTGGAAACATACCCTTACACCTTAGTAGGATTAGGCGACTGCTGAATGTGCTCCTCTGCTTCAAGAACAGCTCGTACAGTGGGTGTGTATTATTGATCATTATAGCCCTACACTTCTTCTGAATTCTATCCTCCAATACCTCCTTAATAGAGTCCAGATGGAGGCCAACAGCCGCGCTTGCCTTCCTGATAAGTTTGTTGAGCTTATTAGCATCAAATACTCGCACACTACTGCCCCAGCATATGATAGCAAAAAATGGCGCTTGCTGCAATGGACTGGCAGAACATTTCCAGCATTTTACTGCAAACACTGAACAACCTGAGCTTCCAAAGAAAGTACAGTCTGCTCATTCCCTTCTTGTAAACCTTTTCTGTATGACACCTCCAATTGAGTTTACTGTCCAGGTGAACCCCTAAATATTTGTAGCGCTCAACAATCTCAACCTCCTGGCCCGCAATATTAATCGGTAAATAATCCTCCTTTTTCTTTCTATAACTTACCACCAACTCCTTGTTTTTCTTTTCATTTAGTTCTAGACGGTTAGTCCGGCACCTATCCACAAAGTCAGAAACCACCCTTCTATATTCCTCCGCCCCCTGGCCCCCCACAATGCCCCCTACAATCATTGAGTCATCTGAGCATTTTTGGAGATGACAAAAATATGATTTATACTGAAAGTCAGCTGTATACAATGTGAAGATAAAGGGCGACAGCACTGTACCCTGAGGGGCTCTAACACTGCTCTGTACGCTGCCACAAACTGCAGACTCTCCGTCAGGTAGTCTCTTATCCAGTTCACCATCCCCTCATCCACTGCCATATCAGTCAACTTATTACGTAGTAAGGGCGGCTGTAAGGTACTGAAAGGACTTGAGAAGTCAAAGAACATGGTGTGAACTACAGATCCATCATTGTCCAAGAATGAATGTACTGTATGTAGCAGAGACACTACAGTATCATCCACCCCCATCTCTGCTGGTACGCAAACTGCAGGGGGTCAGTAAAAGCCCTCACCCTCAAACACAAGTAGGCGAGTATTATTCTCTCCAAGGACTTCATAGCATGTGATGTTAAGGCCACTGGATGATAGTCTTGTAAGGAAGTTGGAACAGTGGTCTTAGGATCCGGCAACAGGCAGGTGGTCTTCCACAGTTCTGGTACACCTGTTATTGAAGGCTCCAGTTAAACAGATCCTGGAAGACAGTACACAGTTGGTTTGCACACGCTCTGAGGACACGTGGGCTGAGGCAATCAGGCCCAGCTGCTTTGCCAATAACAAGTCTACCAAACTGTTTTCTCACGTCGCTTTGGGAGACGGTGAAATCCGGCAGTTTATCCCCCAATATCAATGCTGCCGTTCCTTTTCCTGCACCATCCCCCATTCCTGATGATGCTGTGCTTGTGTTGGTGAATCTGTTGAAAAACGCGTTCATTTCATTAGCCAAGGGCAGATCCACTTCCCCATGCTCCGGCTTTGCCTTAAACCCAGTTAGCTGTTTAATGCCAGACCACTCCTCCATGGAATTGTTGTGTGACCATTTATTTTCTAATAAAGTAAAGGCTGTCAATATTTGATTTGGATCACTTGATAAAGTCTTAAGCATATTAAAAAAGGAATTTCAATCAAAAAGTTGTGTAAGGTGTAATGGTTCTGCTTTAAGTGTAAGGAGACTTATAGGCCATACAGTACTCTTCTCAGAATCTAATTATGCAAATAGGCTCATCAGAAAGGAAAAGGATAGGAACTCTAGTGCCACCTTTTAGTAGCAGCCCTAAAAGTCAATATCTACTCTTTAGGGGCTTTTTAATATAATTTATTGTCTAAATATACTTTTAGAATTGCTACTTCCAGCACTAGAGTTCCAGGCCTCTTTTTCTCTCTATAGACATTTTTAATCATAATCAATAAATTGCAAGTTACACTGAATATTTCCTCCTATTCTGTACCAGGATGCCAATAGATTAATCAGCATTTAATGGTGACAGGTTCTCTTTAACTATCTGTCTGGCTGAAGGAGAGAGCCCACCAATATTTCCTGTCCTGCAGCACAGACGTCATTGTTTGGCGTCTCTCGTGTCATCTGCCCCTCTATGAGAATAATATATGCAGATCATGCTTAGAAGGCAGCGTGTGCTGCAGAATCCACTTTGCAAAGCAGCCTATTATATGGCTTCTGTTCCATTGTTTTGACGTTTGTAATAGAAATACATAGGTGGTTAACCAAGCCTGAAAGATTGAGTTATGATTATTATACTGAAAGAGAAGTCATAAAAGGTAACGTCTGTACTGCGTGAGGGTGGAAATGAGTTTGCAGTTACCCTGGGGTTATCTCATAATGCTGTACAGTTGTAAGAAAGTTAATATGGCTGAATTCTTTAATATAGCCTAATCCCATTCTGTAATTACAGGAGCAGCTAAAATGGAAATAAAACAGCTACTTAGACAGGCTAAAAATGCCAGTTGGAGAACTTACACTGAATAATCAATAGGAATATTTCACTTGTGAAATCTGCTCTGTTTAAATAATCTCCACAATGACATTCTAGTACGGTGTATTGAGGATGGGATATGCAGAGACGCTATGTACCGTAGGTCATCATACAGATTGGCAGAAATTTTGAGGATTGACCCATAGAGAATCAAGTTCGAATTTAACTTCTTGAAATTTTCAATTTCACGCAAATTCAAACATTTTCGGATTCAATTCGCTTTTTATAAAATAAACTTTTCCATCATCATTTTCCACACTGCTAAAGCATCATAGAGCGTGCAAATGGTATTTTGCGTTGCTTCAGGATCTTTTCTATAATTTCTTGCAGCTTTGACATTTTACGGATTATTATACCTTGTTCTGTGGTGGTCAGTACCTGGACCATCAAAGATCAGCGGTTCCCAACGGAGAACAGTTTGTACGGAAGAGTTGTTTTCCATCTCCAGAGTCACTCAGTAAGTATCTATTCTATAGAGTGTAAGCTCTCATGATGAGTGGTGTTCTCTCTCACTGTAGAATGTAAGCTCCTATGACCAGCAGAGTCCTCTCTTTTCTATAGAATGTAAGCTGTTATAGTCAGCAGAGTTCCTTCTCTGTCAGCGATTCACAACAGACCACAGACTGTATGGCAGAGTCATTTTCCATCTCCAGAGTAGCTGGGTAAGTATTTCTTCTATGAAGTGTAAGCTCTTTATAGTCAGCAGGGTCCTCTCTTTGTCTCCTGTAGAGTGTAAACTATTATGGTCAGCAGGGTCCTCTCTGTCTCCTGTAGAGTGTAAACTATTATGGTCAGCAGGGTCCTCTCTCTGTCTCCTGTAGAGTGTAAACTATTATGGTCAGCAGGGTCCTCTCTCTGTCTCCTGTAGAGTGTAAACTCTTATGGTCAGCAGGGTCCTCTATTTCTCTCTTCTTTTTTGTGTGTAAGCTCTTATGGTCAGCAGGCTCCTCTCTCTCCTGTAGAATGTATGCTTTTATGGTCAGTGGTGTACTCTATTTCTCACTTTTGTAGAGCGTAAGCTCTTGTGGTCAGCGGTGTCCTCCCTTTCTCTCTTCTGTAGAGTATAAGCTCTTATGGTCAGTGAGGTTTTTCTCCTGAATAGTGTAAGCGCTTATGGTCAGCGGGGTCCTCTCTCTCTTCTGTATAGAGTAAGCTCCTACGGTCAGCAGGGTTTTTGCTCTCTCCTCTCCCCTACTTGTATTTTCTGAGCAATTGCAAGGTTCCCAGTATTAAGATTTGGGCACATTTTTTCACTGCACATCAAATTTTGGGGGAATATTTGGTGAAATTGGCGAAAATCGATGCATCTCTAATCAGGGCCCAAAATCAGAGCATCAATTAAATCAGAGCAAAGCCAATTATGTATTACATGAATAGTCATGGCAGAGTGGCTCTAAAATAAGGATCAAATCTCCCCCTTAGGGTTAATACCCGGCACTGAACCCAGCACTCAGGAGCGGAGCATGAGGCTGCATGTATTCCTATGCGACCGCATGCTCCGATCTGAGTGCCGGGTGCAGTGCTGAGTAGGGTTGAGCGACTTTTACTTTTATAGGTTCGGGTCGGGTTTCACGAAACCCGACTTTTTCAAAAGTCGGGTCGAGTGAAATCAGCCGATCCTATAAAAAAGTCCGGGTCGGGGTTGGCCGAAACTCGAAACCCAATGCAGTGCATTGGGTTTCCAATGGTTCCCAGGGTCTGAAGGAGAGGAAACTCTCCTTCAGGCCCTGCAATCCATATTTAAGTGTAAAATAAAGAATTAAAATAAAATCTATCGCTATACTTACCCTCTTACTTATTCCTATATATAGGAATATATTCCTATTAGGTATATACTCACCCTCGGACGCGCCCTGCTTTTTTCCGGCAGCCTTCCTTCCTAAGAATCAGCGCTTGCAGGACCTTGCGGTGACGTCGCGGCTTGTGATTGGTCGCGCGAGCGGTCACATGGGCGGTCACGCGACCAATCACAAGCCGTGACATCACCGCAAGGTCCTGCAAGCGCTGATTCGAAGGAAGAAAGGCTGCCGGTTAGTACCAGGGCGCGTCAGAGGGTAAGTATAGCGATATTTTTTATTTTATTTCATTATTTTACACTTAAATATGGATTCCGATACCGATTTCTGATATTGCAAACATATCGGAACTAGGGATCGGAATTCCAATACCAGATTCAGAAGATCGCCGACTTCATGGCCGACCCCACACAGGGGTCGGGTCGGGTTTCATGAAACCCGACTTTGCCAAAAGTCGGCGACTTCTGAAAATGGCCGACCCATTTCGCTCAACTCTAGTGCTGAGTATTAACATGCGAGACTCATCCGAGTTTCTCGCAAGTGAGTATGAGCCCTTATTCCCAGTATGGTATAGGGTTTTGCCTACTAGAAGAAAAAAGGTCTGTATGGGCAAGAATAGGCTCAAATAGAACTTCTGCTGGCAAATTTCTATGCCCTTCACACTATTTCAGCTTAAGTTAAATTTCTTCTGAATGAAAAGTGTTATGATCCATCACTGATTCGTTACCACATCAAAAGTATGGCTGTGAAATGGTTAAATCACCAGTGTTGGTTACATTTATGTCACAGTTAGGGTTTTAATTATGTTGAGGCTTATTTTCTGTTCATGTAAATGTCATGATATTTTGATTCCGATAATTAAAGCTTGATAATTGACTGCTATTATTCTCATTGTTATTATGTTACATTTGACACTTTAATGCTATCCACAAAAACATTAAAAGGGACCATAAGAACCAGCTATTCGTGCTTGAAAAAAGTTTACTTCCACACAGTGACACTTACTTTATGAACACACTCATGGGACTGTACCTATGAACTGAGACAATGCCTTTTGACAAAGCCCAGTATGTAGAAAGCGGGTACCACTGTCTCTGTAGTGAATGATAAGAGGAGAATGCTTCTTTACTACTGTTATTTTGGATCCTACATCTAATTTTTCTTTCAAAATTGCACTTTGCACTTCTTGCTATATGTTGTTTGTGAATTTTTTGAAAAAATAATCCAATAAAAGTTACTTTTTATTTCCCAATTTGCTTAGCTAACATAGATTTCTTTGGGTTTACATTAGTCGCTGTTCTCTCCCGGTCTTTGTATTAGTTGGAATCAATTGGCAAAGCATGTGTCATCTTTTTGTTGAAAGACCACATGCCATTGACAAAACATGGTACCAATGCAAGATGTACTGTCATTGCTGAAGCCAATATATTTTGATGTTACTAAACTTTGATGTTACTCAACTATATAACCTTTTTTTTCTAAAAGGGGCTTTCAGGATCAGGTGAATCCTGGGCTATCACACTTGTGCAAGGCCTACAGCCTCTTCAATGTTTATATTATTCCATCTACCTGCAGATGGCAGGTAGAGGTCACGATCAGAGATGTGCATACTCAACCATGGTACATAGTCCATGTCTGTGTTCTCTGGTCATAGACAGGAGCTACATGAATTTCCTTTCTCTACAGAATACCAGGTTTGACTTATGATTAGCCAGGATCGCAAAACATCATTGAGAATTAGCTTGCAAAAAAGAAGCTAAGTTGAGACTTATTAGCTGTCTACAAATTTCTAAAGGGGTATCACAATGTAAATGAATCATCCTTATTCTCATTTGCACATGGAAACATGAGAAACAATGGAATGAAACTGAAAAGGAGAAGATTAGTGTTGAGCATTCCGATACTGCAAATATAGGGGCAGCACAGTGGCGCAGTGGTTAGCACAGCAGCCTTGCAGCACTGGGGTCATGGGTTCTAATCCCACCCAGGACAACATCTGCAAAGAGTTTGTATGTTCTCTCCGTGTTTGCGTGGGTTTCCTCCAGGTACTCCGGTTTACTCCCACACTCCGAAGACATACTGATAGGGATTCTAGATTGTGAGCCCATTGGGGACAGTGATGATAATGTGTGCAAAACTGTAAAGTGCTGCGGAATATGTTAGTGCTATATAAAAATAAAGATTATTATTATTATCGGGTATCGGCCGATACTCGTGGTATTGGAATTCTGATACTGAGTTTTGATACTTTCTCAATATCGGATACTGGAATTGGAAGTTCCCAAAATTCAATGAGCCAGTTTGATTTAATTCAGCCAATGAGGATTCCTAAGAAGTGAGGGCACATCCAGTTATGCATGTTAGTCATGTAACTACTGGCATGGCTGTGATTGGCTGCTGAAATGATGTCATGATGCACTATAAAAGTCTAAACAAAAGGAAAAGAAGCCACAATATAATCTGCACACCACCAATAAGTTTTATGAAACACAAGACAATTTTATTGGTAACAAAGGTAATTAAAAACAGTTAAAAGTACACAAAACAACTCCCCCATGAGGCCTGTCCAAAACAATATCTCATAAATGGTATAGATAACACATGGTGCCTAGCACAAATACACAAAAATTAGAGGCACGGCTGGGATTGATCAATACAAATGTATACACCACCTGTTATTCCATCCCAGTAGGGAAATCCAAGTCACGGCTGCAAGCCTAATGATATAGACAACCCATGGGCAAAAATATAAGAGATAGCAAGATTTCAGTCCCTACTAAAGGGTTTAGTAGGGACTGAAATCTTGCTATCTCTTATATTGCTCTTGGCCACTTTACTGCACCCCCGCTTGCTATAATTATATAGGTAGTATTTGTAGTGCGCCAGCATCTTTGCCGTATTCAATTGCACTATAAAAGTCGCCGCCACCATTTCGGGTTCACTCTGCTGTGAATTCAGTTAGGGACAGGACGCTGTGTTCTGACTGAGGGCCAGTTTGAAATAGCGATTTGCTTCATTGTGCTGTACCAAGGATAATTTAGCAACCACTGTGTGAGAACCTTGTTTTTGCCTTGCAGCGCTGTTCACGGCTGTCTGCAAGGTCTCTGTGTGAGTGCACTTCACTCTGTAGTCTGTTCTTCAGCCACAGCCGGTTGTAGACAGCTCAGCGTGTGTAACTGCCTCATACTGTTCCATTGTCCTTTTTTCAATTAGTGCTGCCTGCTGCACATTGTTCCTGATTTATCCTATTAGTGGGTTTCCATCCGTATCCTGCTAGATTGTGGAAAAACACTATATAGGAGTACATAGAGGAGATTTTTTTGGCCTTGCAGCGCCGTTCATGGCTGTCAGCAAGGTATCTGTGTGAGTGCAGCTCACTCCGTAGTCTGTTCCGCAGTCACAGTTGGTTAACCCCTTCATGACCCAGCCTATTTTGACCTTAAAGACCTTGCCGTTTTTTGCAATTCTGACCAGTGTCCCTTTATGAGGTAATAACTCAGGAACGCTTCAACGGATCCTAGCGGTTCTGAGATTGTTTTTTCGTGACATATTGGGCTTCATGTTAGTGGTAAATTTAGGTCAATAAATTATGCGTTTATTTGTGATAAAAACAGAAATTTGGCGAAAATTTTGAAAATTTCGCAATTTTCACATCTTGAATTTTTATTCTGTTAAACCAGAGAGTTATGTGACACAAAATAGTTAATAAATAACATTTCCCACATGTTTACTTTACATCAGCACAATTTTGGAGACAAATTTTTTTTTTGCTAGGAAGTTATAAGGGTTAAAATTTGACCAGCGATTTCTCATTTTTACAACGAAATTTACAAAACCATTTTTTTAGGGACCACCTCACATTTGAAATCAGTTTGAGGGGTCTATGTGGCTGAAAATACCCAAAAGTGACATCATTCTAAAAACTGCACCCCTCAAGGTACTCAAAACCACATTCCAGAAGTTTATTAACCCTTTAGGTGCTTCACAGCAGCAGAAGCAACATGGAAGGAAAAAATTAACATTTAACTTTTTAGTCACAAAAATTATCTTTTAGCAACAATTTTTTTATTTTCCCAATGGTAAAAGGAGAAACTGAACCACGTAAGTTGTTGTACAATTTGTCCTGAGTACGCTGATACCTCACATGTGGGAGTAAACCACTGTTTGGGCGCAAGGCAGGGCTTGGAAGGGAAGGAGCGCCATTTGACTTTTTGAATCAAAAATTGGCTGCACTCTTTAGCGGACACCATGTCACGTTTGGAGAGCCCCCGTGTGCCTAAAAATTGGAGCTCCCCCACAAGTGTCCCCATTTTGGAAACTAGACGCCCCAGGGAACTTATCTTGATGCATAGTGAGCACTTTTAACCCCCAGGTGCTTCACAAATTGATCCGTAAAAATGAAAAAGTACTTTTTTTTCACAAAAAAATTCTTTTAGCCTCAATTTTTTCATTTTCACATGGGCAACAGGATAAAATAGATCCTAAAATTTGTTGGGCAATTTCTCCTGAGTACACTGATACCTCATATGTGGGGGTAAACCACTGTTTGGGCACATGGTAAGGCTCGGAAGGGAAGGAGCGCCATTTGACTTTTTGAATGAAAAATTATCTCCATCGTTAGCGGACACCATGTCGCGTTTGGAAAGCTCCTGTGTGCCTAAACATTTGCGCTCCCCCACAAGTGACCCCATTTTGGAAACTAGACCCCCCAAGGAACTTATTTAGATGCCTAGTGAGCACTTTAAACCCTCAGGTGCTTCACAAATTGATCTGTAAAAATAAAAAAGTATTTTTTTTTCACAAAAAAATTCTTTTCGCCTCAATTTTTTCATTATCACATGGGCAATAGGATAAAATGGATCATAAAATTTGTTGGGTAATTTCTCCCGAGTACGCCGATACCTCATATGTGGGGGTAAACCACTGTTTGGGCACACGGCAGGGCTCGGAAGGGAAGGCGCGCCATTTGACTTTTTGAATGGAAAATTAGCTCCAATTGTTAGCGGACACCATGTCGCGTTTGGAGAGCCCCTGTGTGCCTGTTGTGAATTCTGTGGCAGAGTTCACTCCTGTGGTCACAAGTGGTACTTCGGCTGATTATCTCTGGGATCTTCCGTTTGTGGAGGAAAGTGGTACTGCAGCTTCTGAGTTTCCTCCCTCAGGTGATCTGGTGAGCTCGTTAGCTTCTTCTCTACTTAACTCCACCTGATGCTTTGATCTATGCTTCCTGTCAATGTTTCAGTGTGGGACTTGTTTTTTCCCTGGATCATTCCTGTGGCCTGCTGCTCTGCAAAGCTAAGTTTTGCTTATGTTATTTTGTTGCTATTTTTCTGTCCAGCTTGCTTTATTGGTTTTTCTCACCTGCTGGAAGCTCTGAGACGCAGAGGGACCACCTCCGTACCGTTAGTCGGTGCGGAGGGTCTTTTTGTCCCCTCTGCGTGGTTTTTTATAGGTTTTTGTGCTGACCGCAAAGTTATCTTCCCTATCCTCGTTCTGTTCAGCTAGTCGGGCCTCACTTTGCTAAATCTGTTTCATCTCTATGTTTGTGTTTTCATCTTGCTCACAGTCATTATATGTGGGGGGCTGCCTTTTCCTTTGGGGAATTTCTCTGAGGCAAGGTAGGCTTATTTTTCTATCTTCAGGATTAGCTAGTTTCTCAGGCTGTGACGAGGCGCCTAGGTTCTGGTCAGGAGCGCTCCACGGCTACCTTTAGTGTGGTTTGATAGGCTTAGGGATTGCGGTCTGCAGAGTTCCCACGTCTCAGAGCTCGTTCTATTATTTTGGGTTATTGTCAGTTCACTGAATGTGCTCTGACCTCCATGTCCATTGTGATTCTGAATTGCCTTTCATAACAGTACAGGAAGCCAAAAGTGCTAATGATTCTGAATAGAGGGAAAAAAGAAGTTCTGAGACCATTTTTTTTTCTTTGCACTGTGTTATTTTTTTTTTTTCCCCTAGACATTTGGGTGGTTCAGGACACAGGTGTAGCAATGGACATTAAAGGTCTGTCTTCATGTGTGGATCAGCTCACGGCAAGAGTTCAAAATATTCAAGATTTTGTGGTCCAGAATTCTTTGCTTGAACCGAGAATTCCTATTCCAGATTTGTTTTTTGGAGATAGAACTAAATTTCTGAGTTTCAAAAATAATTGTAAACTATTTCTGGCTTTGAAACCTCGCTCTTCTGGTGACCCAATTCAACAGGTTAGGATCGTCATTTCTTTTTTGCGCGGCGACCCTCAGGACTGGGCGTTTTCTCTTGCGTCAGGAGATCCTGCATTGAGTAATATCGATGCGTTTTTCCTGGCGCTTGGGTTGCTGTACGCTGAGCCTAATTCAGTGGATCAGGCAGAAAAAAATTTGCTGGCTCTTTGTCAGGCTCAGAATGAGATAGAGCTATATTGTCAGAAATTTAGAAAGTGGTCAGTGCTCACTCAATGGAATGAATCTGCGCTGGCAGCAATATTCAGAAAGGGTCTCTCTGAAGCCCTTAAGGATGTCATGGTGGGATTTCCTATGCCTGCTGGTTTGAATGCGTCTATGTCTTTGGCCATTCAGATCGGTCGACGCTTGCGTGAGCGTAAACCTGTGCACCATTTGGCGGTATTACCTGAGCTTAAACCTGAGCCTAGGCAGTGTGATAGGACCTTGACCAGAGTTGAACGGCAAGAACATAGACGTCTGAATGGTCTGTGTTTCTACTGTGGTGATTCCACTCATGCTATCTCTGATTGTCCTAAGCGCACTAAGCGGTTCGCTCGGTCTGCCACCATTGGTACTGTACAGTCAAAATTTCTTCTGTCCGTTACCTTGATCTGCTCTTTGTCATCATATTCTGTCATGGCATTTGTGGATTCAGGCGCTGCCCTGAATTTGATGGACTTGGAATATGCTAAGCGTTGTGGGTTTTTCTTGGAGCCCTTGCAGTGTCCTATTCCATTGAGAGGAATTGATGCTACGCCTTTGGCCAAGAATAAGCCTCAATACTGGACCCAGCTGACCATGTGCATGGCTCCTGCACATCAGGAGGTTATTCGCTTTCTGGTGTTGCATAATCTGCATGATGTGGTCGTGTTGGGGTTGCCATGGCTACAAGCCCATAATCCAGTATTAGATTGGAAATCCATGTGGGTGTCCAGCTGGGGTTGTCAGGGGGTACATGGTGATGTTCCATTTCTGTCAATTTCGTCATCCACTCCTTCTGAGGTCCCAGAGTTCTTGTCTGATTACTGGGATGTATTTGATGAGCCCAAGTCCAATACCCTTCCTCCGCATAGGGATTGTGATTGTGCTATCAATTTGATTCCTGGTAGTAAATTCCCAAAAGGTCAATTGTTTAATTTGTCCGTGCCTGAGCACACCGCTATGCGCAGTTATGTGAAGGAATCCATGGAGAAGGGGCATATTCGCCCGTCATCGTCGCCATTAGGAGCAGGGTTCTTTTTTGTAGCCAAGAAGGATGGTTCGCTGAGACCTTGTATAGATTACCGCCTTCTTAATAAGATCACGGTTAAATTTCAGTACCCCTTGCCATTGTTATCTGATCTGTTTGCTCGGATTAAGGGGGCTAGTTGGTTCACAAAGATAGATCTTCGTGGTGCGTATAATCTGGTGCGAATTAAGCAAGGTGATGAATAGAAAACTGCATTTAATACGCCCGAGGGTCATTTTGAGTATCTCGTGATGCCGTTCGGACTTGCCAATGCTCCATCAGTGTTTCAGTCCTTTATGCATGACATCTTCCGAGAGTACCTGGATAAATTCCTGATTGTGTACTTGGATGACATTTTGATCTTCTCGGATGATTGGGAGTCTCATGTGAAGCAGGTCAGAACGGTTTTTCAGGTCCTGCGTGCTAATTCTTTGTTTGTGAAGGGATCAAAGTGTCTCTTTGGTGTGCAGAGGGTTTCATTTTTGGGGTTCATCTTTTCCCCTTCTACTATCGAGATGGATCCTGTTAAGGACCAAGCCATCCATGATTGGACTCAGCCGACATCTCTGAAAAGTCTGCAAAAGTTCCTGGGCTTTGCTAATTTTTATCGTCGCTTCATCTGCAATTTTTCTAGTTTTGCTAAACCATTGACCGATTTGACCCAGAAGGGTGCTGATGTGGTCAATTGGTCTTCTGCTGCTGTGGAAGCTTTTCAAGAGTTGAAGCGTCGTTTTTCTTCTGCCCCTGTGTTGTGTCAACCAGATGTTTCTCTTCCGTTCCAGGTCGAGGTTGATGCTTCTGAGATTGGAGCAGGGGCTGTTTTGTCGCAGAGAGGATCTGGTTGCTCAGTGATGAAACCATGCGCTTTTTTTTCCAGGAAGTTTTCGCCTGCTGAGCGTAATTATGATGTGGGCAACCGAGAGTTGCTGGCCATGAAGTGGGCATTCGAGGAGTGGCGTCATTGGCTTGAAGGAGCTAAGCATCGCGTGGTGGTATTGACTGATCATAAGAACTTGACTTATCTCGAGTCTGCCAAGCGCTTGAATCCTAGACAAGCTCGTTGGTCGTTGTTTTTTGCCCGTTTTGACTTTGTGATTTCGTACCTTCCGGGCTCTAAAAATGTGAAGGCGGATGCTCTGTCTAGGAGTTTTGTACCCGACTCTCCGGGTTTATGTGAGCCGGCGGGTATCCTCAAGGAAGGAGTAATTGTGTCTGCCATCTCCCCTGATTTGCGGCGGGTGCTGCAAAAATTTCAGGCTAACAAACCTGATCGTTGCCCAGCGGAGAAACTGTTTGTCCCTGATAGGTGGACGAATAGAGTTATCTGTGAACTTCATTGTTCGGTGTTGGCTGGTCATCCTGGAATCTTTGGTACCATAGAGTTAGTGGCTAGATCCTTTTGGTGGCCCTCTCTGTCGCGGGATGTGCGTGCTTTTGTGCAGTCCTGTGGGATTTGTGCTCGGGCTAAGCCCTGCTGTTCTCGTGCCAGTGGGTTGCTTTTGCCCTTGCCGGTCCCGAAGAGGCCTTGGACACATATCTCTATGGATTTTATTTCTGACCTTCCCGTTTCTCAAAAGATGTCAGTCATTTGGGTGGTCTGTGATCGCTTTTCTAAGATGGTCCATCTGGTACCCTTGTCTAAATTGCCTTCCTCCTCTGATTTGGTGCCTTTGTTCTTCCAGCATGTGGTTCGTTTGCATGGCATTCCAGAGAATATTGTTTCTGACAGAGGTTCCCAGTTTGTTTCGAGGTTTTGGCGAGCCTTTTGTGGTAGGATGGGCATTGACTTGTCTTTTTCCTCGGCTTTCCATCCTCAGACTAATGGCCAGACCGAGCGAACCAATCAGACCTTGGAAACATATCTGAGGTGCTTTGTTTCTGCTGATCAGGATGACTGGGTGTCCTTTTTGCCTTTGGCTGAGTTCGCCCTTAATAATCGGGCCAGCTCGGCTACCTTGGTTTCACCGTTTTTCTGCAATTCTGGGTTCCATCCTCGTTTCTCTTCTGGACAGGTTGAGTCTTCGGACTGTCCTGGTGTGGATACTGTGGTGGACAGGTTGCAGCAGATTTGGACTCAGGTAGTGGACAATTTGACCTTGTCCCAGGAGAAGGCTCAACTTTTCGCTAATCGCAGACGCCGTGTGGGTCCCCGACTTCGTGTTGGGGATCTGGTTTGGTTATCTTCTCGTCATATTCATATGAAGGTTTCCTCTCCTAAGTTTAAACCTCGTTTTATTGGTCCGTATAGGATTTCTGAGGTTCTTAATCCTTTGTCTTTTCGTCTGACCCTTCCAGATTCTTTTTCCATACATAACGTATTCCATAGGTCATTGTTGCGGAGATACGTGGCACCTATGGTTCCATCTGTTGAGCCTCCTGCCCCGGTTTTGGTGGAGGGGGAATTGGAGTATATTGTGGAGAAGATTTTGGATTCTCGTGTTTCAAGACGGAAACTCCAGTATCTGGTTAAATGGAAGGGTTATGCTCAGGAGGATAATTCCTGGGTTTTTGCCTCTGATGTCCATGCTCCCTATCTTGTTCGTGCCTTTCATGTGGCTCATCCTGGTCGGCCTGGGGGCTCTGGTGAGGGTTCGGTGACCCATTCTCAAGGGGGGGGTACTGTTGTGAATTCTGTGGCAGAGTTCACTCCTGTGGTCACAAGTGGTACTTCGGCTGATTCTCTCTGGGATCTTCCGTTTGTGGAGGAAAGTGGTACTGCAACTTCTGAGTTTCCTCCCTCAGGTGATCTGGTGAGCTCGTTAGCTTCTTCTCTACTTAACTCCACCTGATGCTTTGATCTATGCTTCCTGTCAATGTTTCAGTGTGGGACTTGTTTTTTCCCTGGATCATTCCTGTGGCCTGCTGCTCTGCAAAGCTAAGTTTTGCTTATGTTATTTTGTTGCTATTTTTCTGTCCAGCTTGCTTTATTGGTTTTTCTCACCTGCTGGAAGCTCTGAGACGCAGAGGGACCACCTCCGTACCGTTAGTCGGTGCAGAGGGTCTTTTTGTCCCTTCTGCGTGGTTTTTTATAGGTTTTTGTGCTGGCCGCAAAGTTATCTTCCCTATCCTCGTTCTGTTCAGCTAGTCGGGCCTCACTTTGCTAAATCTGTTTCATCTCTATGTTTGTGTTTTCATCTTGCTCACAGTCATTATATGTGGGGGGCTGCCTTTTCCTTTGGCGAATTTCTCTGAGGCAAGGTAGGCTTATTTTTCTATCTTCAGGATTAGCTAGTTTCTCAGGCTGTGACGAGGCGCCTAGGTTCTGGTCAGGAGCGCTCCACGGCTACCTTTAGTGTGGTTTGATAGGCTTAGGGATTGCGGTCTGCAGAGTTCCCACGTCTCAGAGCTCGTTCTATTATTTTGGGTTATTGTCAGTTCACTGAATGTGCTCTGACCTCCATGTCCATTGTGATTCTGAATTGCCTTTCATAACATGTGCCTAAACATTGGAGCTCCCCCACAAGTGACCCCATTTTGGAAACTAGACCCCCCAAGGAACTTATCTAGATGCATATTGAACACTTTAAACCCCCAGGTGCTTCACAGAAGTTTATAACGCAGAGCCATGAAAATAAAAAATAATTTTTCTTTCCTCAAAAATGATTTTTAGCCTGGAATTTCCTATTTTGCCAAGGGTAATAGGAGAAATTGTTGTTGTCCAGTTTGTCCTGAGTACGCTGATACCCCATATGTGGGGGTAAACCACTGTTTGGGCGCACGGCAGGGTCGGAAGGGAAGGCACGCCATTTGGCTTTTTAAATGGAAAATTAGCTCCAATCATTAGCGGACACCATGTCACGTTTGGAGAGCCCCTGTGTGCCTAAACATTGGAGATCCCCCAGAAATGACCCCATTTTGGAAACTAGTCCACCAAAGGAACTAATCTAGATGTGTGGTGAGGACTTTGAACCCCCAAGTGCTTCACAGAAGTTTATAACGCAGAGCCATGAAAATAAAAAAAAAAATTATTTTCTCAAAAATGATCTTTTAGCCTGCAATTTTTTATTTTCCCAAGGGTATCAGGAGAAATTTGACCCCAAAAGTTGTTGTCCAGTTTCTCCTGAGTACGCTGATACCCCATATGTGGGGGTAAACCACTGTTTGGGCACATGCCGGGGCTCGGAATTGAAGTAATGACGTTTTGAAATGCAGACTTTGATGGAATGCTCTGTGGGCGTCACGTTGCGTTTGCAGAGCCCCTGATGTGGCTTAACAGTAGAAACCCCCCACAAGTGACCCCATTTTGGAAACTAGACCCCGAAAGGAACTTATCTAGATGTGTGGTGAGCACTTTGAACCCCCAAGTGCTTCACAGAAGTTTATAATGCAGAGCCGTGAAAATAATAAATACGTTTTCTTTCCTCAAAAATAATTATTTAGCCCAGAATTTTTTAATTTTCCCAAGGGTAACAGGAGAAATTTGACCCCAATATTTGTTGTCCAGTTTCTCCTGAGTACGGTGATACCCCATATGTGGGGGTAAACTACTGTTTGGGCACATGCCGGGGCTCGGAATTGAAGTAGTGACGTTTTGAAATGCAGACTTTGATGGAATGCTCTGCGGGCGTCACGTTGCGTTTGCAGAGCCCCTGATGTGGCTAAACAGTAGAAACCCCCCACAAGTGACCCCATTTTGGAAACTAGACCCCGAAAGGTACTTATCTAGATGTGTGGTGAGCACTTTGAACCCCCAAGTGCTTCATAGAAGTATATAATGCAGAGCCGTGAAAATAATAAATACGTTTTCTTTCCTCAAAAATAATTATTTAGCCCAGAATTTTGTATTTTCCCAAGGGTTACAGGAGAAATTGGACCCCAAAAGTTGTTGTTCAGTTTCTCCTGAGTACGCTGATACCCCATGTGTGGAGGTAAACCACTGTTTGGGCACACGTCGGGGCTCAGAAGGGAAGTAGTGACTTTTGAAATGCAGACTTTGATGGAATGGTCTGCGGGCGTCACGTTGCGTTTGCAGAGCCCCTGGTGTGCCTAAACAGTAGAAAACCCCATAAGTGACCCCATTTTAGAAACTAGACCCCCCAAGGAACTTATCTAGATATGTGGTGAGCACTTTGAACCCCAAAGTGCTTCACAGACGTTTACAACGTAGAGCCGTGAAAATAATAAATCATTTTTCTTTCCTCAAAAATGATGTTTTATCAAGCATTTTTTTATTTTCACAAGGGTAACAGGAGAAATTGGACCCCAGTAATTGTTGCGCAGTTTGTCCTGAGTACACTGATACCCCATATGTGGGGGTAAACCACTGTTTGGGCACACGTCAGGGCTCGGAATTGAGGGAGCACCATTTGACTTATTGAATACGAGATTGGCTGGAATCAATGGTGGCGCCATGTTGCGTTTGGAGACCCCTGATGTGCCTAAACAGTGGTAACCCCTCAATTCTACCTCCAACACTAACCCCCCCACACCCCTAACCCTAATCCCAACTGTAGCCATAACCCTAATCACAACCCTAACCACAACACAACCCTAATTCCAACCCTAACCCTAAGGCTATGTGCCCACGTTGCGGATTCGTGTGAGATTTTTCAGCATCATTTTTGAAAAATCCGCGGGTAAAAGGCACTGCGTTTTACCTGCGGATTTTCCGCGGATTTCCAGTGTTTTTTGTGCGGATTTCACCTGCGGATTCCTATTGAGGAACAGGTGTAAAACGCTGCGGAATCCGCACAAAGAATTGACATGCTGCGGAAAATACAACGCAGCGTTTCCGCGCGGTACTTTCCGCACCATGGGCACAGCGGATTTGGTTTCCATATGTTTACATGGTACTGTAAACCTGATGGAACACTGCTGCGAATCCGCTGCGGCCAATCCACTGCGGATCCGCGGCCAAATCCGCACCGTGTGCACATAGCCTAATTCTAAAGGTATGTGCACACGCTGCGGATTCGCAGCAGTTTCCCATGAGTTTACAGTTCAATGTAAACATATGGGAAACAAAAATCGCTGTACACATGCTGCGGAAAAACTGCACGGAAACGCAGCGGTTTACATTCCGCAGCATGTCACTTCTTTGTGCGGATTCCGCAGCGGTTTTACAACTGCTCCATAGAAAATCGCAGTTGTAAAACTGCAGTGAAATGCGCAGAAAAAACGCGGTAAATCCACCATAAATCCGCAGCGGTTTAGCACTGCGGATTTATCAAATCTGCAGCGGAAAAATCCGCAGAGGACCAGAATACGTGTGCACATACCAAAACCCTACCCCTAACTCTACCCCTAACCCTACTCCTAGCCCTAACCCTACCCCTAACCCTACCCCTAACCCTAACCCTAACCCTAACCCTACCCCTAACCCTACCCCTAACCCTACCCCTAACCCTAATCCTAACCCTAACCCTATTCTAACATTAGTGGAAAAAAAAAATTCTTTATTTTTTTATTGTCCCTACCTATGGAGGTGACAAAGGGGGGGGTCATTTATTATTTTTTTTATTTTGATCACTGAGATAGATTATATCTCAGTGATCAAAATGCACTTTGGAACGAATCTGCCGGCCGGCAGATTCGGCGGGCGCACTGCATATGCGCCCGCCATTTTGGAAGATGGCAGCACCCGGGGAGAAGACGGACGGACCCCGGCAGGATCGGTAAGTATGATGGGGTGGGGGGGAGCACGGGGGGGTGAATCGGAGCGCGGGAGGGGTGGAACGGAGCACGGGGGGGTAGAAAGGAGCACGGGGGGTGTAACGGAGCACGGGGGGTGTAACGGAGCACGGAGGGGATGGATCGGAGTGCAGGGGGGGTGATTGGAGCACGGGGGGGTGATTGAAGCACGGGGGGAGCGGCCAAGAGCACGGGGGGAGCGGAGCACAGGACAGAGGGGAGCCGGAGCAGTGTACCGGACAGATCAGGGGGCTGGGGGGGCAATCGGTGGGGTGGGGTGGGGCACATTAGTATTTCCAGCCATGGCCGATGATATTGCAGCATCGACCATGGCTGGATTGTAATATTTCGCCAGTTATAATAGGTGAAATATTACAAATCGCTCTGATTGGCAGTTTCACTTTCAACAGCCAATCAGAGCGATCGTAGCCACAAGGGGGTGAAGTCACCCCCCCCTGGGCTAAACTACCACTCCAAAAAAAAAAAAAAAAGATCCATAAAAGTGCATCCAAATGTTCGCGCTGATAAATCCCCTGTATATTGGGTACATGCACAGAAGTCCGCAAGAACTGGTAAGTAAAAATGTCTGTATAATCCTTGAAAAGGAAAAAGATTTTTTAAAGAATATTGAGCACCTAATGAGTGCACACAAATGCTATATAAAAAACAATCACTGTAAAATGTTCTTACCGCAAGTGGTAGAAGTCCAAGCGGCTGAAGAGTGTCCTTGCTGTAGCGGATGGAAGTCCTGATATTCAGCTGGTGAGTGCCGACTGCCCCGGCCGGTGACAGTATGGAACTCAGCACAGCCCCACGTGCAATATCGCGGTACCAAACAGGCCGGCTCGTGCGCAAAGTGTGTGCGGCGCCGGGCTAGGACCTGTGTACCGAGGTGAGTCAGGTGACCGTGCACGTGATCTGAGAACTAGGTACGGATGGTGGTGGGGACCAAGAAACTTCCGACGCGTTTCGGAGACGTCAGTCTCCTTCTTCAGGGATGGCCCCCGCCCCCAATAGAAGGTCCTTATATACCATTCGCACCACAGTTCACTGGAAGCCAAATAGTTCGATCCCAGCATTGAGACCTCTAGGAATGATTGTGTCCAAAGTGAAAATCCATTTTGTTTCGGCCCTTGACATTGTTTTAATGAAGTTTCCTCCTCTCCAATGCGGCACAATTTTTTCAATACCCACAATTTCCATGTCTTGCATCATGCCATTATGTTGTTCAACAAAATGTTTAGATAGCGGATGAGATAAGAGTTTTTTCTTTATATTTCTAATATGTTCATTAATTCTGGTTCTCAGGGGTCTTTTAGTCCGCCCCACGTATACCTTATTACATGGACATGTGATCTTATAAATAACCCCTACAGTGGAGCATGTTATAAATTCCTTAATGGAGAATCTCCTCTTATTTTTTTCAAAATAGATTTGTTTTTTAGTTTTCACCTGCTTGCATACGTTACACTTTTGGCATGGAAAAAAACCTTTTAGGAATTTTTTCGATAAGGTGGTTTGTTTGTATAATGGTTTATTCTGTATTGTTGGGGCAATCGAATTTCCCAAATTTCGGCATTTTTTATATACAAAACGTGGATTTTGAGGCATTTTGTCCCCTACAATTTTATCATTTTTTAGAATATGCCAATTTTTTTTACTATCTTGCGCAAAATATGTGAATTGGCATTAAATTGGGTAATAATAGGAACAAAATCAGAATCCTCCTTTGTTTGATATGTGGGATTCATTAGGTCTTGGCGTGATTTAGAAATAGCCATACTTGGCATATTCTAAAAAATGATAAAATTGTAGGGGACAAAATGCCTCAAAATCCACGTTTTGTATATAAAAAATGCCGAAATTTGGGAAATTCGATTGCCCCAACAATACAGAATAAACCATTATACAAACAAACCACCTTATCGAAAAAATTCCTAAAAGGTTTTTTTCCATGCCAAAAGTGTAACGTATGCAAGCAGGTGAAAACTAAAAAACAAATCTATTTTGAAAAAAATAAGAGGAGATTCTCCATTAAGGAATTTATAACATGCTCCACTACAGGGGTTATTTATAAGATCACATGTCCATGTAATAAGGTATACGTGGGGCGGACTAAAAGACCCCTGAGAACCAGAATTAATGAACATATTAGAAATATAAAGAAAAAACTCTTATCTCATCCGCTATCTAAACATTTTGTTGAACAACATAATGGCATGATACAAGACATGGAAATTGTGGGTATTGAAAAAATTGTGCCGCATTGGAGAGGAGGAAACTTCATTAAAACAATGTCAAGGGCCGAAACAAAATGGATTTTCACTCTGGACACAATCATTCCTAGAGGTCTCAATGCTGGGATCGAACTATTTGGCTTCCAGTGAACTGTGGTGCGAATGGTATATAAGGACCTTCTATTGGGGGCGGGGGCCATCCCTGAGGAAGGAGACTGACGTCTCCGAAACGCGTCGGAAGTTTCTTGGTCCCCACCACCATCCGTACCTAGTTCTCAGATCACGTGCACGGTCACCTGACTCACCTCGGTACACAGGTCCTAGCCCGGCGCCGCACACACTTTGCGCACGAGCCGGCCTGTTTGGTACCGCGATATTGCACGTGGGGCTGTGCTGAGTTCCATACTGTCACCGGCCGGGGCAGTCGGCACTCACCAGCTGAATATCAGGACTTCCATCCGCTACAGCAAGGACACTCTTCAGCCGCTTGGACTTCTACCACTTGCGGTAAGAACATTTTACAGTGATTGTTTTTTATATAGCATTTGTGTGCACTCATTAGGTGCTCAATATTCTTTAAAAAATCTTTTTCCTATTCAAGGATTATACAGACATTTTTACTTACCAGTTCTTGCGGACTTCTGTGCATGTACCCAATATACAGGGGATTTATCAGCGCGAACATTTGGATGCACTTTTGTGGATCTTTGTTTTTATAGTCTCTTTTTTGCACAATCTTGGGTGGGGATTGTTTATGCTCGCAGCAGATCTAGTAACCCCATATAATCTCTAGCAATACTTTTTGCGCCACTCGAGAGAGATATATATATATATTTATATATATATATTGTTTGCAGACTTCTTCTTTTTTGCCACCTTTTCGAGCAGGCAGCATCACTTTATTTTGCTATCATGGGTGACCTATGGAATGATCGCAAGGACCGCATTACTAACATACAGAGGTTTTTTAATACATCATACAGACCATGCACCCCTAATGTTCTTAAAGAGGATATCACCCCTATCATTAATTCCCTAAAAAAATTAGAGCAACTACTGATTAAAGAAATGAGGGATATGTGGGAGGTTGCTACCTTAGAAAGATATATAGCCTATGATTGCATCCCTAAAGGACTAAAAGTTTTTAAAAACCTTTCAGGTGATATAGGTGATCCGGATACTTTATCCCAATGGAATAACATGTTTAAAGCATTTTCCAAACAAACAGTTGAGTTTATCATCGAAAAAAGAAAGAAACAACTTATGATTAATAAACAAACTATTTCTAAATTATTTGAAATGATTGGACCACATCGGGAACATCCCGACATTAAAAAAATTTCCACCAGTATCCGCATTAGAATTAAAAATAAAGAACAAGAAATTATCACCAAAAAAAAGAAAATATTCGGGAGGGACGCAGTACCCGAGTGTGCATTTGGTGACAATTCACAAATGGAGTCTGTATTTGAAACTATTGACCAAATTGATACCACCTATTTAGACTCTACAGTCACCTCCGAAGTTTTTTCTATACATCTAACCACTCCCCCCTCTTCTCCGGTAGAGGAAATAATTAACACCGAGAATCAAAATAGGGAAATTGCCAGTACCACTTCTGTAAACATTCCGTCTACATCTACTGGTATTCAAAATCGCTTTCAGGCTCTGACAGACTGTTCCGAATCACCTTTAGAAGCGATTAGTCACGAACCTAGAAGAACTTCCAGTAGTATTAACCCTAAAAGAAATAACAATAAAAAACCTGTTACCAGCAAGAGTAAAATCTCTAGCAAATCTAGCAACCAAACAGGTGAACCTAAGCGTAAAGTAAATATACCCAAAAAACACCCTTTTTTTCAATTAGATCTACAAAAACCCGCAAAAGAGGGTGCCGGGGCGGGAAACTCACCAAAAAAAAGAAACAACCAGTAAATAGTGCTGATATAACTGGAACTAAGATTTTTAATTTAAGTGCCCATACTCTTGAAACAGATCAAATATCTCTATTGAAAAAAGGTCTTAAATATGCCCCCGCGAGCAAATTCGACAAATTTGAAGCATATATTGGTATTAAGCTCTTCATGAGAAAAGTAGCTATTCGCAGGCACTTTCTTAAGAATCCTATTAGCGCAAATTTAGAGAATCAACAATCCTCTGAATATATCAATACTGGACTCAAAAATAAATCTCAGTTCCATCCAGTTAACGAATATTCAACACAGATGGATACTTTTCAAACTAATGTGATAGAAGAAATTCGTAAAATCAACACTAATCGGTGTAATAGATTTAAATATAACCTTACGTATAAGGAAAGACAAGCTTTGGTTTCGTTACAAAAACAAAATGAACTGGTCATACGTCCGGCAGATAAAGGGGGGGGATTGTTATTTTGAACCGAGAAGACTACGAGCAAGAAGCTATGAGACTTCTGGGGGACACTAAAACATATAGTAAACTAAATAAAGACCCCACGAATGGATTTATTAAAGAAATGAAAACTCTGACCAAAATAGGTCTTGATAAAGGTTTCATTAATGTGGATGAATTCAAATTTATTAATAATGGATCCCCAAGGATGGCAGTTTTTTACTATTTACCGAAGATTCACAAAGACGCTAATAAGCCACCAGGAACACCCATCATATCTGGGATTAACTGTCTAACATCAAATATGTCTAAATTTGTGGACTGTCACCTTCAGGAATTGATACCGCACCTACCAGCATACCTTAAGGACAGCGCCCACATTTTAAAACTTCTACAAAATGTAAGATGGCAGGATCACTTTATATTAGGCACCTTAGACATATCCTCTTTATATACTGTGATTGATCATACTAAGGGGTGCGATGCGGCAAAGTATTTTTTAAAAAAGCACTCAAACATGCCTATCGAACAAATCGACTTTTTAGGGGAGTGCATGTATTTTATTCTGACTCACAATTTTTTTACTCACAAGGAGGACTACTACTCCCAGCAGTGGGGTACCACTATGGGGACCAGGTTCGCGCCCAGTTATGCAGATTTGTATGTAGGTAGATGGGAAGAGACTTTTATTCATCCGGGGGGTTCCCTACGCGCGAACCTGGTCCTCTGGCAACGTTTTATAGACGATGCGATTTTTATTTGGTCGGGCGGCGAGGAACTGTTGAATCAATTTTTAACTGAATTAAATAAAAATGATTTTCTTTTAAATTTTAGAGGCAGCACCAGTAATTGTTCTATAAATTTTTTAGACCTTAACATTTTTATTGAAGAGGGAACCATACAGACACGTACTTATCAAAAACCCACTGACTCCAATAGTTTTATCCCATTAGACAGCTGCCATCTTCCCCAATGGCTATTGAATATCCCCAAAAGCCAATTTATGCGTATTCACAGAAATTGCTCTAGACCAAAAGATCTTGACATAGAGGCAAAAGCATTAACCAACAAATTCTTGGAAAAGCCTTGAAATGGGAGTTAACCCTTTCACCCGATCTGCAGGGACGCGATCTTTCCATGACGCCACATAGGCGTCATGGGTCGGGAAGGGGTTAAAGTCAGCTCAGCGTGCGTCACTGCCTCATACTGTTCCATTGTCCTTTTTTCAATTAGTGCTGCTTGCTGCACATTGTTCCAGATTTATCCTATTAGTGGGTTTCCATCCGTATCCTGCTAGATTGTGGAAAAACACTATATAGGAGTACATAGAGGAGATTTTTTTGGCCTTGCAGCACCGTTCACGGCTGTCTGCGAGGTCTCTGTGTGAGTTCAGCTCACGTTGTAGTCTGCTATGCAGCCACAGCTGGTTGTAGTCAGCTCAGCGTGCGTCACTGCCTCATACTGTTCCATTGTCCTTTTTTCAATTAGCGCTGCCTGTTGCACATTTTTCCTGATTTATCCTATTAGTGGTTTTCCATCCGTATCCTGCTAGATTGTGGAAAAACACTATACAGGAGTACATAGAGGAGCTTTCTTTGGCCTTGCAGCGCCGTTCACGGCTGTCTGCATGTTCTCTGGGTGAGTTGAGCTCACGCTGTAGTCTGTTCTGCGGAAAAAAAAAAAAAGTTAATAAAGTTCACCAAACACTCCACTTTACAGTTGTGTAGGCTATATTAGCTCATATTAAAGTCTAGTCCACACTTTATAAAATTTGTGTTTCTTATACCTGTTAGCAGCTGTTGAGGAATAAGCACACTAAGCCCTTAGTACTTTTCTGCCTATCTTTATCAGTCTACCAAGATGAAGAAGGCAGGGAGTAAGGCACGTGGTCGTGGGCGTGGAGTTTCTGCAGGGAGAGGACGTGGGGATTCTGTGCCTTCTGCGGGCACCGGTAACTCATCAGCCCCCAGTTTTAGCAGGGAACAGTTCTTCATGCACAGCTTTGTAAGAGCTTGCCGTACCCCACCGCTGCGGGATGAACAAATTAAAGCCATTGTCAGATGGATGGCAGCTAATATTATTATTATTATTTATTATTATAGCGCCATTTATTCCATGGCGCTTTACATGTGAGGAGGGGATACATAATAAAACAAGTACAATAATCTTGAACAATACAAGTCACAACTGGTACAGGAGGAGAGAGGACCCTGCCCGCGAGGGCTCACAATCTAGCTAATGCTTCAACTTCAATTAGTGCCACATCCTCTCAGGCACAGAGCACTGAAGAGCACCCATTTGTCTCTTCATCACCTGCCAAATTGCCCAGGCAGTCAGAGAGCCCAGGAGAGGAGTCATCTCTGCTTCGTTCTCTGAATCTCTTGGCTTGGCAAGAGGGGGCCAGCCAAGCAGCATTCGAGAAATGGAAGAAGAGGCAGTATGCAGTGATGCCCAACTGCTTTGTCTCTCTGAATCTGAAGAGGCGGGTGGGCCAGTGCCTCCTGTCAGCACACCTCAGTACGCATCTGATGATGAGACTCAGGTGCCACTTTCTGGTGTGTACTGTGCTGCCGAGACTACCCAGGAGAAGCAGTTGTTGGAAGAGGGTCGTGTAGATGATGAGGTCCTTGACCCATCATAGCATGAGGTACAGGAAGGTGGTGGGAGCAGCTCTGAGGAAGAGATTCACCGAACGGCCCAAAAAGGAGGGAGGCGGAGGGGGAAGACTGCGTTGCCTGTAGCCTCCACTTCAGCACCCATTAGGAGCATGCCTCTTCCAAAACCCAAAATGGGCACTCCCAAGACTTGCAGTGCCTGGTCCTTTTTTGACACAGTTGCAGATGACATTTGCTTTGTCAAATGCAAGCTGTGTAATCAGAAAGTCAAAAGAGGAAAAGTGTCAGCAACCTCAATACCACAAATATGTGGAAACATGTGCGGACCAAGCACGTGGTGGAGTTACAAAAACACACTGAAGACCTAGGCCAACCTACAGCGGCACCTACCACCTCTTCAGCTCGTGTTGCAGCCTCTTCCTCCAGCTCACACACAGCTTGTTCGGCTTCCTCACAGGATCGCCATGGAAGAACCTCTGCCACTGTCGTACAGAGACCCAGTTTAATTCCACCCACAGCACCATGTTCCCTGTCATCCTCACATTCCCAGCCCAATCTACAGCCATCGGTAGCACAGGCATGGGAGAAAAGGCGGCCATTCTTGGCAAACCACCCCTGAGCACAGGCTCTGAATGCTGGCATTGCAAAACTACTGTCCCTTGAAATGCTGTCATTCAGGATGGTGGAGACTGACAACTTCCGTAACTTGATGGCATTGGCAGTCCCACAATACAACATGCCCAGCCAGTTTTATTTCAGCAGCAAGCCGTCCCTGCCCTGCAAAAGCATTTGGAGGGAAACATTAAACATGCGCTACTAAACGCCGTCAGTAGCAAGGCCCACCTCACCACCAATGTGTGGACCAGTCACCATGGACAGGGATGATACCTTTCCCTCACTGCCCATTGGGTGATTGTTGTGGAGCCGGGTACAGATCTTGAGAGTGGCGCTGTACATGTTCTGCCAACTCCAAGGATTGCAGGAATCCAGTCTGTACACATTGACTCCTCCTCATACTCCAGTTCCTCTGAATCAGCGCTGCAGGAGCCGTCACAGTCCACCTCCACATGAACCCGTGAACGCTTACCTGTTACGACCGATATGAGCACAGCCGTGGCCAAACGTCAGCAGGCTGTATTGAAATTAATTTCTTTGAGGAATCGAAGCCACGCAGCGCAGGTGCTCTGGAATGCCATCAAGCAGGAGAGCGACATGTGGTTTGTGCCAGCGAATCTCCAGCCAGGCATGGTAGCGTGTGACAATGGCTGAAATCTGGTGGCAGCTCTGGGCCTAGGCAACCTCACTCACATCCCATGTCTGACACATATGCTCAACTTGGTCGTGCAGAGTTTTTTGAGGGACTATCCGGATCTTGATGCACTGCTGCACAAGGTCCGCCTAGAGTGTGCTCACTTGCGCGTTCCAGCATGACAAGATCACGCATTGCAGCTCTGCAGCACCGACTCTGCCTTCCAGAACATCACATCATGTGTGACCTACCCACCAGGTGGAATTCAACGTTACATACTGTATGTTGGAGCGGTTGTGTGAGCAGCAAGCAGCAGTAATGGAGTACCAGCTGCATCAGGCGCAAGGAAGTCGCACTGCGCGCCGTTCAGACTTCAAAACCACTGAGTGGGCCACTATGAAGGACATCTGCCAGGTTTTGCGTGCCTTCGATGATTCCACGCGGATGGCGAGTGCAGATGATGCACTAGTCAGCATGACTATCTCCCTTATCTGCCTGCTTGAAAAAACACTGCAAGCGCTAAGGGATGAGGTGGTGGAAAAGGTGGAGTTTGAGGAGTCACAAATGCCATCTGCTTCTGGACAGTCTGCGCAACGTGGTTCCTCACAAAGGCCTATGCAGGGGACACGTTGTGATGAGGATGAGGAGGAGTCAATGGAGGAGGAAGACATCTGTCCAGAGGAGGGAGTTACACAATGCTCCAGTAGTCAGAATGTAGAGCAAGGGTGGAGTGATGCAGAGCAGGCAGAGACCACGCCTCAAGCAGGGGACAGCGTTTCTTGGCCAGTTGGCAGTCTGCAGCACATGGTTGATTTCATGCTGCAGTGCCTGAGAAACGACCGCCGCATCGCCCATATTCTCAACACAGCTGATTATTGGGTGTACACTCTCCTAGATCCTCGCTACCGGGACAACTTACAAAGCCTCATTACACCGTTGAACCGGGAGCGTAAAATGCGGGAATACCAAGACACACTGGTGCATTCCATCATATTTTCCAGTCCAACCGAGATCAGTGCTGCTAGTGCTTTACAAAGCAGCTCAGTGCATCAAGGCAGTGGAGGAAGCTCTGCACAAAGAGGGAGCAGAAGCAGTGCCTCAGCACAAGGCAAGACCAGTATGGCCCAACTGTGGCAAAGTTTTGTGTCCCCGCCACAAATGTCTACACCATCACATACCGCTCCAGTCAGCAGGAGGCAACGTTTCCGTCAGATGGTGACAGATTACATGTCTTGCCCTCTCACTGTTCTCCCACACGGCTCTTGCCCCTTCAAGTTTTGGGTCTCTAAGCTGGATACATGGCCAGAGCTTAGCCAGTATGCATTGGAGGTGCTGGCTTGCCCTGCTGCTAGTGTATTATCGGAACGCGTCTTTAGTGCCGCAGGTGGTGTACTAACAGACCGTCGCATGCGACTATCCTCCGATAACATTGATCGGCTTACTTTTCTGAAAATGAACAAGGCCTGGATCTCACAGGAATTTGCCACTCCTCTTCCAGATTAAATAATTCGTTGGCAACAGTATCCAGGTCTCCTGTTGTGTTCATGTTTCTACCGCCTGGACTGTAATCCCTGGCCTCCAAAACCGCCAGTTGCTGCTCAGAAGTGCCATCTGCACAGTCAACACATGACCCAGTGTTATAGGGTTTTAGTAACGTCAGCTGATCCCCAGATGTGTATCCAGCAATTTCTCCTGCTCCGTCCACACTCACACTACAACTGATATTAACCCTCCGTCACATACAATATTCGGACTAACGAGTTCACAAACAATGTGCCTGTCAGGCGCCTGCTGGAAAAATACCTATAATATCTAATGTTTGCAATTTCAGTGCTCTAAAAGTGATCAGTGACCTTCATAGGGATGTAATAAAAGAGACTACACATAATCAGTTGCAAAAAAAACATTTACTTAACATAAAACTAATAACTATGAAATACAAACTTTTCAAAACTCCCGCCAAATAGTCCCCAGTTCGACTCTCTCAAAAAAATGTACAAAGAAAATTTTTGAACACAAACTTAATTTTAAGGTACCTTAAGTACTATTAAAAACATATTCAATCAGAAGTAGATGCTGAGGTTTCCCCAGAAAAGTCACACTTGCAGAGCAAATAGCAAGAATTACTCACCATTTTTGCATGTGTCAGGCAAATTGCTTTATGACATTTGAGACATTCATAATTTGAAAGCCTAATATGATCCAACTTCTTCATCCTCACCACTGTCACCATCTTGCTCTGTTTCAGAATCCAGGACACATTCTTCCACCTTATCATGAGAATCAATCTCACTTTCCTCTCCTAAATCCTCATTCAGTGTGAGGTCTCTATCATCTAACAGCATGTTTGTTACTTCCTCAACATCAAGTTGTTTGGATAAATTGTACATTTTCCTCTCCATTTCAGCAGATAATCTGAAGCAAGAGAAGGAATATGTTAGGGAACTACTGTATATGCCTGAGCAGCACACTTTCTTTTATAAAATCTCCCTTATTTCTATGAAATATCCTCACATTTTGTGCTATACATTCATAAAACAAGCTAAATAAACTATTGTGATGAATAAAAACATAAAATACCAACCTTACTGAATGTGACGTATTCACATACAATGAGCCTGAGAGATCTGTGCAGCTATATCCTCTCCCCTGAAGCTCTGAAATCCAACTGTGATATCAGGTTTCACAGACCTTCAAGAGACAGGAGACTACCTGGAGGGAGGGGGTTTCCTCACAATCTGGTGAGGAAGGAGAAATGAAAGTAAAAGAGAAGCGCCTGTCAGATCAGTTGTATGTGACGGAGGGTTAAACTAGCTCAAATTAGACCTCTGCCTACACTCTGCTACTTCTGGATTCCCTGGGCTCCAACACCGCCAGTTGCTGCTCAGAAGTGCCGTCTAACAGTCAACACTTGCTGCTGTGTTATTGGGTTTCAGTAACGTCAGCTGATCCCCAGCTGTGTATCTGGCAATTTGTCCTGCTACCTCCACACACACTACTTCTGATATTAAACTTGCTCCAATTAGGCCTCAGCCTACACTCTGCTTCTCCTGGATTCCCTGGGCTCCAACACCGCCAGTTGCTGCTTAGAAGTGCCGTCTGCACAGAGAAAACACTAGCTCCTGTTTTTGTGGGGTTCAGTAACATCAGCTGCTCCCCTGCTGTGTATCTGGCAATTGCTCCTGCTACCTCCACACTCACACTACTTCAGATATTAAACTTGCTCCAATTAGGCCTCGGCCTACACCCTGATTGACCCTGGGCTCCAACACCACCAGTTGCTGCTCGGAAGTGCTGTCTGCACAGTCAACACTTGCTGCCGTGTTATTGGGGTTCAGTAATGTCAGCTGATCCCCTGCTGTGTATCCGGCAATTTCTCCTGCTCTCTCCACACTCACACTACTACAGAAATTAAAGGGAACCTGTCCCTCTCCAGGCATTTGTAACTAAAAGAGCCAACTTGTGCAGCACTAATGCTGCACAAGGAAAAGGTGGCTCTTTTAGTTAAGCTCCTTGCGCGCTCTGAACTAAACACTTATCAAATGTGTCCCCTCATACCGTGAAAATCCCGGAGGCGGGACTTTCCTTCCTAATCAAACGTGGCACAGCTGTCATTCATACCCCCTTGGCACCGTGCGCCACCTCCTGAGTGTCAGCTGAGCGTCAGCTGATCTCTAATCGCCGTGGCATGCGCTTAGGGATCAGCTGACACCGCACAGTCTGAAGAAGGTGGAAGGAGATGAGTGAGAGGCGAAGATATGCACTGCGCATGCCCATGAATCCCAGCCCCACAGTGTGAATAAATCAGAAGACACTGCAGGGCAGGTTCTCGGGCAGCGCAGCCGCACAGGCACAGTCAGCCTGAAAAGAAATGATGTCAGAAGACGGGCAGCGCTAACTGCGCATGCCCAAGGGATAACATAACAGCGCAGGCTCCCGGACAAATTTAAACAACACTCAGGAGGCGGTGCCCGGCGCCAAGGGGGTATGAATGACGGCTGTGCTGCATCTCATTTAGAAGGAAAGTTCCACCTCCGGGATGGTTTCACAGTATGAGGGGGCACATTTTATAAGTGTTAACCTCAGCGTGTGCAAGGAGCATAAGTAGAAGAGCCAATTTTTTCTTTGTGCAGCATTAGTGCTGCAAAATGCGCCTCTTTTAGTTACAAACGCCTGGGGGTTACAGGTTCCCTTTCAACTTGCTCCAATTAGGCCTCAGCCTACACTCTGTTTCTCCTGTAATCCCTGGGCTCCAACACCGCCAGTTGCTGCTCAGTAGTGCCGTCTGCACAGAATTATCACAGTGGCAATTGTTGACTTGTTTTCTTGAATAAATCTGGCATATACCTTTTTGCATCATACCAGTTTCGAGTGTGCGGTATTATTTTTTCTTCTACTACTGTCTGCACAGTCAACACATGCTCCAGTGTTTTGGGGTTCACTAACGTCAGCTGATCCCCAGCTGTGGGTATGGCACTTTCCCCTGCTCCCTCCACATTGACACTACAACAGATTTTAAACTTGCTCCAATTAGGCCTCAGCCTACACTCTGTTTCTCCTGTAATCCCTGGGCTCCAACACCGCCAGTTGATGCTCAGTAGTGCCGTCTGCACAGTCAACACATGCTCCAGTGTTTTGGGGTTCACTAACGTCAGCTGATCCCCAGCTGTGTGTATGGCAATTTTTCCTGCTCCCTCCACATTGACACCACTACAGATTTTAAACTTGCTTCAATTATGCCTCAGCCTACACTCTGTTTCTCATGTAATCCCTGGGCTCGAACACCGCCAGTTGATGCTCAGAAGTGTTTTTGGCACGAGTACTCACTCCGGCCCAGCCTGGTTCCAGCATGCCATCTGTTTCCAGGTAGTGTCAAGGTAACTTTGCCTCCAATACGTTGTCCTGTCGGGTTGCAGTCGGGTTAGCCAACTCTATGGTGCCTGCAGTTTAGGTGCTTCCTATGTGGGATGCGGGAACTGGCAATCAAGGCTGGTTCCGTAGTGTCAATAGGACAAGCTCCCCCTGTAGGACTGTGGGTTTTCGGTAACTATGGCCGGCTCGCGACCTAGCAATTTTTTTTCCTGTGGACCTTCTGCTGCCTATCTGCGTTCCACCACCATTAGCTGGTTCTTTGGAAGACAATCTTGAATAGGTCCCCTTGGTTCCAGTACCTTCAGCTGTTTCCAGGCAGAGCCTTTGGGTTAGGTGCCTCCTTCTGGGTATCCGAGTTCCACCAACGTCGGGTGGTCCTTGGTAGTGCTTTCTGGTACGGGTACCTCCTGCTTAGTAACCGGGTTCCAGGACCGTCAGCTGGTCCTCGATAGTTCCATTGGCTCTTGTACCTTCAGCTACCCATTCGGGTTCCAGTACTGTCAGCTGGTTCTCGGCAGTGTCTTTGGCTCTTGTACTTTCTGCTCCCCATCCTGGTTCCAGCACCATCAGCTGGTTACAGGCAGAGCCTTGGCTTAGGTGCCTCCTTCTGGGTATCCGAGTTCCACCAACGTCTGGTGGTCCTTGGTAGTGCTTTCTGGCACAGGTACCTCCTGCTTAGCATCCAGGTTCCAGTACCATCAGCTGGTCCTCGGTAGTTCCATTGGCTCTTGTACCTTCGGGTAGCCATCCAGGTTCCAGTACCGTCAGCTGGTTCTCGGCAGTTCCTTAGCCTTCTTGTACCTTCTGCTGCATTTCCAAGTTCAAGCTTTTGGAAATGGTTTTTACTAATCACTCTGGATCTCCCTGACGACGACGACCCCGGAGACGATGACCCTGGAGACGACAACCCTGAAGACCACCCCGAAGAAGACGACGACCCCGGAGACGACGACCCTGTAGACGATGACCCTGAAGACCACCCCGAAGAAGACGACGACCCCGGAGTTGACGACCCTGGAGACAACGACCCTGAAGACCAAGAAGCAGAAGAACAAAAAGCTGCAGAACAAAAAGCAGAAGAACATTAAACATACAGTAAGACTAAAAATCAGAGCAAAAGATATTATCTAAATTATAAGCAGAAGAAGACTAAGCAGTGTATGGGGTGAGTCCGTTCCTCCTTGTGGTGCCCCTGGAAAAATCCTGCTGCTGCAGGCCAAACTGAAAGTGGACAAATCCTGTTGTAAATCTTTTGTGACAGGCAGAACGAAAGGTGAAATCTTCAAATTTTATAGATAACAACTACAGGAATGCTTGTCACAAATAAGAATATGATGAAGAAGAAGAATATGAAGAAGATGAAAAAGTAGAATATGAAGAAGAATAATAGTTGAATAAAAAGAATATGAAGAATGTAAAAAAAGAATAATAGGAAGAAGGTGAAGAAGAAGAAGATGAATAAGGTGAAGGAGAAGTTGATGAAAAAGATGCTCCTGCTGAGGATGATGAAGAAGAAAGTATGGGAGAAGTAAAAAAGAAATTGAAGAACATGGAAGTAGTGAAACATAAATATCTGGTAAAATATAAAAAATCTTAACATAGTCAATATCTTTATAACTCCGAATGTCTTAAAAAAAATTAATTCCTGCTATTCCATTTGATTGTTCTAAACCTCTATGCCTTTAATGTCTCCTCCACCTCCCCCAATACATCCTACATTATTCTTAGTTGTTTTCCTTCATGTAGAATTAACCTACAATGAAAGAAAGGGTTTATTTTAATTCCGATATTTTTGTCCCATTGACTTGCATTGGTATCGGGTATCAGTATCGGCGATATCCAATATTTTTTGGATATCGGCCGATCCAATCCGATACTGATATTTCCGAATATTGGAAGGTATCGCTCAACACTAGAGAAGATATACAGTAGATTAGATATTAAAAAAAACCTTTGGACAGCGAGGGTGATCAGGCTGTCATGAGAGGTGGTGAGTTTCTTCAATGGAAGTCTTCAAACTAAGGCTGGACAGACATCTGTTTGAGATGGTTTAGTGAATCCTGCATTGAGCAAGTGGTTGGACATGATGACCCTTGAGGACCCTTCCAACTCTAACATTCTATGATTCTAAGACTATGAACTGGGGTTGCGCAAAACGTTCGGCATATGTCAAGTCATCCTGAAAACCCCCATTAATGAGTGAATCAAAAGTTACTTTTTATGCTTGAATATGTTTTACCCTGAATTTCAGCCCAAATTGACTATATAGGGTAACGGATTAATGACAGCACAAACCTTGGGAATAAAGTGTACACAGAATTTTGCATTTTGATAGTGGTATGATCAGATAAAACGGGTCTTTGATCAAACTGAAACCCCCATTATGTTGCTAGGTTTGATACATAAGTACAGAAGGATCTTATGTTTGCACCCCCTCCACTTCCTTTCATTGATAATTTTTCCAATTCTTCACCCTATTTCTGGCAATGTAGTTCCTCAGGGGATGGTAATTGAAAACAAGTATTAATTACACAACTGTATGTGTAAAAAGGGACTAACCAGGTTAGTTACTGCTATCTTCAAGGGTCATATAGAGCAGAGGTCCCCAACTCCAGTCCTCAAGGCCCACCAACAGGTCATGTTTTCAGGATTTCCTTTGCATTGCACAGGTGATGCAATTATTACCTGGGCAAGACTAAGGAAATCCTGAAAACATGACATGTTGGTGGGCCTTGAGGACTGGAGTTGGGGACCTCTGATATAGAGGACAGACCACATGAGATGTGTGCACCACTCTGCATTTGGAAGAATCTATATAAAACTGAATTTCTAAAGATTTACCGTACTCATCTCCAGAGATGGGAATGGAAAGTAACATGATGTTTTCTTCTGGTGTATTTTTACTTGTATTTTCAATGGATGAGTAATGCATCTATCAAAAAATTACACTCAATTGTGCAATATATTCAGATGCCACCACTTCTGACTTCTCCAGCTGCAATGTCTGGTATTATAGGTATCAGAACCAATCCTGAAGGGAGACAATACATAACTCAATAATTTTCACAGAGTATTTTGTAATGAATAGATGAGAAACCTAACATTTTATTTTTTTTACAAAAATCAAGAACTGAAATCAACTATTGTTATTGATTCTAAAAAGGAGATACATAAAAATAGAGTGAAAAGCTCAGTTTCAGTTGAATGTTCATTTGTAAAAGGATAAAAACTGCATTTGCACAAAAAAAGAGATAATGTGTCATACCGGTTGTCTCAGCTTTTACTGCCACTGCTATTATCTGTAGTTCATTTTACTACTATCTTAAAGAGAATTTCGATTTTTTTTCAGCTTACATGCAGTATGCAACAAAATAAATAGTTACGTAGCTGTAGATTCATTACTTTTCTTTTTTTGAATCTTTGGCCTTTACCAAACTCACTCAGTGTATTACACTTTCCCATGCAGATCTGTAGCTCAACTGACAGAATAGTGTGGAATTGACCACTGCAATGCAAATATTCATAATCTTTTATTGAAGTAGGCAATAAATGCAGAGCGTACTTAGAAATCATGAGGACCCAAAGCTGGAGTCCTAATTAAGCCCCTCAACACTCCCATCAAAAAATATTCAACAAAGCAGGTGGGCTAATGTGGCACCCCACAGTGGTGCTGCCTTCCTCTCGGGAGGGTAGTGCGATACCTGGAGACAGGGGGGATCCCTTTGGCAGGTAATCTTACATACAACACTTTCTAACTCCAGGCCAGAAGGGGGAGCTCTAAACCCGGATCAAGGAGAACTTCACTATATACATCCTGGTCTGGAGTAGGAGTCACTTAGTCTGGTGTAGACAAGCAGCAGGTGACAGTTGGTAGCAGACTGTGAAGGAGCACAAAAAGACTTAGGAGCTAGAGGAGGCAAGAGACTGGGCCTCTCTAAGCTGAGCGCAGAAACCAGGCACCGGGAGCCCGATGTCGTGAGGAACTACAGGTCCCACGGCAGAATCGGAGGGCAGGAAATTAAAAGAGACTTGCCCACATAATACCCGAGGTACAGCAGCAATCAGAGTCTAGAATCACCATGGACAGAGACCCTAAAGAGACAGCTCAAGTTGCCTACCATGCAGGTACTGTCCCTGGACAGGGGAAAAAGAGGACCTTGTTAGACAACTACAGGCTGCAAGGGACTACAGACCAGCGCATAGTGGAAGGCTCCCAAACTGACCTGCCAAAGGGATTTCCCCTGTCTTCAGGCTGCTTGGACTCCATTTACACCTGTTGCCAGTACCCTGGACTGAGGCTGCTTAACAACAGTAAACCAGGTGAAGACTGCAACCCTCTGTCCTCCATTTATTTGCCGGCATTCACTGTCCCTGCCAAACACACCGGGAGCCCTGGGGACCCCGCTTCACCTGTGGGAAGCAACACCATCTTTGCTGCAGCACCATCGCCCCCAGAGGACCCCTTTAAGCAGTGTTGGTCACTTCTGACCGAAAACCACAGGTGGTGTCACGAACTTTCATTATTTCCACAACCCCTTTAAAGACCATCCCTTTTATTTCGACTGGACCTGGTACCGAGTATCCCCATCCTGATGGGTGACTCAGTAACTGTGCATAGGCATAATCACAGAAAAGCATATCTATATAGCACAACTAAGGCTGGTTTCACATTGGCGTTTTTTCGGGTGCGTTTTTGCGGTAAAAAACGCAAAAAAACGCATGGTGAAAAAACGCATGTAAACGCGTGTAAACGCTGCGTTTTTTTGACGCATGCGTTTTTGCATGTGGTGAAAAAAACGCGGCGTTTTACCGCGTTTACATGCGTTTTTTCATGCGTTTGCGTTTTTTAAACGCATGCAGAAAAATGTGTGACAACTGCCAATCATCAAAATAAAGTAAAAAACCCACTATAAACAGAAATAGTTAGGGTTAGGGGTAGGGGTAGGGTTAGGGGTAGGGATCATAACCCTAACCCTAAAGGGATCCTACCCCTAACCCTACCCCTAACCCTAACCCTACCCCTAACCCTAACCGTACCCCTAACCCTAACCCTAAAGGATCCTAACCCTAACCCTACCCCTAACCCTAACCCTAACCCTACCCCTAACCCTACCCCTAACCCTAACCCTAAGGGATCCTACCCCTAACCCTACCCCTAACCCTAACCCTACCCCTAACCCTAACCCTAAGGGATCCTAACCCTAACCCTACCCCTAACCCTACCCCTAACCCTAAGGGATCCTAACCCTACCCCTAACCCTAACCCTACCCCTAACCCTAACCATAAAGGGATTAGGGTTAGGGTTAGGATCCCTTAGGGTTAGGGGTAGGGTTAGGGTTAGGGTTAGGGGTAGGGTTAGGGGTAGGGTTAGGGTTAGGATCCCTTAGGGTTAGGGGTAGGGTTAGGGTTAGGGGTAGGGTTAGGGGTAGGGTTAGGGTTAGGATCCCTTAGGGTTAGGGGTAGGGTTAGGGTTAGGGGTAGGGTTAGGGGTAGGGTTAGGGGTAGGGTTAGGTTCCCTTTATCACCTTTATGCTGGGGGGTGGCATATCAGTGTGTTTTCTGGTTTTTTAATAAAAAAAGCATGCGTTTTTTACTGCAAAAAACGCATGCACCAAAAAACGCATGCGTCCCCATTGACTCCAATGTATTTTTTGACCCCAAAAAAACGCATGAAAACGCATGCGTTTTTTTTTGGTCCAAAAAACGCTTCTAAAAACACTACAAGTAGCATTTCAGAAAATGAACGCATGCACTAAAAAAACGCATGCGTCAAAAAACGCGACCAAACGCGTACACAAAAAAACGCATGCGTTTTCAATGTTAAAGATAGGAAAAAAAACGCATGCGTTTTTTTGAAAAAAAACGCTGCAGACAAAAACGCAAGTGTGAAACCACCCTTACTAAGTAATTTTGCCCCTTTTGAAGCCCCTTAATGTTTCGACCTACTATGATACCTCTATCAAGACCCCAATAAAGTAAGATGCCAACAAGAATTTCACCCAAACAAGGTATGATACTTAAACAGTGGATTTCTAAACAGTACCCTCCAAACTCACAATATGATGCCCCAACATAGTGTCCCCAACACAACGATGTCAACACAATTCCACTATACACATTATGTAGCCCTTAGTGACTCTAATATAGAATGATGGGCCGCACATTCCCACAACATAGCATGAGTCCCCACAAACCCTACATACAGTATAATAGCCCCAACACAGTCCACCACTCAGAATAGTGGCCGCCCACCTTACCATTTACACAGTATAATTGTCCCCAAAGCTCTACACATAGTTTAATGTACCCCATCCAAACCTTCACACAGTATAAGGGCTTCCACACACAGCCAAATAGTATAATGGCCCCCTTTGCTTTCAACAAAGCATAATACCCCCACACAGCGCCCCTCACAGTATAATTGCCCCCATAACCCTCAACTCAGTATAATGACTCATACACCCCTTTACACAGTATAACAACACTACACAGCCCTCCTCACACTTTGAGGACCTCCACACAACATAATGGCCCCCCACATAGCCCTACACACAGTATAATGGTCCGCACACATTATTATCACCCCCACAGCCATTCACTTAATGGTATAATGGCACACAGCCCTCCACACAGTATTAAAGCTTCTACACAACCATCCACACACTATTATAGCTCCCACAGCCCCCCACTCAGTTCTTCACAAACAGTATTATAGATCACACAGCCCTCCACACAATATAATGGCACCCACACAGCCCTCTACAAAAAATAATGGCCCACACAACCATACACAAAGAATAACAGTCCCACCACACAGTACCACAGTGATCACACAACATGCACCCACTCAGTTTGATCACATCTACATTCCTTACATATACAGTTGATTGTCCTCAAAGCTCCCAACACATCCTCCTACACACAGTATGATAGCCCTATTGTATCCTATCAGCACACAGTATATCCCAACACAAGTATTCATTGATAAAATACAAATGGAGACTACTCACTTCCCCCAACTTCCGCTGCTATAGTCTCTATAGAGTGTGCTCTGAATCTCCTCACAGTGACGTCATTGCACCCACTGTGCTGAGATTCAGAGCTCAGATGCAGAGTAAATGATGGAAAAAGGAGTTGACGGTCACTTTTCGATCATTGATACAACTGTATCTGCATCCAAATAGAGATACTTATGCTGAGTGAGGGAAAATTAAGGTGCACAACAATGGGAAGAGGGAGGAGGAAGCCCAAACACTAGGGATGGGGAAAGTGGAGACCCCTAGGCAGATCTAACAACACTCTGTCTGCCCTATATCTCTCTAACTAGGTTTCGCACCTATCGCCGAGCAGGAACCTAAACCGTGCCTGAACCTAGTGATAGGCCCTAGATATAGACGCGATGAGGTCAGCAGCCCCCACTACAACTAAAGACAGAGAGGCTGGACCAACAAGGGGATACACTTAGCTTGAGAAGACCACCAAGATATCACACCAGTAATCCTCCAAGACAGAGCAAAGTTGAGCTAACACCAGCATCTTGTTGAAGATACTGAATGTATTTAAACCCTCAGCAAAGGTGTGCTAATGAGCAGCAGGAGGTGGTAAATGTTGGGTCCTGTAGGAAGAAGAATAACACTTCATAACAGAGATGAAAAAATCAAAAAGGTGCTTGTAGAGCTAGTCCCTATGACCTTCTATGGCCGGATTCAGGATGATTGTCACACCTAACACACCTGTGATAATACTGTTGAAAGCAAGGCAGCAGGTGGGAAGAGGGGCCCCATAGCCGCCATGTGGCCTGCTGCTATGAATGGTACTCCAGTGCCCATGTGATTTCTCATAGCAAAGCTGTAAATTAAAGCAATTTTCCCAACACTTTATTAAATAGATCTTTTAGATCTGATGGTGCTATCATACTTATTTTTAAATCCATGTTAGAAAGGCATAATGGTAAAATTCCTTTTAAAAGATTCCCATCCCCTGATATTTTATTGAGCATTTCATGAGTCCATCTTTATCTATCTGGATTTATAAAATCTTGTAAAAGCCACCGCTCACTTCATCACTCACCAACACATTAATTGATTGCCTGATCTGCAGTGTTTGTGCAGTAAGCTATCAGCCAAAGTGCAAGGGAATAATCACAATGCACTCACAGTGTACAGTAGTGAGTGGGAAGTGTTACAGCTAGGGTTGAGCGACCTTTACTTTTATAGGATCGGGTCGGGTTTCACGAAACCCGACTGTTAGGAGTCGAGTTTCCTCTGCTGCACAAGGGGAATCTCGATCCGTGTCTGCTGCGGTCTCCCATTCGGTATCGGCTGCAGTGGGCTCTGCTCAGCGGAGACGTCGCTCCCAGCGTCTCGCTGGGGCTGATTCGGTGCATAGGGTCACTACTGCCTTTTCTGGCTTTCCTATAGTACCCTGCACTGATCTGCGGCGAGCGAGCCTCTCTGGGACTAAGTCCTTGTTTACTCACACTGAGCATGCCCAGGGCAGGGTCTCCCATTGGAGGTCGAGGGCCACATGTTCGGTCACATGCTCAGGTGCTGCAGTACATTCCATTGGTCCTTCTGGAAGGTCCTGAAAGGGCAAAACATGCTCAGGTACTGCAGCACTTTCCATTGGTCCTTCTGGAAGGTCCTGAAAGGGCAAAAACTTCAGTAGCAGCTTCCTGTGCTGCAACTATATAAACTGCGCATGACCGCACGGCCATGCGCTAGTATTGTCTTATGTTATGTGCTTTGCGCCAGTGTGGTCACATGTATGTGTGTTCAGGGACCCGGCTGAAATAAGCCCCTAGAATGCTGGCTCCTCCGGCGAGGAGATTGAGTCTGAGTGTATTCAGGGACCCGGCTGAAATAAGCCCCTAGAATGCTGGCTCCTCCGGCGAGGAGTTTTGTGTGTTTGTGTGACCACTGACTGCTCTCTGTTTGGGCAGTTAGCCTGTGCCTCTGTGGAGTCTAACAGGGCACAGTGCTTTCCTTTCACGGCTACTCAGTGAATTAACTGAGTTAGTCTATACCGCCATATAGCTCCGCCATTTGCTAGCAGCAGGTACTCCTGCACGGTGGACCCCGGGCTGTGAACGCACCAATATCAATAAACATCTCTATTTACTCGGTGCGTTCCGCTAGCCCTAACAGAATACTAGCGCCAGGGTCTGGTTAGTAAATGGCGGACATTCAGCAATCTTTGCGGTATATCCAGCAGCTGGAGGGTAGGTTGGCGGCTCTCGAGAGCTCAACCTCAGCTGTGGATGTTACCGCAGTTGCTGTACAGGCTGCTAGCGTGGCTGCAGCAACCTTGTCCACTGCCACCCCTGTTCCGACGTTATCTCGCCTCCCGCTGCCAGAAAAATTTTCTGGAAATAGCAAAACTTGTAGGGGATTCGTGAGTCAGTGCTCTCTTCACCTCGAGCTCCTGGCTGCACGTTTTCCTACAGAGCGGGCTAAGGTGGGATTTATTGTGTCTCTTTTGTCGGACAGGGCGTTGGAGTGGGCTATGCCGCTGTGGGAGCGTGGTGATCATGTGGTGCAGAGTGCTCCATTGTTCCTGAGCACTCTGAAAAAGGTCTTTTTAGGACCTCAAGTCACCCATGACACAGCGCTCCAACTACTGGCATTAACTCAGGGTGAGTCCTTGGTCAGCCATTTTTCCGTCCGCTTCCGTACTTTAGCTTCCGAGCTGGAGTGGTCGGATAAAGCCCTTATCCCCATATTTTGGAGGGGCCTGGCTGACCACAATAAGGACACTCTGGCCACTAGGGAGATTCCTGCCACACTGGAGGAGCTAATAACTGTCTCTACTCGTATTGACCTCCGTTTTAACGAGCGGAGGTTGGAGTGAGCCCAGTGTAGGCAGAGGTTTCGGCTGGCTCCCACCTTCGCCAAACCTTTGGAATCTCCAGTCCAGGCATCCGAGTCACATGAGGCCTTAGAGGTTATATGTTAGAAATAGACAAGAGTAAAGATCTAAGCCATTTCAATAATGGTCAAGTTATCATGACTGTGTTAGAGCATGTCCAAAAACAGCAGATCGTGTGGGATGGTCCTGGTAGGCAGTGGTTTCTACTAGTAGACTTAACTAAAGTGATCCATGGAAGAGCACCCAGTGAATTGAGGAATGGGTTGTGAGTACCCAAGGCTCACTGAGAAGGCTGGCCTGTCTAGTTGGATCTCACAAAGGAGTTCTATTAGCACAAATTACTTATAATGTTAATGTTGGCTATGATAGAAAAGATTTTATAACCCAAATCACAGCTTATCGCATATGAGACTGCAAAACAAAAGACTGACCAGAATGCCAATGCTGACTACTGTCATTGGATTCTTTCCACTAAGCAACTTTGTTGGATCGTTTATAAGCTGGAGTACACATGCCCCCTACTGAAATACTTGTCTCCTTAAAGCAATAGATGTACCTAACATGATAGAAATATCAGCGGATCTGCCATTGCCAAGGTATTGACTTGAGACTCTTGGAAGTTGGAATTCTTTGTGACCCTTAGACACTTCTCAGAGTTGTGCCTTTTCAAGACTCAACTCAACTAAATGAGAAGTTTCTTAATTTTTGGATTACTAGCTCTGAAAAATCTTAGTTGTGCACCATTAGAAGTGTGTCATATTTTCTATGAAATTTAGGTGATCAGAGTCTCGCATAATATTGTAAAACGTTCCCCATCAGCACATAAATGTGAAATATCAAGTATAATATAGTCCCAGGGGAACAAAAAGAAAGTGACATGACAATAAATGACAAGATGGTTTGAGGCTGACTTCAAATATCGAGTTTCAAAAAGCGTTTGTGAATATAAATCTACAAGGTTGGCAACAAGCATTTCAACATCCTCCCAGACAATGCATCTCTCACGAAAAAACCTCTTATAACAGACCTCATGGTGGACCAAAGAATAATCTTTCAGGGTCATGGGGAGAGATTAATAATTAGGCATTTTTTTTGTAGCTTTCAGTACCTGAAACTTTCTTTGTTACACTGTGTGAGAAAAAAAAAGAAGCACCTTAAAAGGCATATAGTGCCGTCCGACCTTTCTATGGGTTATATGGTGTCCATAAATGAAAAGTCATCTTTTACCGCAGAAAGACAACTTCTCTTTGGAAAGGCTACCCCATTCTGATGTCTGATGTGAAGGTACCTATTTAAAGAGACTGTCGTTCCATGCTTTCAAAGACGAACAGATATACATTGTAAATGAAGAAACACAAAGCAGGAATACAGGCCAAGGGTTGGCCCTCAGGACTATAGAACACAATGGATCCCACAGCTTAATTCTTCTCTCTGCATAATAGAGGACTTCATAAGAGATGTTGGCACCAAGATGGAGTAGTGACACATTATGAGAAGGCGAACATCCGGATGAATGTACATGCAGTGCATTAGATTATACGGTGTTAATACATTGAATAGCATAACGTGGGTTATGTTACAAATTAAAGGTGCCATACATTGTCTAAACATAAGAATATCATAGGAAACATTGACCAAAGAGCCTTGGCTAACCTTACTTCTAAACTTCATTGCACCAAAGCGTTCCTGTCCGGTGAAAGTAACTGAGACTGAAGGTAGCGAACCTCCTACAGATGAAGAAAGATGTACTTTATTCTAACAATCGGAGCAGAGCCGTTCTGAGAAAAGCTCTTCACATTTTATTGCTTTTATTATAGGGTTGAACTCAATGAAATTTTAAACAACATATTCTGAATTTAATAAAAATGTGCATGGATCAGCTTAGCCAAATTTTCTAACAGTACTTTTTAACTTTTTTTTACAGATTGTATAAAAATAAAATGCTAGAATACAGTGTTCTTCAACTCAATCAATGCAATTTATAGGGCATTCAGATATGTTTTACTGGCTACCATTAAAGACCATCTCCCCTTCAAATAATCATTCTATAAGGATGGAAAAAATTTTATTCACCCATTTTTTTTTTAGATTTTTGGGAAAGAAGTGAGAAAAATATGGATATAATTATAACCTTTACAACGGATTGAACCTAAGTGCACTCATGTAATGAAACAATACACACATAGTGGGATACATCACCTGTATAGTTTACCAATAGTTTGCGAAAAGTAGGTAATAATGCCTATTACCGTATATACTCGAGTATAAGCCGACCCGAGTATAAGCCGACCCCCCTAATTTTGCAACAAAAAACTGGGAAAACTTATTGACTTGAGTATAAGCCTAGGGTAGGAAATGCAGCAGCTACTGGTAAATTTCAAAAATAAAAATAGATGCTCCATACCGTTCATTATTGCCCCATAGATGCTCCATATACAACTGTGCTATATAGAATGCTCTGCACCGTTCATTATGACCCCCATAGATGCTCCACATAAAGCTGTGCCATATATAACGCTCTGCACCGTTCATTATGGCCCCATAGATGCTCCATAGAAAGCTGTGCCATATATCTATTGCTCTGCACCGTTGATTATGGCCCCATAGATGTTCCTTATAAAGCTGTGCCATATATATATATTGCTCTGCACCGTTGATTATGTCCCCATAGATGCTCCACATAAAGCTGTGCCACATATAATGCTCTGCACCATTCATTATGGCCCCATAGATGCTCCATAGAAAGCTGTGCCATATATCTATTGCTCTGCACCGTTGATTATGGCCCCATAGATGTTCCTTATAAAGCTGTGCCCCATATATTTATTGCTCTGCACCGTTGATTATGGCCCCATAGATGCTCCTTATTAGGGTTGAGCGAAACGGATCGGCCATTTTCAGAAGTTGCCGACTTTTGGCAAAGTCGGGTTTCATGAAACCCGACCCCTGTGTGGGGTCGGCCATGAAGTCGGCGATCTTCTGAATCTGGTATCGGAATTCCGATCCTGAGTTCCGATATGTTTGCAATATCGGAAATCGGTATCGGAATCCATATTTAAGTGTCAAATAAAGAATTAAAATAAAAAATATCGCTATACTCACCCTCTGACGCGCCCTGGTACTAACCGGCAGCCTTTCTTCCTTCGAATCAGCGCTTGCAGGACCTTGCGGTGACGTCGCGGCTTGTGATTGGTCTCGCGACCGCCCATGTGACCGCTTGCGCGACCAATCACAAGCTGCGACGTCACCGCAAGGTCCTGCAAGCGCTGATTCGAAGGAAGGAAGGCTGCCGGAAAGAAGCAGGGCGCGTCCGAGGGTGAGTATATACCTAAACACTGACATAGTCACATATATGTCAGTGTTTGTGCCACTGACATATATGTGACTATATATCTATGTATTCTATGTGTATATATCGATTTTATCTATTCTATTCTAACCTGTCAGTGTGATTTTACTGTTTGCGGCACATGAATTGCCGACTTTTCAAAGGGCATCATGTTAGGGTTGGTGGATCGCGCAAAATATAAATAATGATGAAGTGCGATCGCAACTTGGGGTGCACCATACAGAGATGGAAAACTGCTAATGTGAATAATGGTGTAACACACAGCAAGCAATAGCTAGCTCTCACTGAGTTAAACATCACTCAGTGTATAGCACACGAAGCTGTGTCGATCGCACACAGCAACGGAAAAGATGCTCTTCAGTAGAGCTGTGTCAGTCGCACACAGTAACAGAAAAGATGCTCTGCAGTAGAGCTGTGTTAATCACACAATCGCACACAGTAACAGAGAAGGTATGGCGCTAAACGAGATCCGTGTTAACCTCACAGGAGAGCGCAACCCTCACAGGGTCAAGGGAACGGGTAGAGGACACAAACGCAACATGTGCACGCACACGAACTCCTCTCCAGAGGTGTCGGAATTCTGAAGGCTATATGCTTGCCCTAAATTCACTCAAACTCCTCTCCGGAAGTGATGGAATTCTAAAGGCTATACACCTGCCCTGAGGAAACGCAGACACGTCCACATTACCGTTATGTTCCACACATACATATGTTATAACTTATCTTAGCGCGCCGGTGCACGCTCCAGGAAACCCTTTATACGTTCCTGTTCAAGTCCAGTCAGACACGACCTTGCTCGTGGACCAATCCGGAACTGCCACATCACCCGAGCAGCTGACAGCCGACCAACAAAGAGAGGTCGCCATCTCACGAGCATGCTCAGTAGGGAGATTTCTGGACTTAGCCTCTGGAAGGCATGTTCGCTGCTGCCTATTGCTAGTTACTATTAATGACCTTGTAGGGGCATACAGAGTAGAATTTAATTTTTTGCAGATGACACTAAACTCTGCAGAGTAATCAATACAGAGGAGGACAAGGATATTGCAGGAGGATTTATGTAAACTAGAAGCTTGGGCTGATAAATGGCAAATTAGCTTTAATGGCGATAAAAGTAAGGTCATGCACTTGGGCAGAAGAAATTAGATGTATAACTATGTGCTTAGTTGTAAAACACTGGGCAAAACTGTCACTGAAAAAGACCTGGGTGTATGGGTTGATGACAAACTCATATTTAGTGGCTAGTGTCAGGCAGCTACTGCAAAGGCAAAAAAAAAATAATGGGATGCATTAAAAGAGGCATAGATGCTCATGAGGAGAACATAATTTTACCTTTGTACAAGTCACTTGTGTGACCACACTTAGAATTCTGTGTACAGTTTTGGCCTCCGGTGTATAAGAAAGACATAGCTTAACTAGAGCACGTGCAGAGAAGAGCGACCAAGGTTACTAGAGGACTGGGGGGTCTGCAATACCAAGATAGGTTATTACACTTGGAGCTATTTAGTTTGGGAAAACGAAGGCTAAGGGGTGATCTTATTACAATATATAAATACATGAGGGGACAGTACAAAGTCCTTTCTAATGATCTTTTTACTCGTAGACCTGAGACGGGGACAAGGGGGCATCCTCTATGTCTGGAGGAAAGAAGGTTTAGGCATAATAACTGATGCGGGTTCTTTACTGTAAGAGCAGTGAGACTATGGAACTCTCTGCCATATGATGTTGTAATGAGTGATTCATTACTAAAATTTAAGAGGGGACTGGATACCTTTCTTGAAAAGTATAATGTTACAGGTTATATAAACTAGATTCCTTGATAGGGCGTTGATCCAGGGAACTAGTCTGATTGCCGTATGTGGAATCGGGAAGGAATTTTTTCCCTAGTGTCGCCCGAGTGCTGTGCGAATTTTTTCTCTCACCCATAGGCTTTTATTGACGAGTCTCGGCCGAATATCAGTGACAATCGCAGCATACTGTGATTTTACACACACGCCAAATATGGCTGAGAAAAGAAATGCTGATATGACTTGGCCCATATATTAATCCTGGGCCAAGTGCTATGCAATATTTTCTTGCATAGTACTCGCCCGTATTCTATGGTAGTGTGATGCTGGCCTAATCAGCAGCTCCTGCGCTGTAAATAAATATTAAGAAACACTCAGCTGTCAGCTTTAGCAAGACTGGTTAACAAGAACAGAGGGGTCCCCATGACTTATTTTTTAATTATTTAAATAAATAATAAAAACAACATATGGTCCCCCACATTTTTGACAACCAGCCTTGCTAAGGGGGCTGGTATTCTCAGGCTGCTAAGTGGCCATGGATATTGGCCCTCCCAGTATAAAAATAGCATCCAGCATTTTGCCTAGCTCATCCCACTTGCCCTGTAGTGGTGACAAGAGGGGGTTCATAGTTGTGGGGCTGATGTCACCTTTGTGTTGTCCGGTGACATCAAACCCATGGATTACTAATGGAGAAGCATCTATAAAACACCTATCCATTACTAATGCTATAGTTACATGGTAAATAAAGACACAGCCAGAATAAAGTATTTTATTTGAAATAAAATAACACTTTTCCTTTTTTATTTAAAGATAACAAACACAGCTATTCTCGCCTAACACATAATTCCACCAAAGCGCTCGTTCTCCTGTAAAAAAACTAAAATGAAAAAAACAACATCCCTCACATGTCGGTCGTTCTGTCCCATGCTGTGATCCATGTCTGGGGGATAAATAGTTTCAACCTGGATGGTGCCAAGATGCGATCCTCCAGGCTGAGAACCACTGTGACTGAGCTGATGCGAGCGCAGCATCAATGACAGGCGGTGACATAATTAAGGTTTCATCCGGTCACTGAGGCTGAATTCCCAGTCAGGGTGAACTGCTGTGACCTCAGCACCTATGGGAAAAGTCAGTGATGAGGTCATCGCAGTTTAAACTCAATGACTTCACTGCAGATAATGGTGAGAAATTCTCACAGTGATCTGCTGTGAAGTCACTGAGCTTGAACTGCAGTGAACTGAGTGACTTATTCCCATGGTGCTAGCGGGGATCTCACTGAGGTCACAGCAGTTCAGCCCGGCTGAGAACACAGCCTCAGTGACCAGAGGTAAGCTCGATGACGTCACTGCTGGTCACTGACGCTGTGCTCGCTGCCCCTCATTCACAAGTGGTTCCAGTTTCAATGTTGCAGAATAATCATTCTTAGTATTTCATGTTGCCTTATTTTTTTCCTAATTACACTAGGGCTAGACATGATAGTATGCAACTAGGGACAGTTCTTGTCACTGGTCCATATTCACTTGAAACAGCACAAATACTCACCATATTTATTTGTATAATCTATATCCTAGCTGCTGCATTCACTCACATTCACCGCCCTTGCATTAACTCTCTACACTCCATTCATATCGGCCCCTCTGTCCTTGCCTCTCCTATGTATAGCACTCATGCTCTGTTCACATTGCTTAACAGCGCAGATCCATTCAGTCCCACCATCCAACACAAGAGACGCTCTCACAAATCACTTAAACATCTGCTCACTCTTTTTATCCTCCTTCTCCTAGTCGCTGGAGACATCTCTCCAAACCCCGGCCCCCCATGTTATAGCCAGTCAAACCTCCCAACTGCTACACTCAGAAACCCCTCTAACCTTATTAATATTCCATGCATGCCTTCTGTCTCTTTGAATTGTGCCCTTTGGAATTCTCGCTCTGTGTGTAATAAACTCTCCTTCATTCATGACTTCTTCCTTTCTAATTCTCTTAATCTCCTGGCTCTTACTGAAACCTGGATCCAGCAGTCAGACACCACCGCTGCTGCTGCTCTTTCATATGGTGGACTACATTTTTCTCATACCCCAAGATCGGACAACAGAGCAGGCGGAGGCGTTGGTCTGCTCCTTTCACCAAAATGTACTTTCCAAGTTATCCCCCAAGTACCCTCACTTGTCTTCCCTTCCTTTGAGGTCCATGTGGTCAGACTCTACGTCCCCTTCTCCATGCGAGTGGCGGTGGTGTATCGTCCTCCCGGCCCCTCTCATCAGTTCCTGGATCACTTTGCCACCTGGCTTCCACACTTTCTCTCCTGTGACACCCCCACCATTATCATGGGTGATTTCAACATCCCTATTGCCTCTCCCCTCTCCCCTCTCCCCATCTGCTTCTCACCTTTTAGCTCTATCCTCCTCTTTCGGTCTCTCGCAGCATACTAACTCGCCAACGCATGAAGATGGAAACTCCCTTGACTTGGTCTTCTCCCGGCTTTGCTCAATGGATGATTTCACAAACTCCCCTCTCCCACTTTCTGACCACAACCTTCTTTCATTCTCTATCAAGAACTGCCATCCCGCTAAGGTCACCCCCACTTTCCACACTTATAGAAACATACAGGCCATTAACACCCAGAAACTTATGAAGAACTTGCAGTCATCATTGGCCCCAATCTTCTCCATCTCATGTCCTGATTCTGCTCTGAAGCATTACAATGAAACCCTGCAAAGTGCTCTGGATGAAGCTGCTCCTCCTATACATAAAACAACTCGACACAGACGGCAACAACCGTGGCACACGCTGCAAACACGGTTCCTGCAGCGGTGCTCCAGGTGCGCAGAACGTCTGTGGAGAAAATCTAATCTACCCGAAGATTTCATCCATTATAAGTTCATGCTAAAGACATACAATTCTGCCCTTCACCTCTCCAAACAAACCAACTTCAACACCCTCATCACCTCCCTGTCCAATAACCCTAAACGTCTCTTTGACACGTTCCAGTCCCTACTCAACCCAAGAGCGCAGGCCCCAACCACGGATCTCCATGCTGACGATCTGGCCAATTATTTCAAAGAAAAAATTGACCACATTCGACAGGAAATCATCTCCCAATCTCTTCATACCATGCACTGTCCTCCCTCCCCCACTGCATCTAGTTCACTCTCTGACTTTGAAGCAGTTACAGAAGAAGAAGTAAGCAGGCTCCTTGCATCTTCTCGCCCGACCACTTGCACCAGTGACCTCATTCCGTCACATCTCCTCCAGTCCCTTTCCCCGGCTGTCACCTCTCACCTAACAAAAATATTCAACCTTTCCCTCACTTCCGGTATTTTTCCCTCCTCATTTAAGCATGCCATCATACATCCATTACTTAAAAAACCATCCCTCGACCAAAACTGTGCCGCTAATTATAGACCTGTCTCTAATCTTCCCTTCATCTCTAAACTCCTCGAACGCCTGGTCCACTCCCGTCTTACCCGCTATCTCTCAGATAACTCTCTTCTCGACCCTCTTCAATCTGGCTTCCGCTCTTTACACTCAACTGAAACTGCCCTCACTAAAGTCTCTAATGACCTACTAACAGCTAAATCTAATGGTCACTACTCCATGCTAATTCTCTTGGATCTCTCTGCAGCATTCGACACTGTGGATCATCAGCTCCTCCTCACTATGCTTCGCTCCATCGGCCTCAAGGACACCGTTCTCTCCTGGTTCTCCTCCTATCTCTCTGACCAATCCTTCACTGTATGTTTTGCTGGTTCCTCCTCCTCTCACCTTCCCCTTACTGTTGGGGTTCCTCAAGGATCAGTCCTAGGCCCCCTCCTTTTCTTTTTGTACACTGCCCCTATTGGACAAACAATCAGTAGATTTGGTTTCCAGTACCATCTCTATGCTGACGACACCCAATTATACACTTCTTCTCCTGATCTCACGCCTGCCTTATTAGAAAACACCAGTGATTGTCTTACCGCTGTCTCTAGCATCATGTCCTCCCTCTATCTGAAACTAAACCTGTCAAAAACTGAACTCCTCGTGTTCTCTCCCTCTACTAACCTACCTTTGGCTGACATTGCCATCTCCGTGTGCGGTTCCACCATTACTCCAAAGCAACATGCCCGCTGCCTTGGGGTCATCCTTGATTCTGACCTTTCATTCACCCCCCACATCCGATCACTGGCTCGCTCTTCTTACCTGCATCTCAAAAACATTTCTAGAATTCACCCTTTTCTTACTTTCGACTCTGCAAAAACTCTTACTGTTTCACTTATTCATTCTCGTCTGGACTATTGTAACTCTCTACTAATCGGCCTCCCTCTTACCAAACTTTCCCCGCTCCAATCTGTCCTGAATGCTGCTGCCAGGATCATATTCCTCACCAACCGTTACACCGATGCCTCTACCTTGTGCCAGTCATTACACTGGCTACCCATCCACTCCAGAATCCAGTACAAAACTACTACCCTCATCCACAAAGCGCTCCATGGCTCAGCACCACCCTACATCTCCTCTCTGGTCTCAGTCTACCACCCTTCCCGTGCCCTCCGCTCCGCTGATGACCTCAGGTTAGCATCCTCAATAATCAGAACCTCCCACTCCCATCTCCAAGACTTTACACGTGCTGCGCCGATTCTTTGGAATGCACTACCTAGGTTAATACGATTAATTCCCAATCCCCACAGTTTTAAGCGTGCCCTAAAAACTCATTTGTTCAGACTGGCATACCGCCTCAATGCATTAACCTAACGATCCCTGTGTGGCCTATTTAAAAAAAACAAAAAAAAAAAACAAAAAAAAAACAGATTCCTCGCACTATGTTCTCATTCACTTTATGCAGTTAATAGCCCTCTGTGTCTGTACTGCTACATACTTAGGCAGTTAACTGGTTCATGCAGCTTTACATGAACACCCGAGCCTTACACTATGGCCGGTCCGAATAACTATAGCAATTGTTACCATCCACCTCTTGTGTCTCCCCTTTTCCTCATAGTTTGTAAGCTTGCGAGCAGGGCCATCATTCCTCCTGGTATCTGTTTTGAACTGTATTTCTGTTATGCTGTAATGTCTATTGTATGTACAAGTCCCCTCTATAATTTGTAAAGCGCTGCGGAATATGTTGGCGCTATATAAATAAAAATTATTATTATTATTATTATTATTATTATTAGACCTAGTTAGACCGCACATGGAGTACTGTGTCCAGTTTTGGGCACCGGTGCTCAGGAAGGATATAATGGAACTAGAGAGAGTACAAAGGAGGGCAACAAAATTAATAAAGGGGATGGGAGAACTACAATACCCAGATAGATTAGCGAAATTAGGATTATTTAGTCTAGAAAAAAGACGACTGAGGGGCGATCTAATAACCATGTATAAGTATATAAGGGGACAATACAAATATCTCGCTGAGGATCTGTTTATACCAAGGAAGGTGACGGGCACAAGGGGGCATTCTTTGCGTCTGGAGGAGAGAAGGTTTTTCCACCAACATAGAAGAGGATTCTTTACTGTTAGGGCGGTGAGAATCTGGAATTGCTTGCCTGAGGAGGTGGTGATGGCGAACTCAGTCGAGGAGTTCAAGAGAGGCCTGGATGTCTTCCTGGAGCAGAACAATATTGTATCATACAATTATTAGGTTCTGTAGAAGGACGTAGATCTGGGTATTTATTATGATGGAATATAGGCTGAACTGGATGGACAAATGTCTTTTTTCGGCCTTACTAACTATGTTACTATGTTACTACTATGTTATTATTGACTCAGGAGTCCCTGTGATCAGGGCTCAGGGCTCAGGGTATCTGTTTGAGAAAAGTCACTGTCTAGATAGAACTGAAGCTGGTTGTTCAGGTGATATAATGGTTTGCTGATGTGGATCAGCTTTTGCAATGGCAGATAAATCATCTGGTCCACTGCATCATAAATATTGAATCTGGTGCTGTGGCTGCTTGGTAAATTTTCAAATTGTTCATTTTGAGAAAGAAAATTGAACTTAAGGTCCATGGAATTATTAGAATGGGCATTTGAACATTTTAAACAATTTGGCTCTTCTAGCAAAATAAACTTTGGCTAAAAAAATATTGCATTTAGTGGCCATAACTGGCAGGAACTGCTTTTTACAATAAATAATGGCAGCTAGGTATCTTCCATTGAGCTTGAGCGCATACAATTTTTTTGCACACAGTAATACTATCCAGGTTGCCTGGCATCAGTTGTGATTAAACTTGTACTTACAATATATGAGAACAATTTCCATGTAATTGGATGATTGAACCCATATTCCCTGGAAGCACAAAATTAGAACTGGTGATTCAATAGAAGTAGAGGAGGAATTGTATGGAAAGCTGTAGATGAGTATTGCTACGAAATAAAAAGAGAAAACCCAGCTCAACTAGACTAGAGAGGTGTTGAAACACAGATCCCATAGGACAAAATTTGGAAACCAGCGAAGAAAAAAATCCAGCTTCATAATAATTGCAAACTTTTATTTAGGCAAAAAAATAAAAAAAGATTAGGAAAGCTTTGCTTTGATAAAAAACGCAGCCTGTATTCAAATGAGTTACTTTTGATAATCATGATATGATTTTTTTTTAATTTTTTGTCTAAATAAAAGTTTGCAATTTTTATGAAGCTGGATATTTCCTTCATTAGGGTTGCTATTACAGTGTCCTTACCATTTACCACCTCGTTTGTAACACAGATTGGCAATAGAATAATGTTGTCCATTTTCACCAGGAACACATCTTCCGAGAAAAAATAATTTTAAAGACAGATTTATTGATTTATTCTTTCTCTTTTGACAAAAAAGATATGTGAGTATAGCACAGACCACAGATATATAGAAAATCCCACAGATAGCTGCCTATATGCTAGAGGTAATTGGATTATTGGAAATTTAATTTTGCCAGGTTTGACCAATTCGTCCAAAAATTTGATTCACAGTGAATCAATTAGCTGAGAATTGCAACAGTGCAAAGACTCCAACTGCACTGAAAAGACATGTGTGATAAGCTAAAGACTCTTAGGACTATATCCGATCTCTTTCAACCTCTTTAACACAAATCAAACCTTATTAATGTCAAAATGACTAAAGGGATGGTAACCATGTCGTAACCAACAGCATATTTAATATCAAAGCTCACTGACAGACATTATTTTTAACATTAAAAAATGTATTATAAATTAAACCTTATTTGCGATCATGCAGACTGCTCTGTGTAGAACACTAACTCAAACTGACGGTGTCGCTGTTTGAGGCAACATTATTCTGCTGTGACTGGAACACGTGGCATCCCATATATTCTGCAATGTCCTCCTCTGTTTCCCCACTAATATGCTCGTCAGAGACAGAGAAGGCCAACTGTGACCTTTGTTTCGTAGTACTGCTCAGCCGGCGTGTGCAGATGGTGGTGGTGCTAATGCTGCTATTAGCAACTCCCACATTGTCAGCCGTAGTATTATTATTTTTTTATTACTATACATTTTTATAGCGCCATTTATTCCATGGCGCTTTACATGTGAATACGAGGCAAATATAGACAAATACATTAAACATGAGCAGATAACAGGTACACGGGTACATAAGGAGGGAGGACCCTGCCCGCGAGGGCTCACAGTCTGCAGGGGATGGGTGATGAAACACTGGGAGAGGGTAGGGCAGGTTGCGCGGTGGTTCAGTAACTTCAGGATCACTGCAGGCTGTAGGCTTGTCGGAAGAGATGAGTCTTCAGGTTCTTTTTGAAGGTTTCTATGGTAGGCGAGAGTCTGATATGTTGGGGTAGAGAGTTACAGAGTATGGGGCAAGCACTGGAGAAGTCTTGGATGCGGTTGTGGGAAGAAGAGATGAGAGGGGAGTAGAGAAGGAGGTCTTGAGATGATCGGAGGTTGCGTGTAGGTAGGTACCGGGAGACCATGTCACAGATGTATGGAGGAGAAAGGTTGTGGACGGCTTTGTATGTCATTGTGAGGGTTTTGAACTGGAGTCTCTGGGCGATAGGAAGCCAGTGAAGGGCTTGACATAGGGGAGAGGCTGGGGAATAGCGGGGAGACAGGTAGATTAGTCGGGCAGCAGAGTGTAGGATGGATTGGAGTGGTGCCAGAGTGCTAGAGGGGAGTCCAGAGAGTAGGAAATTGCAGTAGTCGAGGCAGGAGATGATAAGGGCATGCACTAGCATTTTTGCGGTGTCGCGGTCAAGGAAAGCACGGATCCGGGAAATATTTTTGAGTTTGAGACGGCAGGAGGAGGCAAGGGCTTGGATATGTGGCTTGAAAGAGAGGGCAGAGTCGAGGATCACCCCGAGGCACCGGGCGTGTTGGACTGGGGAAAGTGAGCAGCCATTGACATTGATGGATAGGTCTGGTGGAGGGGTAGAGTGAGATAGGGAAAGATGATGAATTCTGTTTTGTCCATGTTCAGTTGTAGAAAGCGAGCAGAAAAGAAGGCTGAAATAGCAGACAGACAGTACGGGATTTTGGTAAGTAAGGAGGTGAGGTCAGGTCCGGATAGGTAGATCTGCGTGTCATCAGCGTAGAGATGGTACTGCATACCATGGGGCTCTATGAGCTGTCCCAAGCCAAAAGTGTAGATGGAGAAGAGTAGGGGTCCTAGAACAGAGCCTTGAGGAACACCGACTGACAAGGGGCGAAGTGAGGAGGTGGTGTGGGGGAGGGAGACACTGAATGTTCGGTCTGTCAGATATGACGAGATCCAGGAAAGGGCCAAGTCTGTGATGCCAAGAGATGAGAGAATTTGCAGCAAAAGGGAGTGGTCCACAGTGTCAAAGGCAGAAGACAGGTCCAGGAGAAGGAGGACAGAGTAGTGTCGCTTGCTCCTGGCAGTTAGTAGGTCATTGGTGACATCAGTTAGGGCAGTTTCAGTTGAGTATGCTTTTTTTTTCAATTTTACACTATTAGTGTAAAATTACTATTAGTGTAATTACACTATAGTACATTGCCACTTTTTCTTTTACCATACATTTCTGTAGAACATTATAACATTTGACAATCTTTTCAATTCCAGATATTTAACCCTTGCCAAAAAGATGTATCACGAAAACCTATGTAGTTAGATGCATGTACAGCAAACAGAATAAGTCAGCGTGTTGAAGTATGTGTGGCAGGTAAGGTTATCAAATTGGACTGGTAAAGCAGGTGTGCAAAAATAGACATGTACACTTACATTTCTACATTTTTAAAATCTTTTTTTTGTTTCTGTTTTTTTAATAAACTTAATTCTGTTCCCATAAATGACATAATAAAAAAAAAATGTTCTATAAGTACACATTCAAAAAGCCAGCACCTGCAACAGGGCTCAGTCTTAGTATGGTGTTTATTATGAAAGTAAAATTTAACTACTGGAACATATTAAAAATATGCTTGTGACATATGCACTTCGTGAGACAGTCGCAATTCAATGTGTGGATTTTGTGGAAATTTCTTCTGTATTTTTAAAAACAATTTTTCCTCTTTTTGACTAAAAGGTTTGCACAAGATAATCAAATCCTTAGCACACTAGCTTGTGACAAACGAGCACACTGTCTCTGACACTGATTTCAGATTTGATATACTTTGAAAATACTATTGTGCTGCCTTGCTGCTGCTTTCTATTACATTAAGAATTTAGAAAAAAAAAAGCGTAACTGTAATTGAAATGCAGCAATGCAGATACCAGCTACACCATATCACTGATCAATTACACAAATCCTGGCAATTCTTATAGAATATCCACTATTTCTCTCTCCACTTATCAATTGAACATCTGTATTATTAACAGACTACAATGCTTTTGGTCTTTCTGCTAATAGTGCAGTCCAGATGCAGCGCCCCAGAGTCCTGGTCATTGCAGTAATGTCGCTCTTCCACCAGGAGGAGTGATGTTTCGTCTGAAGGCAATAAAGGAGATCACCTTACCAGGTATCACAAACCACACAACACACTTCACACTCCAGGTCGCCATGGGGAGCCATGCTTCTATCTATTAGGGCACTCCTCACAACTAAGTAAAACTGGTGGTCTGGATAGAAAGTAAGAGGACAAGGGAGAAGCTGGCTGGAGAGAGAGAGGGAGCCAGACACAGACTGAGGTCTGCGGAGGACAAGGGTCCACGGAGCTGCGTCTGCCCCACGTGCGGTAGCATCCTAAGAAAGAGATATCAAAAGGGAATTGTCTTGTAGTGAGTGAGAAACGAAGTCATAGCAAAAGGAGAGGATACCAGAAGGAGTTCTGCCCTGTAAAAGGCTGCCTCCTTATACATGTTTGATCGCAGTGTGCCGGGGGTTAATGTGCTGAGGGCGGTCTGGCTGCGATTGGCCGCGCTCCCCCCGTGAGCGCAGGCGATCGCTATGACGTACTGTCCCGTCGGTAGGCATACGGGCCCACCCCACCTCGACGGGATAGTACGTCTAATGTCAGAAAGGGGTTAATTTCTTACTGAACTTTGTTTTCAAACTTAACATAACATAACTTAACATTTTAGGTTTAAAATTCTCCCACACTTGGCAAAAAAAGTTTAACCCTAATTAAAGAGGTCTGTACATTAGTACTTGCACGGAAAGTAATTTACAGCATTAGTAAGCAGTATTTCTGTGGCGCCCATGTCAACCGCCGGCCTCTGACTGACCGAAGGCGTGTATTGCAGCGCACGTAGCTGGAGGGTGTTTTTGATTTACGTTTCATATGTTTATACAGAAGATATTTGTAAATTCTAAATCTGATTTTTTGATATATGCTTTATAACTACTCTATAGCATTCTTAGCCTTTAGGCTATGAAAATGTATATTATGTGTCTATATCAGGATTGACACAAATTATTGCGCTACTCTCAGACAAGCTGCAGGTTGCTGCGAGCAGAGATAGCAGCACTATCCATTTTCAGAAGCAGCTTTTGTATGGTTTACATGTAAATGAAAAATGCTTTATTGACAGTTAGCTGCATGAAAGGAAAACTCCTAAATCTATATAGACTGATCCAATCATGTATTGAACTGTCTGTAATTACCATTGTCAACTTAAGAAGTCAGTCAAGATGCCAATATTAATTAGATGACTGAACTAGTGCAATTGGTCAAACAAAAAAAAGGAAAAAAACACAAGAACCACAATATGCTGGTGTCTGTCTGAGATTCTAGAAGTTACTAATACTAAATAATATACATCTTAAAAATGAATCTGTAGTATCTGCAGTGAATGGAGCTACATTATGGCACTCATAATAGTATATGGGGCCAGTACCTTTGTGTGCCTCTGATTTCCTATACTGTAGACTATAGCAGATACAGTGGCATTATTGGCACTGGGTCCCTGGTGGTTGATAGTCACCAAAGGCCTCTCTGCCATGGAAACTCTATTATTTGAAATTAACAAATTGAGGTACAGTAAAATTCTTAGTTTCCAGTGTTATTGATCAGTAATGCATTTCCTCTGCTAAAAGGGTAAATGACGATTCCCAAAACTCATCTGAGTGCGGACCGATTTTTTTTCCCACCATGGAACCTTAGAGTTGAATGGGCAAGTGCAATTAAATTTTTGGATTCATATAGTGTCGGTCCAAGAAAAAAAAATCCTTCCCCTATTCTTTCAATCACATTCTTCTATTAAAGGTATTCAATAGTTTCCACAGGAACCACCTACCTGATAGCAGAGGTGTACTCAATTACTAAATAACCAACGTCTTACATTATGCTTCCATCTATGAAGTAAATCTTTCCTCTTTGATTTCTATTCGCTTTTGAAAACATTTGCAAAGTTTTATCTTAACAGAATGTTTGACATGATCAAGTCATACTTTCCCATTACATTCTCCTTTTAACTCCCATATCAGCATACTGCTGTAAATCCCTTTTAACAAGAGTGGATCAAGGAAAGCATAGGACAGCAACTTTTTTGGTCCTTGTCTTTTTCCCATTTTTAGTAATCTATAGATTGGTAGAACAAAAAAATAATTTTAAAGACAGATTTATAGATTTATTCTTTCTCTTTTGACAAAAAAAGATATGTGAGTATAGCACAGACCACAGATATATAGAAAATCCCACAGATAGCTGCATATATGCTAGAGGTAATTGGATTATTTGAAATTTAATTTTGCCAGGTTTGACCAATTCGTCCAAAAATTTGATTCACAGTGAATCAATTAGCTGAGAATTGCAATAGTGCAAAGCCTCTAACTGCACTGAAAAGACATGTATGATAATCTAAAGACTCTTAGGACTATATCCGATCTATTTCAACCTCTTTAACACAAATCAAACCTTATTAATGTCAAAATGACTAAATGGATGGTAACCGTGTCGTAACCAACAGCATATTTAATATCAAAGCTCACTGACAGACATTATTTTTAACATTAAAAAATGTATTATAAATTAAACCTTATTTGCGATAATGCAGACTGCTCTGTGTAGAACACTAAAGGTACCGTCACATTTAGCGACGCTGCAGCGATATAGACAATGATGCCGATCGCTGCAGCGTCGCTGTTTAGGTCGTTGTGTGGTCGCTGGAGAGCTGTCACACAGACAGCTCTCCAGCGACCAACGATGCCGAAGTCCCCGGGTAACCAGGGTAAACATCGGGTTACTAAGTTCAGGGCCGCGCTTAGTAACCCGATGTTTACCCTGGTTACCATTGTAAAAGTTAAAAAAAACAAACAGTACATTCTTACATTCCGGTGTCTGTCCTGCGCCGTCAGCTTCCCTGCACTGTGTCAGCGCCGGCCGGCCGTGAAGCAGAGAACAGCGGTGACATCACCGCTGTGCTCTGCTTTACGGCCGGCCGGCGCTGACACAGTCAGTGCGGGAAGCTGACGCCGGGGGACGCGACAGATACCGGAATGTAAGTATGTACTGTTTGTTTTTTTTAACCTTTACAATGGTAACCAGGGTAAACATCGGGTTACTAAGCGCGGCCCTGCACTTAGTAACCCGATGTTTACCCTGGTTACCAGTGAACACATCGCTGGATCGGCGTCACACACGCCGATTCAGCGATGACAGCGGGTGATCAGCGACCAAAAAAAAGGTCCTGATCATTCCCAGCGACCAGCGATCTCCCAGCAGGGGCCTGATCGTTGGTCGCTGTCACGCATAATAATTTTGTTAACGATATCGTTGCTACGTCATGAAAAGCAACGATATTGTTAACGAAATCGTTATGTGTGAAGCTACCTTTACTCAAACTGACGGTGTCGCTGTTTGAGGCAACATTATTCTGCTGTGACTGGAACAAGTGGCATCCCATATATTCTGCAATGTCCTCCTCTGTTTCCCCACTAATATGCTTGTCAGAGACAGAGAAGGTCAACTGTGACCTTCATTTCGTAGTACTGCTCAGTTGGCTTGTGCAGATGGTGGTGGTGCTAATGTTGCTATTAGCAACTCCCACATTGTCAGCCATAGTATGCTTTTTTTTCCAATTTTACACTATCCCTAGTACATTGCCACTTTTTCTTTTACCATACAATTCTGCAGAACATTATAACATTTGACAATATTTTCAATTCCAGATATTTAACCCTTGCCAAAAAGATGTATCACGAAAACCTATGTAGTTAGATGCATGTACAGCAAACAGAATAAGTCAGCGTGTTGAAGTATGTGTGGCATGTAAGGTTATCAAATTGGACTAGTAAAGCAGGTGTGCAAAAATAGACATGTACACTTAGATATCTACGTTTTTTAAATCTTTTTTTTGTTTCTGTTTTTTTTTAATAAATGTAATTCTGTTTCCATAAATGACATAATAAGAAATGCTCTGTAAGTACACATTCAAAAAGCCAGCACCTGCAACAGGGCTCAGTCTTAGTATGGTGTTTACTATGGAAGCAAAATTTGACTACTGGAACATATTAAAAGAATGCTTGTGACATACGCACTTTGTGAGACAGTCGCCATTCAATGTTTGGATTTTGTGGAAATTTCTTCTGTATTTTTAAAAACAATTATTCCTCTTTTTGACTAAATGGATTGCACAAGATATGAAAATCCTTAGCACACTTGCTTGTGACAAACGAGCACACTGTCTCTGACACTGATTTCAGATTTGATATACTTTGAAAATACTATTGTGCTGCCTTGCTGCTGCTTTCTATTACATTAAGAATTTAGACAAAAAATGCGTAACTGTAATTGAAATGCAGCAATGCAGATACTAGCTACACCATATCACTGATCAATTACACAAATCCTGGCAATTCTTCTAGAATATCCACTATTTCTCTCTCCACTTATCAATTGAACCTCTGTATTATTAACAGACTACTAAACTCATGTTCCTCAGTGCTGCAGTTCTAAAACAATGTCTGTAGTATTTGTCCAATGATTTGGTCTTTCTGCTAATTGTGCAGCCCAGACAACAAGCCACATTTCTGAATCTAACTCCTTTCTGCTAATAGTGTGGGCCATACACCAGACCACATTTCAGAATCTAATTCCGTTTTGCTAATAGTGTGGTCTAGATACCAGGCGACGTTTGTAAATCTAAATGTTTTCTGCTAATAGTGTAGTCTAGACAATAAGCCACATTTCTGAATCTGATTTTGTTCTGCTAAAACTGTGGTCCAAACACACTATCTCAGGAAATAAATACTAATTGTTAATTTAGTGACAGGTGACTGACAGGTTTGGGCCTATAAAAAGCGAGTAAAAACAAGGGAATGGTATATCCAATATGATTGTGAAAAGCGAGGTTGTGGTGGAAGGGGGAATAGGCTTGGGTTCAAGGTGTAAGTGGGTAAGGTGGTAATGTTACTGAAAGCTCTGCAGAAACAAACATCATCTCGTCCCATCCAAAGACAACTGTTACTGGATGGGCTACTCGACTTTCATTCTTTGGCAGTCGTACAGTGGTACACCTTGTAGATGAGGACAAGATAAAAAATGTGCTCCAGTGGATCGCAAGCACTGCATCAAGTGGTCTCTCCTCCTCCTCATTCACCTTAACAACACACAATAAAATCCTCTGAGGTTGCAGCCCAAGGAAAGCCAAAATTATTTTCAGTGGGATCCGGTACCGGATTAAGTAAAGTCTGAGCAGAATCCAGACCCTCTTCATAAGACATTAACCCCCAAGGGGAGGAGGTGATCCTGATGAGACTCAGATACCTGAGGCACACGCTGACTGATCTGTGCTGTCAGGGCTGGAAGAGGAGGAGGGTGACTCTTAGGGTTAGGAATGGGAGAATAGAGAGGATGATGATGAGATTGTAGATACCACTTGGTGTGAACCCAGAGGCATGCAGCTGAGTAGGTCAGCAGAGGAGGTGGAGGAGGAGAAAGACGAGGAGGCTACGTTGCAGCTTGCCCCACAGACACAGAGTGATGCAAACATGACAAGCAAAGTATCCTCAGCCACAACTCAGTGGTTGGGGTCTGCAGTTCCCACTGACAAGTGCTTAGTCTGGTTCTTTTTTGAGACTGAAAAGGATGACCCAACTCACGTTATATGCCAACTTTGCAAAAAATGACTCAGTCCAAGGAAAAATTGCAAAAATTTGACTACTACATGCATGAATTGGCATCTGCCAGTAGAATGTTCACTTGTTTACCCCCTACAGTCGGATTGAGTGAGAGCCCTTCAGCTGTTACAGAAGTGGAGATGTCTGCTGTTTTTGCTTCACTGAGCACACCACATCTTTCTCAATCCACCATAACATCTTCGCTTGCACTTCAATGTCCAGCAGTTTGTCTTGTTCACCCTCTCTCAGCACAGCAGTCAGCCATCGGTCCTGCAGATGTGGTAACATAAAAGAATGTGTCTTTCCTACACATGCCAAAGGCTAAGAGCTTGAACTCCACCATCTCTAATCTGTTGACTACAGAAATGCTGCCTTTCCGCCTGGTGAATACAGATGGTTTCCAAAAGCTGATGGTCATCACAGCTCCCCAGTACCAGTTAACCAGACACCGTTACTTCTCTAAAAAAGCTGTGCCTGTGCTGCACCAGAATGATGCAGACAACATCACCCATTGATGTATCTATCTATGTCTGCCAGTGGTGCATTTCACCACTGACTCCTAGACGAGCAAACATGGCCAGTGGCATTACATCTCACTGACTGGGCAATGGGTAACTCTGGTGGCTGTGGGGGCAGGCGGGCAAGGGGCTGCTCCACAAGTCTTAGAATACTGAATGCTTGCGAGACAAACCTCTGTATCTAACACTTCCTCCACTGCTTCTGTCTCCTCTAGGCTCTCCACTTGTGCCCAAAACTGTGCTTTTCCTTAATCAGACACATGTTGCTACAGTGCAGTGTGCTACAGTGCAGCCATGGCTCACCACAATCAGGCTGTGCTAAAATTAATATGCCTTGGAGATCACAGTCACACAGCTTCAGAGTTGTGGACAGCTATTCAGGTCGAGTTTAAACACCACCTAACCTGCAGCCAGGGAAGGCCGTGTGCGATAACGGTGCGAACATGGTGGCGGCCCTAGGCCGGGGCAACTTCACACACGTGCTTTGAATGTCTCACGTCCTCAACCAGGTGGTTCAGCCGAGGATGGTGCTGGAGTATCTCGAGTGCCAAATCATAGTCATCAAAGTCATCAGGGGGAATTTGGACCATTTTGCATTTTGATCTTCAAACATTGAAGAGTGGCCTGAGCTCGCCTGTCTCACCTTGGAGATTTTGCATTGCCCAGCACCCAGATTTCTTCCAGAATATGTGTTCAGCACTTCTGATGGTCACAGACTGGGCAGACTAGGCGATGGTGTAGTTTTGAGTGTGCTGCATTGATCTTGAATTATTGCAGTCTGTGACACCTTTGTCTTGGCTTCTGTGCCTCCTGTTGTTTCTGCTGATGTTAAAAACAATTTTATGAAATGTGGAGACTCCAAGTTGGGTCTTCATCTGGTGGGTTGTCTGTAGTGGAATTGGTATCAGAGACTCATTATACTTTTTCTACCCTTGGGAAATTGATGCAACTTTAGTGTTGTGTATCAGGGCTCCCAGGACAGCAGGCTTACACTGGTTATTCACCTACCTCATCTTAATTGAAACTTAAATTCAAAACTCTAAATGCTGGCCCAGACCCTGATACTTTATGCATGGCCCATGGCTAATTGCTGCTGTGTCATTATCAAATGTTGTACCGTGGGTGAATTGATCAGTCAACTTCGTGTGTTACTATACTTACATTTTTTTAACATTAGTAGGTTGTCTACCAAGCTGATATTTGTGCCACCTGAGTGTGGCTGGGCAAAAAAGCAGTCTGAGCTGTTACATGAGGAATCAGGACTCCCAGCAAAGCAGGCTTAAACAGGTCCCTCACCCATGTCGTCTTAATATAAACTTAAATTCCAAGCAGTAAATGCTGACCCAGACCCTGATACCTCATGCCTGGCCCATAGCTGACTGCTGCTGTGCAATTATTAAATTTATACTGTGTCAATTGATACCACTTTTCCTTGAGTCTTCCCCTAATTTGAGCTGTTTTGGTAGCTTTTTAGCCCCCCTGAAGGTGTGGTCTATGGTTTTGCCTCTCATTGAATTCAATGGGGTTTGGATATGTTCGACGAATTGTTCAGCGAACATTGGGACATCTGCCATTCCGAACCGAACCGAACCTTGAAAGCTTTGCTCATCTCTAGATTTGATATTTGCAAAGCTTTACAGAAAGGCCCACATGGTTATGCCTGAGATCATGTCAGCCTTCTGGGGCTAGTGCAATCTTTTGCCATTTGTAAAAACTTGATGGCCATTTTCTAGCGATTCATGCAAATTGAATTGCAGAATTGTTCAAATTTACCAGGATTGGTGAATTTAATAATATTCATTCTGATTACTTCACTTTCAATTAATTCACTCTTTTCTAATAAATGCATATCACTACTTTGAAGGCAGGAAAAACACGACAGCGTCTTGTCACAGAGAATGAAACAGAGCACTTCGTCTAACATAGTAACATAGTAACAAAGTTAGCAAGGCCGAAAAAAGACATTTGTCCATCCAGTTCAGCCTATATTCTGTCAGAATAAATCCCCAGATTTACGTCCTTCTAAAGAACCTGATAACTGTAAGATACAATATTGTCACATTCCAAGAAGACATCCAGGCCTCTCTTGAATCTCTCGACTGAGTTCGCCGTCACCACCTCCTCAGGCAAGGAATTCTACATTCTCACTGCCCTAACAGTAAAGAATCCTCTGCTATGTTAGTGGAAAAACCTTCCCTCCTCCAGTCGCAGAGAATGTCCCCTTGTAACCGTCACCTTTCTTGGTATAAACAGATCCTTGGAGAGATATTTGTATTGTCCTCTTATATACTTATACAAGGTTGTTAGATCGCCCCTCAGTCGTCTTTTTTCTAGAATAAATAATACAAATTTTGCTAATCTCTCTGGGTATTGTAGTTACCCCATCTCCTTTAATAATTTGTTGCCCTTCTTTGTACTAGCTCTAGTTCCATTATAATGTACAGAAGCAGTAGAATGCTCTCATCATGTATATCAAGACCTCTTTTAATGCACCCCATGATCCTGTTTTGCCTTGGCAGCTGCTGCCTGGCACTGGCTGCTCCAGGTAAGTTTATCATTAACTAGGATCCCCAAGTCCTTCTCCTTGTCAGATTTACCCAGTGGTTTCCCGTTCAGTGTGTAATGGTGATATTGATTCCTTCTTCCCATGTGTATAACCTTACATTTATCATTGTTAAACCTCATCTGCCACCTTTCAGCCCAAGTTTCCAACTTATCCAGATCCATCTGTAGCAGAATACTATCTTCTCTTGTATTAACTGCTTTACATAGTTTTGCATCATCTGCAAATATCGATATTTTACTGTGTAAACCTTCTACCAGATCATTAATGAATATGTTGAAGAGAACAGGTCCCAATACTGACCCCTGCGGTACCCCACTGGTCACAGCGACCCAGTTAGAGACTATACCATTTATAACCACCCTCTGCTTTCTATCACTAAGCCAGTTACTAACCCATTTACACACATTTTCCCCCAGACCAAGCATTCTCATTTTGTGTACCAACCTCTTGTGCGGCACAGTATCAAACGCTTTGGAAAAATCGAGATATACCACGTCCAATGACTCACCGTGGTCCAGCCTATAGCTTACCTCTTCATAAAAACTGATTAGATTGGTTTGACAGGAGCGATTTCTCATAAACCCATGCTGATATGGAGTTAAACAGTTATTCTCATTGAGATAATCCAGAATAACATCCCTCAGAAACCCTTCAAATATTTTACCAACAATAGAGGTTAGACTTACTGGCCTATAATTTCTAGGTTCACTTTTAGAGCCCTTTTTGAATATTGGCACCACATTTGCTATGTGCCAGTCCTGCGGAACAGTCCCCGTCGCTACAGAGTCCCTAAAAATAAGAAATAATGGTTTGTCTATTACATTACTTAGTTCTCTTAGTTATCGTGGGTGTATGCCATCCGGACCTGAAGATTTATCTTATTTAGCCGGTTTCGCACCTCTTCTTGGGTTACATTGGTGACCCTTAATATAAGGTTTTTTTGTCTCTCAGCATTTCACCTAGCATTTCATTTTCCACCGTGAATACCATGGAGAAGACAGTGTTTAATATATTAGCTTTTTCTTCGTCATCTACAACCATTCTTTCCTCCCAATTTTTCTTTCTGTTCTTCATAGTTCTGCAGACTGCCTAGTGAACAGAATTTATTATCCTGGTGAAGGTAGCTTTAACTTATAACCTTACATTGGAGCTCAATAGCACTCCAGCAAGCATATGAAGTCTGCATTCTGTACCTATGGCAAGACATGTAATTACTAGGTCTTTAACCCCTTAGTGACGGAGCCAATTTGCAGCTTAATGACCAGGCCAATTTTTACAGTTCTGACCACTGTCAATTTATGAGTTTATAACTCTGGAAAGCTTTAACAGATCCCGCTGATTCTGAGACTGTTTTATTCATGACATATTGTGCTTCATGTTGGTCATAAAATTTCTTCGATACGACTTGCATTTATTTATGACAAAATGAAAATATGGCGAACATTTTAAAATTTAGCAATTTTCAAACTTTGACATTTTATGCCCTTAAGTCAGAGAGATATGTCACAAAAATGTATTAGAAAATAACATTTCCCACGTGTCTACTTTACATCAGCACAATTTTGTAAGCAAATGTTTTTTTGGTAGGATTTTTACAGCACCATTTTTTTTTAGGGACCACATCACATTTGAAGTCACTTTGAGGGGTGTACATAACAGAAAATACCCAAAAATGGCACCATTCTAAAAACTGCACCTCTCAAGGTGCTCAAAACCACATTCAAGAAGTTAATTAACCCTTTATGTGCTTCACAGGAACTGAAGCAGTGTGGAAGGAAAAAATGAATCAATGAATGATTGAAAAAATGAATGTGCAACCACATCGGAGGAGAGAGAAATTAAATTGCAAATTGGACTTTTTTATTTGCGGTCGCCGTTACAGTATATGATTAATAATGGCGATCACAATCCCAGGGTTGGTAGAAACCGACCTGGATCATGTTCTCTAGGGTCTCGGCTACCTTTAACTATCACCGTTAAAAGGCATATCGGCAGTCATTAAGGGGTTTAAGGGACCTGTCATCAGAAAAAAACGCTAATAATCTGCCTGCACTTAGACGAATACTGCTGGTAGAAAATAAACTTTATTCTCACCAGCAGGATTCAGTTTGAGTCCCGCGGGGGCGGCGGCAGCATGGGTTCAGTCTCCGCTCTAAGAGTACTCAGCGGTGGCAGTAACTGTGCCCCTTTCCCTGACTGCCAGTCGGCACCAATGTAGAGCCAGTATCAGTCAGGGCCAGGAACGCGGTTACAGCTGCCGCTTTGTATACTCAGAGCAGTGACCAAACCAACGGCGGTCCGCCCCAGTGACTGAAACCAAATGCTGCCGGGGAGAATAAAGTTAATTTTCTCCCTGCAGCATTCAACTACATGTAGGTGCTGGGAAGATTAGATTAACCCATATCTGCAGGTTAATAGAATTTTTTTCTGGTAATTGATTGATCAGAGAAAGGCCAATATGCATGGAAAATCCTATTTGCTAGAAACACATTGAGTGCAATTCATCAAGACTCATCAAGACTGGAGTCATGATTCATGAAGAGGTGCAAAACTCTTAATGAATCTAGAGCATCTGATGACGTCCTTCACAAGAAATGTTACTCCAGTCAGGTATCGGGAGATTTTTGGGGTCAACCCACCCCTGCTACGCTACCATCCCTCGCATGCAACATCCATTTTGTCAGTGTGAAAATTCCAAAAATCGCAAAATATAGGCGCAACTGCTTACATTTTGTGACTTTTCAAGGCTTTTACAGTAGAATTCTGTCGTGAAAGCTTTGATGGATCGGGGCCATTTTGCTTTCTTGCCTGTGTTTTCTTTGAATGCATTTTATTGACAGAAGGTTCAAAAATCTCCAAAGCCATCATGTGTAGATAAAAAATGACATCCTCTGACTATGTGATAGTAAAAAAAAAATCATCTGTACATCAATGAGCATTTCCAGAATCAAACAGATTAACATATAAGTAGAAAATAACAGGAGCCAATACATTCCGGATGGAATCTTTGTTCCTTCTAAAAGAGAATATTGTACGTCCTAAATACTGATAGCAATGTGCATCCTATTATACAACCCAAACATGTCACTTATCTGCTGGGCGCTTTCCAAAGGTTGTGGGTATACAGTAGAATAAAGTATTCAAGTAAATAGACAGTTACCTTGAATCAACAACAAAACGATCAAAAGAACTGCTGCAAACTGTCAGATCTTGGTCGTGATAAGTAAATGATAATACTGAAAGATGGCTGTGTAGGCGGATGTTCCTCGTGTTTGTACAGTTGTCAAACTCTTGCATTGCAACTAATGAAATATAAGGGTATGTACACAAACTGAGTATTTGTAATCAAGTTTTCTGCAGCAAAACCTAGAGTGCTGGCAAGAAAAAGACTACAAAAAAAACACTAGTTTATAATGTGTTTTTGCATGCATTTTTTCCCATTAATTTTAATCAGTGAAAGTAAAAGCAAAAACGCTGAAAAAATTGACACTTTGCAGGTTTAAACAGTAGGATGGTTTAAATCCGCAAGGAAAAAATAAGTTTAATTTGCGCGAGATTTCAAAAATCTCATTCACTTTGGAGGTCCTATAAAATGCTATGTTTTTTCCGCAGGAAACACGTATGGAGAAATTGTGGCCAAAAAGCATTGTGAGAACAAGCCCTAAATCTATATTTAGCATTTTAGGATTTACAGAGGACACTCACAGTTACTGTATACATTCCTATCTTGAGCTCTTCTATATAGGTTTCACCTCTGGAGTCAGTCATTGTGTTAATGCAATCACCAGCCCCTGCCATCTTGGTCTACAAAACAGGGGTTAAGGCCTACAGTAATTGATGAAGATGCAAAAACTAGGATCTATAAACGTACTGTACCTATCAGATGGTTAAAGAATATCCTGTATTACTTCAAGAACACCTCCATAATATGAGAGCTATCTGCAAAATGTACAAAACAAGCCTCTGGTACCTTTAACACCATGCATCTTTCTTACCTCAAACAAGCTTTTATTTTAAAAGGCATTCAAAAAGGAAATAAATGACCACTGTACTCCACTTTCTCTGGCAGTCCCTTAGAGAATAAATGCATTAGTGGCTGAACATGCACACTGCTGCTCCATTTAGAGAGGAGTCAAAAATGCCTGATGACTCAGTTATAGAACCCCCACTAATATAGATGTGATTACTAGGGATGAGCGAACTCAAACTGTAAAGTTTTGGGTTCATACTGGACAGCTAGTGTCCGGTATCGAACCCTGAACATGGACTTCTTACCGTAAATCCAGTTTAAAGTTTAGGTTCGGAAGCCAAATAAAGTTGGTTGAAAGGTAGCAGCGTAGTCAATCAACAAGCTATTAGGTTATGGGCACATCTGGAGCCTTCACAGCCATGCCAAATATTGGCATGGCTGTGATTGGCGGGCACACCATGTGACCGGATCACTGGTGCCGCCAACATTCTGCTCTGCTTAGCGTGGGAACAGAGTGTAGCTGGAGTGAGGAATAGTATTTGGTTCTGTGTGTGCGCACTCTGCAAAAAAGCCCCTCTGTGTGTACTCTGTATACCTGTGTCTGTGGAAGTACCGTATATACTCGAGTATAAGCCGAGTTTTTCAGCCTCTTTTTTGGGCTGAAAAAGACCTCCCTCCACTTATACACAAGTCACAGTCTCAGTGGCTTCTCCGGAACATGTCCGCGCTCCCCTGCAGCCTCGGTAAGTATTCCGGTGGCTGCTGACAGGGCTGGCGGTCGGCGTCGGCACCAGGACAAGTACCGATGTCCTGAGCAGGCGGGGACTCCAGCACGCTATGGGGACCATGTGCCTGTGCCGCCACTTGCTCAGGCCCCCAGTACTTGAGATATTCACTTGTCCCGTTCCACCACCGCGCTGTGTCTTCCATGTCCTCTGACTGTGACGTTCAGGTCAGAGTGTGCGATGACGTGTTAGTGTGCACCCTTTGCCTGAACAGTCACTGCAGAGAACCAGAGACTCTGAAGAGCACCAGCCAGTGACGAGAAGCATGTCATTTTTTTATTGCAGCAGCAGAGATAATACAGAGAAAAGCAGACAAATTTATCAGAGATAAGAAGGATATTCAATCAGGACAAATGTTTACATGGAATAAAGGTAAGATGACCCAAAGAAGAACAAAATTTAAAAAACTGAAGGCAGAAAAAAATTCCACCATGACCATCGGAAGACAGATACTGACTCAAGTGCCTCAGAAGTTCCAAAGAACTTACAATCAGAGGAGTCCGTTTCTTCTTCATCTAACACTGATCAACGTACTTTTCCTTTAGAAGATGCATCAGAAGGGGCGGTAAGATGTACAAGCGACAGCCACAGAATGAAGCAATAGCAGGTTTCATTCATGGAGACACTACTTAACAATGCAGGCCTGCATCAATGTGATGAATTTAACTGACCACATCCTTGATGAGAACTCACAGTCGTTGCTCTCTAAAGGTTTACACAGTAAAACATCAATTTTTGCAGATGATACAAAACTATGTAAAGCAGTCTATACAAGAGAAGATCGGGTTTCATGAAACCCGACTTTGCCAAAAGTCGGCGACTTTTGAAAATGAACGACCCGTTTCGCTCAACCCTAATCACCACCTTCTCAGGCAAGGAATTCCAGATTTTCACTGCCCTAACAGTAAAGAATCCTCTTCTATGTTGGTGGAAAAACCTTCTCTCCTCCAGGCGCAGAAAATACCCCTTTGTGACTGTGACCTTCCTTGTTATAAACAGATCCTCTGAGAGATATCTGTATTGTCCCCTTATATACAGTACAGATCAAAATTTTGGACACACCTTCTCATTTAAAGATTTTTCTGTATTTTCATGACTATGGAAATTGTAAATTCACACTGAAGGCATCAAAACTATGCCTTCAGTGCCATCTCTCTCTCTCTCTCTCTCCAATTGTGGGCCATAGAAAGCCTATTATTTTTTTAGCTTGATTTGGGTTCCAAAATCTACCTGAAAAAATCACTACATCAATCAGTGGGAGATAAATATTGGCCTCTGGACTTGTGTGCCACTCCTGACTCCTGTGTGCGTCATCTCTCACTCAGTGGGCCATAGAAAGCCTTTTTTTGTTTTATTTGTTTTCTAAATTCTCCCTGAAAAAATCATTTTATTTTATTTGGTTTCTAAATTCTTCCTGAAAAAAATCATTGTATTCTATTATTTTTTTTTCCTAAAGTCTCCCTGAAAAAAAAAAAAAAAAAAATCAGTGGGAGATTAATATTGCCCTTTCTGCTTGTGTGCCAGTCTTGACTCCTGGGTGTGCCATCTCTCTCTCTCTCTCCAATTGTGGGCCATAGAAAGCCTAATATTTTTTTAGCTTGATTTGGGTTCCAAAATCTACCTGAAAAAATCACTACATCAATCAGTGGGAGATAAATATTGGCCTCTGGGCTTGTGTGCCACTCCTGACTCCTGTGTGCGTCATCTCTCACTCAGTGGGCCATAGAAAGCCTTTTTTTGTTTTATTTGTTTTCTAAATTCTCCCTGAAAAAATCATTTTATTTTATTTGGTTTCTAAATTCTTCCTGAAAAAATCATTTTATTCTATTATTTTTTTTTCCTAAAGTCTCCCTGAAAAAAAAAACAAAAACAAATCAGTGGGAGATTAATATTGCCCTTTCTGCTTGTGTGCCAGTCTTGACTCCTGGGTGTGCCATCTCTCTCTCTCTCTCCAATTGTGGGCCATAGAAAGCCTATTATTTTTTTAGCTTGATTTGGGTTCCAAAATCTACCTGAAAAAATCACTACATCAATCAGTGGGAGATAAATATTGGCCTCTGGGCTTGTGTGCCACTCCTGACTCCTGTGTGCGTCATCTCTCACTCAGTGGGCCATAGAAAGCCTTTTTTTGTTTTATTTGTTTTCTAAATTCTCCCTGAAAAAATCATTTTATTTTATTTGGTTTCTAAATTCTTCCTGAAAAAAATCATTGTATTCTATTTTTTTTTTCCTAAAGTCTCCCTGAAAAAAAAAAAAAAAAAAATCAGTGGGAGATTAATATTGCCCTTTCTGCTTGTGTGCCAGTCTTGACTCCTGGGTGTGCCATCTCTCTCTCTCTCCAATTGTGGGCCATAGAAAGCCTAATATTTTTTTAGCTTGATTTGGGTTCCAAAATCTACCTGAAAAAATCACTACATCAATCAGTGGGAGATAAATATTGGCCTCTGGGCTTGTGTGCCACTCCTGACTCCTGTGTGCGTCATCTCTCACTCAGTGGGCCATAGAAAGCCGTTTTTTGTTTTATTTGTTTTCTAAATTCTCCCTGAAAAAATCATTTTATTTTATTTGGTTTCTAAATTCTTCCTGAAAAAATCATTTTATTCTATTATTTTTTTTTCCTAAAGTCTCCCTGAAAAAACAAACAAAAACAAATCAGTGGGAGATTAATATTGCCCTTTCTGCTTGTGTGCCAGTCTTGACTCCTGGGTGTGCCATCTCTCTCTCTCTCTCCAATTGTGGGCCATAGAAAGCCTATTATTTTTTTAGCTTGATTTGGGTTCCAAAATCTACCTGAAAAAATCACTACATCAATCAGTGGGAGATAAATATTGGCCTCTGGGCTTGTGTGCCACTCCTGACTCCTGTGTGCGTCATCTCTCACTCAGTGGGCCATAGAAAGCCTTTTTTTGTTTTATTTGTTTTCTAAATTCTCCCTGAAAAAATCATTTTATTTTATTTGGTTTCTAAATTCTTCCTGAAAAAAATCATTGTATTCTATTTTTTTTTCCTAAAGTCTCCCTGAAAAAAAAAAATCAGTGGGAGATTAATATTGCCCTTTCTGCTTGTGTGCCAGTCTTGACTCCTGGGTGTGCCATCTCTCTCTCTCTCCAATTGTGGGCCATAGAAAGCCTAATATTTTTTTAGCTTGATTTGGGTTCCAAAATCTACCTGAAAAAATCACTACATCAATCAGTGGGAGATAAATATTGGCCTCTGGGCTTGTGTGCCACTCCTGACTCCTGTGTGCGTCATCTCTCACTCAGTGGGCCATAGAAAGCCTTTTTTTGTTTTATTTGTTTTCTAAATTCTCCCTGAAAAAGTCATTTTATTTTATTTGGTTTCTAAATTCTTCCTGAAAAAATCATTTTATTCTATTATTTTTTTTTCCTAAAGTCTCCCTGAAAAAAAAAAAAAAAAAAATCAGTGGGAGATTAATATTTACATTTGTGCTTCAGTGACAGTCCAGCGTGTGTGGCATCTCTCTCATTTGTTGCCACCAACAACAGAGTGTGTAACATTGTGCCTGATTTTCGTTGTGGTCTCACTCACCTGTAAAGGGGTAGCTAAATCATACTGAAGTTATAGCTCACCGTGTAAGTTGTGTGACAGCAACAAATACCGTTAGTTTGTTTACGTTTTTAAAACAATGAGGAAGTCTGGTGGAAGAGGTCGTGGCCGGGGGCGTTCATTGTCAGCTGGTAATGAGGGTAGTGGTAGTGGTGGAGCATCAGCTGGTCGTGGGAAAAAAAATATTGCACCTAAGTCTGGAGCTGTGGAGCCAGGTTCGTCGTCTGGCTACACAAGGCCTCGAACGCTCCCCTTTCTGGGAGTAGGAAAACCGCTTTTAAAGCCGGAGCAGCAAGAGCAAGTTTTGGCTTATCTTGCTGACTCAGCCTCTAGCTCTTTTGCCTCCTCTCGTGAAACTGGTAAATGTCAAAGCAGCGCGTCGTTAGTGGATGTTCACGGTCAGGGACAAGTCGCTTCCTTGTCCTCTTCAGCAAAAACAACAACAGAGAAGAATGCAGCAGGCGACACAACGGGTTACTCCATGGAGCTCTTTACACATACCGTCCCTGGCTTAGAAAGTGAAGCAGTTAACAGTCCATGCCCATTACAAGTTGAATCTGACATGGAGTGCACTGATGCACAGCCACAGCCAGACTACTATGCTGGTCCTTTGACTCAGACCACAACATTGCCCTCGCAGGGTAATGATCAAGAATCAGACCCTGATGAGACGATGTTGCCCCATCACGAACGCTATACCACCGACCGACACGGTAACACAGACGAAGTTGCACACGAGTTACAATAAGAGGTAATAGATGACCCAGTTCTTGACCCCGATTGGCAGCCATTGGGGGAACAGGGTGCAGGCGGCAGCAGTTCTGAAGCGGAGGAGGAGGGGCCGCAGCAGGCATCAACATCGCAACAGGTTCCATCTGCCGGGCCCGTATCTTGCCCAAAACGCGTGGCAAAGCCAAAACCTGTTGGAGGACAGCGTGGCCATCCGGTTAAAGCTCAGTCTGCAATGCCTGAAAAGATATCCGATGCTAGAAAGAGTGCAGTCTGGTATTTTTTTTAAACAACATCCAATTGATCAGCGCAAAGTCATCTGTCAAAAATGTTCAACTACCTTAAGCAGAGGACAGAATCTGAAAAGTCTCAATACAAGTTGCATGCATAGACATTTAACCACCATGCATTTGCAAGCCTGGACTAACTACCAAACGTCCCTTAAGGTTGTAGCACCCTCGGCCAATGAAGCTAGTCAGCAACGCAACATCCCTTCCGGCAGTGTAGGGCCACCATTTTCCGCACCACCTGCAGTATCTGTGCAGGTTTCTTTGCCAGGCCAAAGCAGTCAGGGTCAGGGAATCACCAGTTTCGTAGTAGGAAACACTGCATCTAGGGCACCGGCGGCAACAATACCATCTCCCACCGTCTCTCAGTCTGCCATGTCCACCGGCACCCCCGCTAGTTCCACGATCTCCAGCTCTCCAGTCCAGCTCACCCTACATGAGACTATGGTTAGAAAAAGGAAGTACTTAGCCTCGCATCCGCGTACACAGGGTTTGAACGCCCACATAGCTAGACTAATCTCGTTAGAGATGATGCCCTACCGGTTAGTTGAAAGCGAAGCTTTCAAAGCCCTGATGGACTACGCTGTACCACGCTACGAGCTACCTAGTCGACACTTTTTTTCCAGAAAAGCCATCCCAGCCCTCCACCAGCATGTTAAAGAGCGCATCGTCCATGCACTCAGGCAATCTGTGAGCACAAAGGTGCACCTGACAACAGATGCATGGACCAGTAGGCATGGCCAGGGACGTTACGTCTCCATCACGGCACACTGGGTGAATGTTGTGGATGCAGGGTCCACAGGGGACAGCAAGTTTGGGACAGTTCTGCCTAGCCCATGGTCTAGGAAACAGTTGGCTGTAGCCGTTCGCACCCCCTCCTCCTCCTCTTCGTCCTCCTGCAGAAGCGAGAGCTCGTCCACAGACCGCAGTCGCACAACCACTCCATCCGCAGCTGCCACTGTTGCACACCAGGTCTCCCATTATGGGGCAGCTACTGGCAAACGTCAGCAGGCTGTATTGGCTATGAAGTATTTGGGCGACAACAGACACACCGCGGAAGTTCTGTCCGAGTTCTTGCAGAAAGAAACGCAGTCGTGGCTGGGCACTGTAGATCTTGAGGCAGGCAAGGTAGTGAGTGATAACGGAAGGAATTTCATGGCTGCCATCTCCCTTTCCCAACTGAAACACATTCCTTGCCTGGCTCACACCTTAAACCTGGTGGTGCAGTGCTTCCTGAAAAGTTATCCGGGGTTATCCGACCTGCTCCTCAAAGTGCGTGGACTTTGCTCACATATCCGCCGTTCGCCCGTACACTCCAGCCGTATGCAGACCTATCAGCGTTCTTTGAACCTTCCCCAGCATCGCCTAATCATAGACGTTGCAACAAGGTGGAACTCAACACTGCACATGCTTCAGAGACTGTGCGAACAGAGGCGGGCTGTTATGTTTTTGTGGGAGGATACACATACACGGGCAGGCAGTAGGAGTTGTCAGGTGTGCAGTGGTCGAAGATTCAAGACATGTGTCAAGTCCTTCAGTGTTTTGAGGAATGCACATGGCTGGTTAGTGCAGACAATGCCATAATAAGCATGAGCATCCCCCTAATGCGTCTGCTGATGCAAAGTTTGACGCACATAAAGGATCAGGCGTCTGCAGCTGAGGAAGAGGAAAGCCTTGATGACAGTCAGCCATTGTCTGGCCAGGGCAGTGTACAGGACGAGTTAGCGGGCGAAGAGGAGGAGGAGGACGAGGAGGATGATGGGGATGATTATATTTTTAATGAGGAAGCTTTTCCGGGGCCACTGGAAATTGGTGGCGCGGCAAGGCCGGGTTCTGGTTTTTGGCGGGACACAAGTGACGTGGATTTGCCTGAAACTGCCCCTCAACCAAGCACAACCGCAGATTTGAGAACTGGAACTTTGGCCCACATGGCGGATTATGCCTTACGTATCCTCAAATGGGACACACGCATAACTAAAATGATGAACGATGACGATTACTGGTTGGCCTGCCTCCTTGATCCTCGCTATAAAGGCAAATTGCAAAATATAATGCCACATGAGAACTTGGAACTAATATTAGCAACCAAACAATCAACTCTTGTTGACCGTTTGCTTCTGGCATTCCCTGCACACAGCGCCCGTGATCGTTCTCACACGAGCTGCAGGGGCCATCAGACCAGAGGAGTTAGAGGGGCAGAAATCAGAAGTGGCGTTGGCCAGAGGGGTTTTCTGACCAGGTTGTGGAGTGATTTTGCTATGACCGCAGACAGGACAGGTACTGCAGCATCAATTCAAAGTGACAGGAGACAACATTTGTCCAGTATGGTTACAAACTATTTTTCATCCCTTATCGATGTTCTCCCTCAACCGTCATTCCCATTTGATTACTGGGCATCCAAATTAGACACCTGGCCAGAATTGGCAGAATATGCATTGCAGGAGCTTGCTTGTCCGGCAGCTAGTGTCCTATCAGAAAGAGTATTCAGTGCTGCAGGTTCAATACTAACAGAAAAAAGGACTCGTCTGGCTACCCAAAATGTAGATGATCTAACCTTCATTAAAATGAACCACAACTGGATTTCGAAATCTTTTGCCCCACCTTGCCCGGCTGACACCTAGCTTTCCTATGAAAAGGTCTTGCCTGTGGACTATTCTGAATGCCTTTTCCAATCTCGTAATTTTCTGCACCTGATTGTCCAGCATACGACATGCTTACACCTCACTAAATGGCCAAACTCCCCACACGGGGCCGTGGTATCGACACTTGGCGACAGCACCCGTGAGAGTGCTGTTTGTCTGAAGAGGTGGGTGTGCCCGCTTTTGGTTGACGGCACTGCCACTGGGTCCCTCCTAGTACAATAAAGTGTCTCTGGCGGTGGTGGTGCGCACCCAACGTCAGACACACCGTTGTAATATGAGGGGCCCTGGGCCTGTACCGCCGGCCACAAGACAGTTCCTCCCCCCCAGCTCAAACAGTGCTCTACCACTTGCAAAATTATCTCACAGCTCCACCAATGTTTAGTCTATGCGCTGACATCCTTCAATGCCTGCCACTGACAATACCATTGTATTGACATTTTTGTTATGTTAGGCCTTCGAAGCCTGTCTGCGGTCACTCCTTCCACTATGCCTCCACTGACCACACCACTGCTGCCCGTGTACCCCTGGAACCAATTTAAAATTGCCTACAGCCAGCCCAATTTTTTTATTTTAGGCCTTTGATGCCTGTCTGCGGTCCGTTCTTTCTACTACTACTACACTGACCAGGCCACTGCTGCCCGTGTACCCTTGGAACCAATTTAAAATTGCCTACAGCCAGCCCAATTTTTTTATTTTAGGCCTTCGAGGCCTGTCTGCGGTCACTCCTTCCACTAGGCCTCCACTGACCACACCACTGCTGCCCGTGTACCCCTGGAACCAATTTAAAATTGCCTACAGCCATGTGTTATTATTTTAGGCCTTCGATGCCTGTCTGTGGTCACTCCTTCCACTAGGCCTCCACTGACCACACCACTGCTGCCCATGTACCCCTGGAACCAATTTAAAATTGCCTACAGCCATGTGTTATTATTTTAGGCCTTCGATGCCTGTCTGCGGTCACTCCTTACAATATGCCTCCACTGACCACACCACTGCTGCCCGTGTAACCCTGGAACCAATTTAAAATTGCCTACAGCCAGCCCAATTTTTTTATTTTAGGCCTTCGATGCCTGTCTGCGGTCCGTTCTTTCTACTACTACTACACTGACCAGGCCACTGCTGCCCGTGTTTCCCTGGAACCAATTTAAAATTGCCAACAGCAATGTGTTATTATTGTTAGGCCTTCGATGCCTGTCTGCGGTCACTCCTTCCACTAGGCCTCCACTGACCACACCACTGCTGCCCGTATACCCCTGGAACCAATTTAAAATTGCCTACAGCCAGCCCAATTTTTTTATTTTAGGCCTTCGATGCCTGTCTGCGGTCCGTTCTTTCTACTACTACTACACTGACCAGGCCACTGCTGCCCGTGTTTCCCTGGAACCAATTTAAAATTGCCAACAGCAATGTGTTATTATTGTTAGGCCTTCGATGCCTGTCTGCGGTCACTCCTTCCACTAGGCCTCCACTGACCACACCACTGCTGCCCGTATACCCCTGGAACCAATTTAAAATTGCCTACAGCCAGCCCAATTTTTTTATTTTAGGCCTTCGATGCCTGTCTGCGGTCCGTTCTTTCTACTACTACTACACTGACCAGGCCACTGCTGCCCGTGTTCCCCTGGAACCAATTTAAAATTGCCAACAGCAATGTGTTATTATGTTAGGCCTTCGATGCCTGTTTGTGGTCACTCCTTCCAATAGTTCTCCACTGACCAGACCAATGCTGGCCGTGTACCCCTGGAACCCAGCTGAAAGTGCATGTAGCCTCCTTTTTTTCTTTGTTTTATATTTAGAAAGCCCAGATGAACTACGCTGTGCAACGGTTCAAGCTACCCAGTCGATATTTCTTTTGCGAGAAAAGCCATCCCAGCCCTCCACCGGCATGAAAAAGTCTGCATTGTCATAGCACTCAGGCAATCAAACAGTAGAAAGGTGCACCTGACAAGAGACGCATGGACCAGTAGGCATGTCCACAAAAAGTTACGTGTCCATTACGGCGCACTGGGTTAATGTGTTGGATGCATGGTCCACAGGGGACAGCCTACAAAGTCTGTCTGCAGTCCCTAATTCCAATTTTCCTCCGCTGACCACACCACTGCTGCCCGTGTACCCCTGGAACCAATTTTACAGTGTCTACAGCCTAATTTTGTTATGTTAGGCCTACTACGCCTGTCTGCGGTCTCTCCTTCCAATACTCGTCCACTGACCACACCACTGCTGCCCGTGGACCCCTGGAACCTATTTTTAATTGCATTGAGCATCCTTTTTTTAATAGTAGGCGTACAAAGTCTGTCTGCGGTCCACTATTGAAATTGTCCTCCACTGCCCAGAGCACTGCTGCTTGTGTACCCCTGTAACTTTTTCAAGCTGCAGTGAGCCACATTTTTGGGTTAAGTCCTACTACCTGTGTCTGTCTGCGCCACTCAATTCAGCTGTGTTCCTTTGAAAAAAGCTGAGCGTCAATAGTCTTGTTTTCAGCCTCTAGGAATTTTAAAACTGCATTGGGGGTACAACTTTGGTAGGGCCTACTAACGGTGTCTGCCTCCCCAAGGTGTGCCCCAGGTTTCCTCGCCATTGCTTCGATCTTAATGCTCTCGTTTAGTAGTTGTTGGAAACTACACTGCATTAGGCCTACAAATTGGGTATGGGGTGTAGAGAGATGGTGTGTTCCACTCCAAGGTGTTCTCCAGGTTACCTTTCCTGAGCTCCGATCTTCCGGCTCTCGTTTAGTAGTTCTTGGAAACTACACTGCATTAGGCCTACAAATTGGGTATGGGGTGTAGAGAGATGGTGTGTTCCACTCCAAGGTGTTCTCCAGGTTGCCTTTCCTGAGCTCCGATCTTCCGGCTCTCGTTTAGTAGTTCTTGGAAACTACACTGCATTAGGCCTACAAATTGGGTATGGGGTGTAGAGAGATGGTGTGTTCCACTCCAAGGTGTTCTCCAGGTTGCCGTTCCTGAGCTTCGATCTTCCGGCTCTCGTTTAGTAGTTCTTGGAAACTACACTGCAGTAGGCCTACAAATTGGGTATGGGGTGTAGAGAGATGGTGTGTTCCACTCCAAGGTGTTCTCCAGGTTGCCTTTCCTGAGCTTCGATCTTCCGGCTCTCGTTTAGTAGTTGTTGGAAACTACACTGCATTAGGCCTACAAATTGGGTATGGGGTGTAGAGAGATGGTGTGTTCCACTCCAAGGTGTTCCCCAGGTTTCCTCGCCAATGCTTCGATCTTCATGCTCTCGTTTAGTAGTTGTTGGAAACTACACTGCATTAGGCCTACAAATTGGGTATGGGGTGTAGAGAGATGGTGTGTTCCACTCCAAGGTGTTCTCCAGGTTGCCTTTCCTGAGCTTCGATCTTCCGGCTCTCGTTTAGTAGTTCTTGGAAACTACACTGCATTAGGCCTACAAATTGGGTATGGGGTGTAGAGAGATGGTGTGTTCCACTCCAAGGTGTTCTCCAGGTTGCCTTTCCTGAGCTTCGATCTTCCGGCTCTCGTTTAGTAGTTCTTGGAAACTACACTGCATTAGGCCTACAAATTGGGTATGGGGTGTAGAGAGATGGTGTGTTCCACTCCAAGGTGTTCTCCAGGTTGCCTTTCCTGAGCTTCGATCTTCCGGCTCTCGTTTAGTAGTTCTTGGAAACTACACTGCATTAGGCCTACAAATTGGGTATGGGGTGTAGAGAGATGGTGTGTTCCACTCCAAGGTGTTCTCCAGGTTGCCTTTCCTGAGCTTCGATCTTCCGGCTCTCATTTAGTAGTTGTTGGAAACTACACTGCATTAGGCCTACAAATTGGGTATGGGGTGGAGAGAGATAGTGTGTTCCACTCCAAGGTGTTCTCCAGGTTGCCTTTCCTGAGCTTCGATCTTCCGGCTCTCGTTTAGTAGTTCTTGGAAACTACACTGCATTAGGCCTACAAATTGGGTATGGGGTGTAGAGAGAAGGTGTGTTTCACTCCAAGGTGTTCCCCAGGTTTCCTCGCCAATGCTTCGATCTTCATGCTCTCGTTTAGTAGTTGTTGGAAACTACACTGCATTAGGCCTACAAATTGGGTATGGGGTGTAGAGAGATGGTGTGTTCCACTCCAAGGTGTTCTCCAGGTTGCCTTTCCTGAGCTTCGATCTTCCGGCTCTCGTTTAGTAGTTCTTAAAAACTACACTGCATTAGGCCTACAAATTGGGTATGGGGTGTAGAGAGATGGTGTGTTCCACTCCAAGGTGTTCTCCAGGTTGCCTTTCCTGAGCTTCGATCTTCCGGCTCTCGTTTAGTAGTTCTTGGAAACTACACTGCATTAGGCCTACAAATTGGGTATGGGGTGTAGAGAGATGGTGTGTTCCACTCCAAGGTGTTCTCCAGGTTGCCTTTCCTGAACTTCTATCTTCAGGCTCTCGTTAAATTGTGGTTAAACGGAACAACTGCATTTGGTGTACTAGTTGGTTTGGGGCCTACTATCGGTGTCTGCCACTCCTTGCTGTTCTCTTGGTTTCCTGTCCTGAAATTCCATTTTCAGGCTCTCGTTAAGTAGTTGTTAATGTTAGACTGCATTTGGCCTACTAGTTGGTTGGGGCCTACTATCGGTGTCTGCCACTCCTTGCTGTTCTCCTCCACTGAACAAAGCTGTGCCGCCTGTTTACTACGGTTGCCAATTTTGAACTGCATTTCGACTACTTACTGATTTGGGCCTACTCTCTGTGTCAGCCTCTCATTCCAGTTGTCCTCCACTGCAATGCCCCCTGGTTAGTCCTGTGTTACCAATTTTGAACTGCATTTAGCCAACTTTATTCTTTGGGCCTATATCTGTGTTTCCTCCTCATCCTGCCCATTGCCCAGCCAGTGATAGATGAGTCTGCTGGTACATTAACCCATAACGCAAAATTCCCCGTGCATGCTACACAGCAAGATTGTGACCCTGCTGAAAGTCAGGTTCCTCTTCCCGCATACCATACCACCTTACACGGGGACAAAGAGGAAGGTGCAGATGAAAGTGCAGGTTCCTTCATCAGGTGGGGGGAGGAATACTAGTTGGCGACGTCACTGGCACAGGGCCTCTCATAGTACGCAAAAGTGTTGCTGCCGGTGGGAGGCGCCCCCGCCATGCAAACACACCGCTGTACTTTGAGGGGCCCTGTGCCAGTGCCAATGCCAACGAGTGGCCCCCCCTGCTTGCTCAGGATCACAGCACTTGCAAAGTTGAAATACTTACCTCTCCCTGCTCCACTGCCGTGACGTGGTCCAGATTTACTGGGCCCACTAATTACTTGAACCAGCCCTACCCCCCACAACTTTAGCCAAATGACCCCCAATTTCAAATGCCTTCCAATTATTATAAGGTAAATTACGATTGACAAGCTTCTTTAACAAGAATGGATGTTTTTGCCATTAAAATGGGCAGTGTAGGTGTTTTCCTGGCCTCCACTCACTGCCGACTATGCTCCCCCATTGACTTGCATTGGGTTTCGTGTTTCGGGCGATACCCGACTTTTCGCGATAATCGGCCGATTCCACTCGACTCGACTTCTAAGATAGTCGGGTTTCGCGAAACACGGCTCGACTCTAAAAAGGTCAAGGTCGCTCAACCCTAGTGGTGATGGCAAACTCAGTCTAGGGATTCAAGAGAGGCCTGGATGTCTTCCTAGAGCATAACAATATTGTTTCTTACAGTTGTTAGGTTATTCAGAAGGACGTAGATCTGGGGATTTTTCTGCCAGAATAAAAGCTGAACTAGATGGACAAATGTCTTTTTTCGGCCTTGCTAACTATGTTACAGGTTTGAATTTTTGCTTACCTGATGTAACAGGGTCTACCAAGCTGGGGTACCTCTTTCAGTACCACCCCGTGTTTCAGGAGGTCCACTCTGCTTTGGCTGGAGTCTGAATGAAGGACGCTGGCTGGAATTCCTTGGTTACCTGAGAGCATATAAAATATCACTGCTTCTCCACATATTTCCAGTCTGACAACACTTTATTCACAGGACAGAGAATATATCACACAGATACAAAGGGCAGGCCAGACATACATTACAATAGCCGCAGGGGGCTGGAGCCTGCCGATATTTACTGTGGGAATTACAAAGGTGGGGGGAGGACAGAAGGGGGATATCTTGTCCCCTCTGCCCAGGGGCGCAGCCTGTGGCCTGATGCATTTCACATGGAACCTATTATATACGCATATAACTGCACAATATATTCTGAGTGCTGAGTGGTTCCGTAACACGTAACACGGCTCCCCTTTTCAGTGATGACCGAAGTTTATGGGGTTGGTACAAGTTCCGTTTGCCGATTTAGTCCATCAGCGTTACCATTTTGTTTGCCGGTTCTGTAGTGGATGATGAATTCCACAGGTTGTAGGGCTAAACTCCACCGCAGTAATCTGGCGTTGTCTCCGGAGACCTGACTAGGGGATTATGGTCCGTTAGAAGAGAAAACTGTCGTCCATACAAATATGGTTGCAACTTTTTGAGTGCCCATACTACCGCCAGGCACTCCTTCTCGATGGCCGCATAGCTTACTTCACGGGGCAGTAGTTTCCGACTCAGGTAAGCTACTGGGTGATCTTGGCCGTCCGGCCTGACTTGGCTCAGTATTGCCCCCAATCCAAACATAGAAGCATCTGTGTGAACCAGGAAACGTTTAGCTGGATCGGGTGCGGCCAATACAGGGGTATTGGTGAGGGTGTCCTTTAGTTGGCGGAAGGCTTCCTCACACTCTGGGGTCCAGGTTACCTGGCGGGGTTGGTTCTTACGGGTCAGATCAGTGAGGGGCTTGGCTACGCTGCTGTAATTGGGAACGAATTTCCTGTAATACCCCGCTGTCCCTAGAAATGCCATGACCTGGGTTTTAGTGCGTGGGGTGGGCCATTTGGCTATGGCCTCAATCTTGGCTGGTTCTGGTCTCTGTTTCCCACTTCCCACCCAATGCCCTAAATACTGAACCTCTGCTTTGCCCACGTGACACTTGTTTGGGTTCAGGGTGATTACGGCCTTGTGGATCCTGTCCAATACTGTTTCTATGTGACTTAGATGCTCTTTCCATGTCGCACTTGTAGATGGCGATGTCGTCCAGGTAGGCACAAGCACAGCCCTTGAGACCATCCAGAAGCCGGTCAGCCAGCCTCTGGAAGGTCACCGGGGCATTCTTCATCCTGAATGGCATAACTCGAAGCTGGAATAAGCCAAACGGGGTGACAAATGCTGACTTGGGAATAGCATCAGGACTAAGGTGAATCTGCCAGTAGCCTTTGCATAGATCGATGGTGGTCAAATACCGCCAGCCGGTCTAACAACTCATCCACACGCGACATGGGATACGCATCCGTCACTGTTTTCTAATTGAGCTTACGATAATCTACACAAAACCGTGTAGTCTCATCCTTCTTGGGCACTAACACTACGAGAGATGCCCAGGGATTATCTGACTCTTCAATGACCCCTAAACGCAACATCTGTTGTATCTCTTGTCTGATCCTGGGTCTCAACCTTGTGTTGTGCCAGGCGAGTGTACCCTGGTTTCCCCGAAAATATCCTCTGTTGCTGCCTCAACACCTGAAAAATTTGACTTTACAGAATTTAAAATTGACTTTTTTAAAGCTATTAGAAAGATACATTTGTTTAAGAGTTTTATACCTTCTTATGAAAAAAATTGATTGTCATCAAGGTAATATGCCCTGCGCGAATAGCCCTTTGGGCTTTATGGTAGAGAATTCCGTTAGACATACTATTGTTGAAGACTAGTGATGAGCTGGTATACTCATCACTACTCACTACTTGCTTCAGAATCAGTATGTTTGAGATGCTCATTACTTGGTGACTATTTTTTTGAATGCTCGAGCGGGAGCTTGAGTCTCCTCCCCGCATGTTTGGCGCTTTCTAGATAGCCAATAAACATTTGAGGATTGCCTGTCACTGTAATGCAGTAGCCATCTTTTTGTGGCATTACTTGATTGGCTGGCCGTATAGCGTCATCAAATCTATATAAGGCCCGTAACGCCATGAATGGCAAACTGTACCCCTGAGAAAGGCAGCATAGGGAGAGGTACTGTGAAAGAGGGACAGAATTTTAGCTGCACATTAGGCAGGGATTCAACCAGATGGGGCAGGATCATGGAGCAGGATGGAGACACAGGGTGCAGGATCATGGGCAGGATGGATACAATGGAGACAGGTAGGGCAGGATTACGGGGCAGATGGGGCACGATCACAGGACTGATGGGGCACAATCACGGGACAGATGGGGCAGGATCACAGGACAGATGAGATAGGATCAGACATCACATGGGTGCAGAATGGATACTCATGAGGGCAGGATGGGAGAACATATGACTGGAGCCAGGAATGAGACACACGGGGTCCAGGATGGGGGATATTACCATAAAGGCTAATTTAGGGATATTATTACTGCAGTGATGTATTTATTTTATTTTTTGAGGATACTGTTTTAAATGCGGGAGACGATCCTGTTACTGTGCAGAGCGACACTATGTCACCTTTTTTTCTTCATCTGGTGTAGTTTAGAAGTTGGGAAAAAAATTAAGTAATGTGTTCTGCAAGTGGTGCTCTAGCTAACTGTTATTTCCTGCAGAGACGAGCCCTGGCTGGAAATGATGGTGCTCTGTGCTGGATGAAGATGAAAAGCAAAGATGAAGAACTTCACCTAGAGACATCACTGGTGAGTCAGTGTGTTACCTGAACACTAACACTATACACTATATACAGCAGTCCTGTGTACAGTGTCACAAGTGATCACTGTATTACCTTTACACTGACACTATATACTCCTGTGTATAATGTCATTGATCACAGTATAACATGTACAATATATACAGTTCTCGTGTGTATAATGTCACTGTTGATCACTGTATTACATGCACACTAATACCTTATACAAAGCTCCTGTGTATAATGTCACCTGGGTCACTGTATATTACCTGTACACTATACATTGTATACATAGCTCCTGTGTATAATGTCAACGGTGATCACTGTATTACCTGTACACTGACACTATATACAGAGCTCCTGTGTATAATGTCCCCGGTAATGACTGTATTACCTTTACACAGACACTGCATACTAAGTACAGATCTCCTGGGTATAATGGCACTAATGGTGATATTAGTAATGTGGGTTTTTGCTTAATGATCAGTATTGTAGTATTGAGTAACTATGTCGTGGTAATATGTTGTCTGGCCATGGTGTGGCGGTATTTGTTCCTTGTATGTGGTATTATAGGTCACTATGTGGAGGTAATATGGTGTCTGGTTCATGGTGCGGTGGTATTTGTCCCTTTTATATGATATCATTGGTCATTTTAAAAATTGAAAAATAAATAAAAATATACCTAAATTGTATTGGATGTTTTAACAAATGATTAATAGGATAGAGTAGAATAGTGCTTGGCCAAAAGAGCGTACCTTGTCGTGGTGGTGGCTTAAAGAATTTTTTGGCCAAAACAAAAACTGGCGGCTATATGTGTGATCTGGTGATGGGAACTATTAATGTGTGATTGGTGAGAAGTGGAGTTTTTCCAAGAGAGCGGCTGGGCTTTGGACAGTTCGAGGGCTGGAGGCGGGGCTGGGGTGAATCTTGGTGGAGTCTCTCTCTGAAAATTTTGCCAGTATGGGGCCCTGAAATTCCTAGTGGCAGCCCTGAGGAAGATAGGGAGGATAAACATGGTGACAAGGATGAGGAGGACAACATGGACAGTCGTCCTCTTGGTGGGGAGTGGAAATGAGGGAAACACATACCAGATGCATCAGAGGCAGGTGAACACTCTCAAAGGTCTGGGACAGTTTTCTCAGACCCGTCCACCACCCAGGCCCTGGTGCGTGGGGTACTCTGTTGTAAGAGGGTAGTGCTGTTATGGACAGTAACATGTTGCCACTTTAATAGACAGCACCCCCTTGTCTGGTACGATGGAATGTCCTGCTTCCCCCTGCTAGACGGTGAAGATAAACTGCACCAGGATGAGGGGAGGAGTGGAGCCTAAACTGTTCGTGTTATCTGAAGCTACAAGAGAGAGAGAACTGTGTGCTATTTTGCTACAAGAAAGGTCCTACAGCTTGGGACGAAAGTTTACTTGTGAACTTTGCAAGACTTTTCCGGACACAGCAAAGGTGGCTGTCCTGTGCTAGTTTGTGAAGCCACGAAGACACTGAGAAAGGGACTTACAGTTTCCAGGAGCATCCCTAGGATCCAGAAGCAAGGAGAAGACCACGCTTCGCAGAGATGACAGGAATCCGTGCGCACCACCGTGTTGGACTTCTGGGGGCCCCCTGGGACTGGACCTGTGTCCCCAACATCACCGTGAGTTTGTTCCTGTATGGTGCACCAGTGAGGGCCTAGTGCAGGCTTCAGTAGTTAGAGCACAGTAGCTGTGTGGCCTGCGTAGTAAAGGCCAGGGAGGTTATATGCAGAGTAGCATCGATATTTGTCTTATTGGTTAAAGTTGCTTGTGAGACAGATTCTGAGTTTGTAATTGTTGAAGCACTGTGCTATTTTACAGACAAGCTAACTCATGTGCATTATCTTTTGTTATTGTAAACCCCTGTTTGCATCTTCCTTGTCCCTTCCATTCCCTGTCTCCCAATAAATCTACCCTTTGTTGTTTGCACCTCATCTTGTGTACAGTAGTCTTCCTGCACCGTGGTGGTCCCCCGGCCATCGCTTCACTGTCATGGAGGGAAAAGCTTTGGAAGCTGCTGAATGAGTACCTTGCTGATCATACCAGCATCCTTCGTGATTCCTCTGTGTCTTACAACTATTGAGTGTCCAAGCTAGACACGTGGAATTAACTGTCTCTCTATGTCTTGGCGGTCCTTGCCTGCCCTGCCCCAGGTTTTTAGTGCCTCTGGAAGCCTTATAACAAATAGGTGCATTCGTCTGACAGCTGAAAATGCTGACAGCCCGACTCTTATCAAAATGAGCAAAGGCTGGATTGAGCCTGACTTCTCTACATCACCAGATGACAGCAGCAGAAAAAGAACTCAAATACAGTTTTTTTTTCTGGTCCATTCCCATTCACCCCTTCCCACCTGAACATGGGTGTAGGATTTCATATTTTTTGTGTTGTCCTCCTCCTCTTACTCCTCCTCCTTCACCATATCAACAGTGAGGAGTGATGATCATGCACCATAAAGATCAGTTGATGTTACAATTGCTTTCTTAGAGAACACAAATGCAAAATAAAAATGTAAAAGTTCGGCATTCTCAACATCATTTTTGACCACTTCATGCTTTTCATCCTGTAAAAATCCTATAGCATCTTTGATTTTACTTTCGCTTTTGGCATACCCTCAAAATCATTTTTATTACTTTTTGTCATCCTTTGCAAGCCTCAGTTCATTACTGGCTTTACCTATTCTAATGCATTCCCTGCAGACAGCATTATATTATTTTTTAGATATGCTCCCCTTTTTCCATTTAATACACTTTTTCGGTGTTCAACTATCTTGGTCTCTTTAAATGCTTCCAATTCTTCTCTCTTTTCAGGAATGTTACTGAATGTGTAGTCAGAATTTCGTTTAGCAAAATCCTTTTTGGATATTTCTGTCCTTTAAAACATCCAATCAGTGGACGTTTCGTACACTCTTAGTCCATTAAAATCCACCTTTCTGAAGTCCAATCTTAAATTCTGAGTTCTCCTTTGACTTCCTTCTCTTGTAATCCAAAATTCAAGGAGAGTATGATCACTGCCTCCTAAATTCCCAGCCATCTTTACTCCCTCAGCCATTTCCTTCCTGTTGGTAAGAATTAGCTCAAAGATGGCAGAGTCTCTTGTTCTCTCTTTTATTTTTTGAAAGATAAATTTGTCAGTGAGAGAAGTTAAGAATTTTCTGGACCCATTACTTTTGCCTGAGAGAAATTTCCAATAAATATATGGATAGTTAAAATCACCCATGATCATTATCTCGTACTTTTTTGATAACGGAGCCATCTGATGTGAAAAGAGTTCATCCATATCTTCGATTTGTCCAGGTGGCCTACAGTAAACACTTAGAATAGCATCCTTGTTGTTCTTCTCTCCTCGTATTCTTACCCAAACAGTTTCTACAGAGCTACCACTTTCTGAAGATTGGATCTCTATGGAGATATATGTTTTCCTAATATGCAATGCAACATCTCCTCCCCTATTGTTAATTCTGTTTCTAGTAAATAAATTGTAGCCTTCAAGGTTTGTGTTCCAATCATATGTATCATCCCACCTAGTTTCAGTGATGCCTATGACATCATATCTGTCTTCATGTGTTAGCAGCTCCAATTTTCCTTGTCTGTTTCCCTTGCTCTGTGCATTTGTATAGACACATTTTAGTTTGTAGTCGGTTTCTCATGCCACTCTATTTTCATTCAGAGTTTGTTGTTTTTGTTCTTTAGTTCCACTTCTAATAGCAGGGTTCTCAAAAGAAATCATTAGCTGCATATTTTTTTCTGGTCATATATATCCTATCCCATATTGCTTTCGTTTATTTATTTTTATATTTTTATATAGCGCTAACATATTCTGCAGCGTTTTACATTTGCACATATTATCATCGCTGTCCCCGATAGGGCTCACAATCTAAATTCCGTATCAGTATGTCTTTCTTTGGAATATGAGAGGAAACCAGAGTACCCGGAGGAAACCCACACAAACAACCCCTTAGGGTATGTTTCCACGTGCAGGAAACGCTGCGTGTCTGACGCTGCATAGAGCCGCAGCGTCAGACACGCAGCGTCCAGATGTTACAGCATAGTAGAGGGGATTGAATGAAATCCCGTCTCCACTATGCGTGGTAACACGCACGCGGCGGCCCTGCGACTCCGTACATGCTGCGCGTCTTTTCAGATCGCAGCATGTCCGTATATCTTGCGGCGACGCTGCGTCGCCGCAAGATATAGCACAGGGCGCTATGGTGGGGAGCGATGATCCCGGATGTGTGCTGTGAACACATCCGGCATCATCGCGTCCCAGAAAGGGGGCGGGGCTTAGCACAGAGCGGCTAAGCCGCTCCGGCGATACCGCCGGCCATCCTGAAAGTGGACACATACCCTTACAGATGTTGTCCTTGATGGGATTTGAACCCTGGACTCCAGTGCTGCAAGGCTGCAGTGCTATCCACTGAGCCACCGTGCTCTACTGATGAGTACAGCAAGACATCTACTAACTATGTGGTTTCCTGTTTTTTGGTAAGATGCAAGCCATATCTAGCAAGTTGTCCATCATGCTGGTAATTCACTCCATGGTCAAGAAACCCAAAATGTTGCTCACGGCACCATCAAAGTAGCCAGTCGTTCACCTGTAGAATCCTGTTTAATCTCCTTAATTTAGCACTGCAGCACTGAAGGGTCTTCTTCATACCTTATCAGACACATCTTTGATTTGGGCACCTGGAAGACAGTAGACTTCTCGTGAAGTAATGTCCAGTCAGCAGATAGCAGCTTCTATTCCTCTCAGTAGGGAATACCCAAGACTACTACTTTCCTTTTCTTCTTCACCACAGCACTTCTTTTTCTTCCTTCAAGAGGCTTTTGATTTCTTACTGTGGTGTGCTTTTGTGAACAAAGCACTTCTCTGATGTACATCTTCATACCTGTCCTGCATGAGAGCCTGGTAGCAGTTCTGCAGCGGTATGGGTGCTGACTGCCTCCTCATCCTCCTGCTCCTTTGGGTCACATTCTTCCATTTCTCTTCTTCTGCAGATACTTTGAAAGGTGCTTCTCTTCAAACATTCTGATTAGTTATTTCTAATCTGGCACTAGCTTCTGCAGGAACACTGAAAAGTTCTTCTCTTGCAACATTCTGAAGAGATTCTTCTGCTCTGTCAAGGAAATCTTCATCTTCTTTGATGAGCTTCAGTGTAGCTATTATCTCAGGAAGACTTTGCACCTTCTCCTCTAACAGAATTACCAGCTTGCATTTCAGGCACATAAAGTTTGTCTTTTCCTCTAGCAAGTTTATAATGATATAGCACACATTGCAGCACACCACATGGGTAATCGCCTTCTCCATAAAGAACCCAAAAAATTTCTGTGAAATCGCCGTAATGATTCTGGGAAGAGTAAAGAGCCAGCGTGAGTCTGAGGATACTTGGGCATAGTTGGATCGATCTACTTGTAGGATATCGTCAAACCAGGAATTGAAGCTCAATTGAGATAATTTGCCTATTCCTGGTGCATTCTGAAAAGAGTGAAGAGTCGCGGCGAATCTGAGGATCTTTGGGTGTAGCTCGATCGAGCTGCTTGGAAGAAATCATCAAATAGTTGACAGGAAGAGCAGCAGTAAAGAATTTGCAATAACTATGGTGCAATTCTAATACAGATACATTGAAATATTGACATACAAATACGGTATTTTTTTAACTATAAGATGCACTGGACCATAAGATGAACCTAGGTTTTAGAGGAGAAAAACAGAACAAAAAAAATGGTAGCAAAAAATGTGGTCATAAAGCACTGTTATGGGGTAATGTCCCCCAATTCTATATTAATATACCGTATATACTCAAGTATAAGCCGAGATTTTCAGCCCATTTTTTTGGGCTGAAAGTCCCCCTCTCGGCTTATACTCGAGTCATACCAGGGGGTTGGCAGGGGAGGGGATTCGGGGGCTGTGTAATTATACTTACCTGCTCCGGCGTGGTCCTTGCAGTCCCTGCTTCTTCCAGCGCTGCAGATTCTTCCTGTACTGAGCGGTCACATGGTACCACTCATTACAGTCATGAATATGTGGCTCCACCTCCCATAGAGGTGGAGCCGCATATTCATGACTGAAAATGAGTGGTAACTGTGACCGCTCAATACAGGAAGAAGATGCAGCGCCGGGAGAAGCAGGGACCGTGCCAGGATCAGCTAAGTATACGGGGAGCGCTGCGCGATATTTACCTGCTCCTCGCTCCGGTGCGGCTCCGTCTTCAGCGTCCTCTGGCAGTGACGCTCAGGTTAGAGGGCGCGGTGACGTAGTCAGTGCGCGCCCTCTGCTGATCGTCAATGCTAGAGACGGAGCCGCACGAGGAGCAGGTAAATATTGAAAGCGCTGGCATCCTGAGCAAGAGAGGTGAGTATGTGATTTTTTTTTTTATTGCAGCAGCAGCATTATATATTGGACAGCTTTATATGGAGCATCTATGGGGCAATAATCAATGGTATGGAGCATTATATATGGGGCACAGCTTTCTATGGAGCATTTATGGGGCCATAATGAACGGTGCAGAGCATTCTATATGGGGCACAGCTTTCTATGGAGCATTTATGGGGCCATAATGAACGGTGCAGAGCATTCTATATGGGGCACAGCTTTATGTGGAGCATCTATGGGGCCATAATGAATGGTGCAGAGCATTATATATGGCACAGTTTTATATGGAGCATCTATGGGGCCATAATGAACGGTGCAGAGCATTGTATATGGCACAGCTTTATAAGGAGCATCTATGGGGCCATAATGAACGGTGCAGAGCATTATATATGGCACAGCTTTATATGGAGCATCTATGGGGCAATAATGAACGGTGCAGAGCATTATATATGGCACAGCTTTATATGGAGCATCTATGGGGCAATAATGAACAGTATGGAGCATCTATTTTTATTTTGGAAATTCACAGGTAGCTGCTGCATTTCCTACCCTAAGCTTATACTCGAGTCAATAAGTTTTCCCAGTTTTTTGTGGCAAAATTAGGGGGTCGGCTTATACTCGGGTCAGCTTATACTTGAGTATATACGGTACCTAATCCTGATATAAGTCCCCATTCTTTTATATATGTTTCCATCCAGGTATATATGACATCCTGAATATATGGCCTGCCATGCTGGTATATGGACCCCCTTCCTCATCCTGGTATACATGGTTCCCCATCCTGGTGTACATGGCCCACACCCCTATCCTGGTATACATGGCCTCTCATCCCAATTCTAGTATCCATGGTCCCCTCATCCCCTTCCTGGTATACATGGTTTCCTCATCCCCATCCAGATACAGTATACATGGTCCTCTAATCCCCATCCTGGTATACATGGTCCCAGTGGTGTACATCAAAGGCAGCAGGCCACGCCATTGCTATTGTGACAGTGAGCCAGGGGGCCCAGTGTCAGTGCCCACAGCAGGGGCCCTACCTCTGCTCATGCATTGCCCACCCGGAGAGGATAATGGGGGTGAAAGCGTTTGCTGACACTCCCTCCTCCATCATCATTGCTTGCCCTGATGGCCATAGGGTGCTTCTGCAGTCAGCACGAGCAATGATGAATGAGGAGGGATCATGAGCAGATGCTTCCTCCCCCTTCATTATTCCTCAGTGTCTGACATGTCAGAGCAGCGGGTGCACTTACATCATTACAGCGCAATCTCTGTTCGTCATCTGTTTTGACATGTCCGGCGCTTCACACCACAGGCTCAGGGGTGAGTATTGTATTTTTTTTTTTTAATCTGTGACTAGTTGCCATAATAGCCTATGGAGTACCATACCATTTTATTGTAAGAAGGACCATCGGGGGGTGCAATTTATTGTGTGGAAGACCATACGGGGTTCATTTTATTGTATGGAGGACCATGGGGAGTGCATTATTTTGTATGGAGGACCATGAAGGTGCATTATATTGTATGGAGGACCATTGGGGGTTGTTTATATTGTATGGAGGACCATGGGGATGCATTTTAATGTATAGAGGACCATGGGGATGCATTTTAATGTATAGAGGACCATAGGGGTTGCATTTTATTGTAAAGAGAACAATAGGAGTTGCATTTTATTGCATGTAGGACCATAGGGATGCATTATATTGCATGGAGGACCATAGGGGTCCATTATATTGTATGGAGGACCATGAGGGGGTGCATTTCATTGTATGAGGGACCATAGGAGGTGCATTATGTAAATATGGAGGAACATGGGAGGTGCATTATACTGTATGGAAGACCATAGGGGGTGCAGTATATTCTATAGAGGACTCTGGTGGTGCATTATATTGCATAGAGGACCATGGGTGGGGGGTGCATTTTATTATATGGAGGACCATAGAGTGTGTATTATATTTTATGGAGGACCATGGTTGTGCATTATATTGTATGGAGGGCCTTGGGGGTGCATTTTCCTCATAGATTGTAAGCTTGCGAGCAGGGCCCTCATTCCTCTTGGTGTCTGTTTTGATCTATGTGTTTATTGTTATGCTGTAATGTCTATTGTCTGTACAAGTCCCTTCTAAAATGTAAAGTGCTGCAGAATATGTTGACGCTATAGAAATAATAATAATAAAATTATTATTATCATTATTATTATTATTTTGTATGTAGGTTCGGGGGGGTATATTTTATTAAATGGAGGACTATAGGGGGCGCATTGTATTGTATGGAGGACAAGAGGGTGCATTTTATTACATAGAGGACCATAGGGGTGCATTATATTGTATGGAGGACCATAGGGTGTGCATTATATTATATGGAGGACCATGGATGGTGCAATAAACTGTATGGAGGACCATGGGGGTACATTGTATTTTATAGATGACTCTGGTGGTGCATTTTATTGTAAAGCAGACCATGGGTGGGGGGTGCATTACATTGCATGAAGGACCATGGGGTGAATTATATTGTATGGAGGTCCATTATATTTTATGGTGGAGTATGTAGGGTGCATTTTATTGTATGGAAGACCATAGGGGGTGCATTATATTGTATGGAGTACCATGGAGTGCATTATATTGTATGGAGTACCATGAAGGTGCATTATAATGTATAGAGAACCATAGAGGGTTCATTTTACTGTGTGGAAGACCATGGGGATGCATTCAATTGTATGGAGGACTATGAGGGTGCAGTTTATTGTACAGAGGACCATGGGGTGCATTATATTGTATGAAGGACCATAGGAGTGCATTTTATTGCATGGATGATGATAGGGGTGCATTTTAATGTATGAAGGACCATGGATGTGCATTATATTGTATAGAGGATCATAGAGCATGCAATATATTGTATAGAGGACCATGGGGGTGCATTATATTGTATGGAAGACCATGGGGGTGCATTATATTTGTAAGGAATACCATAGGGCGTGCATTATATTGTATGGAGGACCATGGGGTGCATTATATTGCATGGAAGACCAAAGGGAGTGCATAATAATCTTTAGAGGAACATGGGAAGTGCATTATATTCTGTGGAGGACCATGGGGAGAGCATTATATTTTATGGAGGACCATGGAGTGTGCTTCATATTTTATGGAGGACCATGTGGAGTACATTATTTTCTATGGAGGACACTGGGGGGGCGCATTATTCTATGTGGAAGGTTATTTGGGGCCATTATAATATTTGGAAGACTCTATGGGGAACCATTATACTGTATGCATGCAATTATACAGCGTGAAGGTTTGTATGGAGTCCGTCATACTATGTGGAGGCCATTATACTATTTGGAGGGCTAGTGCAGGCCATTATACGGTGTGGAGAGGTTTGGGTCCATTATACTGTAAGTAGGCCCATTAAACTGCATGTAGGGCTTTGTGGGAGTCACAGTTGAGGGATCGTACAGTGTTGAGGTCACCATACTTTGCATTGGGATCTGAGGTGGGGTGCAGTAGAGCTACTATACTGTGCATGTGGAGGCTAATGTGGAGGAATTCATCATGGGGGGGTACCATACAGTGTTTGGAGAGCACTTTTGTTAGCATCATACTTTATGGGTGAAATGAAAGACAAATCTTGAAGAACTTCAGCAGGAGGAAAATTACAATGTAAAGGCTGAAAAATATTAAGATTTGAGAGTCCTCAAGTTTGACACATTTTAATGGCTAACTGAAAAGGTGGTAACAAATTGCAAGCTTTTGAGACTACTCCGGTCTCTTAATCAGGCATGATCAACCACTGAGGACTCTCAAATCTTAATATTTTTCACTCTACTGGCTAACACGGTACAAAGATATATATCTCTCCTGTGTGTACAGGTTGGAAAATTGTGAGATTTTCTCATCTGTGACAGTAACAATTATTTCTTTATTTTTTTGGGGGGCCCAATTAGAACTTCTGCTATGGGGACCCAAGATTTCTATGTACACACCTGCATGGTCATCAGCATTTTGGTATACATGATCCCCTCATCCCCATCCTGGTATACATGGCCGCCATCAACATCCCTGGTATATATGGCCCCCATCCCGGCATACATGGTCCCACCCCTATCCTGGTATACGTGGCCTCACATCCTGGTATACATGGACCTCATCACAGTGCCCACATAAAAAAATAAACAATTATATTTACCTTCCCTGTGCTCCCTCGCAGCGCTGCATCCTGTGCTGCTGCCAGCAGCTGATTTCAGCCTGTAAGCAGAGCATGACGTCACTGCAATGCGCCCTCACATGCCAAGGTCAGCTGCTGGATTATTTACTGCTCCCCAGACCTATGGGCCTGGAGGGGAGTGAATATTCATTCTCTTTATTAGGGGGAACACTGTTAGCCACAGCCACCGGCTGCTGCAGCTGCTGGGCAATCCCGTGTACCCGCTATCAAAAGGAATTAATCACTTCACTCCCATGGGCATGAGGAGCAGTGCATATTCATTCATTCATTCTCTTTAATAGCAGGAACACGTGATCGCCCAGCTGCTGCAGGAAGCCAGCGGCTGCGACTAACAGTGTGCCTGCTATTAAATGAATATTCACTGCTCTCCACTCCTATAATCCCTCTCACCTTTCGGCGCCGACTTCACTGCACAGAGATGGGAGAGACAATGGACGTGGAGAGCAGTGAATGTTTATTTTCTTTAACAGCGGGCACACATGTTAGATGCAGCCGCTATCTCCTGGCTTTTGTGACCCACTCCTCTGCCATTCTCCCCACGCAGCCACAGCCAAACTAAGGTACATCCAAACTATAAGACGCACCCCTGTTTCCACCAGAATTTTGGAGAAAAAAAGTGTGTCTTAGGCCAGGGGTGTCAAACTGCATTCCTCGAGGGCCTCAAACCATGCGTGTTTTCAGGACTTCCTTAGCATTGCACAAGGTGCTGGAATCATTCTCTGCAGGTGATTAAATTATCACCTGTGCAATGCAAGGAAATCCTGAAAACATGACCTGTTTGCAGCCCTCGAGGAATGCAGTTTGACACCCCTGTCTTTAGGTTACTTTCACACATCAGGTTTTCAGTGTCAGGCTAAATCTGGCGAATGTTGGAAAAACTGGATCCGGCGCAGATTGTGAAAAACTGATGCGACTGATCCGTTTTTTTGACAGATCCGGCTAGCCTATCTAGATTATTGGACAAAAAAAATTTGGAGCATGCTCAGTTTAAAAAACCGGATCAGGCCGCGCATCCGCCTTTTTCCGTATCCGGCACCTTCCGGCTCCCATAGGCTTCCATTCTAGCAAACAGCCGGAAGCACCGGAACCGGCGCTTCAGGCTTTTTTGCCGGAGACAAAAAACGTTGCAGTGGACGTTTTTTCAAGAAACCGGAAGCAGCAGATTTGCCGGGGTCGGCGAAAACCGGACGAAACGCAATGTCATCCGGTGCAATCCGGCACTAATACAAGTCTATGGGGAAAGAAAAAATTTCCGGCGGCAACATTTGCCTGGTCCAGTTTTTTTAAATTTAGCCGGATTTAGCCTGACGGTGAAAACCTGATGTGTGAAAGTAGCCTTATAGCCCGAAAAATACGGTACCTGTTATTAATATGGCTCTCAATATGTAGGCTCCCCACCAATAATAGCCTCCTTACATTGAAAATTAAGAAAATAGTGAAATTGGAAACCCCTAAACCTTTGTCATCAGCATTCTAAGAAAATAAAGTGAAGATGCACAGCTAACACTTAAAGGTAAAGCTTCTGACCTTTTTAACATACATTATTCACACCATGCTTTTCATCAGGTGTTTGGAAAAGACACCATATAAGACAAATGGCTACTTGGGAACCAAGAATTCAGATGCAGCAGAAATGTTTTTCTTGTACTTTTGAAGGAAATGTCACTTTAATTACATTAACTGCTTGTAAGGCTGAATCTGCTTTCACCCAATTCATATCAGCAGAGTGTGGGGAGCATGTTGACATATGAAATTATTTAGTTTATGACTAGAAGTATTTGCATATCTATTGTTTCTTATCAGCAACCGTAATTTTTCACATTAACCTTTTAGCTTTTCACTCCCAAATTGTAATATACAATCCTGTATATTTATTTCTGAAAGGGGAAAGCTAAATAAACAACAAAAGTCAAATGTTTCCACTTTTTCAGTATATTGCTTAAGTAAGCAGTAGGGATGATCGAGCACTAAAATGCTCGGAAGCTCGATATTCGAACGGAGCAATTGCTAATGTTTGGATGCTCATTTCGAGTAATGAGTATAATGGGCGTCAATGGGAAATCGGAGCCTCTTATCCTCAGAGGTGTCCCATACAGTGGTGTAAACACAGTGTCTCTCTCTTTCTTTCTCTCTGACCCCGGTCAGTATAATACGGATCCCATTCCGTTACCTGTTGGTGCCGCACAGGTTCTTGGATACCTCTCTTCCCCAGAGGTATCCCACAGACGTTCTCACTGACCCCAGTCAGTATTACATGGTTATCAGACCGTTTCACACACTGGCATGTGCCAGGTCCAAAGCCCCACCACGTCCTCTTCAGGGAGACGGCAATCCCAACACATAGGCTCTCCAGGACCTTCCAGCACAGACCATTCAGGTCCACACTCAGAGACCATGTGACCAGACCTCAGTCACATTATATGGTTGTAACCACTCCCCTAGATGGGAGTGTGTGTGGCTAGTTTGACCTGCCCATCTTTCAGAACTAGCCCTGCCAGCCTCCCTAGTTAAACAACACAGTTTATTTGTAGGACTACAGGTCCCAGAACATCCTTACCTCAGGTTGACAGTGCAGAGTGTCTCCCTCTGCGACACACATACCGGCCATTCACAATAATGCCGGACTTTGACTCATTACCACAGTTATATCTGCGATTGCCATGCATTCCTATGGCCTTAATACGCCTCCATGCGCACTCTGGGAAGCCCATACAGCGCCACCTAACTGTAAAAATGGTCACTACACCACAATATATATATATATATGTATATATATATATATATATTTATATTATATATATATATATCCATATCAAAAGAAGAAAAATATATGCGGCACTCACCCCGAAGAAGCTGTGTAAACGTGCTCATTATTGGAACAGAAATGTGCATACATCCATTAGGACATCAGGTGTACAGGAGGGTGCGGTGATGGAGGCTGGACGACGGCCGTTTCGCACTACATGTGCTTCTACGTGGTCACTAAACACGCCAGGGGTGGATTAAGGGTAGCCAGGGCCCCGGGCTGTTCAGACACTGTGGGCCCCCCCCCGGTCATGTGATGGGGGTCATGTGATGGGGGTCATGTGACGGGGGTCATGTGACGGGGGTCATGATATACCCGAACCAGATTATTCCAGAAAAATGGCCGGGTCCTACTCTACTGTAACCTATTAAATATTTGTTAGAATCTGCAATACAATTTAGGTATATTTTGACCAATAATATCACATACAAGGAACAAATACCACCGCACCATGATCAGACCACAAATTACAACCACAGTGATCAAATAATATCACATACAAGGAACAAATACCACCGTGCCATGACCAGACCACAAATTACAACCACAGTGATCGAATAATATCACATACAAGGAACAAATACCACCGCACCATGTCAAGACCACATATTACCACCACTTGGTGACCAAATATCACATACAAGGGACAAACACCACAGCACCATTTCCAGACCACATATTACCACCACATAGTGACTGAATACTACAATACTGATCAGTAAAAAACAACACCACAATACTATCACCATAAGTGCCAGTATTCACAGGAGTATTCACAGGAGATCTGTACTTAGTATGCAGTGTCTGTGTAGAGGTAATACAGAGATCACTGGTAGTATTATACACAGGACCTCTATATAGTATACAGTGTATATTGTCAGTGTATAGGTAACACTGACTCACCAGTGACGTCTCTAGGTGAAGTCCTTCATCTTTCATCCAGCACAGACCGCCATCATTTCTTCCAGCCAGGACTCGTTTCTGCAGGAAATAACACAGTTATCTCGAGCTCCGCTTGCAGAACACATTACTTAATTTTTCACAACTTCTACATTACACCACATGAAGAAAAAAAGGCGATATAGTGTCACTCCGCACAGTAACAGGACCGACCCCCATTTAAAACAGTATACTCAAAAAATAAAATAAACACATCACTGCAGTAATAATATCCCTTAATTAGCTCCTATGGTAATAATATTCCACATCCTGGCCCCGTGTGTCTCATTCCTGGCTCCAGCCATATGTTCTCGCATCCTGCCCTCATGAGTATCCATTCTACCCCATATGATCTCCACATCCTGCCCCATATGTCTCCATCGTATCCATCCTGCCCCATGATCCAATCCTGCCCCATGTCTTTCATTCTGCCCTGTGTCTCCAATCATGCCCCGTGTCTACATTCTGCCCATGAATCCAGTCCTGCCCCCAGTGTGTCCAGCAATCTGCCCCAGTATGTCCAGCATATTGCCCCAGTGTCCAACAATCTGCCCCAGTGTCTCCAGCATATTGCTCCCAGTGTGTCCAGCATTGCCCCCAGACAGTGTGTCCAGCAATCTGCCCCAGTGTGTCCAGCAATCTGCCCCAGTGTGTCCAGCATATTACCCCCAGTGTGTCCAGCAATCTGCCCCAGTATGTCCAGCATATTGCCCCAGTGTGTCCAGCATATTGCCCCCAGTGTGTCCAGCAATCTGCCCCAGTGCATCCAGCATTGCCCCCAGACAGTGTGTCCAGAATATTACCAGCAGTGTGTCCAGCAATCTGCCCCAGTATGTCCAGCATTTCCCCCAGTGACTCCAGCAATCTGCCCCAGTGTCTCCAGCAATCTGCCCCAGTGTCTCCAGCAATCTGCCCCAGTGTCTCCAGCAATCTGCCCCAGTGTCTCCAGCAATCTGCCCCAGTGTCCTCCAGCATTGCCCCAGTGTCCTCTAGCAATCTGCCCCAGTGTCCTCCAGCAATCTGCCCCAGTGTCCTCCAGCAATCTGCCCCAGTGTCCTCCAGCAATCTGCCCCAGTGTCCTCCAGCATTGCCCCAGTGTCGTCCAGCATTGCCCCAGTGTCCTCCAGCAATCTGCCCGTGTCCTCCAGCAATCTGCCCCAGTGTCCTCCAGCAATCTGCCCCAGTGTCCTCCAGCAATCTGCCCCAGTGTCCTCTAGCAATCTGCCCCAGTGTCTTCCAGCATTGTCCCAGTGTCCTCCAGCATTGCCCCAGTGTCCTCCAGCATTGCCCCAGTGTCCTCCAGCCATCTGCCCCAGTGTCCTCCAGCATTGCCCCAGTGTCCTCCAGCCATCTGCCCCAGTGTCCTCCAGCAATCTGCCCCAGTGTCCTCTAGCAATCTGCCCCAGTGTCTTCCAGCATTGCCCCAGTGTCCTCCAGCATTGCCCCAGTGTCCTCCAGCATTGCCCCAGTGTCCTCCAGCAATCTGCCCCAGTGTCCTCCAGCATTGCCCCAGTGTCTCCAGCAATCTGCCTCAGTGTCCTCCAGCATTGCCCCAGTGTCCTCCAGCAATCTGCCCCAGTGTCCTCCAGCCATCTGCCCCAGTGTCCTCCAGCCATCTGCCCCAGTGTCCTCCAGCCATCTGCCCCAGTGTCCTCCAGCCACCTGCCCCAGTGTCCTCCAGCATTGCCCCAGTGTCCTCCAGCATTGCCCCAGTGTCCTCCAGCCATCTGCCCCAGTGTCCTCCAGCCATCTGCCCCAGTGTCCTCCAGCATTGCCCCAGTGTCCTCCAGCAATCTGCCCCAGTGTCCTCCAGCAATCTGCCCCAGTGTCCTCCAGCAATTTGCCCCAGTGTCCTCCAGCATTGCCCCAGTGTCATCCAGAATTGCCCCAGTGTCCTCCAGCAATCTGCCCCAGTGTCCTCCAGCAATCTGCCCCAGTGTCCTCCAGCATTGCCCCAGTGTCCTCCAGCAATCTGCCCCAGTGTCCTCCAGCATTGCCCCAGTGTCTCCAGCAATCTGCCTCAGTGTCCTCCAGCATTGCCCCAGTGTCCTCCAGCATTGCCCCAGTGTCCTCCAGCAATCTGCCCCAGTGTCCTCCAGCATTGCCCCAGTGTCCTCCAGCCATCTGCCCCAGTGTCCTCCAGCCATCTGCCTCAGTGTCCTCCAGCCATCTGCCCCAGTGTCCTCCAACAATCTGCCCCAGTGTCCTCCAGCCATCTGACACAGTGTCCTCCAGCATTGCCCCAGTGTCCTCCAGCCATCTGCCCCAGTGTCCTCCAGCCATCTGCCCCAGTGTCCTCCAGCCATCTGCCCCAGTGTCCTCCAGCATTGCCCCAGTGTCCTGCAGCATTGCCCCAGTGTCCTCCAGCATTGCCCCAGTGTCCTCCAGCAATCTGCCCCAGTGTCCTCCAGCATTGCCCCAGTGTCCTCCAGCAATCTGCCCCAGTGTCCTCCCGCAATCTGCCCCAGTGTCCTCAAGCATTGCCCCAGTGTCCTCCAGCATTGCCCCAGTGTCCTCCAGCAATCTGCCCCAGTGTCCTCCAGCAATCTGCCCCAGTGTCCTCCAGCAATCTGCCCCAGTGTCCTCCAGCCACCTGCCCCAGTGTCCTCCAGCATTGCCCCAGTGTCCTCCAGCAATCTACCCCAGTGTCCTCCAGCAATCTGCCCCAGTGTCCTCCAGCAATCTGCCCCAGTGTCCTCCAGCAATCTGCCCCAGTGTCCTCCAGCATTGCCCCAGTGTCCTCCAGCATTGCCCCAGTGTCCTCCAGCAATCTGCCCCAGTGTCCTCCAGCAATCTGCCCCAGTGTCCTCCAGCATTGCCCCAGTGTCCTCCAAAATTGCCCCAGTGTCCTCCAGCATTGCCCCAGTGTCCTCCAGCAATCTGCCCCAGTGTCCTCCAGCATTGCCCCAGTGTCTCCAGCAATCTGCCTCAGTGTCCTCCAGCATTGCCCCAGTGTCCTCCAGCAATCTGCCCCAGTGTCCTCCAGCCATCTGCCCCAGTGTCCTCCAGCCATCTGCCCCAGTGTCCTCCAGCCATCTGCCCCAGTGTCCTCCAGCCATCTGCCCCAGTGTCCTCCAGCTTTGCCCCAGTGTCCTCCAGCCATCTGCCCCAGTGTCCTCCAGCCATCTGCCCCAGTGTCCTCCAGCCATCTGCCCCAGTGTCCTCCAGCATTGCCCCAGTGTCCTCCAGCAATCTGCCCCAGTGTCCTCCAGCAATCTGCCCCAGTGTCCTCCAGCAATCTGCCCCAGTGTCCTCCAGCATTGCCCTCAGTGTGTCCACCGTTATAAAAAACAAAAAAAACAAAAAACAAAGTCTCCTCACCTGTCCGCGCTCCAGCGATGAGCTCCCTCCAACAGAGCACACTCGCCGGCGACTGACAATGACGTCAGACGCCGGTGATGTGTGCGCCTGCGGCCGACATCAGCCGCCAGCCTCCAATTGGCTGGCGGCTGTTGTTAACTATTGACGTGTGGGCGCGCGCCCGCACATCAATAGGAAACCGCCGCAGCACCGGAAGGGGCCCGGTGAGCAGATGAGAAGGGGCCCGATGCGGGCCCCCTCTCTCTGCCCACCGGGTACGGTGGGGGCACATAAATGCCGGCGGCGGCCGCCGGCATTCACAGATGATTATCAGAGGGTCAATCTGTGCGGTAGCCCAGGGCCCCCCCAGACCACTGGGCCCTGGGCTACCGCCCATATTGACCCTCTGATAATCCGCCCCTGAAACACGCCGAACCTCTGTGTCCAGTTATCGTGGGTGACTGCACGCCATACAGTTCCTTTGAAAGTGTTGAAAGTGGCCGCCATCTTTTTCGCCTTTCTGGCAGCTGCTTATTGACTTGCAGTCTCTCAAGTCTCAGCTGCTCTACCTCCCTTAGGTATGCCATGCGATATTCCAGGAGCATTCGGATATTCCTAACACTTTCTCTGGATCCGACAACCAGGAACGGAACCATCCCATCTTTACCCATGACCTGGACCTCGTCATCAGCCGGTATCCTCAGTCTCTTCAGACCGGATTTATCCACCATCTCCTGCATCACTCTCCCAAGTTTCCCAATGACTTTTGCCAGCAGAACTTTGGGTACTTGGACTGTGTGTTCCACTAAGCCCAGCCGACTAAGAGCTTTCCTTTCACGCTCCAAACGTCGAACGGCTTCATCATTCTTCAAAATGATCCTCTTCACCCTTTTTCCACCAGTCCCACAGTGCTTCCAAATCTTGTCCTATTACCATGGGACACGGCAAGTTTGGGACTACAGCCACCTTATGGTATGTGGAAACCTCAGCTGCGACAATGTAGAGAGTGTCTACCTGAAGACCTTTAGTGTCCCCACTTATGCCACTTACTTTCGCCTTTGTCCGAGGTGACACAGAACTTCCTGGAAGGGTCCCCAGCAAAGACGCTTCCCTCCCCGGGTCTAACAACCCCCGCACACGCTCTCCATCCAGCCAAAAAGGACACAGTCGTGACTCGTCACTGATCGCCGCCCCTTTTTTTGGTTCCACCCCCTTTTGGGCAAGTGCCCCGCTTTTTGACACCACCCCTGTTCGGGTTAAAGCCCCCTTTTGGGATTCCACCCCTTTTTGGGCTACTACCCCTGTTAGGGTTACCGCCCCTTTTTGGGACTCTGCCCCCTTCTTGGCAACCATTCCCGTTTGGGTCCCCGCCCACTTTTAGGGACACCCCCTTCCCTGTGGTACACCACGTGGACTTCCCCACGGCACTCAGTCCCCAGTTCGCACAGTACACCACTATGTCTCTGGGCTTGTACTGGCCCTTTAAGAGTCTGCACGATCTGAGGGAGAAAAATTAAAAAAAAAATTTTCCCTTTTTTATATGTCACTTCACCAGCTCCTGCTGGTACTGCCACAGCTCCCGCTGCAGTCACACACAACCGGCACCTCCGGCTGCCAACGACAAGCCACTGCCACTGCAGCTCTGGCTGCTGCAGAACTTCTTGCTGCAACTGCAGCTACGCTCCACAAGGCTCTGCACAGCTCCACCGCAAACTTCGTGGACCCGCTGATCCACAGCAAGCCGCTTGTCACCTTCGTGGACCCGCCGATCCACAGCAAGACGCTTGTGAGCTTCGTAACCCTGCCGAGTTACAGGCTAGACGCCATCTTCGCGGCCCCGCCGAGCCACAGCAATTAACTCTGAACGTGCCACCTGGAACGTTGCCCGCATTCGAACGCCATATGTAAGATTGCTCTCACAGAGTGTATTGGGGGACACTCGCTTGGCACGGGATTAACGTAAACGGGCACAGTTTTTTCCAAACAAAACAGTCCACATGGTTTATTATGGTATCATAAACCACAAAAGTGTGCACAGCAAGCAGTCTTTATATCACACTATACGGCTTTGAAACGCGGTCACTAAACACGCTGAACCTCTGTGTCCAGTTATCGTGGGTGACCGCACGCCATACAGTTCCTTAATGTCCATGGAGCACAACAGGCACCGACATACGACCTTATTGTTGTAGCAACTAAACACGCTGGTCCTCTCCTGACCAGTTGCCGTGGGTTACCACAAAGTTGATAACACAATAAGGACCAACAGTCTATGAAGGTACCTTATGGGAGCTCCTGCTCCACCTGCTGACTCCTTGTCAGTCCTCCGGGTAAGCTGCCTCGCGGGAATCACCAACTTGCCTTTGTGGCATATCTTAGTCAGTCCAGACCCACCGAAGGACTGTAGCTTCCCCACACAGTAGCTGACACTGGCTCTGCAGATCCCGGTCTTCACCTCGTGCTATTCAGGGATCCGGTCCTACTCCCAGGACCTCCCAACACCCAGGTTACTCAGGATCACACAGGTGGCCAGTCCGGGTACTATTCAGGACGTCCATCCCCAGCTGGGACCGTCCAATACCCAGGCCACCAGGTTTGAAGCCCCACCATGTGCTATTCAGGAAGCCTCCTCCCAGGTCTTCCAACACAGGCTCACACAGGTCACTCACAGCGACCATACACAGGCACTACATGTGACCCACACCCTGGTCACATTATATACCTTGAACCACTCCCCTGTATGGGAGTGTGGGTGTGTGGCTAGTTTGTCCCACTCATCTCACATCACTAGCCCTGCCAAATCTCCCATGACTATTATAAACATACCAACTCTTGAGGGACTACAGGTCCCAGAACACCACATCGCTTCAGGCTGGCAGCACAGAGTCTTCTCCTCTGCGACACACATATCGTCCATTCATCACAACGCCGGACTTTGTCTTATGACCACAGCCATGCATGCAACTGCCATGCACTCTCATGGCCTCAATACACCTCTGTGTGCACACTGGGGAGACCATGCAGCGCCCACTAGCTGTCACAGGGGTCACTGCATCACTATATATATATATATACAGTATATATCATGTTCATAGGTATCAATTATATGTTAAAACAATAAGCACTAAAACATTTTCTCTAACATAAACCCCCACTGATGCCACCAAAACAGAGCTGACCCAGCTGTGATATCTGGCACCAAGACATTAGCAGCAGGTTCTGTAAGTTACAGTGTATGTCGTCCATGGATAAGACATCTTTCTTTTCTCGTAGATTCTGTGTCAATATGAGATCTGGGCAATTTGGAGGATACTTCAAAAACACTCTGGGACACTTTGTTGGACTCTTCTTGTCACTAAGTTCTTTCAATAATTTCTGAACAATTCTTGCAGGCTAGCAGGGGGCACTATCCTACTGAATAAAGCCAGTGCTGTTAAATACTGTAATATGATTTCCCATAAGGTGTGCATTTGGACTGCAACAAGGTTTAAAGGTTTGTACCTGTCACGGTAAAGGTATGTGTCCACGGGCTGGATTACATCTGTATTAGCTGCGGATTGAACGCATGCGTACAACCGCAGCGTTCAACCAACAGCGTCCAGATGTTACAACATAGTGGAGGGGATTTTAAGAAATCCCATCTCCACTATGCGTGCGAACATGCACCCGGCGGCCCTGCGTTTACGGATATGCAGCGCATCTTTTTATAACGCAGCATGTCTGTTTACCTTTCGGCGATGCTCCGTCGCCACAAGGTAAATAACAGGTTCCTATGTATGGGGTGCGGAGATTCCGGATGTGTGCAATAAACACATCCGAATCACCGCGCGTACAGAAGGGGGTGGCACTTTGGGCGGAGCGGGTTTTCCGCTACGTCCAAAGCGCCGACAATCCGGACCGTGAACATGCACACTAACAATTACAATATTGTCATGGACAAAGTTTTCCATCAGGTCATTGCCAAGAGCATCACACAGCCTACACCATCTTACCTTCTTACCACAGTACTGTATATCCTATTCCTATCTCTTTCCAAGTGGTTGAAATACATTCAAATAACCGCAATATGTAACAGAAATTGTGATAAATCAGACCTAAACACCTTCATTCATTGCTTTTTGGTATAGATCTGATTTCTAAGTGCCCACTGTTGGCGCTCTAGCCAGAGCTTTTGGTGCTCTTGTTATGTTTCTGTGCGATCGGACTAGACAGTTACTCTCCATGTACATTAGTTAACATTGCCTGTCCTTGAGCTTGCTTGTTCTCTACTTGTACATACTTTTGATACTTACCACCAGACTTGCCGTTTTGAAGATACCGTATATACTCGAGTATAAGCCGACCCGAGTATAAGCCGACCCCCCTAATTTTGCCACAAAAAACTGGGAAAACTTATTGACTCGAGTATAAGCCTAGGGTGGAAATGCAGCATTTACCGGTGAATTTCAAAAATAAAAATAGATCATTATTTCCCCATAGCTGTGCCATATAGTGCTCTGCACCGTTCATATTTCCCCATAGGTGTGAACCATATAGTGCTCTGCACCGTTCATTGTGCCCCCTAGCTGTGCCATATACGGTGCTCTGCACCGTTCATTGTGCCCCATAGATGTGCCATATACGGTGCTCTGCACCGTTCACTGTGCCCCATAGCTGTGCCATATACGGTGCTCTGCACCGTTCACTGTGCCCCATAGCTGTGCTGTGCCATATACGGTGCTCTGCACCGTTCACTGTGCCCCATACATAGCTGTGCTGTGCCATATACGGTGCTCTGCACCGTTCACTGTGCCCCATAGCTGTGCTGTGCCATATACGGTGCTCTGCACCGTTCACTGTGCCCCATACATAGCTGTGCTGTGCCATATACGGTGCTCTGCACCGTTCACTGTGCCCCATAGCTGTGCTGTGCCATATACGGTGCTCTGCACCGTTCACTGTGCCCCATACATAGCTGTGCTGTGCCATATACGGTGCTCTGCACCGTTCACTGTGCCCCATACATAGCTGTGCTGTGCCTTATACGGTGCTCTGCACCGTTCACTGTGCCCCATACATAGCTGTGCTGTGCCATATACGGTGCTCTGCACCGTTCACTGTGCCCCATACATAGCTGTGCTGTGCCATATACGGTGCTCTGCACCGTTCACTGTGCCCCATAGCTGTGCTGTGCCATATACGGTGCTCTGCACCGTTCACTGTGCCCCATAGCTGTGCTGTGCCATATACGGTGCTCTGCACCGTTCATTGTGCCCCATAGATGTTCCACATAAATTTGTGCCGCCGCTGCCGCAATAAAGAAAAAAAAACACATACTCACCTCCCTTGATTGCAGCTCCCGGCGTCTCGTTCCGGCGCCTCCATCTTCCCGGCGTCTCTGCTCTGACTGATCAGGCAGAGGGCGCCGCGCACACTATATGCGTCATCGCGCCCTCTGCCTGAACAGTCAGAGAGCAGAGACGCCGGGAAGATGGAGGCGCCGGCCGGGAAGATGGATCGGCGCCCGGCGGCTGGAACGAGGACAGGTGAATATGCTATACTCACCTAGTCCTGGCGATCCTCGCGCTGTCCCCTCCTGTCACAGCTGTCTTCGGTGCCGCAGCTTCTTTCTCTATCAGCGGTCACCGGCACCGCTGATTAGAGAAATGAATAAGCGGCTCCGCCCCTATGGGAGGTGGAGCCGCTTATTCATTTCTGTAATGAGCGGTCCCACGTGACCGCTGAAGAGAGGAAGAAACTGCAGCGCCGAAGCCCGTGGGACGGCAGGGACAGCGCGAGGATCGCTGGGACTAGGTAAGTATACCTCAGCGCCCTCACCCCCTCACCTGCCGACCCCACCGCTACCGTGACTCGAGTATAAGCCGAGGGGGGCACTTTCAGCCCAAAAATTTGGGCTGAAAATCTCGGCTTATACTCGAGTATATACGGTACTCCTGCCCAATCATCTATCCATTTTGTCCCATTCAAAATTGATCAGTTTTTTCTATATTTCTTTTTTTTTTTGTTACAAAATATTATCAACTTCAAGATTAGTTATCTTGCTGTCTATGGGTGTATTCCCACTGCGCCATTTTCCAGGGATCAAAAACGTTTATTTTTGTAGCAGAAGACCCTTCAGAAATTGCTCCTTTTCGCTCTTGTTTTTTAAACTGGAAACATCATTTTAGCATTATTTTGTCCTTTTCTGAGAATCTTCACTGGTGTTTTTTGGAAGTATTTTTTAATATATTAAAAAATAACTTTAGCGGTTTTTGAATGAAAAATACTGACAAAATGCTTAAAGACACTAGTGTATCTTTCAGGTATCTTTTTAGCCTACCCGTTGACTTCTATTGTAAACTGTTGAACATTTTCTTAGTCAGAAGAATGTACATGTCGCTTCTTTTAAAGGCTTGGAATTTTTGAAAGACTGAAGCATTTAAAAGACATTTAAAACATGAGCAACAAGTATTTTTCACATACAAATTAACAGGAGAATTATTTTGGTTGTTTTGTTAGTGCTTTTTCTAGAATATTTTGAATATTTTGATTTTCAGTAAACCCACTGAAGAAAAACAGCAGAAAAACATAAAGTCCTCAGTTCATCAAATTGACTACACCAGAATTCTGGCGCAATCACTTTCAAAAGTCACAAAAGTTGCACAAAAATAACGACTTTTGGATTTTTCACACTAGTTTTGGCCTAGTCCTCCAAAATAGGTGGGGCATGGTTTGATGACACAGCTTGTCCCATTCATGATGGGCTGTGGTATTCTTTATGACAGGAATGTTATTCCATTCAGACTTCTGGCAAGTTCCACAAACATGCATACCACTTGTTAAACTTTCCTGATTTATTAAGAGGCAAGCAACTCTCTGGATTTAGGCCAGCCATATACATTAGATGGCAGTTGGCTGAATGATGCTTCGGCCAATCATTTAGCCGACAGTCATCTCATCCGACTCTCTCACACAGAGAAGCACTTGCTCAGCTGAGTGTTCTCTATGAGAAAGCCACTGGCAGACATGTTGGCCGATGACTTATCTCAAGGAGAAAAATTCAATCGGTATTCCAAAATCAGACATGGGCAAATTCAGTATTGGACTGGGGTGGCAAGGACTCACCAGTAACCAACTCCATTGCCTCACTTTTCAATTATATCCAAATGTAACATTATACTTGATCACAAATTTATATAACAATGAACTGGGTAGATCATTAAATAAATAAGATGTTGCCTTTGTCTACACATAGTAGTTTAAGTATAAAGAGCCAAGTACTGCTCATATAAGAGAGTGGGGGCCCACTCTTGCACAGGGGTCCACCGAAGGATTCTCCTGTTCCCCTGTGGGCCAGTCAAACGCTGTGTGGAATCGCCATTAGTCAGGTGGCGCCCCCATACATATTAGACCATCAGCTGAATCTCTTATTATTGGAAATCAGGAGTGTCTGACTTCAGCATGCCTTCTCATCAAGAATGGCATGAACATTAACAGTCCAGTGAGGAAGTACTGGGCCGCAGGCCTTTAAGGGAGGACAACATGACAGGGTTGAGTGGGCCTATAGGGAGTGAACAGAAGGGAGGGGGTTAAAGTGTAGAGTGAAGAGGTGATTAGATTTGAATCGGGGTTCACAGATTGGTTTAGAGGGAAAGTAGGTGGGCAAAAGGGGGTGACGGGGGGACGATTATAAAGGGGAGCACCCATCTTAGAGGAGCAACCATTTTGGTGCCCTCTTAGCAGTAGACCAAGCAACAACCCTCCCTTAATTTTGCAGAATTTCTGGTTTATGTAGGTCTAAAACTTCGTGACAAGCATTTAGGGCAAGCTTGGTAAGGGTTGGATCCATTTCGCTAAGGGTTCTGAAAGTATGCTTCGTCGCGGCAGCAAGGAGGGGGGAAAGAAGTCCTCGAAGTTGGTGGTGCTAAGAAATGGTGGCTTGGAGGGGGGGATTTTTAAGATCCTGGACTCTCCATGGTGTGGTTTAAAAAATGGAAAGGAAATTGGTGGTTATACGGTTGAGATGACTGGGGCCATGGGATTCAGGCGGATATTGGCCGGGCGAGTTTTTTAAGCGTCTCTGAGCTGGTGCCTAGCGGCTAGAGGCAAAAGACACGACCTGGAGGCCAAATTATGGAGATTGGACATGAGTTGGTTAATTGTTGGGGCTTCGAGGACAGCCTTCCCTGGGGTTTAATGTTAAGCAATTAAACTGTTATGTTTGAATGTTAATAAAAGGCTGCTGTGGCCAATTTATCCAAACAAACGTTTGATGAGTTGTCATTGGGGTATGGGTTAAAACGAGTGTTTTGGGGTGGGTTTTTAGAAGGGTTTGGAGTTAATGGTCGGTTTTAAGTGAAACTCACGGGCATCACGAATACCCAATGTCATGATGAATCAGGGACAAAGTGTGAACAGACCCTAATATATGCTAACCATTAACAAGTGCTATTGTAATGAGATAATAATGTTATTCATTGTACTCGTCAGTAGTTTTAATGGTATGGCTGATTAGTATACATCACATGTACCTTTTTTATTTCCTTTGAGACAGCAAAAAAGGACTGATTAAAAAGTTCTCGTATATTAGAATCTTAAGTAGTGTTTCATATTTCCTCTTGTCTTTTTTTCTTTTTTATTACCACTGCTCCTATGTGAATTACGACAATACATGGTAATTCAGAAGAGTCCTTTATGCCTCTGGAAATACATTGCACATAGGGGAAAGCTGAAGGCAATTTTTAACCAAGTTCACATGCTGTTGCATAACAGAGATATGTTGGCATTTGAGGCTGCAGTCGATTGCTGGGCTCGCACAATGAAATAGAGATTGGATTACACTGAGAGTTGTTTATCACACAGATAATGGCCTTAGTGTACAAAGGAAGAAAACAGCATAAAACAGCCACACATCAAGCTGAAGGCCGCGGGATGCTTAACTGCCATCACACAAACACTGAGTTGGAGTTTGCACAAGGAAAACACTCATTTTATCATCAGTGTGAGATGGTTCAAGACAGCGACCTTATCAAAATGTGTAAATTTCCCTGGATGAGGGTCATGGAAGGGGAAATTTTATATACAGTAATAATCTCAACAAAATTACATCCATTGAGTGACATCTTCCAGAAAAAAAATATAGAATTAAATATGCATTCTAGCTATTGAGAAGAACACACTTGTGAATTGCAGATCTGCAGGAAGCGGAATGTCACAACCATTCAGCAGTCAGTGTAATACATTGTCTATTCCTACAGTAATGACAGCAAGATATTCTTTGCCTATATAAAATATGATAAACTATAGATTTCAGGGGTTTACATGGCAATATTAAAATTTAGTTTCTCCTTATTGTGCAGGCTTTATCCTACCTTATGTGTACCCTGGCTCAGAGACCTGAAAATATCAGTGATGTGGAGTCCTGATAAAATTACATTGAAGGCACAGATCGGAAAAGGTCAAGTGCTAGTTTCAGGGTATGTGTGCTCATCACTGTAGATTATTGTCATGGTTACATAGGTTGAAAAAAGACAAGGGTCCATCAAGTGCAACCTTTCTCCACCAATTCTACATTTTTTGTCACTAAATTATCTATATCCCACATTGCAAATCATAATTTCTGACCACCTGCTGTGAATACGGCTGTTGTTCTTCCTCCTCCTGCTCCTCATTCTCCAAAACTGTCCACTGTCTGGACACTTGTGTGGATGAAAGGCCTGATATCTTTGCAAATGGTCCCTTTTCCTCTTGTCCCACAACCTCATGCATCATTGCCTGAAGTGTTCTTTCCAGTAGGCAAACAAGTGGTACAATAACTGGAAATGAGTGAACTTTTCAATGTTCGGTTCAATTCGATTCGCTGAACGTTTAGACGTTCTCCGAACATGTTCGGCAAACAGTTTGACGAACGCACGCAAACCACATTAAATTCAATAGGACCTCGAGCTTACTAAATAATTCCTCTTCTCTCCCCCTCCCTGGTGCTGTGGCAAATAGGCTAATAGTTGTCAGGTTGATGTCAGCTGTTTTTTGGCAGCTGACATCAAGCCCAGGGGTTAGTAATGGAGAGATGTCTATAAGAAGCACCCATTACTAACCCCCTAGTCAAATTTAATAAAGACACAGAGTAAAGTTCTTTCATTAAAATAAACACAAACGTTTTTAATTTGAAAGAAAAACTCTCCAACCCTTTTTTACTCATTTATTCCACAAAAATAAAAGCACAGCAAAGTTATACTCACCTTTCTGCTGATAATACATTAAGACCATGTCCCATGTTGGTCTGGATGGTTTGGTGAGCAAAGCAACCTCTCACCGCACCATCCAGGAGACACTGAGCATGAAAATATGGATGCAGTGACCACCAGTAACCTTATTGACATCACTACCAGTCTCACTGCAACTGCATTCTCACGCTCAACTCAGTGTCTCCCTGCTGGCATGGTTAGAGATTGCATCACAAATGTGACTCCTCACCAAACCGTCCGAATTGTCATGGGGCATTGGCATGGGCATTGGCACCATGGAAAGAGTAAAACTCTGCTTTTTTATTTTTATTTTTTTTTCACATAAAGGACTTTGTATGTTTATTTCAACTAATTTAATATTCATGGCCCTTTCCCATTCTGAAAATACCAGCCCCAACTGTCTGTTTTAGCTTGGCTGGTTATCAAAAATGGAGTGGACCCCATGCTGTTTTTTTAAATTACTTTTTTAAATTTTTTTTAAAGAAGGCATGGTGACCCCTCTATTTTTGATAAGCAGCCAAGATACAGCTCACAGCTGTTGGTTTTGCCAGTGATGGTTATCAAAGATAGACAAGACCCCATATCTTATTTCAATATTTTTTACCCAGAGTGCTGGCCAATTACAGCCATGCCAATATTTGACATGGCTGTGAATGAGCTGGACATGCCCACAAAGTAACGCTTGCAGATTGGCTGCATTCAGTATCATAGCTAACGGGGAGGCAGAGGGGGTGATGGCCTCGGGCCCTACGCTCTGAGGGGGCCCAACAGCAGCTATGCTTTGTAACTGTATCGGCAAGCACATTGCGCCAATACAGTTACATTCTGTGGCAGAGTTGGGAGAATCGACCTCCCTGCTCTGCCACTCGGCCGTTATGAAGCCCCTAAGCAGGCTGTGGGGGGACCGGTGCCAGCAGTGGGTCCCCTACTCATCATCACAGGTTCAACTGAATCAACTGGATACTGATACAGCTGACCGCATTGATGAGAGAAGGAGCGTTACACTCCCTCTCCCATCAACCACCTGTCACTGACGTTAACACTAACAGGGGGTCGCAATGACGTTAGTACTTGGAACCTGTGGTCCGGAGACGTGCAGGCACTCAGAGCACCACAGAAACAAGGAGGAAGAGAGATGAGTATTGAATTTATTTTTTATGGGGGTGCATTATACTTTACAGGCTGCCTATAGGGGTGCATTGTACTCTACTGGCTGCCAAATGGGGGTGCATTATATTGTACTGGTTGCCTAATGGGGGTGAATTATACAGTACTGGCTGCCTAATGGTGGTGCTTAATACTGTACTGGCTGCCTAATGGGGGTGAATTATATTGCACTGGCTGCCTATGAGGGTGCATTATACTGTACTGGCTGCCTATGGGAGTGCATTATACTGCTTTGGCTGCCTAATGGGAGTGCATTATACTGTACTGGCTGCCCAAGAGTGTGCATTATTCTGTACTTGCTGCCTAATGGGGGTGCATTATAATGTACAGGCTGCATAATGGGGGTGCATTATCCTGTACTGGCTGCCTATGGGGGTGGATTATTATTATTATTATTATACATTTTTATAGCGCCATTTATTCCATGGCGCTTTACACGTGAATACGAGGCAAATATAGACAAATACATTAAACATGAGCAGATAACAAGGCACATGGGTACATAAGGAGGGAGGACCCTGCCCACGAGGGCTCACAGTCTGCAGGGGATGGGTGATGAAACACTAGGAGAGGGTAGGGCAGGTTGCGCGGCGGTTCAGTAACTTCAGGATCACTGCAGGCATAGGAATGGCTGCCTATGGGGGTGAATTATACTATACTGGCTGCCTATGGGGAATGCATTATACTATACAGGCTTACGGGGAGTGCATTATACTATACAGACCTATGGGGAAGGCATTATACTATACAGGCCTATGGGGATTGCATTATACTATATAGGCCTATGGGGAGTGCATTATACTATATGGAGGCTGTCTAGGGGGCCATCATACAGTGTGGAGATTACAGTGAAGGGACCATCACACAGTGTTGGGGCCATCAAGTAGTTTTGGGGCTACTAAAGGTCAGTACACTGTGTGGGGGTACATTACAGTGAGGAGGCATCATGTTATGTATAAGAGAGCATCATACTGTATATAGGGGGCTGTACAGGGGGGGGATTCAGGACATTATTCAATGTTAAGCGGAAACTCATTGTTATAGGGAAGCTCAGGTTACTGTGACTATCAAAGGGGCACACAGGGCACTATTACTTTCTAGGGGGCAAAATGTGGGCACTGTTTTCGAGGGCACTTGGGCCCAGCATTACTATATTACAGAGGGGTGCTTTAGAATTTAGAAGGCACATAGAACCACACAGCAGGGGCAGTAATAAGGACACATACGGCAGCAGCGGCTCAGTATCAGGGTATCAGCAGGATGAGGAGTTTGTGCAGGTTGGGAATAGATGGTGATGGGGCTTTGTTGTTTTCTCTGCAGCCGAGTCCTGGGTGGAAGAAGTTGTCATGTCGGTCTGAGCCAGATGGAAAAGACCAGAAAAGTCAACGACTTCATCAGAAAGAACGTCAGCTGTAAGTCATTATCTGTAAATGAACTTTGATCTGTTATATGTTCTGAAGGACTTCCACTGACCATATGGCGGTAATATCAATGCTGGTCTTTGTATAGAGATTATTTTCAGTAACAGCGCGGTCATTTGCTGAAGTTCTCCTCCACTATTAGGCTATGTGCACTCATTGCGGATAAGCCTTAGGAATTTCTGGTGCGGACTGTGCCTCTCCTGGAAGAAAACGCAGCTGCGTATTTGTTGCGTTTTTTTGTGCGGATCCGCAGCGTTTTTGTGAGTTTTTGTTGCGTTTTTTTTGCGGATTTGCCGCGTTTTTTACCCCTGCGGATTTCTATAATGGAATGGGTACAAAAACGCTGCAGATTCTCAAAAAAGAAGTGACATGCTACTTCTTTTAATCCACAGCGTTTCCGCAGTGGATTTTCCGCAACGTGTGCACAGCTTTTTTTTCTCATTGATTTACATTGTACTGTAAATCAATTGCGGATCTGCAGCGTTTCTGCACCGCAAAAAACACTGCGGATCCGCAGAGAATTCGCAACGTGTGCGCATAGCCTTAGGGTGCTTCACCCAGTTGTAATCAAGGTTACCTGGCTAGGGGCCCACTCAGAAGCTTCGTCCCCCAAACCAAAAGCCTAGCTACGACTCTGGCTGCACTGCATCCTTTCAACAAGCTTTGTCTGGGCTGCAGAAGCCGAATGGTAACACAAACTTCCAGGAGAAGTCCATGTTAATGATCTGTGCACAGACAATAGGTGTCCAGCGGACCCCGAACTTTACCATTCAGGTTCGCCCATCTCTACAAACAAAATATTTTCCCTATCCAAAAGTTTTGTGGATCCACAATGCAAACATTTAAGTGTTACTCATGTACCCTCCATACAACAAGATATGCAAACTACATGACAAATATGTTTACTTTTGAGCACAGGAGCAGATAATAAATGATAGGTGAAAATGAAGCAAATGAATGACGTGGCAAAGGGTAACAAATGATTTGGGTATGAAGAATAGGAAGATGGATGACAGTGAGAAATAAAAAAATGAATGTGCAGGATGAATAGTTGGAAATTCAGAAATAATGAAACAGAAACAATGCATAAAAAATCGAAGTGCTCAAGTGATCGCAGAATTGCGATCTGCCCGCGCCTATTAACTAGTTAAATGCCGCTGTTAAATGCAGACAGCGGCATTTAACTACCGCATCCGGCCAGGCGGCCGGAAATGACGTCATCGCCGACCCCGTCACATGATCAGAGGTCGGTGATGCTTCTCCATTGTAACCATAGAGGTCCTTGAGACCTCTATGGTTACTGATCGCCGGTAGCTGTGAGCGCCACCCTGTGGTCGGCGCTGACAGCACACCTGCAATTCTGCTACATAGCAGCGAACAGCAGATTGTGCTGTGCCTGCTTCTAGCCTCCCATGGAGGCTATTGAAGCGTGGCAAAAGTAAAAAAAAAAAAAATTTAAAAAAAATGTGAAAAAAATAAAAAAAATGTAAAAGTTTAAATCATCCCCCATTCGACCCAATCAAAATAAATCAATAAAAAAAATATAAAATCTACACATATTTGGTATCGCCGCGCTCAAAATCGCCCGATCTATCAATTAAAAAAAAGCATTAACCTGATCGCTAAACAGCGTAGCGAGAAAAAAATTCGGAACGCCAGAATTACGTTTTTTTGGTCACCGCAACATTGCATTAAAATGCAATAACGGGCGATCAAAAGAACGTATCTGCACCAAAATGTTATCATTAAAAATGTCATCTCGGCACGCAAAAAATAAGAAAAAAGGAGACGCTACGAGTATCGGAAAATGGCGCAATTTTTTTTTTTTAGCAAAGTTTGGAATTTTTTTTCTCCACTTAGGTAAAAAATAAGTCATGTTAGGTGTCTATGAACTCATACTGACCTGGAGAATCATTACGTCAGGTCAGTTTTAGCATTTAGTAAACCTAGCAAAAAAGCCAAACAAAAAACAAGTGTGGGATTGCACTTTTTTTGCAATTTCACCGTACTTGGAATTTTTTTCCCGTTTTCTAGTACAAGACATGCTAAAACCAATGACGTCGTTCAAAAGTACAACTCGTCCCGCAAAAAATAAGCCCTCACATGGCCAAATTGTCGGAAAAATAAAAAAGTTATGGCTCTGGGAAGGAAGGGAGTGAAAAACGAAAAATCCCAAGGTCATGAAGGGGTTAAGTTACATTTTGCTCACTCATAATTCATTACATAAGTCTCAGCACTGATTCATACAAGTGTATAGTTACATGGAAAAGGCATCAAATGGCACAGCTGCAACCTAGTATTCATGAGAAACCAATGTTTAAGAGAATCTAGTAATTTTCCTATTTATGAAATTACACATTTTTACCAACTCTTGTTAGAAATGTCTGTTGTGCTGTTACCTTTTCTTAATCACTTCTGAAAATGAACTAATAAATTGACAACTTGTTTGCCCTATTTTCTTCTCTTTAGTTTGAATCACTATACACTCTAAGGCCAGTTTCACATGTCCGTATATTTCCGATACCAGAAAAAAACGGTACCTGAAATATCCATGCCCATGTGTATACTATGTGTGGCACACGTGTGCCACCCATGTGCCACATCAGTATCACACGACCAGCCACTGGGAGAGAAGTGCTACAGTAAGCGCTGTTCCCCGGCAGCAGCTGCTGAAGCCGTCTCTCATCATTCTCCACTGCTCTGCCGGCGAGCAGAGGAAAATGATGAGCATTATATTAAAGTCTGATCGACAGCAGGTGGTGGCTTTTGGGACTGTTACCCCCATCATCCAACATCTGCTGCCGCTAATAACAGTGACAATAGGTGCAGAGGATGGGGTATTCCACAGCCACCAGCTACGATCGTTCAGAAATAAATGAAAGAAAAAACCGACTTGGGTTCCCCCCTATTTTATTGAACCAACCAGATAAAACTCACATCTGGGGCTGCAACCCCCAGCTGTCAGCTTCTGCAAGGTTAGTTATCCAGAATAGAGGGGTCCCCACGCGGTTTTTTAATTATTTAAATAAATAATTTTTAAAAATGGCATGGGGTCCCCCCTATTTTTGACAACCAGCCTTGCTAAAGCTCATAGGACCATTGATATAGGCCCCCCAACCTAAAAACAGCAGCCCGCAGCTGCCCAGAAAAGGCACATTTATTAGATGCACCTTTTCTAGTGCTTAGCCCGACTCTTCCCACTTGCCGTGTAGTGGTGGCAAGTGGGGTAATCTATCCATTACTAATCCTATAGTTGATACAGGAAAGATATATATCTTGGTACCGTGTTAGCCAGTGGATAGAAAAATATTTAGAATTGAGAGTCCTCAGTGGTTGATACCTTTTAATGGCTAACTGAAAAGATGGTAACAAATTGCAAGCTTTCGAGACTACTCAGGTCTCTTCATCATGCCTGAGCGGGCTGTGCAATGTACTGCGCGGGTTGTGCAATCTACTGCGCGGGCTGTGCAATATAGTACGTGAGCTGTGCAATATAGTACGCGGGCTGTGCAATGTACTACGCGGGCTGTGCAATGCACTACGCGGGCTGTGTAATATACTGCATGGTCTGTGCTATACACTACATGGCCTGTGTTATACACTATGTGGCCTGTGTTATACACTACGTGGCATGTGTTATATACTGCGTGCGTGATACTGTGTGGGCTGTGCGATATACTATGCAGGCTGTGCAATATACTACGCGGGCTGTGCAATATACTACGTGGGCTGTGCTATATACTACGTGGGCTGTGCAATATACTCCATGGGCTGTGCAATATATTCCGTTAGCTGTGCTATGTACTCCATGGGCTATGCTATATACTCTGTGTGCTGTGCTATATACTACATGGCTGTGCTATATACTGCATGGCTGTGCTATATACTACGTGGCTGTGCAATATACTACGTGGCTGTGCTATTTACTACGTGGGCTGTTATATACTACGTGGCTGTGCTATATACTACATGGCCGGCCGTGAACAATCAGCGACAGGCGCAGTCCGGCCGAATCCTGTGTATTCAATGTATTATTCTACAATCTTCATAAATAAACTACATACATATTCTAGAATACCCGATGTGTTAGAATCGGGTTACCATCTAGTTAATTAATAATAAGCAAGTAGCAACACTGAGAAAAAAGAACACACCACTACCATAGCTTAGAGCAGGTTTTACACTGTGAGACAGACAGAGATATAATGACGGACAGTCAGATCTCACTATGCAGGGTGTTGTGAATTCCGCTCTTGGGCTCCCTCCGGTGGTTGTAAGTGGCACTTTCGTGAGTTCTGCTCTTGGGCTCCCTCTTGTGGTTTCTAGTGGTATGGCTACTCCTTGGATTTAGCTGTCAGCAGCTGCTTCCACTGATCGTCTTTTCTGCTCTGCTATTTATGCCTGGCTCTATCCTTCAGCCAGTGCCACTTGTAAATGGTTCCTGGTTGGATTCACATCTCTTTGGATTTCCCTGTTATCCTGACCAGCTCAGCAAAGCTAAGTTCTTGCTTGCTCTTTTCTGTCCACAGATTGTGGACTTATCCATTCTGTGCTTTCTATGTTTGTCCAGCTTATCAGTATGAATTAATTCTGTCTTGCTGGAAGCTCTGGGAAGCAGATTTACCCTCCGCACCTTTAGTCAGGTGTGGAGATTTTTGTAAAACTCTGCATGGATTTTTGTAGTGTTTTATACTGACCGCACAGTATTCCATCCTGTCCTATCTATTTAGCTAGACTGGCCTCCTGTGCTCATCCTGGTTTCATTCTGTGTATGTCTTTTCCCTCTCCACTCACAGTCATTATTTGTGGGGGCTAATCTGCCCTTTGGGGATTTTCTCTGAGGCAAGATAGATTTCCTGCTTCTATCTTTAGGCGTAGTTAGCTCTTAGGCTGTGTCGAGGTGCCTAGGGAGAGTTAGGAGCATCCCACGGCTACTTCTAGTGTTGTGTTGAGCTTAGGGACTGCGGTCAGTACAGATACCACTTCCTTCAGAGCTCGTTCCATGTTGCTCCTAAACCACCGCATCATAACAGTACAAGTGGCCAAAAATGAATTAAATGCATCTCAAAAGAAGAAAAAGAAAGTTCTGAACTATTTTTTTTTCTGTGCTCTGGTTTGTCTCTTTTTTTCCTCTTGATCTTTGGGTGGTTCAGGATATATGCTCTGGCATGGATGTTCAGGGTTTGTTTTCTCGTGTGGATCAACTTGCTGCAAGAATACAGAGTATCCAAGATTATGTTGTCCAGACTCTGGCTTTAGAGCCTAGAATTCCTACTCCTGATTTGTTTTTTGGGGACAGATCCAAGTTTTGAACTTTAAAAATAACTGCAAATTATTTTTTGCTTTGAAACCCCGTTCTTCTGGTGATCCCATTCAGCAAGTAAAGATCATCATATCCTTGCTGCATGGTGACCCTCAAGACTAGGCTTTTTCTCTTGAAACAGGGGATCCGGCATTATTGAATGTTGATGCATTTTTTCAAGCACTCGGATTATTGTATGACGAACCAAATTCTGTGGATCATGCAGTAAAAACCCTGTTGGCCTTGTGTCAAGGTCAGGAAGCTGCAGAATTATACTGCCAGAAATTTAGAAAATGGTCTGTGCTCACTAAATGGAATGAGGAGGCTCTGGCTGCAATTTTCAGAAAAGGTCTTTCTGATGCCCTTAAAGATGTTATGGTGGGCTTTCCTACGCCTGCCGGTTTGAGCGAATCTATGTCTCTAGCCATTCAGATTGATCGGCGTCTGCGCGAGCGCAAAGCTGTGCACCATATGGCAGTGTCCTCTGAGCAGACTCCTGAACCTATGCAATGTGATAGGATTTTGACTAGAAAAGAGCGGCAGGAATTCAGACGTCAGAATAGGCTGTGTTATCTCTGATTGCCATAAGCGTACTAAGAGAGTCGCTAGGTCTGTTACCATTAGTACTATACAGCCTAAATTTCTCTTATCTGTGACCCTGATTTGCTCATTGTCGTCCTTTTCTGTCATGGCATTTGTGGATTCAGGCGCTGCCCTGAACTTAATGGACTTGGAATTCGCCAGGCGCTGTGGTTTTTCCTTGCAGCCTTTGCAGAGCCCTATTCCTTTGAGGGGTATTGATGCTACACCCTTGGCCAAGGATAAACCTCAGTACTGGACGCAGATGACTATGTACATGACTCCAGCACATCAGGAAGATTGACGTTTTCTGGTGTTGCATAACCTGCATGATGTTGTTGTACTGGGTTTTCCATGGTTACAGGAACATAATCCGGTGCTGAATTGGAAAAATATGTCTGTGACTAGTTGGGGTTGTCAAGGGGTACATAGCGACGTTCCTTTGATGTCAATTTCCTCTTCTCCCTCTTCTGAGGTCCCTGAGTTTTTGTCAGATTTCCAGGACGTATTTGATGAGCCCAAGTCCACTTCCCTTCCACCGCACAGGGACTGTGATTGTGCTATTAACTTGATTCCTGGTTGCAAGTTCCCTAAGGGCCGACTCTTCATTCTGTCTGAGCCAGAGCATGCCGCCATGCGGAGTTATGTTAAGGAGTCTTTGGAGAAGGGGCATATTCGGCCCTCTTCGTCACCATTGGGAGCGGGTTTCTTTTTTGTTGCTAAGAAGGATGGCTCCTTGAGACCGTGTATAGATTATCGCCTTCTTAATAAGATCACGGTCAAATTCCAATACCCCTTGCCTTTGCTTACTGATTTGTTTGCTCAGATTAAGGGGGCTAGTTGGTTTACTAAGATTGACCTCCGAGGGGCATTTAATCTTGTTCGTATTAAACAGGGTGATGAATGGAAAACTGCATTTAATACGCCCGAAGGCCATTTTGAATACCTTGTGATGCCATTTGGGCTCTCTAATGCTCCATCTGTGTTCCAGTCTTTCATGCATGATATTTTCCACAATTATCTTGATAAATTCATGGTCATATATTTGGATGATATTTTGATTTTTTTCGATGATTGGGAGTCTCATGTGAAGCAGGTCAGGATGGTGTTCCAGATCCTTCGTGATAATGCTTTGTTTGTGAAGGGGTCTAAGTGCCTATTCGGAGTTCAGAAGGTCTCTTTTTTGGGTTTTATTTTTTCTCCCTCCTCTATAGAAATGGATCCTGTTAGGGTCCAAGCTATTCATGACTGGATTCAACCCACATCTGTGAAGGGCCTTCAAAAAATTTTTGGCTTTGCTAATTTCTATCGCCGTTTCATTGCCAACTTTTCCAGTGTGGTTAAGCCCCTTTCTGATTTGACGAAGAAAGGTGCTGATGTGACGAATTGGTCCTCTGCGGCTGTTGAGGCCTTTCAGGAGCTTAAATGCCGATTTACTTCTGCCCCTGTGTTGCGTCAGCCGGATGTTTCTCTTCCTTTTCAGGTTGAGGTCGACGCTTCTGAGATTGGGGCAGGGGCCATTTTGTCTCAGAGGGAGTCTGATGGTTCTTTGATGAAACCGTGTGCTTTTTTTTCCAGAAAGTTTTCGCCTGCGGAACGCAATTATGATGTCGGCAATCGGGAGTTATTGGCTATGAAGTGGGCGTTTGAGGAGTGGCGACATTGGCTTGAGGGAGCTAAGCACCGCGTTGTGGTCCTGACCGATCATAAGAATCTGATTTACCTCGAGTCGGCCAAGCGGCTGAATCCTAGACAGGCTCGATGGTCTCTGTTTTTCTCCCGTTTTGATTTTGTGGTCTTGTATCTTCCGGGATCTAAGAATGTTAAGGCTGATGCTCTCTCTAGGAGTTTTTCGCCTGATTCTCCTGGAGTCCTTGAGCCGGTTGGCATTCTTAAGGAAGGGTAGATTCTTTCTGCCATCTCCCCTGATTTGCGGCGGGTACTTCAGGAATTTCAGGCTGATAAGCCTGACCGCTGTCCAGTGGGGAAGCTGTTTGTTCCTGATAGATGGACAAGTAAGGTAATTTCTGAGGTTCATTGTTCTGTGTTGGCTGGTCATCCTGGAATTTTTGGTACCAGAGATTTGGTTGCTAGGTCCTTTTGGTGGCCTTCCTTGTCGCGCGATGTCCGTGCTTTTGTGCAGTCCTGTGGGACTTGCGCCCGAGCCAAGCCTTGCTGTTCCCACGCTAGTGGGTTGCTTTTGCCTTTGCCAGTCCCTGAGAGGCCCTGGACGCATATTTCCATGGATTTTATTTCGGATCTTCCTGTTTCCCAGAAGATGTCTGTTATCTGGGTTGTTTGTGACCGCTTCTCTAAAATGGTCCATCTGGTACCTTTTCCTAAGTTGCCTTCCTCCTCAGATCTGGTTCCATTGTTTTTTCAGCATGTGGTTCGTTTGCATAGCATTCCGGAGAATATTGTGTCTGACAGAGGTTCTCAGTTTGTCTCTAGGTTTTGGCGGGCCTTTTGTGCTAGGATGGGCATTGATTTGTCTTTTTCTTCGGCGTTTCATCCTCAGACTAATGGCCAAACTGAGCGAACTAATCAGACCTTGGAGACCTATTTGAGATGCTTTGTGTCTGCTGATCAGGATGATTGGGTGTCTTTCTTGCCGTTGGCCGAGTTTGCCCTTAATAATCGGGCTAGTTCGGCTACTTTGGTTTCACCTTTCTTTTGTAATTTTGGTTTTCATCCTCGTTTTTCTTCTGGGCAGGTTGAGCCTTCTGATTGTCCTGGTGTTGATTCTGTGGTGGACAGGCTGCAGCAGATTTGGACTCATGTGGTGGACAATTTGACGTTGTCTCAGGAAAGAGCTCAACGTTTTGCTAACCGCCGTCGGTGTGTTGGTCCCCGGCTTCGTGTGGGGGATTTGGTTTGGTTGTCTTCTCGTCATGTTCCTATGAAGGTTTCTTCCCCTAAGTTTAAGCCTCGGTTTATTGGTCCTTGTAAAATTTCTGAAATTATTAATCCCGTGTCTTTTCGTTTGGCTCTTCCAGCCTCTTTTGCCATTCATGATGTTTTCCATAGATCTTTGTTGCGGAGATATGTGGTGCCCGTTGTTCCCTCGGTTGATCCTCCTGCCCCGGTGTTGGTTGAGGGAGAGTTGGAATATGAGGTTGAGAAGATTTTGGATCCTCATTTTTCGAGGCAGAGGCTTCAGTATCTTGTCAAGTGGAAGGGTTATGGCCAGGAAGATAATTCTTGGGTTGTTGCCTCCGATGTCCATGCCACCGATTTGGTTCGTGCTTTTCACTTGGTTCGTCCTGATCGGCCTGGGGGCTCTGGTGAGGGTTCGGTGACCCCTCCTCAAGGGGGGGGGTACTGTTGTGAATTCCGCTCTTGGGCTCCCTCCGGTGGTTGTAAGTGGCACTTTCTTGAGTTCTGCTCTTGGGCTCCCTCTTGTGGTTTCTAGTGGTATGGCTGCTCCTTGGATTTAGCTGTCAGCCGCTGCTTCCACTGATCGTCTTTTCTGCTCGGCTATTTATGCCTGGCTCTATCCTTCAGCCAGTGCCACTTGTAAATGGTTCCTGGTTGGATTCACATCTCTTTGGATTTCCCTGTTATCCTGACCAGCTCAGCAAAGCTAAGTTCTTGCTTGCTCTTTTCTGTCCCAGATTGTGGACTTATCCGTTCTGTGCTTTCTATATTTGTCCAGCTTATCAGTATGAATTAATTCTGTCTTGCTGGAAGCTCTGGGAAGCAGATTTACCCTCCACACCTTTAGTCAGGTGTGGAGATTTTTGTAAAACTCTGCGTGGATTTTTGTAGTGTTTTATACTGACCGCACAGTATTCCATCCTGTCCTATCTATTTAGCTAGACTGGCCTCCTGTGCTTATCCTGCTTTCATTCTGTGTATGTCTTTTCCCTCTCCACTCACAGTCATTATTTGTGGGGGGCTAATCTGTCCTTTGGGGATTTTCTCTGAGGCAAGATAGTTTTCCTGCTTCTATCTTTAGGGGTAGTTAGCTCTTAGGCTGTGTCGAGGTGCCTAGGGAGAGTTAGGAGCATCCCACGGCTACTTCTAGTGTTGTGTTGAGCTTAGGGACTGCGGTCAGTACAGATACCACTTCCTTCAGAGCTCGTTCCATGTTGCTCCTAAACCACCGCATCATAACAGCAGGGGTTGCAAGTTGCTGTGAGAACAACAGATCAGAGTGTCATTTTTAACTTTTGTAAGGGGGTGTGCAGGTGGCTGGTTTAGGCCCTGCATTCCTTTGCACACATTCCTAAAAAAAGGTACGTTTCACATGTAATATTGTTTTTATTGTGTATTAACGTGTCAAACAGCATGCTTATGTATATGTACATACAGGGATTCAAGCTTCAGGAGGCTAATTTGCATATTCCAGGTGCCTTCTGGGAGAAGCGAAGTCTCCCTAAGCTAGAAGATCGTTGGGTACAGCCGGGACCAGCTGCTTCGAAAGCATCACCAAACCAGGGATTCAAGCTTCAGGAGGCTAATTTGCATATTCCAGGTGCCTTCTGGGAGAAGCGACGTCTCCCTAAGCTAGAAGATCGTTGGGTACAGCCGGGACCAGCTGCTTCGAAAGCATCACCAAACCAGGGATTCAAGCTTCAGGAGGCTAATTTGCATATTCCAGGTGCCTTCTGGGAGAAGCGAAGTCTCCCTAAGCTAGAAGATCGTTGGGTACAGCCGGGCCCAGCTGCTTCGAAAGCATCACCAAACCAGGGATTCAAGCTTCAGGAGGCTAATTTGCATATTCCAGGTGCCTTCTGGGAGAAGAGAAGTCTCCCTAAGCTAGAAGATCGTTGGGTACAGCCGGGACCAGCTGCTTCGAAAGCATCACCAAACCAGGGATTCAAGCTTCAGGAGGCTAATTTGCATATTCCAGGTGCCTTCTGGGAGAAGCGAAGTCTCCCTAAGCTAGAAGATCGTTGGGTACAGCCGGGACCAGCTGCTTCGAAAGCATCACCAAACCAGGGATTCAAGCTTCAGGAGGCTAATTTGCATATTCCAGGTGCCTTCTGGGAGAAGCGAAGTCTCCCTAAGCTAGAAGATCGTTGGGTACAGCCGGGACCAGCTGCTTCGAAAGCATCACCAAACCAGGGATTCAAGCTTCAGGAGGCTAATTTGCATATTCCAGGTGCCTTCTGGGAGAAGCGAAGTCTCCCTAAGCTAGAAGATCGTTGGGTACAGCCGGGACCAGCTGCTTCGAAAGCATCACCAAACCAGGGATTCAAGCTTCAGGAGGCTAATTTGCATATTCCAGGTGCCTTCTGGGAGAAGCGAAGTCTCCCTAAGCTAGAAGATCGTTGGGTACAGCCGGGACCAGCTGCTTCGAAAGCATCACCAAACCGCGCGCCTTACGGCGCGCAAATTTTTGCCTGTAGGACATTATTGCAAGAGAGCTTGGCTGAGTAGATTACACAAGAAGGAAAACACACAGCAAGTCAGCAGGATCTAGGAGCAACATGGCAGATGTGACAACCTACATGGTGAGCTGCAGCATGTGCTACATGTTCACAGATCGACCAGAAGAAGAATCCAATTTCACCTGTCAGAAGTGTAGACTAGTGGCCCTTTTAGAAGAAAAGGTGCGGGGTCTGGAAGAAAGAATAGCAACTTTGAAACTCATCAAAGAGAATGAAGACTTTCTAGACAGAACAGAAGCATCTCTACTGGTCACAGAAGGTGAAAAAAGTGTCAGAGAACCTCCAAAAGCAGATGAGTGGAAGCATGTGACCAAAAGAAGCAAGAAGACCATGGAGAAATCACCAACCACACAACTGAAGAACCGATATCAAATCTTTGTAGAGGATGAAGATGGCACACCTAAGAATGAAGCAATACCAGCAAGCAAAAAAGAAAAGGGCACACAGCAACAAGTGACAGCAAAAAGTACAGCCAAGAAGCAACGAAGAGTGGTGGTGGTGGGAGACTCACTACTGAGAGGCACAGAAGCAGCCATCTGCAGACCGGACATAACTGCAAGAGAAGTATGCTGCCTTCCAGGTGCGATGATCAAGGATGTGACTGATAGGATACCAAAGCTCTTCAGCTCCAAGGACGTCCACCCATTTCTTCTGATACATGTTGGCACCAATGACACGGCAAGGAAGGACCTACCGACAATCTGCAAGGACTTTGAAGAGTTGGGGAAGAAAGTAAAGGAACTGGATGCACAGGTAGTTTTTTCTTCTATCCTTCCAGTAGACGGGCATGGCACCAGGAGATGGAACAGGATCCTTGATGCAAACAACTGGCTAAGACGATGGTGCAGACAACAAGGATTTGGATTCCTGGACCACGGTGTGAATTATTGGTATGATGGACTCCTCGCCAGAGACGGACTACACCTCAACAAACCTGGGAAACACACATTCGCCAGAAGACTCGCTACACTCATCAGGAGGGCGTTAAACTAGAAGAAGAGGGGACGGGAAGAAAAACATTAGACTCGAACAAAGACGACCCAGGAAAACATACTCAGAAGGGAGGTAAGAACATTTCTAAAACAATCCACAGTGAGGAGATTGGAACAAAACAAAATCCTCTAAACTGCATGCTCGCAAACGCCAGAAGCCTGACAAACAAGATGGAAGAACTAGAAGCAGAAATATCTACAGGTAACTTTGACATAGTGGGAATAACCGAGACATGGTTAGATGAAAGCTATGACTGGGCAGTTAACTTACAGGGTTACAGTCTGTTTAGAAAGGATCGTAAAAATCGGAGAGGAGGAGGGGTTTGTCTCTATGTAAAGTCTTGTCTAAAGTCCACTTTAAGGGAGGATATTAGCGAAGGGAATGAGGATGTCGAGTCCATATGGGTTGAAATTCATGGAGGGAAAAATGGTAACAAAATTCTCATTGGGGTCTGTTACAAACCCCCAAATATAACAGAAAGCATGGAAAGTCTACTTCTAAAGCAGATAGATGAAGCTGCAACCCATAATGAGGTCCTGGTTATGGGGGACTTTAACTACCCGGATATTAACTGGGAAACAGAAACCTGTGAAACCCATAAAGGCAACAGGTTTCTGCTAATAACCAAGAAAAATTATCTTTCACAATTGGTGCAGAATCCAACCAGAGGAGCAGCACTTTTAGACCTAATACTATCTAATAGACCTGACAGAATAACAAATCTGCAGGTGGTCGGGCATCTAGGAAATAGCGACCACAATATTGTACAGTTTCACCTGTCTTTCACTAGGGGGACTTGTCAGGGAGTCACAAAAACATTGAACTTTAGGAAGGCAAAGTTTGAACAGCTTAGAGATGCCCTTAATCTGGTAGACTGGGACAATATCCTCAGAAATAAGAATACAGATAATAAATGGGAAATGTTTAAGAACATCCTAAATAGGCAGTGTAAGCGGTTTATACCTTGTGGGAATAAAAGGACTAGAAATAGGAAAAACCCAATGTGGCTAAACAAAGAAGTAAGACAGGCAATTAACAGTAAAAAGAAAGCATTTGCACTACTAAAGCAGGATGGCACCATTGAAGCTCTAAAAAACTATAGGGAGAAAAATACTTTATCTAAAAAACTAATTAAAGCTGCCAAAAAGGAAACAGAGAAGCACATTGCTAAGGAGAGTAAAACTAATCCCAAACTGTTCTTCAACTATATCAATAGTAAAAGAATAAAAACTGAAAATGTAGGCCCCTTAAAAAATAGTGAGGAAAGAATGGTTGTAGATGACGAGGAAAAAGCTAACATATTAAACACCTTCTTCTCCACGGTATTCACGGTGGAAAATGAAATGCTAGGTGAAATCCCAAGAAACAATGAAAACCCTATATTAAGGGTCACCAATCTAACCCAAGAAGAGGTGCGAAACCGGCTAAATAAGATTAAAATAGATAAATCTCCGGGTCCGGATGGCATACACCCACGAGTACTAAGAGAACTAAGTAATGTAATAGATAAACCATTATTTCTTATTTTTAGGGACTCTATAGCGACAGGGTCTGTTCCGCAGGACTGGCGCATAGCAAATGTGGTGCCAATATTCAAAAAGGGCTCTAAAAGTGAACCTGGAAATTATAGGCCAGTAAGTCTAACCTCTATTGTTGGTAAAATATTTGAAGGGTTTCTGAGGGATGTTATTCTGGATTATCTCAATGAGAATAACTGTTTAACTCCATATCAGCATGGGTTTATGAGAAATCGCTCCTGTCAAACCAATCTAATCAGTTTTTATGAAGAGGTAAGCTATAGGCTGGACCACGGTGAGTCATTGGACGTGGTATATCTCGATTTTTCCAAAGCGTTTGATACCGTGCCGCACAAGAGGTTGGTACACAAAATGAGAATGCTTGGTCTGGGGGAAAATGTGTGTAAATGGGTTAGTAACTGGCTTAGTGATAGAAAGCAGAGGGTGGTTATAAATGGTATAGTCTCTAACTGGGTCGCTGTGACCAGTGGGGTACCGCAGGGGTCAGTATTGGGACCTGTTCTCTTCAACATATTCATTAATGATCTGGTAGAAGGTTTACACAGTAAAATATCGATATTTGCCGATGATACAAAACTATGTAAAGCAGTTAATACAAGAGAAGATAGTATTCTGCTACAGATGGATCTGGATAAGTTGGAAACTTGGGCTGAAAGGTGGCAGATGAGGTTTAACAATGATAAATGTAAGGTTATACACATGGGAAGAGGGAATCAATATCACCATTACACACTGAACGGGAAACCACTGGGTAAATCTGACAGGGAGAAGGACTTGGGGATCCTAGTTAATGATAAACTTACCTGGAGCAGCCAGTGCCAGGCAGCAGCTGCCAAGGCAAACAGGATCATGGGGTGCATTAAAAGAGGTCTGGATACACATGATGAGAGCATTATACTGCCTCTGTACAAATCCCTAGTTAGACCGCACATGGAGTACTGTGTCCAGTTTTGGGCACCGGTGCTCAGGAAGGATATAATGGAACTAGAGAGAGTACAAAGGAGGGCAACAAAATTAATAAAGGGGATGGGAGAACTACAATACCCAGATAGATTAGCGAAATTAGGATTATTTAGTCTAGAAAAAAGACGAATGAGGGGCGATCTAATAACCATGTATAAGTATATAAGGGGACAATACAAATATCTCGCTGAGGATCTGTTTATACAAAGGAAGGTGACGGGCACAAGGGGGCATTCTTTGCGTCTGGAGGAGAGAAGGTTTTTCCACCAACATAGAAGAGGATTCTTTACTGTTAGGGCAGTGAGAATCTGGAATTGCTTGCCTGAGGAGGTGGTGATGGCGAACTCAGTCGAGGGGTTCAAGAGAGGCCTGGATGTCTTCCTGGAGCAGAACAATATTGTATCATACAATTATTAGGTTCTGTAGAAGGACGTAGATCTGGGTATTTATTATGATGGAATATAGGCTGAACTGGATGGACAAATGTCTTTTTTTCGGCCTTACTAACTATGTTACTATGTTACTATGTTACTGAGTAAGTTATATGTATCTTTATGGGTTAAGGATAGAGATAGGGAAAGATAGTGATAGTGTAAGGTTTAGTATTAATAAGGGGTCATTTAGGAATTAGAACACTGGGGGCACTGTAAAGTAGGAGATTAGATTGAGTTATGTTCAGAACTGGTTTCATCCGGAGTAGTGACAGTTGAGAAAGGGGGTGGGGCCAGTGTAATGATGGTTGTACTGTCTCCCTGAGGTAATTTCAGTTAAATAGATAAGCCAATAGGATGTTAGCTAGTGGGAGGAGCTAGAGCAGTGTGAGAGGAATTGTTCTAGAAGAAGAGATTAGATTAGAGGGGGTGACATGTCTGTCTTCATTTCATGTTGGAGTGGTCAGCGGTTAGGCCTTTGGGAACTCATGTGACCTCCAGGACCTACGGTCCCACAAGGATTAGAAGCATAATCCTGTAATTTCGCCCAAGGAAGGGGAAAGTGGACGGGGAGCACCGGGGATCAACAAGTCCAGCAATCCAGAAAACTGCGGAAATGGAGATCACGGTACCAGATGATGTGCTGTTACGAAAGACCAGGGACAGCTTAGAAGGTGGAATATCTGTGGCATGTGAAGACTGTTGGACGGTGTCTGTAATGGAGCTGATCGAGTTAAGTAAAGTCTTGATGAAAATGAATATTGACTTTGAGAATATTTGTATGTTGCTGAAGCAGATCTGGACTCTGCACATTGAGGATACTTCTGACCAACAGGTGGGTGAGGTACATTACAAACATAGCACACCACAAAAAGGACAGTTTATTAATGCAGCGAGGTGCAATGGAACAACAGCAGCCCCTCGCCATGGCTACCACTCTGGCCCCGTTACAATTTTCATCTACTGGTGGTCTGTGTGTGGGGAGGGGCAGTTCAGCTGAGTGTTGCTGTGTCACACTACAAGCTCTTCTATCAAATCTCTTCAACTATGCTGCCAGCTCAGCTGTTCTGTCTCTACACCTAGCTGGACTGCCAGGAGATAAAAGCTCAGGTCTGCTTTGCTCACAGTAACTTATAATTATTCTGCAGTGGGGTCAGGCTGTCTGTTTTTCTTTGTACCACACAGCAGTCGCCTGTTTTGAATTATGAATGGCCTGTGTACTTCTTTCTTTGGTATGTTGTTGCATGCTTCTGATTGGCCAACCTCATACAGGAGAAGAAGTACACACCCCAAGTAAAATCTCTCTGACAGTGCCCACTTGTACTGAAAAAAAAAAGTTATCAGGTGGCAAATATTTTAAATGTTAATATCCCTTCAATGGAGAGGCGGAATTAAAAAAACAAAACAATTACACTATTATATCAGTTGTTCAGTTCAGCATGAAAAATTTGGTGAAAAATCCTCTTTAAATACAAGATTCTTCTGCAGGATATCTGCAATATAGCATATATCCAAGTAGGGCAGAGTAATGGGGATTTCCAATTGGGGCAATTATTTTACATTCGTATCCTTCCCTACTACAGATTTAGTGCATTATGTATATGCCAAGGCTTAATTTTTCGTAGTCCAGTAATGAATTAATACACCAAAGTGTGGTTGCATTCCCCACAGACCGGAATAAGGAACCCTACATTCTAGTTCTGTTTCGTCTGAATTCTCTACGACGAGCTAATATGGATTACATTTGTGTTTATTTACATACAGGGGCTTTTTGCTGCCTTTCAGGCTCCCATTATATTTTTCCCATAGGAAGTGTAACAATTGCTAAGGACTGCAGCCATTTTGCTATATGTGACATTCATAAAGCCTCCCTGATTAATGCGATTTACAGAAAATGGTTGGCATAATCAGGTCTCTGGCGGAAGAGTTCTGTAAAGTTCTGCCGGCAGATCAATTATTTCTCATGGGTAGAAAAGCAGCATTAAGATGAAAAGCTGTCATTTAATGCTATAATTTTGACATCTACTGGAAAGTCATTTATGGCTCTGTATAATTTTGAAATCCTTCTTCTCTTATGCTTTGCATTGTGGTTGTTCCATAAGTCATTCACTCAGTTTAGTAGTACAAAGAATTTTACTGGAGAATATTCCCCAACCTGGTTTCCGTGCATATAAAATAGTGATTTCACGATCTCCTGAGACCCCATTAGCTTCCCTTCCAATGCAAATGTGTCGAAAAAAGTAATATTTACATCATGAAACTGTACAAAATAATTTAGTGTCATTACCTAGGAAATTCGGAGATATCAGAAATTTAACTGTTAGGGAGAAAGGTTTCTCTGTTGAATGCATACCAGCTGAAATATTTACAGATAGCATTTATTAATGTTCTAGATCAGAAGATAATAACGATGGGCACCACATGGTAAAGAAACCCGTCTTTACAAAAACAAACAAACAAACAACGATATAGCATTTGGATTGGAACTAACGTACATGCAAAACCAGATCGCCACTAAGCAATTCCTTTAAGAGCTCCACTGTATGTTATCACATTTATTTTGCATATGGATTTTACTAACTCATATAAAAATAGGGTATAATGTAGACGCGTGTAATGTGTTAATTCAATTATATATACTGATAATACAGCTTGTGAGACAGTTATACTGGCTAGAGATGAGCAAATATTGTGAAATTCAAAGTCGTCAGCTTCGCTCAATTTTGCCAGGAATTAAAATTTACAGATAATGAATTTACCATGAAATAAAAGTACTCCAAAGCCTCCAATTACCTTAAAAAGATGTGTTATTGAATTGAAGTACTATACTCACACTACTCAAACAAGCCAAGTCCCTCCCTGATCCTGCTTCAGACACAGTAACTCTCCACTCTCTCACTAGCAATAAAATATGTATTATTCCCCTTCCACTCGCTAATGTTCTTTACTGCTGTGCTGTCACACGCTATGTGTACAGTTTATTGAGTGCTTTATGGCTATTTCTCTTTCTCTATATGGCTAGACTGCTATACTGTCAACTGTGACGTCACTTCACTATCCAGAGTCATCACAAAATGTCTGCTGAGTTCCTTGTTTCTGCATTTATTCAGGCTATGCTAACATCTACAATGTGATGTAATGTGCTTTAAGGCACTATGGGGAAGCAAGTTCAGTCATGCCAGCCGTCTGTCCTGGTGCAATCTTGTGCACTGTGTAACATAGCGCCAGCCGACTACATTTTCTTGAAATCTGCCACAAGATCAATAGGCGCAAGCACTACCCATGGCTAGGACAGTGCCAGCACAAAATTTAAGTCAGGAAAAAGATAAAGACACCAGAGGCGGCTGAATGGCCGTGACAGAGCTGAAGACCCTACCCAAAGTTCTGCCCCAATGCACGAAGATCTTAGGAAACTGAAATTTCTAATGATTTAACAAAAACCGGGCTGCGGATTTCTATATTGTCAGTATCGATTAAATCAGTATTAGCATTTCGGTATCTATTAAACCAGTATGACAACCATTCTGTTCTTGGCTGCTTTGGAGAAGGTGTTTCTGGAGAGTCACTCTTGTTATTTTGAGATTGTCACATGTGGCAAAGAATACCTCTTCCTTCCCCTTATTGATGCTCTTTCATGTTGCTTTTCTGCTCCCGTTATTGTGCATTTTTCTTCCCTACTTTATCCTGTCTGTCTCTCATTTGATTGTACCTTAGTTTCTCCATCTGTCCAGCCAGTGTTACCCCTTATACCACTGCCACTTCCCTCCCTGATGGGGAGGGTGGAAGCTGGAAAGGATTATTTAGCAACACAGAGAGGTATGAGAACTGGGCATCTCGATCTTCAGGAGTAACCCCAGGGTTAGGGATAGTCAAGGGCTTACCTAGGTTGGGAGACAATATAAGGTCCCTCTTCCCTGGCTATCCTACTGGCACAGATTGACAATGCCTATTCCTTTCAATAGAAACTAATCTGCTTCACTCAGAAGCAGTCACTAGTCAGTGTACAGAGCTGATGTATCACTCCGCACACTGCTTACATCTATCCTTTGCCAAAGGATATGAAAGTTCACCCATTGCAGAGTCGAGTAATGGAGCCCACTAATCTTGTATTGATGACCTGTTGTAAGTAGAGATGAGGGGATTTTTGAAAAATGTAAATTAGTCAAGTTTGCTGAATTTCCCCTAGCAATTTGATTACATTCATGTGACTCACAATACTGACAATCTTGTAATTGCTCAGAAAATATATGTGAGGTAGACTAGAGAGAGATCCTTACTGACCATAAGAGCTAACACTTTACATGAGATAGATAGAGAGGATGTCAATGGCGATAAGAGCTTACACTTTACCAACAAGAAAGAGAATGTGAGAGATGACTCCACTGACCATAAAAGCTAACCCTTTACAAGTGAGAGATAGAAATATTCCCACTGACCATAAGAGCGTACACTCTACAGGAGAGAGAAAAAGTGGACCCTGTTGACATAACAGCTTACACTCTAAAGGAGTGAGAGAGAGGACCTAGCTTAATTTACACTCTACAGGAGAGAGAGAGGACCTTGCTATCTATAAGAGCTTACACTCTTCAGGAGAAAAAGAGAGGACTTCGCTGACCTTAAGAGCTTACATTCTACAGGAAAGAGAGAATGTGAAAGACAGAGAGAAACACGTTGACCAAAATAGCTTACACGCTAAAGGAGAGAGAGGACCATTAATCATATGAGCTTACACTCTTCAAGAGAGATAGGCTTACTTAGTGACTCTACAGATGGAAAACGACTCTGCCATACAAACGGTTCTGTGCTTGGAACTGCTGATCTGAGAAGGCCCAGGAACTGACCACCATTGTATAAGGTATGATAAAAATCCATAAGATATCATAGCTGAAGGGCATTATGGGGAGGTCACCACAGCAATGCATTATTATGACGTTAGGCCACTTTGTTGCTTAGCAGTGTGGGACATTCTATTGCGCAAGATTTTTTTTTTGCAAATCACAAATCAAATCTCAAATTTTTTTAATTTACGTGAAACCATGACATTTTAGGAAATTTGATCCTAACTAGATCATCCGAAGATCGATCTGTTCATCTCTAATTATAAGGATAGCTCATCAATGTAACAGTACTCGATAACCCCTTTAACTCACAGCTTGGTTCCTTGGACATCTTCAGTAGCTGTCTAGTTGCTTGATTCTCACTACCTATTTCAGCATCTACTGCTTAAACCCCTATTGCCAACCCATGCCTATAATAACTCAAAATGTTGCTGTCTGTCAACCAATTCAACCGGAAAGCCATGTGCAAAAATAAGACAATAAAAAATACAACCTTTTATGGAGTTGTTTGTATTTTTTATGATATATTTAGAGCACATTGCAGACTGAGCTGTGAAATATCTCTTGTACTATAGTTATTTGAATTTTATTTGAAGAGGTACTGTAAATAAAAGTGCTTTTTAACTATTTTTCAGCAAGCCATAAAGTGCTGAACTTGTGAGAGCAACACACAAGCTTCTTTTGTCAAATAAGGTAACATTTCACAACAAACTTATGTCCTTCACTTTGTGACAAATGATACCTATTAATAACAGTTATTTGAGACTTTCCTGGGTGGCTGTTGCTGTTTGGAATTTATAAGCAGGTTAAATGGCCACATTCGTGAGTATAATACACATATATAACTTTGTTTTAAATTAAACAAATGCATTCAAACAGTCCCGCATTTTGAATTATAGTCAAATCATAGAAGATTATGTTCCTGATGCTGGCAAGGGCTTAAAGAAATTTAATTTATTTTGGCTGGAGCATGTACTGAACATTTTTTTTTTCCTATTGAATAGGAGGCAGAAGTTAAATGTATCGGAACATAATTATTTTAACAAGTGGCTAGTTTCCTAAATAATGATAGAAAAGATAATTGCATAATTGAATTTATAAACATTCCATTTTAAACTGAAAGGAAAGTCGAATTCATGTCCACATAAAACTAAGGTGATATATTTTACTGTCTAATGCTTTTGACATCGTGTAAGGTAATGCAAATGAATAAAGTGTACTCTATTGAATCCTATTTATATAATGGTGACAGGCAAAACCTTTTATTACATGCTTTTTATTATTATTTGTATCTTTCTGCTTCTAGTATAATTGACACCCTAAAAAGAGGAGGCAATGAACTTTCCAGACAAGAAATTTTTTCATTACAGGCACATTTATAGGCACAATGCTTGATTACAGTGTAAGTTAAATGAGCAGATTCCTCTGTATCCCAATATTGGGGTAACATTTTGTAATAGAAAAAGAATTTTAGAATCAATAAGTTGAAGTCTAGTGAAACAGTCCTTCTATAACACTTCCATAAGTGATTTCATAACATTACTTAACCCCTTAACTCCCTGGCACGCTGGCCTTGGTTTTCTTGCAGCCGCTGACACTATTGTTTTGGCTGCCACTGATGTTCTGGTCCTGGCTGTGGCTTTTCTGAGCATCGTGCCATTTAGATGGCTTTTTTCATAAGTCAATGCCCTAGTACCCTGTCTTTTCTAAGCATTCATCTCCCAATGATGTATCCATATTTCATCTCCCAAACAATAAATGAAAAAATAGACATATCTAAAAATTGTAAGGTGGCCCCTGGACACATAGTTGATGGGAGGTACAGTATGTATCACAGAGGCAGTTGTCATCTGTGATGTAAACCTAGAGTATTAATCTATTGTACAGAGTATTAAGAGGCTTGTTTGGTGCATCTGGGCAAGGTTTATATGGGCAGCCTGAGAGATTGGCGCATCTGGATGCCCACAAAACCCACCCCTGGGTGTGATTTATAGGGCAAAATCTGTATCTGAAGGTGGGAAGACCTCCTTTGTGAGGACTCCAGACTGAGCCGGTATGCTGGATGCTATCCAGCCTGTGTGTCCTGGACTGTCTCTCAAATTACTTTGTTAAGAACTGTTTACTTTGTTTTGCATGCACTGAAAGGCTGTTTATTTTCCTTTGCCTGTGGCATGGTTTATGAAGCACCAATAAACCAGCCTGGACATTTAAAAACAGTGGAACTGGAAACTGGAAACAGTTCCTGTGTTACCTCACCACACAATCAAGTGAGTATACAGGCAGACACTGGCAGATGCAGGCTAGTATGATTGGTATTCAGGCAGTCACTGGCAGATGTAGGTTGGCACGGCTGGTATACTGGTAGGCACTGGTGCGTGCAGGCTGGTACAGCTGGCAAGCCAGTGAGCACAGCAGATTCAGACTGGTACAGCTGGTATACAGGTGAGCATGGCATGTGCAGGCTGCTACAGCTAGTATACAGCTGTGCATGGCAGGTGTAGGCTGAGACAGCTGGTATACAGGCATGCAAGAACTGGCACAAATGGGTACACACAGGTACAGTAGGGTATTGGAAGACAAACTAGAACAGGGGACCTGAGAACTAGCAAGCATGCAACAAGCAGAGTATACATGTTGCTATAGCACCTCCCCACAGATGGACATGCCTTAAATGATGAGCGTCTCCCAGCCATTGGCTGAGGACACTTTAGGACCATGCACGCTGCCCCTTTAAGTGAGCAGGAGCACATGCCCTAATCAAGGTGTCAAGAGATTTGCGAGCTATGCGAAGACCTTAGGCAGCAGCAGCAGAAGTAGGATGTGTGAGATGGGGTCCATGGCAGTGAGTGAGTCAGTGTCGCTGCCTGGGGATGGACGAAGTGTGAAGGGATGCAAGCAGTACAGAACTGTTTACTAAAACTGCCATGTCAGAATTAATTCCAGATGACTATTTGATAAAGCTGCTTGAGAAAATGTAAAGGGTGTCTACACCTGACATAATAACCAAAGAAGAATACTTTGAGGAATCTAAATTTTAACATATATTCTGCTTTGTTTCACACTTGCTTCTTCAGTCCTTGTTTCTATGTTCTTTCCTTTGCTGCTTTGCAGCCTTCAGTCTGAATCCACAATGTGGGCATTCCAATAAGAACAAGGAAAATGTTGCCTTAACCGGTTTATCCAGACTTTTGACTAATACTGTATATATAGTTTGCAGTATATTATAGAAGCAGTTGAATGAGTGAGACTAAAAAAGGTTAAAACAAAAGTTTGTCATGGCTTCATAGACGTACAAAAGAGGCAGACATGTTACTTAGGCACCTTGGTTCCATGACAACATTTTAGCAGTGCCTGATCATTCTTGGGGAGGGTCAGCAATGGGATTATATAAGTATTGTCCCCCTCTCTGGCTAACCAATTAGATGCCGCAGTTACTATTTACCACTGCATCTAAGGAGATTAGCGCCCTTAATTTGAGTTAAGGCTGCCCTTAACAGCTGTATGACGTAAATGGCACACATTGTCAATTGAGTGGGTTCAGTGGAATGTTAGGAAGGGGTACATTTATTTTAATTGTAAAACTAGTAATGTATACCATTTATATTTATTGCCATCTAATAGTAACATCCTATAAATTTTAAACTGATATGTTATTTTTACCAGATTTCTGCATTGTAGAACTTTATTTTTTTATTTCACTGTACAAAGTGCATTTTTCAATACATTATGCGGTACATTAATAGTTCCCTTAAAAAATGCATATTGTCCTAAAAAAAACAAGCTGTCATAAGGCTACGTCAATAAAAAAAAAATATAAGTTATGGCTCTTGGAAGGCAATGAATGAAAAAATTAGAGAAAAAAAGGCTGCATTATTAATGGGTTAAAAATATGATGTAGATGCTGCGAATTACCACAGCTACATCCTAAAGTAAAAAGAATAATACGAAATTTGCTCTGACGAAAGAGATTTCATTTTCTGTCTGAGAATGTAGACATTCGATGCATTTCTTTATTTTCTGCTTTTCGATAGCTTCCACTTGATATTGGATATTTTATGAATTAAAGCAGCAGACAGTGTGACAGTAAGACAATGTGACCTGACGTGCTCAGTAGTGTCCAGTGACATTTATACCTTTTCCTTGTCTCCCCATCTATCTGGAAGTTGACACTGTTGACAAGATGTCTAAATTGTGACATTTCATGGAGAGAAAGATCTCAATGTCAACATCTTCATGGCCCTCTACTCATTTATACCTACTATACAGGCCTAATGAGAGCATTGTGCCATTCAAAACTGGATTTTCTACCTGAAGAAATTAGAATATAATCACAGAAAACCACCAGACAAGACAAGGTTCAGAGGAGCCTTCTAAGTTTAGTATCTGTCCTTCAGAATTCTAAGATGTTTCTCCTTAGCTAAAGGACACAGACAATTAACTCAGAAATAAAGAAATTGCACATTTTTTTCCCAAGGATAATTGCACTTTCTCACTCATTTTGCAGTGTCTTAGTGGAAGATGCATACTTTAATATAACTTTTTCCTGACTTTGAGAAACACTGTTTGTGATGATGGATTAATGGGCAGACTTTTCACCCTCTTAATGGACACCTTCCGGCTCTCCTATGATCAAAAAGATATTCTGACTATCAGTTGTCAGCTTCTCCAGAAGCATCTGAATGATTATTTTATGGGAATCGGAAGGCTTTGTGAAGAGGTTTGAGCAAATTATAATACCCCAAGATGGATCCATTGATGAGAAGTCACTTAAGAAATCAGTAATGCTGTAAAACTTGAAATGGAAAAATAATAATTATAATAAAAAGCATAAACCAGAAAAAGAGCAATGATCAATAATATTCACAAAAGTATCCCTAACTTGTTATTGAGCTAAACTTTTACAGGCACATACCAATTAGCAATTACTTTTCTGTCAGAGCCATTCATTTTTCCTCTTCTTCTTCTTCCAAGAATCATAACTTTTTTTTTTTCAAAAAATATAGGAGTACAAACACTTTTTTTATTTTCTCATATAATGTAGGTAAAATAGGGGAACAAATTCAGTAGTATGGTAAAGTGATGAAAAAAAGTTGATGTTTGCTTTTTGGGTTCCCAAAGAACGGTTTGAGGTACATGAGAAAGAGTTTACGGTGATGACGTAGCCATTAGATGTCCTGTTATCAATAATCTGCAGGATGTGCTGGAAAAGAAGTCCAATTGACAGAAGCACAGAGTAAAAGACACATACACACTCTTGTGTAGGATGCAGAAATTGTCCCGATAGGATCTATTTAATTTAAGGGGTTGTCCAGTTTTAGGCTACAAACTATGAATCCTCACAATATGTGCACTGCACGCTCTGAGGATTCTCTGGTGACGGCACCAGGAGCAGGCCTTGTAATCGCAAGTTTGCAATTTGTATACTTCCGTCCACATTCCAACTAAATGTGTACAGCCCCGCTCAATTCACTTGCATTGAGCAAGGCCATGCATGTCTAGTTGGCACATGACCATGTGTATGCAAACTATATACTTGCGATCACTCTTACGCCGCTCCTGGCGCCAGCACTGTAGACTTCTCATGGCATGCAGTGTGTGCCGCATGACTTCACATTTGTAGCCTATGGCTGGCCAACCCCTTAAAGGTAGCATAATACCTCTATGTGACATGAACTTTAATACTTCTGTATTACACATTGATCATTACATTGTGGTTTTCCTGATGTAAATACTAGCTGCTTAACTAGAAGATGTTATGAACATAGCCAAGAAGAGCATGCATAAACCATTTTCAGTTTATAACTAGAGCTTGTTCATTTGTGTTTTCATAAGTTTTCATTTCTCTTAAATAAAACACTAGGGGACAATTGACAGCCAACAATAATGAGTACACCTATGCCACCTACATAATGGCCATAGTTATTGGTGCCTTAAATACACGTAAGGCAAACTAAGCGAAAAAGTGCCAGTGCGTAAAATTGTTTAGATCTCATCCATTTTAGCCAATGGTCATCCAATCGTGTTAAGGTTCCAGGGGTAATCAGATCCAGTTTTTCACTTTAGTCTACCCTGTCATGCCCTATGTATTAGCTCCCACCCTAACAAGGGCAGTACCAAAGTACCGATAATAATCACCCCACAAAAGAATCCCCCATGCGTTTCTTTCTCAGTAGTAAGATGTCATCAGGGGAGTGTTACATGTATAGGGGAAGAAAAAAAGGCATGTATTGTTACACCATGAATTGCCTCTAAAGTCCAATAGAGGAGCAGTGGTAGGTGTCTCTTAGAAAAGTAGAGTGATGCACTTCATTTTCAGAAAAAAATCCCCATTTTTTCTTTTTTTCTGAATATTGTTGGTTGTCAATTGCCCCCTAGTGTTTTATTTTAGAGAAATGAAAAGTTATATTTAATAGAGAGCTTTTCTATGCTGTTTGTACATAATTCTGAAAAACCATACCCCGTAATATTGAGCAGGGTCCGCAGCTCATTTGTGTTTTCAAATTGCATTTGATCCAGGATCTGCTGGTTTCTAAGCCTTTTCCTACAGCAAATTTCAAAAGAATTGAAACTTTTCCAGTTTCCCCACTTTATTGTCCTGTTGCCCTATTATTAGGCTATTTATCCCTTTCAGTATTGCTCTGAAAGGCCATAAAAATAGCCTCAATTTGCTACTTTCCATGGAAAATAGATCCTTATGTTGGAAAACTATCACCTTGTATTTCCTACTGGGGTAATTTTCAGAAGATTGTTGAAGAAAGACAATAATAGAGTTAACAACTGGGAATTTCTAATAATTGTAATCATGGACAAAAGAACAGTGTTCAGCATCAATCACTCTATTATTATAGACATTAGACTAGATGATGGCTTTTACTGTCTGTACCATGTGATAAATATTTTCTTCTATGGTCATTGAAACACCATTATTAGAATTCACATTGGTAGTACCTTTTACATATATCATCATAGCCAGCTGCCTCTATAGCATTACGTATTATGATAATATGTTACATAACATATTATCTGCTACTGGTGGTCACCGACAGTAATGTGCCCCTGTGCAGGACATACAGTATATCACAAAAATTGAATACATCCCTCATATTTTAGTAAATATTTTCTTAGATTTTTTCATGGGACAGCACTGAAGATATGATACTTTGATGCAATGTAAAGTAGTCAGTGTACAGCTTCTATAACAGTATCAATTTGGTGTGTCCTCCAAATAAATCAAAACACTGCCATTAATGTCTAAATCATTGGCAACAAAAGTGAATACACCCTTAGATGAAAATGGCCAAATCGTTCCAAATTAGCCATTTTCCCTCCCCGATGTCATGTGACTCATTAGTGCCACAAGGTCTCAGGCACCTCATAATTCTTGCTCTACATAAAGATGGCCTAGGCTATAAGAAGATTACTAACACCCTGAAACTAAGCTGCAAGACCATACAGTGGTTTAACAAGACAGGTACCACTCAGAACAGGCCTCACAATGGTCGACCAAAGAGGTTGAGTACATGTGCTCAGCGTCATATCCAAAGATTGTTTTTTTCAAAATAGACATGCTATTGCTGCTGAGGTTAAAGGAGTGAAGGGTCAACCTGTCAATGCTCAGACCAAATGCCGGACACTGCATCAAATTGGTCTGCATGGCTGTCGTCCCAGAAGGAACTCTCTACTAAAGATGATGCATAAGACAGCCCGCAAACAGTTTGTTGAAGGCAAGCAAACTAAGAATATGGCTTATTGGTATCATGTCCTATGGTCTAATGAGACCAACATAAACTTATTTTGTTCAGGTGGTGTCAAGCATGTGTGGTGGCAACCAGGCGAGGAGTACAAAGACAAGGAATCTTGCCTAAAGTGAAGAATGGTGGTGGGAGTGTCGTGGTTTGAGGTTGCATGAGTGCTGTTGGCTGTGGGGAGGTACAGTTCATTTAGGAAACCGTGAATGCCAACACGTACTGTGACATACTGAAGCAGAGCATGATCCCCTCCCTTTGGAAATTGGGTGGCAGGCCAGTATTCTAACATGATGACGACCCCAAACACACCTCCAAGATGACCACTGCCTTTCTAAAAAAGCTGAGAGTAAAGGTGCTGGACTAGCAAAGCATGTCTTCAGACCTATACCCTATTGAGCATCTGTGGGGCATTATCAAACAGAAAGTGGATGAGCACAAGGTCTCCAACATCCACCAGCTCCATGAAGTCATCATGGAGGAGTGGAAGAGGATTCCAGTGACAACCTGTGAAGCTTTAGTAAACTTCATGCCCAAAAGAGTTAAAGGGAATCTGTCACCCCCTGGATGATTTTGAGCTATTACTATGGGCATAATAGAGTGGTTGAACCAGTGTTACCTTTATGCCTCATAGCTGCGGTGTAGATCTTGTAATATCTATAATATAACACTGGGAGCGTCACTCTGTCCGAAGCCTTTATAGACTGTGCAAGCGCAAGCGCCGGCGCAGTCTGGACAGCACAGAGTGACGCTCCCAGGAGTTCGCGGTATGCGTAAACACTGAATGCACACCGCGATCTCCAACGGATAGCAGGGACGCGCCAGGAGGGTAAGCATCAGCTATATTCACCTGTCCCGTTCCAGTGCTGGGTGCGGCTCCATGTTCCGCTCCTCTGCCTGTGACGTTCACAGTTCAGAGGGCGCGGTAATGCGCTTAATGCGCGCCGCCCTCTGACTGAACTGTCACAGCCAGAGGAGACGGAATACGGAGCGGCACGCAGCGCTGGATCAGGGCCAGGTGAATATAGCAAGTGTCGGGGCCTGAGCTAGCGGCGACTCCGGCACCTGACCCCCACAGCGCGCCAGTGTCCCTGCCTGCTCAGGCCCCTGGCACTCAGCGCCCAGCGACGATAGGTGAGTATGGTATTTTTTTTTTTCATATATCGCAGCAGCATACGGGGCATATTGTTGTGAATTCCGCTCTTGGGCTCCCTCCGGTGGTTGTAAGTGGCACTTTTGTGAGTTCTGCTCTTGGGCTCCCTCTTGTGGTTTCTAGTGGTATGGCTGCTCCTTGGAGTTAGCTGTCATCAGCTGCCTCCACTTATCCTCTCTTCTGCTCGGCTATTTAGGCCTGGTTCTTTCTTCAGCCAGTGCCACTTGTAAATGGTTCCTGGTTGGATTCACATCTCTTTGGATTTCCCTGTTATCCTGACCAGTTCAGCAAAGCTAAGTTTTTGCTTGCGCTTTTCTGTTCACAGATTGTGGACTTATCCGTTCAGTGCTTTCTATGTTTGTCCAGCGTTATCAGTATGAATTAATTCTGTCTTGCTGGAAGCTCTGGGAAGCAGATTTACCCTCCACACCTTTAGTCAGGTGTGGAGATTATTTTTGTAAACTCTGCGTGGATTTTTGTAGTGTTTTATACTGACCGCACAGTATTCCATCCTGTCCTATCTATCAAGCTAGACTGGCCTCCTGTGCTCATCCTGGTTTCATTCTATGTATGTCTTTTCCATCTCCACTCACAGTCATTATTTGTGGGGGGCTAATCTATCCTTTGGGGATTTTCTCTGAGGCAAGATAGTTTTCCTGCTTCTGTCTTTAGGGGTAGTTAGCTCTTAGGCTGTGACTAGATGCCTAGGGAGAGTTAGGAGCATTCCATGGCTACTTCTAGTGTTGTGTTGAGCTTAGGGACTGCTGTCAGTACAGTTACCACTTCCTTCAGAGCTCGTTCCATGTTGCTCCTAGACCACCGCATCATAACAGCATACACTATGGAGCATCTTATAGGGCCATCATCCATAATGGAGCAGTGTACGGGGGCATATAATACTATGGAGCATGTTATGGGGGCCATAAACCTTTATGGAACAGTGTACAGGGCATACACTATGGAGCATCTTATGGTGGCCATAAACCATAATGGGGCAGTGTACGAGGGCATATACTATGGAGCATCTTATAGGGGCCATAAACCATAACAGAGCAGTGTTCGGGGGCATATACTATGGAGCATCTTATGGGCGCCATAAACCTTTATGGAGCAGTGTACGGGGCATATGGATGGGAGCAGCAAATTACAGAACGGTGGCGCAGGATTGGAGCAGCGCATGACAAAATGGGGGCGCAGGATGGGAGCAGCACATGACAGAACGGTGGCGCAGGATGGAGCAGCACATGACAGAACGGGGGTGCAGGATGGGAGCAGCACATGACAGAACGGGGGCACAGGATGGGAGCAGCACATGACAGAACGGGGGCGTAGGATGGAGCAGCACATGACAGAACGGGGGTGCAGGATGGGAGCAGCACATGACAGAACGGGGGCGCAGGATGGGAGCAGCACATGACAGAACGGGGACGCAGGATGGGAGCAGCACATGACAGAACGGGGGCGCAGGATGGGAGCAGCACATGACAAAACGGGGGCGCAGGATGGGAGCAGCACATGACAAAACGGGGGCACAGGATGGGAGCAGCACATGACAGAATAGGGCAGCACATGACAGAACGGGGGTGCAGGATGGCAGCAGCACATGACAGAACAGGGGCGCAGGATGGGAGCAGCACATGAAAGGATGGGGCGCAGGATGGGTGCAGCACATGTCAGAATGGAGGCACAGGATGAGAGCAGCACATGTCAGAATGGGGACGCAGGATGGAGCAGCACATGACAGGATGGGGACGCAGGATGGAGCAGCACATGAAAGGATGGGGACGCAGGATGGAGCAGCACATGACAGGATGGGGATGCAGGATGGAACAGCTCATGACAGGATGGGGACGCAGAATGGAGTAGCACATGACAGGATGGGGACCACGATGGAGCAGCACATGATAGGATGGGGACGCAGGATGGAACAGCTCATGAAAGGATGGGGAAGCAGGATGGAGCAGCACATGACAGGATGGGAATGCAGGATGGAGCAGCACATGACAGGATGGGGGCGCAGGATGGAGCAGCACTTGACAGGATGGAGACCATATACCAATATAAATGCTCGCCACCCAGGCATAGAACGGGTTCAATAGCTAGTAATGTTATATAATGTTTTATGTTAATTATTTCTTTCAGGCTCCTGGGCTTGCAGTGCATGCAGTCCCTCCTCCACTTAACGACCGTCATGTGGACAAGCGCTTGTGGCCAGAGATTCTACATTTCCCTGACAGGCCACAAGGTGAACATTGTGGAGGATGGGGCCGAGTCTCACCCTGGTATGGCACATGTGCTACTTGGAGCGCCCCCAGACACAGGGCCACGAGTTCTCGGTACCGGGCCTCTCTGGTTCAGTTCTGAGGCTGTCACAGTGGCTAGACCCGGTCCGCGACCCTGCTAAGGGGCATCCAATAAAGGTGGTACAGTCTATCAGGGATTCGTGACGCCACCTGTGGTGTTCGGTCAGGGTGACCAACGCTGCTGTGGGGTCTGCTGGGGTGATGGAAGGGCAGCTGGATGGTATACCTTCCCACAGGTGAAGTATGTCCCCAGGGCTTCCCAGTAAGGTGGATGGTGATGGTGTGAGGTGCAGTCAATAACGAGGACACAAGGTTGCAATCTCTGTACCTCTTTACTGAAGACTTCAGGATCCTCAATCCAGAGCACGCTTAACAGGGCTATCTGAGACCGGCCGGTCCGATGGGCACATCCAGAGTTCCCTTTGCAGGTGGAAATCAGTGCCTACCACTAGCGCCTGTTTGTTGTAGTGCTACCCTGCTGAGCATTCGGAATAGTCCTCACAACTGCTGTTCTCGTTCGTTCGTTCTTTCTAATTCTCTCCCGCTTGTTCCAGATGTTACTAGTTTCTCGTCCCCCAGGTATGTTATGGCTAGGACACACCCGTATGACGGGAAGGCTCAGAGCTTTTCCGGGACCATAGAGATGCCCCTCTCCACGCATTGCCCCCTATGTCTTCGTAGGAAATTTAAGGTAGACAGCCAACCTATAATTAACTGTCCTGCGGAGTTCGAAGTAAGGCCTAGAGTCAGTTATTCCCGCGGTGTTCTGGCCACCGGCTACGCGCCTCAGTAGGATGTTGCCTCGGTCTCACGGCACGACTCCTACTGGTTCTCCTTTGTGCTTGATCTCGTTTCTCACTGTTCCACAATACCCTTCCCTTCGTGTCACTTTCCTAGGATACCGCCGTGGGGTGTGCAGGCGCAGTTCCATAACGTTCTGCTCTGTTGGCTAGGCACCTGCCAGGTTCCCACGCCTGACAGGGACCCCCCTGTGTCTTCTCCCTGCAACACCCCCTGCCACGGGATGTTGCCTGAATCCAACCCAGTCAGCTTCTGACTAACTTCCTATCCAACCCCTAGTTTTACCAGTGTGAGGAGTGGCCCAATAAATAAAGCCTTTTTCTCCCCCTAGTGGCCGGAGTGTGAAGTGTAATCTGTGCTGGTGATACCTGGTCAGTAGAATTCCTTCAGTGCCATCAGACGTGCCATCACTCCCCTTAGTGGCAGAGTGTCATACTGCAACGACCAGATCTCTGGGGCGCTGCTATACTCATGATAAGAATTGCTGGCCCTACTTCTACCAGGGTTTCCTCCATCTCTTACACCAGTTCCTGCAACCCTTCCTGCTCCTCTTCATCCTTCATCTCTGACGTGCTTTCTCAGAGCACGTTGCCCATATCAGCAGGAAGCTGAAAGCTCTGCAGCACTGCCTCAGCAAAGCAGCAATAGGCTTCGCTGAAGCTAATTTGTCTAAGAGAAAAGCCGTACACCGTGGCAGAGCTATTGAAAGGAATAACAGACAAGACAGATCTGTGACTCTCGCCGCTGAGGCTACCACCAGACATGGTCATACATGATAATGGGTGCAACCAAGTAGTGGTTGTAAAGCTTAGCAAGCTCACACACCTACCTTGCCCATGTGCTCAACTTGACAGTTAACCAGAAACTCTTGAAAATCTGGGTAGATTTTCAGAAATCGCTGAAGGTATGCCACGTGAGCACCCATTTCATCTACAGCTTCCGACGCTCTGATAGTGCTGCAGCAGCGCATGCAAGGTCCAACTCACCATCTGGTGTGCGACGTGACAACGCGTTAGAACTCCACACTGCACATACTCTCAAGGCTTTGTGAACAGCAGAGGCTCCAAATTTCAGCTCCAAATACCAATTGGTATTCTGGTTTTATGAGGCACTCTAGTTGGTGCCTTTAAGGGTGTATGGATGACCCTGCTTGTAATTATTGGCATGTTTTACACAGTGTGCAGAGCTTTTATGAATGTAGGAGTACTACAACTACACTTTTTTCACAATATTTGAATAAGGCCTTACAGTTGGTGTCTTCAAGGGTGTGGATAACTCTGCTTGTAATTTTTTACAGCATTATCATTTAGTACATAGTGGTTTAGTGGTACCACTACATTACAATTTGAACAGAATATGTATTAGGCCTACCTCTATGATTCATACAGTGTGTTTCTGAGTCTCTTTGAGTCCCTAATTTTTGGTACTTCTTGCTTTCTTTATAAATTAAACTGAAATTTCTATTTTTTTTTTATTTTAAATTTTGATTTACTTAAAATTTTTTTAAAGATCCTTTATAAATTTTGCCTTATATACAAGTCATTATACATAAAAAAATGTTTCTTAACTCCAATTTCTCTTCGATGTTGAATGTTTTATAATCAGTCCTTAAAGTGAAGTAAAAGTTTTACACTATTGTTCTCCGCAATGATCTAGGAGTCAGCGATGCTTCCAGGGGACTTCCCTATGCTGTTCTCCTTTCATTCAGCACTTTTTCCATCCATTTCAACATTTTAACTGCCCCATACCTATTTGTTGGGTCTGTCAGTAAAACACTCAGATTTCCCATTGACTCTCATTATGCGTGTTACTCGTTGTTCGGTATGACTGGCAAGCATTTTAGTGCTCACTCATCTCTAACAGTCATCTATTAACCCCTTCATGACCCAGCCTATTTTGACCTTAATGACCTGGCAATTTTTTTGCAATTCTGACCAGTGTCCCTTTATGAGGCAATAACTCAGGAACGCTTCAACAGATCCTAGCAGTTCTGAGACTGTTGTTTTGTGACATATTGAGCTTCATGTTGTTAGGGCTAGCGGAACGCACCAAATAATAAGATAGAATAAGGTGCGTTCGCAGCCCGGGGTCCACCGTGCAGAAATGGAACCTGCTGCCAAGTAATGACGGACTATATGGCGGTACAATGTGAATGCACACATGGGTTAACTTCACCCTGTGTGAAGGAAGCGAACCCTGTTAAGTCACAGGGCCGCGGTACCGCACACAAGAGCGCAAGCAAGGAGTCACCAAGCTCACTCCCAAGACTTGGGATCCGAGTCCGACTAGACTACTTGCGCTGGACTCTGCTAAGGTTGTGTCAAAGTAACCAAAGTAATAATAACAGATGCACGAGAGTGCATGCGATGCCGCACTGGCGGACACCACTAACCACCCAGGTTTGGGTCAGGAAAGCACTGTGAAAGCGCACGGCACCGCACTGGTGGTCACAGCAATTAGACGCTGTATGGTGTGTAAAGTGTTGGTAGCTAAATCAGGCGCTAGATTGCAATCACCCACCTTCCACGAACAGTCATCCAATAGGGAGGAGATTTTAGTGAACGACTTTCACTCACAACACACACGTTTACAAATGTACATTAGCGCATGGCCGTGCGGTCATGCGCAGCTTATATAGCTGCAGCACGTTCAGGACCTTCCAATAAAGGACCAATGGGAACCGCTGCAGAATCTGAGCTTGTGACCCTCGATCTCCAATGGGAGATCTCACCCTGGGCATGCTCAGAAGGGAAAAAGCAGGACTTAGATCCCAAAAGCGTCTGCTCACCGCTGCCCAGCACTGGCTTCAATGGCAGAAGCAGGCAAAGCAGCAGTAACCCTATGCACAGAGTGAGACTGAGCAAGACGCTGGGAACGACGTCTCCGCTGAGCAGACTCCACTGCGGCTGGAGAAGAATGGGAGACCACAGCAGAGATGGTTCGAGATTCCCCCTGTGCAGAGGCGGGAACTCGACACCTAACACATGTTAGTGGTAAATTTAGGTCGATCATTTTTGCGTTTATTTGTGAAAAAAATGGAAATTTGGCGAAAATTTCACAATTATCAAATTTTTAATTTTTATTCTGTTAAACCAGAGAGTTATGTGACACAAAAAAGTAAATAAATAACATTACCCACATGTCTGCTTTACATCAGCACAATTTTGGAAACCAAATTTTTTTTTACTAGGAAGTTATAAGGGTTAAAATTTGACCAGTGATTTCTCATTTTTACAACAAAATTTACAAAACCATTTTTTAGGGACTACCTCACATTTGAAGTCAGTTTGAGGGGTCTATATGGATGAAAATACCCAAAAGTTACACTATTCTTAAAACTGCACCCCTCAAGGTGCTAAAAACCACATTCAAGAAGTTTATTAACCCTTCAGCTGCTTCACAGCAGCAGAAGCAACATGGAAGGAAAAAATGAACATTTAACTTTTTAGTCACAAAAAATGATCTGTTAGCAACAATTTTTTTATTTTCCCAAGGGTAAAAGGAGAAACTGAACCCTGAAAGTTCTTGTACACTGTTTTTTGCCTGTGGATTTACCGCATATTTCCAGTGTTTTTTGTGCGGATTTCACCTGCGGATTCCTATTGAGGAACAGTTGAAAACTGTTGTGAATTCTGCTTTTGGGTTCCTTCCAGTGGTTGTAGGTAGGAGTGCAGTTGTCTCTGAGACGCAGTCCTGGAAAGGTGTATCTGCTGATTGCTGTTCTGACTGGGATATTTAGGTGTGCAGGATTCATTAGTCATTGCCAGTTGTCAATGTTTCTTGTGAAGTGTTGGATCTTTGTCTGGCTTCTCCTGCTTAGCTGCCAATTCAGCAAAGATAAGTGTCTGTTTCTTTTTCTGTGGCACACATGCAGTGTGCTTATATTCTGTGCTATTCATTTGTTTTCTCTTGTCCAGCTTAGACTGTGTCAGTGTTTTCTCAGTCTTGTTGGATTCTCTGGAGTTGCAGATATACGCTCCACATATTTAGTTAGATGGTGGAGTTTTTGTATTTTCTGCTGTGGATATTTTTGGAAGGATTTTAATACTGACCGCTTAGTATCCTGTCCTATCCTTTCCTATTTTAGCTAGTGTGGCCTCTTTTGCTAAATCCTGTTTCCTGCCTGCGTGTGTCTTTTCCCCTACTACTCACAGTCATTATTTGTGGGGGGCTGCCTATTCTTTGGGGTTCTGCTCTGAGGCAAGGTAGAATTCCTATTTCCATCTATAGGGGTATTTAGTCCTCCGGCTGTGTCGAGGTGTCTAGGTTTTGTTAGGCACACCCCACGGCTACTTCTAGTTGCGATGTTAAGATCAGGGTTTGCGGTCAGTATAGTTACCACCTACTCCAGTTAAAGTTTTCATGCTGCTCCAAGGTCACCTGATCATTACAGTACAACTGGCCAATAATGAGTTAAATGCATCTCAGAAGAAGGGAAGAAAGGTCTTGAGCCATTTTTTTTTCTTCAGTCTACTTTGTCTTCTCCTCCCTCTTAATCTCTGGGTGGCTGAGAAACCTTGTGCTAGCATGAATGTTCAGGAATTAGCTTCTCATGTAGACCAGCTTGCTGCTAGGGTACAGGGTATTTCTGATTATATTGTTCAGACTCCTGTTTTAGAACCTACGATTCCTACTCCTGATTTGTTTTTTGGTGACAGGTCCAAATTTTTGAGTTTTAAAAACAACTGTAAACTGTTTTTTGCTTTGAGACCTCGATCCTCCGGTGATTCCATTCAGCAGGTTAAAATCATCATCTCCCTGCTGCGTGGCGACCCACAGGATTGGGCATTTTCCCTGGAATCTGGGTATCCGGCTTTGCTTAATGTAGACTCCTTTTTTCAGACCTTAGGATTATTATATGATGAACCTAATTCTGTGGATCAAGCTGAGAAGACCTTGTTGGCCCTGTCTCAGGGTCAAGAGGCGGCAGAATTGTATTGTCAGAAATTCAGAAAATGGTCTGTGTTGACTAAATGGAATAATGATGCTTTGGCGGCAATTTTTAGAAAGGGTCTTTCTGAATCCGTTAAAGATGTTATGGTGGGGTTTCCCACGCCTTCCGGTCTGAGTGATTCTATGTCTCTGGCCATTCAGATTGACCGGCGCTTGCGGGAGCGGAGAACAGTGCGCGCTGTGGCGCTATCCTCAGAGCAAATTCCTGAGCCAATGCAGTGTGATAGGATTCTGTCTAGAACGGAACGACAAGGTTTCAGACGTCAGAATAGGTTGTGTTATTATTGTGGCGACGCTTCTCATGTCATTTCTGTCTGCCCTCAGCGGACAAAGAGGATCGCCAGTTCAATTACCATCAGTACTGTACAACCTAAATTTTTGTTATCTGTGTCCTTGATCTGCTCATTGTCATCATTTTCTGTCATGGCGTTTGTGGATTCAGGCGCCGCCTTGAACTTAATGGACTTTGAGTTTGCCAAGCATTGTGGTTTTCCCTTGCAGCCTTTGCAGAACTCTATTCCTTTAAGGGGCATTGATGCTACACCCTTGGCTAAAAATAAGCCCAGTTTTGGACACAGGTGACCATGCGCATGGCGCCAGCCCATCAGGAAGATTGTCGATTTCTGGTGTTGCATAATTTGCATGATGCTATCGTGCTGGGTTTTCCGTGGTTGCAGGTACATAATCCTGTGTTGGATTGGAAGTCCATGTCTGTGTCTAGTTGGGGTTGTCAGGGGGTTCATAATGATGTTGCTTTGATGTCAATCTCCTCTTCTTCCTCTTCTGAAATTCCAGAGTTTTTGTCTGATTTTCAGGATGTATTCGATGAGCCCAAGTCCAGTTTCCTTCCACCGCACAGGGACTGCGTTTGTGCTATTGACTTGATTCCAGGCTGTAAGTTTCCTAAGGGTCGACTTTTCAACCTGTCTGTGCCTGAACATACCACCATGCGGAGCTATATTAAGGAGTCTTTGGAGAAAGGGCATATTCGACCATCTTCTTCACCGTTGGGAGCGGGGTTCTTTTTTGTTGCTAAAAAAGATGGTTCCTTGAGACCCTGTATTGATTATCGCCTCTTGAATAAGATCATGGTCAAGTTTCAATACCCTTTACCTTTGCTTTCCGATTTGTTTGCTAGGATTAAGGGAGCTAGTTGGTTTACGAAGATTGACCTTCGGGGGGCATGTAATCTTGTTCGTATTAAGCAGGGTGATGAATGGAAAACTGCGTTTAACACGCCCGAAGGCCATTTTGAATACCTTGTGATGCCATTCGGACTCCCTAATGCTCCATCTGTTTTTCAGTCCTTCATGCATGATATCTTCCAGAATTTTCTTGATAAACTCTTGATTGTATATTTGGACGATATTTTGATTTTTTCCGATGATTGGGAGTCTCATGTGCAACAGGTCAGGATGGTATTTCAGATCCTTCGTGACAATGCTTTGTTTGTGAAAGGGTCTAAGTGTCTCTTTGGGGTGCAGAAGGTTTCTTTTTTGGGCTTTATTTTTTCTCCCTCGTCTATAGAGATGGATCCGGTTAAGGTTCAGGCCATTGATGATTGGATTCAGCCCACATCCGTGAAGAGCCTTCAGAAATTTTGGGGTTTTGCAAATTTTTATCGCCGTTTCATTGCTAATTTTTCCAGCGTGGTTACACCCTTGACCGATTTGACGAAGAAAGGCGCTGATGTGGCGAATTGGTCCTCTGCGGCTGTCTCTGCCTTTCAGGAGCTTAAACGTCGATTTACTTCTGCTCCGGTGTTGCGCCAACCGGATGTTTCTCTTCCGTTTCAGGTTGAGGTTGACGCTTCTGAGATTGGGGCAGGGGCCGTTTTGTCTCAGAGGGATCCTGTTGGTTCCTTAATGAAACCATGTGCCTTCTTTTCCCGTAAGTTTTCGCCTGCTGAACGCAATTATGATGTCGGCAATCGGGAGTTGTTGGCTATGAAGTGGGCGTTTGAGGAGTGGCGACATTGGCTTGAGGGAGCTAAGCACCGTATTGTGGTCTTGACCGATCATAAGAATTTGATTTACCTCGAGTCTGCCAAACGGCTGAATCCTAGACAGGCTCGATGGTCCTTGTTTTTTTCCCGTTTTGATTTCGTAGTCTCGTACCTTCCGGGTTCTAAGAATATTAAGGCTGATGCCCTCTCTAGGAGTTTTTTGTCTGATTCTCCTGAGGTCTTAGAACCGGTCGGTATTCTGAAAGAAGGGGTGGTCCTTTCTGCCATTTCCCCTGATTTATGACGGGTTCTTCTGGAATTTCAGGCTGACAAACCTGACCGCTGTCCTGTGGGGAAACTGTTTGTTCCTGACAGATGGACTAGTAGAGTGATTTCTGAGGTTCACTGTTCCGTGTTGGCTGGTCATCCTGGCATTTTTGCTACCAGAGACTTGGTTGGTAGGTCCTTTTGGTGGCCTTCTTTGTCTCGTGATGTGCGTTCTTTTGTGCAGTCCTGTGGGACTTGTGCGCGGGCCAAGCCTTGTTGTTCCCGTGCTAGTGGGTTGCTTTTGCCATTGCCAGTCCCTGAGAGGCCCTGGACGCATATTTCGATGGATTTTATTTCTGACCTTCCGGTCTCCCAGAAGATGTCTGTTATCTGGGTTGTTTGTGACCGGTTCTCTAAGATGGTTCATTTGGTGCCTTTGCCTAAATTACCTTCCTCTTCAGATTTGGTTCCATTGTTTTTTCAGCATGTGGTTTGTTTGCATGCTATTCCGAAGAATATTGTGTCCGACAGAGGTTCCCAGTTTGTTTCTAGGTTTTGGCGGGCCTTTTGTGCTAGGCTGGGCATTGATTTGTCTTTTTCTTCTGCATTTCATCCTCAGACAAATGGTCTGACCAAGCGAACTAATCAGACTTTGGAGACTTATTTGAGATGCTTTGTGTCTGCTGATCAGGATGATTGGGTGGCCTTCTTGCCATTGGCCGAGTTTGCCCTTAATAATCGGGCTAGTTCGGCTACTTTGGTTTCGCCTTTCTTTTGTAATTTTGGTTTTCATCCTTGTTTTTCTTCTGGGCAGGTTGAGCCTTTTGACTGTCCTGGTGTGGATTCTGTGGTTGACAGGTTGCAGCAGATTTGGGCTCATGTGGTGGACAATTTCGTGTTGTCTCAGGAGGAGGCTCAACGTTTTGCTAACTGTCGTCGGTGTGTTGGTTCCCGGCTTCGGGTTGGGGATCTGGTCTGGTTGTCTTCCCGTCATGTTCCTATGAAGGTTTCTTCCCCTAAGTTTAAGCCTCGGTTTATTGGTCCTTATAAGATTTCTGAGATTATTAATCCGGTGTCTTTTCGTTTGGCGCTTCAGGCCTCTTTTGCTCTCCATAATGTCTTCCATAGATCTTTATTGCGGAAATATGTGGTGCCCGTTGTTCCCTCTGTTGATCCTCCGGCCCCTGTGTTGGTTGATGGAGAGTTGGAGTATGTGGTTGAGAAGATTTTGGATTCTCGTTTTTTGAGGCAGAGGCTTCAGTACCTTGTCAAATGGAAGGGTTATGGCCAGGAGGATAATTCTTGTTTTTTTTGCCTCTGATGTCCATGCTGCTGATTTGGTCCATGCCTTTCATCTGGCTCATCCTGATCGTCCTGGGGGCCCTGGTGAGGGTTTGGTGACCCCTCCTCAAGGGGGGGTACGGTTGTGAATTCTGCTTTTGGGTTCCCTCCAGTGGTTGTAGGTGGGAATGCAGTTGTCTCTGAGTCGCAGTCCTGGCCAGGTGTATCTGCTGATTGCAGTTCTGACTGGGATATTTAGGTGTGCAGGATTCATTAGTCCTTGCCAGTTGTCAATGTTTCTTGTGAAGTGTTGGATCTTTGTCTGGCTTCTCCTGCTTAGCTGCCAATTCAGCAAAGATAAGTGTCTGTTTCTTTTTCTGTGGCACACATGCAGTGTGCTTATATTCTATGCTATTCATTTGTTTTCTCTTGTCCAGCTTAGACTGTGCCAGTGTTTTCTCAGTCTTGTTGGATTCTCTGGAGTTGCAGATATACGCTCCACATCTTTAGTTAGATGGAGTTTTTGTATTTTCTGCTGTGGATATTTTTGGAAGGATTTTAATACTGACCGCTTAGTATCCTGTCCTATCCTTTCCTATTTTAGCTATTGTGGCCTCTTTTGCTAAATCCTGTTTCCTGCCTGCGTGTGTCTTTTCCCCTACTACGCACAGTTATTATTTGTGGGGGGCTGCCTATTCTTTGGGGTTCTGCTCTGAGGCAAGGTAGAATTCCTATTTCCATCTATAGGGGTATTTAGTCCTTCGGCTGTGTCGAGGTGTCTAGGTTTTGTTAGGCACACCCCACGGCTACTTCTAGTTGTGGTGTTAAGATCAGGGTTTGCGGTCAGTATAGTTACCACCTACTCCAGTTAAAGTTTTCATGCTGCTCCAAGGTCACCTGATCATAACAGAAAACGCTGCGGAATCCACACAAGGAAGTGACATGCTGCGGAAAATGCAACGCAGCGTTTCCACGCAGTATTTGCCGCACCATGGGCACAGTGGATTTGTTTTTTCATAGGTTTACATGGTACTGTAAACATGATGGGAAACTGCTACGAATTCGCAGCGGCCAATCTGCTGCGGATCCACAGCCAAATCCACACCATGTGCACATAGCCTAATTCTAACCCTAACCCTAATTCTAACCCTAACCCTAATTGCAACCCTAACCCTAATTCTAATCCTAATTGCAACCCTAACCCTTATTGCATCCCTAACCCTAAACCTAATTGCAACCCTAACCCTAATTGCAACCCTAACCCTAATTCTAACCTTAACCCTAATTGCAACCCTAACCCTAATTGCAATCCTAACCCTAATTGCAACCCTAACCCTAATTCTAACCCAAATTGCAACCCTAACCCTAATTGCAACCCTACCCCTAATTGCAACCCTAACTCTAAGGCCGGGGTTACACTAGACCATAATACGGACGAGTGCAAGGCGATAAAAAATCGCATAGCACTCGTCCCAATGTTAATCAATGGGGCAGCTCCCATCATCCGATATTTTCTCGGCCGTATTCAGGATCCGAGTGAAATCGCAGCATGCTGCGATTGTCAGCGTTTCTCGGCCGAGAATCGCCAATGAAAGTCTATGGGGGTGAGAAAAAATAGCACAGCACACGGACCATCAGTGTGACTTGCGAGAAATTCTCAGGCATTGGGCAGGTGACAGGAAAGGCTCAGCCATTATTTGCTCATTTTGCAAGTGTGTGAGAAAATCTCACCATACGGATGCCATACGGATGTCACACGGATGTCACACGGATCATTTAATGCGAGAAAATCGCATCCTCGCACTGCACACGGATCATTGTTTTGGTAACATTTGTGATCTCGTCCGTCAAAAACGGACCGTTTTTTTATACGTTGTGTGTGTCCCCGGCCTAAGCATAATTCTAACCCTAACCCTAATTGCAACCCTAGCTCTAGTTTTAACCCTAACCCTAGTGGAAAAATAAAAGTAAATATATTTTCTTTATTTCATTATTTTCCCTACCTATGGGTGATAAAGGGGGGGGGTATTTACAATTTTTTTATTTTGATCATTGTGATAGAAAAAGGTTCTATCAGTGATCAAAATGTACCTGGAATGAATCTGCCGGCCATTTTGGAAGATGGCGGCGCCCATAGAGAAGACGGACGGACACCGGGAGGGACACCGGAGCTCAGTAGGTAAGTGGGGGTGAGATCGGACCACGGGGAGAGAGATCAGACCACGGGGTAAGTGGACGGGAGGACAGAGGGGAACGGAGGACAGCAGAGGACAGGACGGAGGACGGAGGGGAGATCGGTGGCGGGGGCAGATCGCGGTCTCCAGCCATGGACGATGATATTGCAGCATTTGCCATGGCTGGATTGTAATATTTCACCAATTTTCATTGGTGAAATATTACGATTGCTCTGATTGAAAGTGAAACAGTCACTTTCAACAGCTAATCAGAGAGATCGTAGCCACAGGGGGGGGGGCAAAGCCACCCCCCTGGGCTCAAGTACCACTCCCCCTGTCCCTGCAGGTCTGGTGAAATTTGAGTTAAGCCTTTCACCCGACCTGCAGGAGCGCGATCATTCTGTGACGCAGCATATGCGTCACAGGTCGGATTGGCACCGACTTTCATGACGCATATGCTGTGTCACAAGTCGGGAAGGGGTTAAAAAGAAAAAAATCTGTGTGTCAACTATGTACAGATTGTTTGTCCCTAAACTATCTGATACTTTCAGAATTGACATTAAATGTGTAGGGACTAGCCCATGTAAGTAATTTAATATTAATTTTAAATGGCATCTGTCAGTAAGATCAACCCTGCTAAGTAGTCTGTATGGACATTTAGGTAATAGGAATCTGAATATAATGATAGTTTGATATCTGTGATCTGATATCTTATTCCTGAGAAATCCACATTTTTTGTATATGTAAATGAGCTATTAAGATCTATGGGCCGGACACTGATCCCCCAGAGAATTTGCCTCCAGAGCTTATTGTACATTAAAGGCAGAGTTACCAGTGTGATGTGCAATGGCCGCTCTCTGCTCTCCTGATTTCATTACAGAGCTGCGTGTGATCATAACTATCACATCTGCCAGTTCCTCTCACTGCTTCAGCTTCCATCTCACATCAGCCAGTGTTGCAATACAGCACAGCTTTGAGAACTGCAGCAAATGTATTATTTTTATTATTATTTATTATTATAGCGCCATTTTATCCATGGCGCTTTACATGTGAGGAGGGGTATACATAGTAAAAACAAGTACAATAATCTTGAACAATACAAGTCACAACTGGGTACAGGAGGAGAGAGGACCCTGCCCGCAAGGGCTCACTGTCTACAAGGGATGGGTGAGGATACAGTAGGTAGGGTAGAGCTGGCCGTGCAGAGGTTTGGTTAATCGGTGGTTACTGCAGGTTGTAGGCTTGTCGGAAGAGGTGGGTCTTCAGGTTCTTTTTGAAGGTTTCGATGGTAGGTGAGAGTCTGATATGTTGTGGTAGAGAGTTCCAGAGAAGGAGGATGCGCGACAGAAATCTTGTATGTGATTGTGGGAAGAGGAGATAAGAGGGGAGTAGAGAAGGAGATCTTGTGAGGATCGGAGGTTGCGTGTGGGTAAGTACCGGGAGATGAGGTCACAGATGTATGGAGACAGGTTGTGGATGGCTTTGTATGTCATGGCTAGGGTTTTGTACTGGAGTCTCTGGGTAATGGGGAGCCAATGAAGGGATCGACAGAGGGGAGAGGCCAGGGAATAGCGGGGGGACAGGTGGATTAGTCGGGAAGCTGAGCTTAGAATAGATTGGAGGGGTGTGAGAGTGTTAGAGGGAAGGCCACAGAGCAGGAGGTTACAGTAGTCGAGGCGGGAGATGATGAGGGCATGGACTAGGGTTTTTGCAGATTCTTGGTTTAAGAATGTACGGATCCGTGAAATATTTTTGAGTTGAAGGCAGCAGGAAGTGGAAAGGGCTTGGATATGTGGTTTGAATTGTCAATCATGATAGCAAGCATAAACATTTCCTAAAAACCATAACAAATGTATTAATTGGACTCTTTTTAATAGTAAATCTAAGTAGTCTGCAGCTTTTCATATTTAGCAAAGCTAGTCCTATAATGGCAAAATCTCTTTTCATGGATTCACAAAAATAAATCTTTGCTAAATACGTTTTATCAGGAACTATTAGAGAGACATTATGAAAAAATGTTAATGATGGTGGATCAATTTTCTTGCATTCTATGGGGGAAAAGCTAGGACTTTAGATTGATCTTCAATAAACTAGTTCACACAGTTTACTCAAAGCCAATGTTCATGATTTAGCATATAAAATAAAGTATTAGAAAAAGACATCAGTAATTGACAAGATGCAGGTAAAAGGGTTTGGACCATATGGGATTATCGTAAGCAAATGTTCAAAAGGAAAATGATGTTAATGAACTGTAATGGAAAAGCGCTAAGTCTACATATACAATATTATAAGTTCACTTCCTAATATAATAATATTTTGCTCAAAATATGGATCTATAACCGACAGCAATTTAACTGAATGCATTAGCTTTATGGCTATCATCTTGAGAAGACTCTTAATCATGATTACCTTTTCGAATTACTGTTTGATTCAGCCATAAAAGACAATATAGTAGCATACTGACAAACAGAAATGTGGCTACAATGTGTATTGCCTTTTAACACCTTAATGACGGAGCCATTTTTGACCGTAATGACCAAGACAAATTTTACAATTCTGACCACTGGCACTTTATGAGGTTATAACTCTGGAACGCTTTAATGTACCCCACTGATTCTGAGATTGTTTTTCATGACATATTGTAGTTCAATAAACTGGTGAAATTACTTTTGTAATTTTGTACCTTTTTTATGAATTGCGTTTATTTGTGGGGAAAAAAACATAAATTTGGCAAAAATTTTGAATATTTCACAATTTTCAAACTTTTAATTCTTATGCCATTAAATCAGAGAGTTATGTCACACAAAATAGTTAATAACATTTCCCACATGTCTACTTTACATCTGCACATTTTTGGAAACTATTTTTTTTTTGTTAGGAAGTTATAAGGGTTAAAATTTTACCATCGATTTCTCATTTTTCCAGAAAAATTTACAAAACCATCTTTTTTAGGGACCACCTCACATTTGAAGTGACTTTGAGGGGTCTATATAACAGAAACTACCCAAAAGTGACACCATTCTAAAAACTGCACCCCTCAAGGTGCTCAAAACCACATTCAAGAAGTTTATTAACCCTTCAGGTGCTTCACAGGAACTGAAGCAATGTCGAAGGAAAAAAATAACATTTAATTTTTTTTCTGCATAAGAGCAGAAGCAGGAATTGGAGGAGCCATCTATGGTGAATCTGGATAGTGAGAGATTATTTAGAGTAAGTCATATAGATTGGGAGAGAGAACCATAGAACACTGAAGAAACTGAATTGATAGTGTGTAATAGCACAAAAATTAAGATTATTGTGTGAGGAAAAGCGAATAATAAAGATGTAATTGATAGTTATAGAGAGATAGGAAAGTCATTGTGTCTGTGAATCAGGGCCAGGAAGGAACACTGCAGCTGCTGCTTACTTGATCAGTGTGGTTGTATTGCTAATACAATTCAGCCATGTATTCATATCTTTTTAGAGCAACTGGAGGCTTTGGAGTACTTTTAATTATTTGTGAATCGAAAGTTTGAAAAACACATTTTAAAAGATTTACGTACATTGCAAAAAAAAGTACACTGCCATAAAGGCAGCGAAAGGACTCCAAAGCCTCATATTTCAGATTACAGGTACCAAATTCAAGTAAGTAATATTGTCAGGACTGGTCTGAATAGCGTTTTTTCTGGCTTTTCATAAAGGACCCATTCTTCTCCCCCAATTGAAATCAAAATGTGATTTTTTTTTAACCTCCTATGAAACTTTGCCATTTTGCCTACAAAGAGAGCAATGAGCCATAAAAATAATTAATATTTTTTCACTGTTGTGCACTTCTCAAATTTAGGGGCCTCTGAAGCCTTCCAGGAGTCAGATCTCAATCACACTGTTTAGTTTATTCATAGAAAATATTCCCTTTACTTGGTCATTTTCTTCTAAGCGCTTATATACAGAGATATCCTGGTCTTTACCAGTCAGGAATGAGTACTCCATTTCTTGACAGTAAATCTAAATATATTAATGCAAATGTTAATGGCTCACCATGTAGCGGATTCACCGAACCGTAGGTTAGGGTGACTAGCACGGTCCGGAGACAATGATGCAGCAGAAGACTCCTAAAAACCAATAAAAGGCCATTCTCATGAAAAAAATAAGAGAAAAACTTTGTTAGATATTCACAAGATAGTGGATCACATCATTTAAAAGCATTTTGCCTGTTGGCAAACCAAAACCCATTTTACCACACCACTTTATGACGTAATCCAATATTTTGTTTTTATTTCAGTTATAATTATAAAGTCTGAAAAATAAAAATAGTTAGGATAGGATGTACATGTTAATCTCACATAGCTTAATTGTTGTGCGATGATTTCACCGCAGATCAGAAGCGGTGTTTGCGACACTATCATGCACATGACAGCGCGACAAACACCCGATGTTCAGGCAGTCAATCACAGTAATGCCACACCAAAGATGGTGCCTGCATTTCTGTGATTGTCAAGCAAATAAAGATCCAAACATGCGGAGGGTCACCTGAATATATCAATGCAAATACCAAATTACTCTCTAAGGCTTCTTTCACACTTCCGTCAGTACGGGGCCATCACGAAGCATCGGCGCGACGTACCGATGGAAGTGAGTGAAATTTTGAGTGACATGAGCAGCGGACGCAGTGTTTCAATGTGTCTGCTGTCCAATGTAAAGTCTCAGGGAGGAGAGGGGGGATTTCCAGCAGGGCATGTGCATTAAAAAAATGCAGGATAGGACGTACGAAAAACGTTCCCTTGAATGCTTTTACGTTACGACAGCCTGCCAAATACCGATGCATCCAGTGCATGACATATGGAACATGTGGCCATACATCGTGATGCGCCGGTAATACAAGTCTATGTGAAAAAAATGCATCCTGTGGGCAACTTTGCAGGATGCGTTTTTTTTTCACAAAACGACACATTGTGACGGTTAGCTGAAAACGTTAGTGTGAAAGTAGCTTAAGTAACGAATAGCCCACATAGCGTACTATTTGTGCGATGAATAATACAGAATGTATTCGCTCATCACTATTTATACCACCAGCTTGAAAAATGATTTTAAAATGTGAATTATTGGCCTGCTGAATTGTATGTTCAGTAAATGCACTCAATACTTGGTCGGGGCTCCTTTTGCATCAATTACTATCAATGTGGCGTGGCATGGATGCGATCAGCACGTGGCACTGCTGGGGTGTTTTGGAAGTCCAGGTTGCTTTGATAGCAGCCTTCAGCTCACCTGCATTGTTGGGTCTGGTGTCTCTCATCTTCCTCTTGACAATACCCCATAGATTCTCTATGGGGTTAAGGTCAGGCGAGTTTGCTGGCCAATCAAGCACAGTCATGCTGCTGTTTGTAAACTAGGTATTGGTACTTTTGACGTGTGGACAAGTGCCAAGTCCTGCTGGAGAATTAAATTTTCATCTTCAAAAAGCTTGTCAGCAGAGGGAAGCATAAAGTGCTCTAAAATATCCTGGTAGATGGCTGCGTTGATTTTTGTCTTGATAAAACACAGTGGATCTACAGCAGCAGGTGACATGGCTCCCAAACCATCACTGATTGTGGAAACTTCACAGTAGACCTCAAGCAGCTTGGATTGGGGCCTCTCCACTCTTCCTCCAGACTCTGGGACCTTGATTTCCAAATTAAATGCAAAATTTACTTTCATCTGAAAACACCTTGGACCACTAAGCAACAGTCAAGTTCTTTTTCTCTTTGGCCCAGGTAAGACACTTCTGACATTGTCTATTGGTCATGAGTAGTGTTGAGCATTCCGATACCGCAAGTATCGGGTATCGGCCGATACTTGCGGTATCGGAATTCCGATACCGAGATCCGATACTTTTGTGGTATCGGGTATCGGTATCGGATACATAGAGATGTGTAAAATAAAGAATTAAAATAAAAAATATTGATATATTTACCTCTCCGGCGGCCCCTGGACTCAGCGCGGGTAACCGGCAGGCTTCGTTGTTCAAAATCAGCGCTTTTAGGACCTGAGAATCACGTCCCGGCTTCTGATTGGTCGCGGGCCGCCCATGTGACCGCCATGCGACCAATCACAAGCCGCGACATCACCGCAAGCTATTAACGCGCTCATTTTTAAAAATGAGCGCGTTAATGGCTTTCAAAGACGTAGCGGCTTGTGATTGGTCGCGTGGCCGCGACCAATCACAAGCCGCGACGTCACCGCAAGCTATTAACGCGCTCATTTTTAAAAATGAGCGCGTTAATGACTTTCAAAGACGTAGCGGCTTGTGATTGGTCGCGTGGCGGTCACATGGGCGGCCCGCGACCAATCAGAAGCCGGGACGTGATTCTCAGGTCCTAAAAGCGCTGATTTTGAACAAAGAAGCCTGCCGGTTACCCGCGCTGAGTTCAGGGGCCGCCGGAGAGGTAAATATATCAATATTTTTTATTTTAATTCTTTATTTTACACATCCCTATGGATCCCAGGGCCTGAAGGAGAGTTTCCTCTCCTTCAGACCCTGGGAACCATCAGGATACCTTCCGATACTTGATGTCCCATTGACTTGTATTGGTATCGGATATCGGTATCGGCGATATCCGATATTTTTCGGGTATCGGCCGATACTATCCGATACAGATACTTTCAAGTATCGGACGGTATCGCTCAACACTAGTCATGAGTGGCTTGACATAAGCAATGTGACACTTGTAGCCCATGTCCTGGAGACGTCTGTGTGTGGTGGTTCTTGAAGCAATGACTCCAGTAGCAGTTCACTCCTTGTGAATCTCCCTCAAACTTTTGAATGGCCTTTTCTTAACAATCCTTTCAAGGTTGCAGTTATCCTGATTGCTTGTGCACTTTTTTCTACCACACTTTTTCCTTCCACTCAACCTTCCATTATTATGCTTGGATACAGTAACCTATGAACAGCCAGCTTCTTTAGCAATTACCTTTTGTGGCTTACCCTCCTTGTGGAGTGTGTCAATGACTGCCTTCTGGATATCTGTCAAGTCAGCAGTCTTCCCCCTGATTGTGGAGCCTACTGAAACAAACCAAGGGACTTTTTAAATGCTTAAGAAGCTTTTGCAGGTTTTTTGTTAATTATTTTAATTTTCTGAGATAATGACTTTTGGGTTTTCATTGGCTGTAAGCCATAAACATTAACATTAACAGAAATAAATACTTGATAGATCACTCTGTTTGTAATGACTCTAAATAATATATGAGTTTCACTTTTTGTATTGAAGAACTGAAATAAATTAACTTTTTGATGATATCCTAATTTTGTAAGAAGCAGCTGTATATTATTGGAGTCCGCAGGAGAATGTACCAAAAAAGATCAATGAAAAGTCTTAATTAAAGTAAGCAGTAATCTGGGGAGAAGAAAATGCAGAATCCTCGACCCACATTTTACTGTACATTGCTCAAGACATTAGGACTATAGTTGGGTTTGATGAACCGTTTGTATTTTTCAATGTCATCAACTGTTTAAATATGTCACCTTATAAAACACTTACATGAATAAAGCTATTATCATATCAATCAGAGACTAAAGATTTATATGAGATTTTCCACAAGGATTAAATAACAGCGTAAAACCTGTCTATGTGTTCTGGGTAATACAGCAGCTCAGCCCACTTCAGGAGCATCTAGTAAGAAGTTATCACCTGTGCATGGGATTGGTGACTGATCACTTCTAGATTTGAGGGGAGTCGGACTGATGTGGCTCCAGCCGTTGAAGAGACGCTCCATTTATTCTCTATGGACCTGTTGAAGGTACCAGAGCTGAGCAGAGAACTGCACATCCATTCACGTGGTGGACAAAAGTGTCATTGTGTCAGCAGACAGACCCCACTGATATAGAAGTTAGCAACTATTGTACTGTAATAGCAGATAACTTCTTGTAACTGAAACACACTTGAAATAGATTTGAGCTGCAAAACCAGATGCAAAATATCTACACGATTAGCGAGGACCATGGGCCTAATTCATCAATAGGGCTTGTTGGAGTCAGATGCCCCCTTAATGAATCATGCACCTCTTCATGAATCAGGAGCCTCGAATTAGCAGCGTACACCTCTGTGAGTGCCTCACCTCAAATCCTACTCCAACGCTCTTCCTAAATTTGACGAGTGGCAGTCGCCGCGCCCCTGTACCACCCATTTTGGCACGGATGGATGTTAGTTGCCAATAATTCCTAAATTTATCCAAAACTTCAAGTTGTGCCTTTTAAAAAATTTTATGCCAGAATTTTGGAGTGAAAGTTTTGATGAATCGGCGGTGCTCTTGTATTTCTAATCCTGTTGTTAATGCTTGATGGTAAATTGATAAAGCCCAATCTACCAACACTTGACACATTAATTCAAGATGTTTACTGTTTTGGCAGTGTAATATAATAGACCCAATATTGTACAAATGTCTCCATATGCTTCATTATTTGAGAATATGTCAAAATTGTATTATTATTGTTGACATTATCTTCACCATTATTATTATTATTAACATTTACACTAGTGCACAGTGTCAGTAAGCTGCTAAAGGTCTCTGATAATATTACGGTCTGCAGAGATTTTGTGTCAGTTTAATCCTTATATATTAACAGTAGGGAGCTCTTCCATTAGGCTAATAAAAAAAAGATATGGGAGCATAACGCAAGTACAGAGTTATTTTTAAAAAATATAAGAAAATAATAGATTTAAGCAATATTATGTCTGTGACGAGGACAGATATTTCATCTTTTATCAACACTGGTACCTGCTAACAAGTTTCCATTATATGAAAACGTGTCAAAGTTTTGTTAGTCAAATGAAAAGGTACAAGCACAATCTGAATACATTTAAATTAAAGTAGTTAATTTAAATAAAAATGTGCTCTTCAACTGCAGACAGGTCACTGTTGCTGAAAGATTTATTATTTGGCTGTGCTATTTCACATCTTAAATCATGTACTTATTTTGTGGAAAGTGAAATGAATGTTCACCCTTAGACCCCCTTCACACATCCGTCTTTTAAGGACCGCAAATACGAGCACACACACATTGTTTTCTATCATGGTGCGCACATTTCACATGAGCCACGTGTCCAGATTCAGGTGCCAGAACAGTACCCGGACCCCATTCACTTGAATGGAGGGCCCAAACATCCAGTGTTTGCCATGCTGTCATGTGCATGACAGAGCTGAAAACACCGCTTCTGTTAGGCGGTGAAATCATCCCCGCTGGTCAGAGAGCCACCTTTTCCCATGCTGTCAAAAGACAGCCTGAGCACTCAGCTGTGATCGGAGGTATAAAGTTTACCTCTAGTCACTAGTGTCAACGGATGGGACTACTGCTCCCATCATCCAACACGTGCTGCCACTAATAACAGCAAGAGCAGGAGCGGCTGACGAGAGTATTCATTAGCTTGCTTCTGTGCTGTAAATAAATAATTAAAGAAAACAAAATGGCGTAGGGTCCCCTGTATTTTTGACAACCAGCCAGGCAAAACTCAGAGCTCGTGGCTGCAACCCTCTGCTGTCAGCCTCAAAAAGGCTGGTTATCAAGGCTATCTTTTGATAGCATAGGAGCCGCTGCTCTCTGACCGACGGGATGATTTCACCGCCAATCAGAAGTGCTGTTTGCCGCTCTGTCATGCACATGACAATACCCGGTGTTTGGGCAGCCAAACCCGAACAGTAAAACGGACTTCTTGGTGAAGTCCGTGTTAGGTGTCCGTGACTGAAGAGTTGGTGTTTGGTACGGAGGCTGAACTTTATTGTTCGGGTTCACAAATCTCTAATAAGGACAGCACATGGACATCACATGGATGTCACATGTACACGGACCATTGATCTCACCATTACTGTTTTTTCCAGTACAGGAGTCACCAGGACGTGGGAAGGGGGCCTAAAAAATCATTATTTTTTTTCTAAATAGTTTCACAATTCTCTACTGATTTGTTTTTATGCCTACTTCAGTTGGATTAAACAGATTTTTTCAATTACTGCGCGCTCCTAGTGATTGTTAGTTTGGGCAGAGAGAGTGTGAGAGACACTCTGTAAGGGTATCCTGCTTCCTTTGGCAGCCCCGTAGCCTTACTAGAACATTTTAACAGCACCAAAGTTCAGGTCTACACTGACATCTATGGGGTTTGAGTTCAAGTTCGGGTAGAATTCTGGCACCTGAACTGAACTTTGGACAAAAGTTCAGTCAAACCCAACAAACCTGAACATCTACGGATCCGATCATCCCCAATTATGATGATACCTAAAAAAATGTTTTCTGCTTTAAACAAAAAAATACTCCAATAATATATATTTTTTAGTTTTAAGTAACTTATTTTTATTTTTGGTCAATAAAGTTGTATGAGAGTTTGAAGGACATACTGTCATTTCATTAATTCCATTTTAAGGGTTCATATACATTTTTTAACTCTTTTAATTCCATTGTTTTGGGAGGGGAAGTAACAAAAAGTTAATCTATTTTTCTTACTGACTGGGTTTCACAGGTGTACAAACAGTAGACCCCTGCTATGACAATGCCTTCAAGATCCAGTAGTTGCGTGGGGGAATGCAATGTGCAGCAGAAGAGAAGCACTCAATTCCAATCTCTTAAATGCTGCTGTGAGAATTCACATCAACATCTAAGAGTTATGGTACCGTCACACAGTGCAATTTAGATCGCTACGACGGCACGATTTGTGACGTTGCATCGTCGCTTAATTATCGTTTCAAACATCGTAGACTGCGGTCACACTACACGATGCACGACGCTGAAGCGATAAATTCATGACGTATTTGCGATGTAGAAGTCGTATGGGACAGTCGTACGGTCGTGTCACACACGACGATTCAGAGCAAATTTTGCATAATCTGTGCGTGACGTTGTTCACAAGGGGCGTGTTGTGCCACTAGTTAGTGTGGTGATAGGCCAAAGGTTCTGTGCACACAATTGGTTGGAAAATTTGTCACCTGAGCGCTATTGTTCCCAATGCCACTTCACTGCTTTCAAAATTTCCTTTCTTCACTTCGTACTTGGACACTTGGTGGACCTGGACATCGGAATTTTGTACCTCGCTGAATATACCACGCTTTGCACCGCTGCTTCGAGGTATGTAAACCGCTTGGGCGTGGTGGATGGAACGCTGTATGGACGGCATGAGTGCTTCGTTCCACCGCTGAAGCGAAGTGGATGGTACACTGTTGTGACTGGAGGGCTACAATGTGGCAGATGGTACGCTGTTGTGCTTGGTTGTGACTGGTGGGCTACAGCGTGGTAGATGGAACTCAGTTTGTTCGGCATGACCGCTTCGTTCCACCGCTGAAGCGATGCGGATGGTACGCTGGTGTGACTGCTTATGACCGGTTGTGTGTGATGAGCTAGAGCGTGGCAGATGGCACAATGTATGGTCACCATGAGCGCTTTGTGTGGCTGCTGTAGGGAAGCGGGCGGTACACTGTTTTGGGTTATGGTGGCCTATGGCGCGGCAGATGGAAGAAGCGATGCGGATGGTACGCTGTTGTGACTGGTCGTGACTGGTCGTGACTGGTGGGCTACAGCGTGGTAGATGGAACTCAGTTTGTTCGGCATGACCGCTTCGTTCCACCGCTGAAGCGATGCGGATGGTACGCTGGTGTGACTGCTTATGACCGGTTGTGTGTGTTGAGCTAGAGCGTGGCAGATGGCACAATGTATGGTCACCATGAGCGCTTTGTGTGGCTGCTGTAGGGAAGCGGGCGGTACACTGTTTTGGGTTATGGTGGCCTATGGCGCGGCAGATGGAAGAAGCGATGCGGATGGTACGCTGTTGTGACTGGTCGTGACTGGTCGTGACTGGTGGGCTACAGCGTGGTAGATGGAACTCAGTTTGTTCGGCATGACCGCTTCGTTCCGCCGCTGAAACGATGCGGATGGTACGCTGTTGTGACTGCTTATGACCGGTTGTGTCTGTTGCGCTACAGCGTGGCAGATGGTACAATGTATGGTCACCATGAGCGCTTTGTGTGGCTGCTGTAGGGAAGCGGGCGGTACACTGTTTTGGGTTATGGTGGCCTATGGCGTGGCAGATGGAAGAAGCGATGGTAGGCATGAGCGCTTTGTGTGGCTGCTGTTGTTAAGCGTTTGGCACACTGGCAAAAGTATTGTTAATAGGACTCTTTGTCAACCATGTAATTTTTTTTTATAATTACTTTTTAGATGTCAAATCGTGTGGAGTTCATCAGGGATTTCATCGAGATTTATCAGTCTTTTCCCTGCCTCTGGAAAATAAAATCTCCTGAGTATTGTAACAGGGAAAAGAGGAGGGAGGCTTACTTACAGCTCATTGAGCTTTACAATCGTCAGGCACCAGATGAGGCAGCTAACGAAGCAGTTATTAAAAAGAAAATACAGGCGCTCCGCACGGTCTGGAGGAAGGAGCTGAACAAGGTTCTTCAGACTACAAGGTCCGGAGCTTCCACTGAAGAAGTTTATGTGCCAAAACTGTGGTATTTTGAGCATCTTAATTTTCTGAGGGACCAAGAGGTGCCACGGACTTCAACGTGTCTTCGATTGTTGGCACCTGTGGAACCAATAGTTTCGGAGAACCACGCCGAGCAGGAGTCACAAGGGCAACAAGTAAGTAGCTCTTTGGACGAAAGTTCACCAATGTGTCCTATAATTACATAATTTTTCTCTGCATTTTAGGTTTTATACTTCTGATTATCACATCAGTTTGAAGTTGTTACAAAAACATGTACACATAAGTAACCCTGTCGCAGTCAAGTATTATATGGGGAACTTAATATGTATGAAATGGAGATATATGTAAACCATACCATCTAAGCAATATAGAAAATAGTATCGCTTCAAGCTGCCGATGTACTCTTGTTGAGACTATTTAGACTATAAAATATTGGTCAGGTTCCCATAGCAGTCAGAACAGTGTAGTTCAAAGTATTCAATAAAAGGGAGGGTTAAAGAATATTACTAAGCATCAAATATATTATAATCTTTTTGTTACCTACTACGAATATATAGTTTGGATGCGGTTATGGTGGTACTACTTTTTGTTGCCGGGTTCATAACTTGTTTTTTTTTCCCCCCCCCCAGGATGACAGTGCGCAGGACAGTACACTGGACTGTTCACAGGACTGCACAACAACAGATTTAGTGGAGGCTGCACCTGCCAGGAGTCAATCGAGGCAAGGTCCAAGAAAACGGAAAGCCACCTCAGACGCCTCAAATGAACTATTGAGCCTGGCAAAGAAGGTGTTGACAAGAAATGTTAGCCCTGCGTTAGAGGGTTTTGGACACTATGTGGTTGACAAACTGGCAAAAATGGACGACAACCAAAGAATACTAGCAGAGCGTCTGATTCTGGAAGCAGTAAACAAGGGTACTGATGGCGATTTGGACAAGAACACTTGTTTGGTCTCTTCCCGGCCAATACAGCGGACAGAGCCATCAAATTTCAATGGTTGGTCACAGGGTCAGACATCGATGCGACACAATCCTCACGTTTCCCACTTCGGCCAGCCACCCCCTAATAACTCCTACACGCCAATACCTTTACATATGGCTTCGCCCATCAGGCACCAAAATTTTCAGCCGGAACAATAGTCGTATCATAATTTGTGATTTCCTAACTACTTTTACATTCCTTTTTTTTTATTGTCTTGTTAAAATAATGTTTCAAATAAAAGCTTTTATTATAAATTCTATCACTACTTTTTGATTGGTGTGTCTCAATCACAGCACTGTATGAGGGAACAAATTAACGTAACAAATTCATGTACAGTTAACTAAAAAAAAAAATCAAATGAAAGTTTAACAAAATCTTTTAATTGGAACAACAAAAAATGGATTATTGGCCCGCCTACAACTGCTGGCACATGTCCCGCAGCTTCTGCAGCTCCTCCATTGCCACATTGTGCTGCTCCTGAATATGTGCCATAGTGTGGAGTAACTTGTCTATGCCGGCTTCAATATCCTCCTTGTTGACAGTGACGAGAGCTGTGGGTCAAAAAACATAACATTAATAACACAGTAGTCTCCCGATGTGTCTTTGCTTCTGTGAATGAAAAAAAAAAAAAAAAAAGTAAGCAAAACTGACTTGGGGGGGAAGGGGGGAAGGGGGGGAGGGTGGGGGTTTGGGTTGGGGGTGAAAGAGTGGGCCTGCAACAAAATCATAATAACTTAATTGTGGGAACCTACTAGGATGTTGAGGCACGGAGGGCACTTCTGGATCTGAGTCGCTGTTGAATGCCTCGTGCTGTCGGCGGCGGCGCTGTCTCTTTGCCTCTGTGAAGGAAAAAAAAAAAACAAGGTCTGTCAGCATATATGGCAACAGTGGCTGCCGGGGGAGGGGGTGGGGTGTTAAGAGGGGACCTGCAACTTAATCCAAATCACATAATTGTGGGAACCTACTAGGATCTGGAGGAGTTGACCCGGAGGGCACAGATCCAGGAGAGGCTGGGCGGGATGCCTCGTGGCGGCGGTGGTGCTGTGTCTTTGACTCTGTGAAGAAAAAAAAAAAAAAATTTTTTTTAAAAAAGTTCTGTTAGCATATATGGCAACACTGGCTGCCGGGGGGGGAAGGGGACCTGAAACAAAATCCAAATCACATTATTGTGGGAACCTACTAGGATCTGGAGGAGTTGACCCGGAGGGCTCCGGGACATTGGACCCTGAGGGCACAGAGCCAGAAGAGGCTGGGCGGGATGCCTCGTGGCGGCGGCGGTGCTGTGTCTTTGCCTCTGTGAAGAAAAAAAAAAAAAAAAAAAAAATTTTTTAAAAAGGTCTGTTAGCATATATGGCAACACTGGCTGCCGGGGGGGGAAGGGGACCTGAAACAAAATCCAAATCACATTATTGTGGGAACCTACTAGGATCTGGAGGAGTTGACCCGGAGGGCTCCGGGACATTGGACCCTGAGGGCACAGAGCCAGAAGAGGCTGGGCGGGATGCCTCGTGGCGGCGGCGGTGCTGTGTCTTTGCCTCTGTGAAGAAAAAAAAAAAAAAAAAAATTTTTTTTAAAAGGTCTGTTAGCATATATGGCAACACTGGCTGCCGGGGGGGGAAGGGGACCTGAAACAAAATCCAAATCACATTATTGTGGGAACCTACTAGGATCTGGAGGAGTTGACCCGGAGGGCTCCGGGACATTGGACCCTGAGGGCACAGAGCCAGAAGAGGCTGGGCGGGATGCCTCGTGGCGGCGGCGGTGCTGTGTCTTTGCCTCTGTGAAGAAAAAAAAAAAAAAAAAATTTTTTAAAAAAGGTCTGTTAGCATATATGGCAACACTGGCTGCCGGGGGGGGGAAGGGGACCTGAAACAAAATCCAAATCACATTATTGTGGGAACCTACTAGGATCTGGAGGAGTTGACCCGGAGGGCTCCGGGACATTGGACCCTGAGGGCACAGAGCCAGAAGAGGCTGGGCGGGATGCCTCGTGGCGGCGGCGATGCTGTCTCTTTGCCTCTGTGAAGGAAAAAAAAAAGTTAGGTCAGCAGTTCGCTGTGCCACATAGTACTTTTCACCATTCATACTGTCCCATAGCTGTGGCACTGCAACGTTGAAACTGTCCCATAGCTGTGGCACATAGTGGCTCTGCAACGTTCAAACTGTCCCATAGCAGTGGCACATAGTGGCTCTGCAACGTTGAAACTGTCCCATAGCTGTGGCACATAGTGGCTCTGCAACGTTGAAACTGTCCCATAGCTGTGGCACATAGTGGCTCTGCAACGTTCAAACTGTCCCATAGCAGTGGCACATAGTGGCTCTGCAACGTAGAAACTGTCCCATAGCTGTGGCACATAGTGGCTCTGCAACGTTCAAACTGTCCCATAGCTGTGGCACATAGTGGCTCTGCAACGTTCAAACTGTCCCATAGATGTGGCACTGCAACGTTGAAACTGTCCCATAGCTGTGGCACATAGTGGCTCTGCAACGTTCAAACTGTCCCATAGCTGTGGCACATAGTGGCTCTGCAACATTCAAACTGTCCCATAGCAGTGGCACATAGTGGCTCTGCAACGTAGAAACTGTCCCATAGCTGTGGCACATAGTGGCTCTGCAACGTTGAAACTGTCCCATAGCTGTGGCACATAGTGGCTCTGCAACGTTGAAACTGTCCCATAGCTGTGGCACATAGTGGCTCTGCAACATTCAAACTGTCCCATAGCTGTGGCACATAGTGGCTCTGCAACGTTCAAACTGTCCCATAGCAGTGGCACATAGTGGCTCTGCAACGTAGAAACTGTCCCATAGCTGTGGCACATAGTGGCTCTGCAACGTTCAAACTGTCCCATAGCTGTGGCACATAGTTGCTCTGCAACATTCAAACTGTCCCATAGCTGTGACACATAGTGGCTCTGCAACGTAGAAACTGTCCCATAGCTGTGGCACATAGTGGCTCTGCAACGTTGAAACTGTCCCATAGCTGTGGCACATAGTGGCTCTGCAACGTTGAAACTGTCCCATAGCTGTGGCACATAGTGGCTCTGCAACATTCAAACTGTCCCATAGCTGTGGCACATAGTGGCTCTGCAACGTTCAAACTGTCCCATAGCAGTGGCACATAGTGGCTCTGCAACGTAGAAACTGTCCCATAGCTGTGGCACATAGTGGCTCTGCAACGTTCAAACTGTCCCATAGCTGTGGCACATAGTGGCTCTGCAACGTTCAAACTGTCCCATAGCTGTGGCACATAGTGGCTCTGCAACGTTCAAACTGTCCCATAGCTGTCCAACATACTTTTGGGTACCTGAGTACTAACCTCTGCTAATCTCCTGGCGAAGCTCCTGCAGGCGCTCTGGCCTTTTCGACTTGAGATCGCCCCATTTTTTAACAATCTGGGCCTTGGTCCGAGTTATCCCAAACCGCTTCCTGAGGCCCTCAGACACCACACGGACAACTTCCTCCTTGTGCTGGTTGCGGTGCAGCACCATCCCTGTGGTTTCATACTGCATCCTATCCATTGTTCCAATAAGGAACTTGAGCTCTGGGATGCCCATAGGTGGACCACGGCGACTGGCAGCCATTATCACGATGTCAGGGGACAAAAACAAGCTAGGGCAGGCACGCAGGAACGCTGTAACGTCATCACGCCGTCATAGACCACGAGCGTACTTAACGTGCCGCTCCGGCGTTATATAACCATACTTCGAACGGCATTTACTATGTGCGTTCCTTTCTTAACGCTCAGTCGTCACAAATGTGACGCTGTTCATAAACGGCAACGCTATTGCGATGCCAATGGCGCGGCAGGACGGCGGAGCGCAGCTCCTCCTCTGGGCGTTGCTCTTCAGGGTCATTCCATCTAAAATGGCGGCGAGAATGCGTTCTGCTCCTCTGGGGCAGCCAGAACTCCTTTTTTTTATTTCCCAGATGGATGCCATGGATTACGAGGGTCTGGAGAGCCGCCCTGCCCACCCACACATCCACAAGCGAGAAGTGCTTGGACAAATAACAAGAATGATGGAGAGGAGGTTTGGTGTCTGCCGCAGTCAGCTTCAGCTGCGTAAAAAATGGGCTGACCTCCGCTATAAAACGCCACAAATGTTTGCGGAGTTGCGTGCGGAGGCAAGGCGAGGCAAGTACTAGTATGGGGGGATTGGGAGATGCATGCTGTCAGGAGGGGGGGGGGGGTTTGGGAGGGAGGCTTGCGCTCATGGTCGCCAACGTGACCTCAAATGCATTAAAACACATGCCCCGTTTTTGTACAATTTAGTTATTCTCCAAGCAGAATATGCGTTGTCCGTGAGAAAACTTGTCGGGTTCCCTAATCTCAACCTCCATCTTGAAATTATTAAGATGTCCATAATTTTTACTTTCTCAATTTCCCATAAATATTAACGGAGGAGGTTGGCCTACAGATGAAATAATACGTTTTCCAAAGACAGGAAGACCATTGAACCCCAGAGCCCACAGACATGTCAGAGTATCGCACCCCTGTAAAGTGTGATCTCTATTTTATGTTTGAGTATATTGTAAGCTTTGATCTGCAGCACTCAACATTTGTGTGTAAACATTGTGATTCTTTACTTTAGGTGTAGAGAGACAGCGGCGGCAAGTCAGACCCACCATTGCCACCAGTACCCCATCTTCAGGCACCAGTGGGAGCCCACAGTCCGGGACATCACGTAAGTTCACAATCATTTATTGCATTTTTTTTAACATCACACGGGACATAACAGGGTACCTGAAATATTTGAAGACATTACAGACGCAGTAATGACCCAGCGGCCTACCACACCTCCACCATCTGTTGCGACCATGCACCCTCGCACCCCTGTGAAGTGTGATATAAATTTTATGTTTCAGTATATTGTTAGCTTTGATCTGCAGCACTCTACATGTGTTTTTAAAGATTGCGTTTGTAAACTTTCTGTGTAGAGAGACAGCGGCGGCAACAGGTACCTGCCATTGCCAGCAGCACCACAGCATCCACCACCAGCGGGAGCCCACAGTCCGTGACGTCACGTAAGTTAACAATCATAGATTACAGTTTTTCAACTGCATACGGGACATAAGAGGGTAGCGGAAATATTTGAATACATTACAGACGCAGTAATGACCCAGCGGCCTACCACGCCACCACCAGAGAGCAGACGGCCTCGCACCCCTACACCACCCTCAACACCTCCCTTTCGACACTCCTCTTCCTCCCCCGGGTCCGCGGCATTCTCCCCAGAAGCTAACATACGTAAGTGACCAAAACTGCGAGCGCTTCCCAACGGCGTGTTCCATAGTTAACCAGATCTGTTATTATTTCCTTTTAGCTGCTGCAGCAGAGGCCAGATCGCTGGGATGGGACATTAGCAGCTCTGGTTCTGGCAATGAGGAACCGGCGTCCCTTCTCCGTAAGTATCAAGATAATGCGAGTGGTTTTCTGCTGGATGTCACCATAGACAACCAAAACTGTAAAATATATTAAAATTTACATCGCCCTGTGGTGCCAGACCAAATAGAAATTTACAACACAGAAAATTAGGTCCTGCCCCAGAGGTCGAGATGTATTTTCAGAGGAATCAACGTTGGTTCTCCAACCTCTTCTATCCACAGAAACGGCCACCGTAAGAGAGCTCCTGGCGAGACAATTGCGACTGGAGCGGACAGCAGCGCTCCTGCAGCAGACAGCAGCGCTCCTCCAGAGTCAAGTGGAGCAGCAGGGCGTGACGCTGCGACACCTCTTGGGCAGGAGATAATATTTTTTTTGGTGGGGGGGTTATGTTATATTTTGTTGTAAAATAATTTAAAACCAAGAAGTGTTACAAAAAAAACCAAAAATCTTCGCATTCTTTCTTTAATGTTTACCAAGCTATAAGGGTTAACAGCACCATTGTATAGGCATCACATTTAAAGTTATTTAGAGAGGTTTATATGACAGCAAAGCAAAAAAACAAATTTTTATGTTATACGGCGCGATCCTGCCACGGTACAGCTCCAGAACCATTAAAGTACTGACAGTATTTTTCGCGACAGTCCCTTGCATCGTCTGCCTGTCTGCCAGATCCAAGAGCTTGAAGAGCTGTAAAATTTTCAGGTTGTGTACGCCATTCCCCGGGCACAATATCTCCGGTTCGTGCGTCCACTGCATCAATAAACGAAGGAGGAGAATAGGAGTTCGTATCATGACGTCTCAGGAAATTATGGAGCACACAGCATGCCAAAACCACAATGTCTATAGACGGCAGCTTCAAGTTGATAGCTGTGTGGAACACTCTAAACCGATTTGCCATTATCCCAAAGGCATTTTCAACCACACGACGGGCCCTCGACAACCGGTAATTAAAGATTCTGCGCTCAGGTGTGAGTGTTCTCTGTGCAAATGGCTTCAGCAAATGTGGATGAAGAGGGAAAGCTTCATCAGCGATGAAGACAAAATTTAGGTTTGCTTTTGTGTCTTCATTTAGTGGCAACAGCAGTTCATTGTTCCTCAAGCTTTCCCCAAATGAAGTGTGTTCAAAAACACCACCGTCGGAGACTCGACCATTCATGCCAACATCCACATCGACAAACTCATAGTTTGCATTGACAAGGGCCATGAGGATCACACTGAAATATCCTTTGTAGTTGAAAAAAAATGATCCAGAGTTGGCTGGTTGCGTGATGCGCACATGCTTTCCATCTAATGCACCACCGCAGTTTGGAAACTGCCACAGCTCATCAAAATCGGAAGCAATCCTCTTCCAGTCATCCGCCGTCTTGGGAAACTGCAAGATGAGAAGGAAACATGTACAAATTAGGTCAAATATATTATGCACATACACTCTCATGTGGACATCCTACAGTGATTGAGGCGCAGTATGGATTAGTATAACAAAGTCAACAACACAGAGTATGCAGGCAGCCATTTTTTTACAGATGGCTTCGGTGACTCAGAGGGGGTGCTAAACAATATATCTAAATAATAGAATCAATAAAATTACGTTGGGAGCAGCAAATAAAAAAGGGTGGCGCAGGGTTGGAGCAGCACATATCAGAATGGAGCCGCAAAATGGTAGCAGCACATGTCAGAATGGAGGCGCAGGATCACAGCAGCACATGTCTGAATGGGGGCGCAGGATGGGAGCAGCACATGATAGGATGTAGAACATATACCTATAGAAATGCTCGCCATCAGGGCGTAGAACTGGTTCAATAGCTAGTATAATATATCGACATAACACAGCAGCCAAAAAAATATAGTAGTACCTCCATATAATGCCTTAAGCTCTGCACAATGGCCTCGCATGTCTCCGGAATCACAACGCTCAGGAAAGGTCTGGAAACAGCTGCGGAAAACTGCAAATCCTGAAGAGACCTTCCTGTTGCCAGGAACCGCAGTGTCACCGCCAACCTTTCCTCCACGGGCACGGCTGCACGCATCGGCGTATCACACCTTTGTATGAGTGGCGTAACAGCAGACAGTATTATTTTGAAGGATTCCTCGGACATCCGAAGGTAGTTTCGGAAATCTTGAGGGTTATTGTCACGTAACTCTCTTATGAGACCCATGTGTGACAATGTGGATCTTTTCTGCAGCCAGCTCCGGGTCCACATGCGACGTTTTCGTTTAGGACGTCTCTCCTCTTGGAGACGTGCTGCCTCAAACACCAGGGCAGCAGCAACAACAGAACTCTCATCGGAAGTGAGCATAGTTCCTAAAAAGAAAACAAACGTACAATAAATACACGTGCTTACAAAACAATTTTCTGACCATTGATCTAATAACTATATATGTTACTACTGGTATTAAATGGGGCAGTCAACCATCTCGATCTGTAAAAGGATTAATTAATTGGGCCACGCTACAGCTGTGTACCTGAGGTTCTCAGGCCTACTCAAAGGAACAATCAACCACACTCCAACGTTTATCCCCGTTGAAGCGCAACATATGCTACGCTGTAGCGTTATACATACCTTTAGCGGTAAAAGTCTAGTAGTTAAAAGTCCAGGGAATCCAGCGAATTTAGTTCTGTTTACAGCACGTGCTAGAGAGAAATGAATAGCGCGCTCGAGAGCTCCGGTTTTATCCGCTGGGAACAATAGTCCTTTGTCGAATGAGCGCACAGTATTGTACCGCCCAATCAGCACACGGGAGGTGGAGAATTCAGCGCTCCTACGTAGCCAGCTCCTCCGCCCTTTACATCGTATACAATATCGTGCACACCTTTGTCACACCATGCGATCATGCCGCCACAGCGGGACACTAGACGACGAAAGAAAGTTTCAAACGATGTGCTACGACGTACGATTCACAGCGGGGTCCCTGATCGCAGGAGCGTGTCACACGCTGCGATATCGTACCTATATCGCTCGAACGTCACAAATCGTGCCGTCGTAGCGATCAAAATTGCACTGTGTGACGGTACCTTTAAACATATTGTGATAAGAGACAGCTTCCTTAGGTGTCTGTACAACACAGCTAGCTCCCGAGCTGAATGCAGTCCATACAACTAGTGTGCTCATCTGCCACCCATGTCACAAAAGTCTTAAAAGTGAATTTAAGTCTAAAAAGGTGAAAAATATGATTATTTCATCAAGAAGGGGCGCCACATACAGAAATCTATACTTACAACCTTGGCTGTTATAAATGAGGTTTTAGATTGGTTGACTGAGGAATGCTCTGCCACACTAAATGCATATGGGTATGAAAATCATCAAGATCCGCAGCTGGCATCTCCCTTTGCAAATGTAGATCAACTAAGTCCCAGATGTACTCGATGGGCGAAAAGTACAAAGACACTTCAGGCCATGGCAGCATATAAAATGCAACACGCGGCAAGGTGTTGTGTTGAAAAATGTCTCCTGGGGCACTTTGAAAAAATGGATGTATCACAGGTTCCATGACAAAAACTGAGCTATCAGTATATCTAGAATGAAGACTATAAGGGTCCAGCTACAGTAGATTATTCTAACAAATGAAAGCAGGACCAGTCAGATGTTTTCTCGTTAAGACCACTCCATGACGTTGCCCACATTGTCTACTCATCTCCAGCTATCACTACATCCAAGACAAAGAGAAGAGGATAGACCTTCCTTCCAGCCTCCATTAACGTCTTGCTTTGCATCATAACAACCTTTGGGAGAAGTGTCATGAGGTCAATGGAACAGGTTAATTCTGGTGTGTCCATTCTCAGTGATTATGCACATTGATAAGTGATAGGATATTAAAGGTGTAGTATTCTGGCTTTACTTTACTTTGCAATATGGAATCAAGAGCGATTGATGATATTTACTGAATTGATACCTGTTGGGTGAATGCAAGACCGGCATGTGTCTTGCACCTGTCCTACTCTAAAGAACAGGATAGATGTCTGCTGTTAGTGCACATGACCCGGTGGATGCCAGTATACATGGCAACATCAGGCCCACTCACCTCTGAAGATGGAAGTGAAAAGAGTCAGAATACCCCATTAAAGAGTGATTCCCTTGTGGGACAGTTATGGCACATCAATAGTATCCCACCGGTGCAACCAAGACTCTATCTAAACATTAGTGTCCTGCAAGACACATTCAGGAATAGAGTGGTGGTCAGGCATTCAAGGCGCTTCCCAGTTACCTCAAGGTCACTAGGAAGTCAGTGACGAAGAGCGGATTTCCATTCCATCAAGAGAAAATGTAATATAAAAGTACAGACTAATAAGCCACGAGTGAGAAAAAGAAGATTATCATTAAACTCCCATATGTATAATAAGCCAGATAAGCCTTAGAAAGGGAGCATCGGGAGAGTCCATAAAAGCCTGCATGCGGAACACTACTCTAACCCGTAGAAAACATAAAAGCCCTATTGCTGCCAGTGATATTAATAAAAGTCGTTGGGATGAATTGTATATTACTGTCCAACCCAAGGATATACCCCACATCCCTGTTAACCAGTCAAAATCATAGGAAACAGTTAAAATGAAGAGTAAATGGAGCCATCTTGAATATCCATAAAATTCAGTGAGCTTCACAATGCTCCATACTGTGTGCACATAGAAGTGACAGTGGATGCTTAAGGAAATAATGGCGAAGTACAAGAAGGAGCTGTGGGAGTTAATGTCCCACAAATGCATAGAAACACAATGAAGCATTAAATAAGTAATTAAAAAAAGAACAAAAGACCGGTTTCCTGAAAACTCTCATAAAACAATGTCACTAATTAGTTTTCTTAAATTAGCTTACCACTCCATATAGTCACTGGGACAAAATGCATTAAGTAGCAGCCATAATTCTAGGCTGTCGTTATGTCAGCTTTTAGCTGTGCATTAAATGCAGACACTCAGCCTATAGATCTGTTCTGAATGAAGCATGGCCGAGAGGTCTCTTTTAAATTGACAGCCTGGCTTGTGTAAGGAAGAATTTAAAGCATATTTCTCAGAAGGCTAATACCGTTCTTGAGTGGTCAGAAGTAAGTGAATTGCTGCATACTTGAGTCTTATATTGTTGATAAAGCCTATATTCATATTGAAGTATTGGTCGGATTTACTGGAAATAACATAGTGCAAAAAACATTTCTGCTACGTATATTATTTGTTATAGTTAGAGCCCGCTATACAATGGCGGAGCATGCTGGCACATAATCCTCAGCCCTGAAAGCTTCATTCTTTCTACATTTCGCATTGTTTTATTCATAGATATAATAAAATACTCAACAACTTCATCTTTAAAATATAATAAAATTATATTCATATCTTCTGATCTTTCCTTTCCCAGCTGTAGATATATCGTATATACTCGAGTATAAGCAGAGATTTTCAGCCCATTTTTTGGGCTGAAAGTCCCCCTCTCGGCTTATACTCGAGTCATATACCGGGAGGTCGGCAGGGAAGGGGGAGCGGGGGCTGTGTAGTTATACTTACCTGCTGCGGCGCGGTCCCTGCAGTCCCTGGCTTCCCCGGCGCTGCAGATTCTTCCTGTACTGAGTGGTCACATGGCACCGCTCATTACAGAAATGAATAGGCGGCTCCACCTCCCATAGGGGAGGAGCCGCATATTCATTGCTGTAAATGATCGGTAACTGTGACCGCTCAATACAGGAAGAAGCTGCAGCGCCGGGGAAGCCAGGGACTGCAGGGACCGCGCCGCAGCAGGTTAGGGGAGCGCAGCGCTGCGCTATATTTACCTGCTCCTCGCTCCGGTGCGGCTCCGTCTCCAGCGTCCTCTAGCAGTGACGCTCAGGTTAGAGGGCGCGGTGACGTAGTCAGTGCGCGCCCTCTGCTGAGCGTCAGTGCTGGAGACGGAGCCCTACGAGGAGCAGGTAAATATTGAAAGCGCCGGCGTCCTGAGCAAGAGAGGTGAGTATGTGATTTTTTTTTTTTTTATTCCAGCACCAGCAACATTCTATATGGCACAGCATTATATATGGAGCATCTATGGGGCCATAATCAACGGTGCAGAGCATTCTATATAGGGCACAGCTTTATAAGGAGCATCTATGGGGCCATAATCAACGGTGCAGAGCAATATATATGGGGCACAGCTTTATAAGGAGCATCTATGGGGCCATAATCAACGGTGCAGAGCAATATATATATGGCACAGCTTTATAAGGAGCATCTATGGGGCCATAATGAACGGTGCAGAGCATTCCATATGGCACAGCTTTATGTGGAGCATCTAAGGTGCCATAATGAACAGTGCAGAGCATTGTATATAGCACAGTTGTATATGGAGCATCTATGGGGCAATAATGAACGGTATGGAGCATTATATGTGGCACAGCTTTATATGGAGCATCTATGGGGCAATAATGAACGGTATGGAGCATCTATTTTTATTTTTGAAATTTACCAGTAGCTGCTGCATTTCCTACCCTAGGCTTATACTCGAGTCAATAAGTTTTCCCAGTTTTTTGTGGCAAAATTAGGGGGGTCGGCTTATACTCGGGTCGGCTTATACTCGAGTATATACGGGTATATCAGATGTATTTAGAAATGTTTCCATATTTTGGATGTTTAAATATTCTTGTTTACTTTAAAAAAATCTTGATTGTCTATCTGCCATCCCTAATATCATGTCTCCCTCTATCTAAAACTGAATCTGTCAAAAATTGAGCCCCTTTTGCTCCCCCTCTAGAAACCTACCTAAACAAGAAATTTACATTTTCGTGTGTGGTTCTTCCATAACTCTTCCATGTCTACAAAGTATCATGCTCGTTATCTTTGGGTTATATTTGATTCAGATCTGTCATCCATTCCCTATATCCGATCATTCACTCATTCATGTCACCTACACATCAAAAACATCTCTAGAATTTGACCTTTTCTTACCTTTGACGCAGCAATAACTCTCACTGCCAATCTGATTCATTCTTGTCTGGACTACTGCAACTCTCTACTAATCGGTCTCCGTCTTAATAATCTATGTCCTTCTACAATCTACCCTGAATGCAGCAGCCAGGAAAATATTTATTTCCAAATACTACACCAATGCCTCTATCCTGTGCCAGTCTTTGCACTGGTTGCTCATCCGCTAGAAATCCAATATCTGCATCTCCATAGATCTCTTCTCTCATCTCCGTCTACCACCCTAACACTCCTCTCTGTTCTGCTAATCAACAAAGACTAACATTCAAACCTCCCATTTTGTCTTCCGGACTTCTTTCCTGCTACATTAGTTTTCTGGAATACGCTACCCCAGACAATCCAGTTAGTATCCACAGTTTCAAGCGTGCCCTAAAAACTCATTTCTTTAGAATGGCCTATCGCCTCACCTCAGTAATCTATCTCCTGTTCTCTCTTCCACGCACTCAGTAGCACTTTGTATCTGTACACGACACATACTAACTGATAACATGTTCATGCAGTGTTATTTGAATGTCCCTATTTATTATACTGATGGGTAGGTGTCACATGACAAGCACTTTATTTTTACCTTTTGTGACCTCCCTATTTTCTCATAGATTGTAAACTTGTGAGCAGGGCCCTCTCCTGTGAGGGTCCTCTCTCCTTGTGAGAGGAGTCTCTTGGTATCGGTTGAACTATGTGTTACTCTGTAATATCTTATCTTGTTGGTACAAGTTCCCTCTAAATAGTAAAGTGCTGGAGAATATGTTGACATTATAGAAATAAAGAATATTATTACTATTCAGTAAATATGTTACTTTGCTTCGATTTTTAGCCTTTCTTGGTGTGATGTTTGCCAGTACTAATGTGTTGCCAACATCTGCCTACAGATTCCAGGTGCCATGCACAAAACACAGGACTGATCTTAGGATGAAAGTCAACTTGTGTTTTACTCTTTGATGCAGCCATTCTATGTGATTGAACTTACATCCAGACATACATCAGCAGGTGTTTGCTTGCTTATTTAGGCAAACGAAGACAGAAGCTAATGCCAAATGGTAATTCCCTCATCCAGACAACCAGCAACAGGCATGCTTTATCCCTTGTTTGGACTATCAGGCCCAATTGTTACATTATCCAGCTACAGCTACATAGATTTACTTAGGTGAATGATTCACGTATACTTCTATCCATACATTCACACAGGTACTCTGACAATTGTTTAAGCACTCATTCCTGCTTGCTGGCATTCTCTCGTGATTGTAAGGGGGTTGAAAATCAGTTGACTGTTATTATATTGGACACTGCTGTTCAGGATAGAACTTGAGTTGAAAAAATGATTCTCTACTATAGTTGGTCACCTTGGACAACATTGTGTTGTGCATATTATCCTTTTTTGTTTTTAGCACTAGGGGTGATGGTTGAGTTCAATGAAGATGTGTAACTAGTTAAAGCCCTGAAGGTGCATGTGATGGTTGGGTCAGAAGGTAGAGTTTGAGTTTGAATAGGAGAACTCTGCAACTCTTTGGTGACAGAAGTTTCATTAGTTTCTGTTATCCCACCAGTAGAGGACATTTTAAGAGTATACAGAAGCGAAAGTTGATTGAGAATCTGTTGTAGAAAAGAGTTGACCTCCCAGGGAGGAAAATGACCACCAAAGAGATAAAGTATCAGTTTCTATAATAGTAGATGATGGACCAAAAGATAATCGGAAGATCAAAAAAGCTTGTGAGTAACACGCCACTGCAGGATAGGCTGCTGACAAAACTATAGCAGAGGAACTGCGGTGAGAAGCATCCACAGTGTGTATCTTAGGAAGAAGAGGGAGACAAACTCCATGAAGCTGTGGGTGAAGTAGAAGCCAAGCAACTAGTGAGGCCCTGAAATGAGTGTTGATGCAAGATCTGCTCTATAAAAAAAGAATATAAAGAGTAAAGATCTTGTTTCTTTGAGTGTAACTTGTTGAGACCTATCTTGTCCATACTGTCCCTAAATGGGGATCCATCACTATGCAGGTTTGTAAATCCTGATACTCCTAAAGAGTAGAGATGAGTGGATTTATCTGTAGAGGATTGATTTCGAGTAGAATTTTCTTAAATTTGCAGTTTTATGCTATTTTAAATATTTTGAGATTTGAGTTGCCATGCAGACCTCCCCATAATACCCTGCAGCTATGACACCCTACGGAGTATAATACCTTGTACAGTGATGGTCAGTACCTGGACCATCATGGATCAGTGGTTCCTAGTGGAGCACAGATTGTATAACAGAGTCATTTTCCATCTCCAGAGTCACTGGGTAAGTCTTTCTCTCCTGTAGAGTGTAAGCTCTTATGATCAACAAGGTCATCACTCTCTTCTCTCTACCACATTTATTTTCCAAGCAATCTCCAGGTTCCCAATTTTGAGATTTGATCAAATGTATTTTCCTCAAATCAAAACTTTTTTTTTTTACAAAATTTGACAAAATTTCAAAAGATCCACAAATCTCATCTCCCATACATTTGCTCCGTCATTTTCAATTATATTGATTTATCCACTTACTCTTACACATGAAGATATCCATCCATGCAGTTACCTCGCACCAGGACATCTATCCATGCTCTCACTCATAGACAGGAACATTCATATGCACAAACTCATGCACATAGACATTCATTCACACACTGGAGTGCACCAACCTATGTGTTCATTGCCACACTCATTCATCTTCATGTGTAAATGATCATTTATCTAGTACTCGCCATTCTGATGAGGCTTCCTCATTCAGTCAGACTGCCAGCCCGGTCTTCTCTTCTCCATAATAGCCATTGCAGAAGTATATGAAGCACTGTGCAAACTCCGAACTATACGTTCACTCCTTGTTTTCCCCAATGGGATGAGCACCACAGTCAGGGCCGGCTCCAGGTTTTTGAGGGCCCCGGGCAAAAGTGTCTCAGTGGCCCTGCCCCCTTTAACACATACCACAATTCATAATGCACAGATACTGCAGAGAAATATAGGTATAGTACAATGCCAGACTTCACTTCTTACATGAGTCATAGCTATTGTAAATTCTACAATACCATACAGCAAAGGGGCTTTATATAAGTCAACCGCTTAAATGGCTGATCTTGCTGCAAAGAAAAAACTGCATACATTGAATATGACAATTTTTTTAATGGAAAACTTTTCAAAGTAAATATTAGAAAGTATTAACATAGAACATTTGTAAAAGTGCAAAATGGGTTGCAACATCATAACACATCAGTATTCATTGTCCCATTGTTTTGAATTCACTGTTGATTTGTAGTGCTTATGACTGACCTCAATAAGTGACGTGCAAAAATGCAGCTTCAGAGCTATAAAACAAGAAAACAAAAAAAAATAGACCAGTAGTGCAATTCGGTGGCAAACCAAAGATTTAATTTGAAAATTGCTAAAAAGCTTTTCCCCTGGTAAGTCATCCGGCCTTTAAATTAGCTGCAGAGGTTAATTATATGCTAGTATATGGGTTGCTGAAGGGTCACCGGCGCATAATGGGGCAGTACTGGGTCATGTGTCCTCACACCGCAGAGATCACCGCTCAGTTCTCAGCCTAAGGTGAGGACTCCCTCCCTCATCCATAACGGGAAGTTTCCACACTGTCAGCCTCCCCTCACGCTCCTCTTACAGGGGACTGGAGAAACGTCCTCTCTGAAGATCCTCCGGTTATCCTGCCTGAGGACCAGTCGCCTCCAAATGATGTCACGGTATATTGCTCATATGGAGTGTCAGGCTGTGGCTGTTGTCTAGGTAACAGGTGTATGATAGCGTCATGGTATCAGAGTAGGTCACGTACGGCAGGCGGAGCGTATAGCTCCACAATTCCCTGCGGCATGTTCCGTGTTGCATTCTGGCCTTCTGGGAACTGTAGTTTGATAACTGCTGAACTGTTCATTCCAGGTGTGTGTGGCAGAGACAAACAGTCACCGCGTAGGCTGCACTGTGCTGTATCCCAGACAGCGTGAGTGGGCCCCCCTGTTTCACGAGGGCCCTGGCACTTGCCCGGGTTGCGCCGGGTGCTGACGCCGGCCCTGACTACAGTACCACTGTCATCGGTGATAAAAGCCATCCCACCAGCCTCAAGGTGTACCAAAGTTCGGGATGGTCCTAACCTCTAGTATTAAAACCTTACAATGTTAAGGGCTGAGCAGGGCTGGGTCCCAAACATGGACACACAGCATATGGAAAGCTATATAAATATAATGTTCAGCTCAAAGGAATGGAGGCCACAACCATACCTGCACTAAATGCAGAAACTAAACCAAAAACAATGAACTAGAGAATAATTTGGTACACATGAAAAATAAGAGCATGTTCACATTGGCCATTAATCGGACAAAACCTAAGACAGAAACAAAATGAACGTACACATTGTTGTAAGTAAATAAGTAAAAGCAATAATGCATACCAGGTCCTGATCAGCTCTTATTCACACTGACATCACTATGTCGCATGGTAAGGTTGACACTGGTGGGATGGCTTATATGCTCTTTTTTTCAAAACTGGTGTTTACTAAGTACCCTATTTATTTCTATGCACTACTGTTTTTAGTTTTTGTTTTTACTTACAGCAGAGTAAGTACTTTTTTGTCTGTTTGACCCCAAACAGAAATGGATGGAAACAAAATGCTGTAGAGTGCTGAAGTGGCCAGCAAATGAGTATGGATCTAAAACCCATTGAACACCTGTGTAGAGATCTTAAAATTGCTGTGAGGAGAAGGTACTTTTCAAATATGAGTGACCTGGAACAGTTTGCAAATGAAGCAGTTTGGTCCAAAATTCCAGTTGAGAGGCATAGGGCACTTGTTAATGGTTATAGGAAGTGATTGATTGCAGTTATTTTGTCCAAAGGGTGTGCAACCAAATATTAACCGCTTTACCACTTTGGACCTATAGGTACGTCCAAGGTGGGCTCCCCCTGTTTGCTGCGGGCTCTGACGGTATTTAAATAATGTAAAAAAATATGAAAGTTCAAATAATCCCCCATTCAAAAACAAACAATTAAAAAATGCACTTTTTTGCTACTTTCAGAATCACCTGATTTGTCAATATATAAAAAGAACAAATCAGATTGGTAAACAGTGTAATGAGAGAAAAATTAAATGCCAGAACTCTTTTCTGGTCGCCACAACATTGCATTAAAATGCAATCACGGGTGATCAAAAGATCGTAGCTACACCAAAATGGTATCAATAAAAACGTCATCTCAGCACGCCAAAAAATAAGCCCTTACCCAACCCAAGATCACAAAAAATAAAGATGCTATTGTTTTTTATTTTTTGGGGGAGAAACTTTGGATTTGTTTTTACAACTTAGATAAAAAAAGAACATGTACATGTTTGGAATCTACGAACTCATAATAACCTGGAGAATCATAACGGCAGGTCAGTTTTAGAATTTAGTGAACATGGTAAAAAAAAAAGAAAAAAAACAAAAAAAAAAACAATTATGGAATTGCACTTTTTTGCAGTTTCACCAAATTTTTTATTTTTTTCCCGTTTACAGTACACTCTATAGCAAAACCAATGGAGTCGTTCAAAAGTACAACTTGTTCCACAAAAAAAACCCCTTATATGGCCGTATTGACGAAAACATAAAAAGTTATGGCTCTGTGAAGAAGGGGAACAAAAAATTGAAACTCAAAAATGGAAAAACCCAAGGTTGGGAAGGGGTTTAATTTGAGGGTGCCAACGTTTTTGTGTTGTTCCAATTTGTACAAAGGAAATAAACATGTGTATAACAAAAAATGTCTAATATCAGTAATTTTCTGTTAGAAATGTTTCATTTTCTGGAACAATTTCAAGAGTGCCAACTCTTTCGGTCATTACTGTAAATAAAGCTCTGGATTATAATACCGACTGTAGCTCAAATTCAATCTAAGTTAAAGGGAGGCTAACAGGTCCCCCATGCCCTCCAACCCACCACCATTGGTATATTCCCTTCTAAGTATTATCATGCTGCACAAGTCCTTTATACAGTTTGACATATAAACAGATACTTAAAAAAAGTCTTAATACAATCTGTTTTTGACAAGTCGATGGTGCATTTGTTTCCCGCACTAGTCATCACACTCAGTCTGTTAGCGCGCCCCTGTGAGCATGATAACATGATTTGCATGAGCTGGCATCATCTCGTGCTCTCTGCAAATCTCACTCATGTGCGTGACTTTCCTGCCTACATGTCATTGTGCCTCTGAAGCCGAATGTCCGCTTCCCGGCTTCAAATGCATATGGTGAATGTCCTGAACAGATTATGATGGCTGATGGAGCCGAAGAATGTCTGCTGGAACAGAGCTTGTTTGCTTCCTTACATGTGCAGTGCACCCCTGAAGTTGGGGAGCTTACACCAGGTTTCAGAGGCAAAATGACTTGTAGGCAAGTAAGTCGCCCACATGCGCATGAGAGCAGACAATGACGCCGACTCTTGCAAATCATATTATCGTCGACTAGTCTAGAGAAACAAACACGCCATCAACTAGTCAAAAGGGAATTTGCATATTAAAAATGGAGTATAACAGACTTTTTTAAAAGCATGAATCAGTATTAATGGCTTGATAAGCTGTGTATTTAGAAAGGAATAAACAAATGTTGGGTTGGAGGGCATTGGGGACTTGTTATGTTCCCTTTAAGTGTTAATATGTGTTTGCTAGTTGATGAAACGTGAACCAATGAGCATCTGATCCCCCATCCAATGCTTATTTAGTTCAAGGAAATTTACCAAAACGCATTGTGGATAAACTCGCCCACCATTCCATGCTACCACGCCAGCAACTCCCAACACACAAGGGACCATTAACATAATAACTGCTTGATAAAAACACGCGCTCATAGTAGAAACTAATTATTAAAAGCTCAGACAGGTTTAAGATGTGGCCGGGCGCTTCTCCGTAAACCCTCAAGCGAGGCTTATTTGGTATTCTAAGAGCTTTGTTAACGCAAGCAAGAGATGTCGTATGCCGACGATGGAAGCTAGGACAGGAATGATGTTTGCTTGGTGCCACTTAGATATAAAGTATATAGGTCATGATAGAACAAAAGAAGGATTCAGGGGCATTTATTTCCCTTTATATTACACTGGCTAATGTGTATATAATGTACCTCATGACAAGGGGGTGGAAGGGAGTTGTGGAATTGAAGGGAAACAAACTGATATTTTTAGAAGCAGATAATGAATAGAAGCATTAGTGGGAACAAGGACAAAAGGAAGACATTTTCTATTGAAGAGTCACATGCAATCTAATAAAATCCTCCATTCTAAACTGTTAATACTGTACATTAGCATCTGTAAGCTGCAGCTGATTCTTCTAGTTAACCAAAAAGGGAAAAAGTGAGGGCAGGAGAAAGCTGAAAATAACTATACACCGCAGATAAGGGATGCAGTAATGTTGCCGTTCAAATAGTTCAAAGTATTGGAATAGTTACAGAGATTTCCAAAAGAAATATTCTCATGGAAGATACTAGAGAAAATTCTGCCCGGCTTTATACCTGTTCTTTGCCCTTAAATAAAACTTGTCACTTGCAGTCTGATGCGTAGACAGCTTGTTTCAGAACAGTAATAGCCGAAAAGATTGACATATAGTTTTATGGAAAAAGATTCAGTAAAAATTGAATTTTATTGAAACTCCAGCTTTGTGTGTGCTTATGAGTCCAATAAGTGGTCCTATCAGCGATTGACTGCCTTTCTTGCGTACAATTCTTACGGAGATAACTGTCAATCATTGAGTAAAACCGCCCACTGGACTCTCAGAGAATGAGTAGAAATGAAATAAAACACTACAAGTTACATTAAACCCAACAAAACTTCTGTAAAACTATGTTACGACTAGAGTTGAGCGAATAAGTTCAGAAATGACCACCGAATGTGAATTTGCCATATTTGTGCTATATTGGTACCCTATTTGTGCTAAACAACATATTTGCTCATTTCTTTTCCCAATGACTCCAATGATGTTCGGCTATGTTTGATGAATATTTCAGAAACCATGTTCACCGCCAAACGTAATCCGCACCAAATATTGAAAAATTCCGCTCAACTCTAATAACGTCCTTTAAACCCTTCATGACCAGACGTATTTCCATTTTTGCATTTTCATTTTTCGCTTCCCTTCTTCCCAGAGCCATAACTTTTTATTTTTCTATCAATATGGCCATGTGAGGGCTTGTTTTTTGCTGGACAAGTTGCAGTTTTGAATGACATTAGTTTTAACATATCGTGCATTGGAAAACATTAAAAGAATTCCAAGTGCGGTGAAATTGCAAAAAAAAGTGAAATTTTACAGTTGCTTTTTGTTTTTTTACCATATTAACGAAATGCTAAAACTGACCTGCCATTATGATTCTACAGGTCATTACAAGATCATAGACACCAAACAAGTCTAGGTTCTTTTTTCATTTAAGTAGCGAAAAAAATCCTAAATTTTGTAAAAAAAATGACGCCATTTTCTGAGACCTATAGCGTCGCCATTTTTCATGATCTGGGGCTGGGTGAGGGCTTATTTGTTGAGCGCTGAGCTGACTTTTTTTTAATACGATATGATATGATCTTTTGATCACCCGTCATTGCATTTTATTGCAATGTAGCGGCGACCAATAAATGTAATTGTGACGGGGTGTACGGCAGAGCAAGAAGGGACAACAGGCCGAGGGATGATTCAACAGATTTATTATCAAGAACGCTGGAACAACACATGCAGGTAGATCTACAGAGTCCACAATTAGTCCAATGGAACAGGTTCGGGGGCACCGCCCGATAATCCTTGTGCCAGGTAACAAAGCAATAGTCCACAATTAGTCCAAGGGATCCCAAAACAATCTCACAAACGACGAGATATGTCCTCAGCTCAAGTCTCGCCCAGTTCGCTTCCACAGTCCCAGATGGGCGTGGGGTCTTGCCTCAGCTAAGAATCCCCACTCCTTCTCCTTCAAGGATCAACTCACATCTGATCTCAAATTAAGAATGGATTGTCTGAGCTCCTGGGATCCGCCCATGAAGGGGGTAGGGGTTACACCTTCTATTCAATGGTTGGGTCCACCAGAAGATTCTAGACTGGTGGGCTCCAGGCAGTCTAGGTAATATGTACATTTGACTAGCCATCTGCTGTGAGGAAGAATGGCTATTCCTCCACTAGTGATGTTGACAAAGCTTAATTACATTAGAGCTTAGGGCTGCAAGTATTGGGGGAAGGAGACATTGTTACAGGTGAACTCCCAGCCAAGAAAATACATAAATTACAGCTAATAGAAACCAGAGAACAGTTACATACATCAAATGGCATATTATTCAAATACAGGACAGGGCAAAAGTACATATCATGACAATCCCTTCCCCTCCCAATTTGTGTGCGTACCAGGGACCTCTACAGGTCGCTGGTTAAGTACACACAGGCAGAGCGTAACTTACATGTGGCTTCATGCAGCCACGAATTGGCATCGTAGCTCTCCCACATCATTGCCCAGGAGAACATTTGCAGGCAGACCACCCATCACCCCAACCACACATCGCCTGACCCCAAAACCAAAGTTCAGATCCACAGTGGCTGTGGGAATAGTCCTCCATTGTCCACCAGCCAGTTCAATGACAATCCCAGGTCCTCGATGGATTGCCTCAGGCCGAACCACTCGGGGATCAGCCAGTGTGAGGAAAGCCCCTGAGTCACAAAATCCAATAAGTCTCTGTCCATCCAGCACGACCTCCTGCAAGTGCTTACCTCGATGAGCAGAAGTCGTCATAGCTGCGGGTCGCACACCATAAACTCCTAGTGGTGCAACATGGGTGGGTGAGGCACTAGGCCAGTCCTCACGTAGTGGTGACTAGTGTTGAGCATTCCGATACCGCAAGTATTGGGTATCGGCCGATATTTGCGGTATCGGAATTCCGATACCGAGATCCGATATTTTTGTGATATCGGGTATCGGTATCGAATCAATAGGGATGTGGAAAATAAAGAATTAAAATAAAAAATATTGATATGCTCACCTCTCCGGCGGCCCCTGGACTTCACGCTGCTATCCGGGAGGCTTCTTTGTTTAAAAAGCGCGCCTTTCGGACCGGTGAATGACGTCCTGGCTTCTGATTGGTCGCGTGCCGCCCATGTGACCGGCACGCGACCAATCAGAGGCCGCGACGTCATTCGCAGGTCCTCAATTCCTAGAATTAGCAGTTTTGGGAATGAGAATGACGTCGCGGCTTCTGATTGGCCGCGTGCCGCCCATGTGACCGGCACGCGGCCAATCAGAAGCCGGGACGTCATTCTCATTCACAAAACTGCTAATTCTAGGAATTGAGGACCTGCGAATGACGTCGCGGCCTCTGATTGGTCGCGTGCCGGTCACATGGGCGGCACGCGACCAATCAGAACCTGGGACGTCATTCCCAGGTCCTAAAGGCGCGCATTTTAAACAAAGAAGCCTCCCGGTTAGCAGCGTGAAGTCCAGGGGCCGCCGGAGAGGTGAGCATATCAATATTTTTTATTTTAATTCTTTATTTTACACATCCCTATGGATCCCAGGGCCTGAAGGAGAGTTTCCTCTCCTTCAGACCCTGGGAACCATGAGAATACCTTCCGATACTTGATGTCCCATTGACTTGTATTGGTATCGGATATCGGTATCGGCGATACCCGATATTTTTCGGGTATCGGCCGATACTATCCGATACCGATACTTTCAAGTATCGGACGGTATCGCTCAATACTAGTGGTGACACATCGTCCTCCATGGCACTTGGGTGTACATAATTAATAATACGACTGGGTACAGGATTAATCCTCATTTGAACAGCTGGGAAGGAGGCTTGCAGATGCCCCGGCTGTCCACATCGATAGCATCTCTGCTGGGTCTTACTCCATCCAAGGTGTCCTCTTGGGCGAGGGGTAAGGGAACCTGGAGGTCGGCTTCCACCTGAAGGTGCTGTAGGGGTTTGAGGACGACTTCTCCATGAGCTGGCTGGGCATGAGGCCTGCAGATGCCCCAGATGCCCACAACCATAACACTTGCGCTCTGCTACTTCCTCTCCTCGTCGTATTCCAGAAAACGCAGTAGAAGCAACTGGAGGCACATTTACACGGGTATCAGCATGAGGTGGTGGCTTAGAGGAACGGGGAACAATGGGGACAGAAGAACAGGGGGCCACCGGTGTTGTGGAGCTGGTAGGCCTCTCTCCATCCTCCAACAGAACCCTCCACTGAGGCTTGATGGTGAGAGCCTCATCAGCTAGAGCTGCAGCTTCCTCCACAGTGGCTGGTCTCCTCTCACGCACCCATTCCCGGATCTCAGCAGGGCACTTGAAGTAAAACTGCTCTTTTAGGATAACCTGGAGGAAGGTCTCCCAGGTTAAGGCCTCATCTGCCTCCAGCCAGCGATGACATATTTGTTTGAGTCTGTGGGCATACATCTTGAAAGACACTTCCTCATCACAGGCTAAAGTACGGAACTGAGTCCTGTAAGTGTCTGGGGTAACAGCATAATGTTCTAGAATAGTCCGTTTAATCTCCGCATACTCAAAGTTCCCCTGAGGGTCCATAGCTCTATAGGCTGCGGCAGCTCCACCCTCTAAGAGCCCCACCAGATGTCGGACTCGGTCCCTTTCCGGGACTTCCATTAATCGACACTGATGCTCAAAGTCCTGGAAGAAGCCCTCAATGTCGCCTGCAGCCTCATTAAAGGGCTTGAAGTCTTTGCGGGACACTCTGGGGAGTACCCTCATGGTGGGTGCTGGGGTTACAGTCTGTCTGGAGCTTCTAGTTGCTTCCAAAGCGATCTGCCTCTCCAGCAATGCCATCTCCTGAGCTCTGTCCTCGGCTCTGTGAATGGCCTCCCTCTCCTCGGCTCTGTGAATGGCCTCCCTCTCTCTCTCCTCGGCTCTGTGAATGGCCTCTTTCTTATAGTCTATGGTGGCCTCTTCTCCCAGCAATGCCAACTCCTCCTTGTACCACACAACCCACTGACTTTTTTGGGTATTTACCTCCGGATGCAGTCTTTCCTCCATTTGCTGTGAGGGTCCTTCCTCAGCGTCATCTTGCAGGCGAACTCCTTCCAAAGCCTCAATAAGCTGCTCCTTGGAGAGTCCCTTAAAACGGACTCCTACTTCACGGGCCTTTGATTGTAGGCTCCCCAAAGTCCAGTTCTTGTACTCTGCAGCGTTGGTTCCCGATGTTGGGCCATTGTCCTCCATTCCTTCTGCTCTGATCTGATGTTTTTAATTTTTATCTTGTTACGCCGTTTAGCAGTAAGATTTAATTATTTTTTTTGTATTGATAGATCGGGCGATTCTGAATGCAGCAATACCAACTATGTGTATGCTTGATTTATTTATTGTTTTATTTTGTATGGGATGAAAGGAGGTTGATTTGAACTTTAATATTTTGTTTTCATTTTTTTTTATATTAACCCCTTTACCCCCAAGGGTGGTTTGCACGTTATGGACCGGGCCAATTTTTACAATTCTGACCACTGTCCCTTTATGAGGTTATAACTCTAGAATGCTTCAACGGATCCCGGTGATTCTGACAATGTTTTCTCGAGACATATTGTACTTCATGATAGTAGTAAAATTTCTTTGATATTACCTGCATTTATTTGTGAAAAAAACGGAAATTTGGCGAAAATTTTGAAAATTTCGCAATTTTCCAACTTTGAATTTTTATGCAATTAAATCACAGAGATATGTCACACAAAATACTTAATAAGTAACATTTTCCACATGTCTACTTTACGTCAGCACAATTTAGGAAACAAAAAATTTTTTTGTTAGGGAGTTATAAGGGTTAAAAGTTGACCAGCAATTTCTCATTTTTACAACACCATTTTTTTTTAGGGACCACATCTCATTTGAAGTCATTTTGAGGGGTCTATATGATAGAAAATACCCAAGTGTGACACCATTCTAAAAACTGCACCCCTCAAGGTGCTCAAAACCATATTCAAGAAGTATATTAACCCTTCAGGTGTTTCACAGGAATTTTTGGAATGTTTAAATAAAAATAAACATTTAACTTTTTTTCACAAAAAATTTACTTCAGCTCCAATTTGTTTTATTTTACGAAGGGTAACAGGAGAAAATGGACCCCAAACATTGTTGTACAATTTGTCCTGAGTACGCCGATACCCGACATGTGGGGGTAAACCACTGTTTGGGTGCATGGGAGAGCTCGGAAGGGAAGGAGCGCCGTTTGACTTTTCAATGCAAAATTGACAGGAATTGAGATGGGACGCCATGTTGCGTTTGGAGAGCCACTGATGTGCCTAAACATTGAAACCCCCCACAAGTGACACCATTTTGGAAAGTAGACCCCCTAAGAAACTTATCTAGAGGTGTGGTGAGCACTTTGACCCATTAAGTGCTTCACAGAAGTTTATAATGCAGAACCGTAAAAATAAAAAATCATTTTTTTCACAAAAATTATCTTTTCGCCCCCAATTTTTTTATTTTCCCAAGGGTAAGAGAAGAAATTGGACCCCAAAAAGTTGTTGTACAATTTGTCCTGAGTACGCTGATACCCCATATGTGGGGGTAAACCACTCTTTGGGCGCATGGGAGAGCTCGGAAGGGAAGGAGCGCCGTTTGACTTTTCAATGCAAAATTGACAGGAATTGAGATGGGACGCCATGTTGCATTTGGAGAGCGACTGATGTGCCTAAACATTGAAACCCCACACAACTGACACCATTTTGAAAAGTAGACCCCCTAAGGAACTTATCTAGATGTGTGGTGAGCGCTTTGACCCACCAAGGGCTTCACAGAAGTTTATAATGCAGAGCCGTAAAAATAAAACAAAAATTTTTTCCCACAAAAATTATTTTTTAGCCCCCAGTTTTGTATTTTCCCGAGGGTAAGAGGAGAAATTGGACCCCAAAAGTTGTTGTCCAAATTGTCCTGAGTGCGCTGATACCCCATATGTGGGGGGAACCACCGCTTGGGCACATGGGAGGGATCGGAAGGGAAGGAGCGCCATTTGGAATGCAGACTTAGATGGAATGGTCTGCAGGCGTCACATTGCGTTTGCAGAGCCCCTAATGTACCTAAACAGTAGAAACCCCCCACAAGTGACACCATTTTGGAAAGTAGACCCCCTAAGGAACTTATCTAGATATAATGTGAAAGCTTTGAACCCCCAAGTGTTTCACTACAGTTTATAACGCAGAGCCGCGCAAATAAAAAATATTTTTTTTCCACAAAAATTATTTTTTAGCCCCCAGTTTTGTATTTTTTCAAGGGTAACAGGAGAAATTGGACCCTAAATATTGTTGTCCAATTTGTCCTGAGTACGCTGATACCCCATATGTTGGGGTAAACCCCTGTTTGGGCACACGGGAGCGCTCAGAAAGGAAGGAGCACTGTTTTACTTTTTCAACGCAGAATTGGCTGGAATTGAGATCGGACGCCATGTCGCGTTTGGAGAGCCCCTGATGTGCCTGAACAGTGGAAACCCCCCAATTATAACTGAAACCCTAATCCAAACACACCCCTAACCCTAATCCCAACGGTAACCCTAGCCACACCTCTAACCCAGACACACCCCTAACCCTAATCCCAACCCTATTCCCAACCGTAAATGTAATCCAAACCCTAACCCAAACTTTAGCCCCAACCCCAACTGTAGCCTTAACCCTAGCCCCAACCCTAACCCTAACCCTAGCCCAACCATAACCCTAGCCCTAACCCAAACCCTAGCCCTAACACTAGCCCTAACCCTAACCCTAGCCCAACCCTAGCCCTAGCCCTAACCCTAACCCTAGCCCTAACCCTAGCCCTAGCCCTAACCCTAGCCCTAACCCTAACCCTAGCCTTAACCCTAACCCTAGCCCTAATGGGAGAATGGAAATAAATACATTTTTTAATTTTTCCCTAAGGGGGTGATGAAGGGGGGTTTGATTTACCTTTATAGCGGGTTTTTTAGCGGATTTTTATGATTGGCAGCCGTCACACACTAAAAGACGCTTTTTATTGCAAAAAATATTTTTTGCGTTACCACATTTTGAGAGCTATAATTTTTCCATATTTTGGTCCACAGAGTCATGTGAGGTCTTGTTTTTTGCGGGACGAGTTGACGTTTTTATTGGTAACATTTTCGGGTGCGTGACATTTTTTGATCGCCTTTTATTCCGATTTTTGTGAGGTAGAATGACCAAAAACCAGCTATTCATGAATTTCTTTTGGGGGAGGCGTTTATACCGTTCCGCTTTTGGTAAAATGGATAAAGCAGTTTTATTCTTTGGGTCAGTACGATTACAGCAATACCTCATTTATATCATTTTTTTATGTTTTGGCGCTTTTTTACGATAAAAACTATTTTATAGAAAAAATAATTATTTTTGCATCGCTTTATTCTGAGGACTATAACTTTTTTATTTTTTTTTTGATGATGCTGTATCGCAGCTCGTTTTTTGCGGGACAGGATGACGCTTTCAGCGGTACCATGGTTATTTATATCTGTCTTTTTGATCGCACGTTATTCCACTTTTTGTTCGGTGGTGTGATAATAAAGCGTTGTTTTTTGCCTCGTTTGTTTTTTTTTTTTTCTTGCGGTGTTTACTGAAGGGGTTAACTAGTGATATAGTTTTATAGGTTGGGTCGGTACGGATGCGGCGATACTAAATATGTGTACTTTTATTGTTTTTTTTTTTTTATTTAGATAAAGAAATGAATTTATGGGAATAATATTTTTTTTTTTCATTATTTAGAAAAAATTTTTTTTATTTTTTTTACACGTGTGGAATTTTTTTTTTTTTTTTACTTGGTCCCAGGTGGGGACATCACAGATCGGTGATCTGACAGAGTGCATAGCACTCTGACAGTTTACCGATCTGACTTGCAGCACTGTAGGCTTCACAGTGCCTGCTCTGAGCAGGCTCTGTGAAGCCACCTCCCTCTCTGCAGGACCCGGATGCCGTGGCCATCTTGGATCAGGGCCTGGAGCAGGGAGGGAGGTGAGCAGACCCTCACAGCAACGCGATCACATCGTGTTGCTGCGGGGGGCTCAGGGAAGCCCGCAGGGAGCCCCCTCCCTGTGCGATGCTTCCCTGTACCGCCGGCACATGTTTGATCGCGGTGTGCTGGGGGTTAGTATGCCAGGAGTGGTCCGTGACCACTCCTGGCACATAGTGCCAGATGTCAGCTGCGATAGGCAGCTGACACCCGGCCGCGATCGGCCGCGCTCCCCCCGTGAGCGCGGCCAATCGCGCTGGACGTACTATTCCGTCCTTGGGAAGTAGGGCCCACCCCACATGGATGGAATAGTGCGTCCATTGGCAGAAAGGGGTTAAATACTTTTTGCATTCTTCAATAGTCTCCATGGGAGAATAGAAGCTGCAGTCCTCTGCTACACACAGACAATGATGTGATCACCTGTGTGTAGCAGAAACGCTCACTTGCTATGAGCGCCGACCAGGGTGGGTCTCATGGCAATCTGGCAATGACAACCATAGATATCTGCTGCAGGCCTCTGTTTGTGATGCCAACCCATCGGTAACCTGTGATCATGTGACGGGTTCACCCATGGGCAGGATTAGCAACACACTTCTTTTGTTTAGGATAACACCAGTATCTATCAACTTGAAACCAGGAACTGTACCGCTAGGTATTAGACAATATCCCCTGAGCAGGGAGCAAACAGAAGACATCTCAAACCAGGTGTCTACTTACCTGAAAGCAGGTATTCTAAAACAGAAATAATCCATTTTTCATACACCTCTGTTTCCTATAAAAAAAGATTCAACCCACAGGGCAACCTGTGGTTTAACGCATGGGACTTGATTTAGGAGAAATTAACAAACTAATGATCATAGAAACACACATAGTGCCAAACCCACATACTCTGTTGAATCAAATCCCAAGCAATGCAAAATGCTTCACGGTTAATGATCTTAGCAATGCCTTGTTATCGGTGCCAATTGATGAAGAGAGCCAACTGCTATTTGCCTTCACTCTCAGAGGGAAGCAGTATTGTTGGACGTGATTGCCTCAAGGGGGAGCTACTTTCCCCTTTGTATTTTCTGTGGCAATGCCAGGGATTCTTCTCTCTTGGTACCCTAAAAACAAGGATGTGCAACTGCTTCTGCATGTACATGACTTTGTGATGTATTGTACATAGTCTATTTAGAGTCTTGTGCTTGGGTGCGAGGAAAACACAGAAGACCCAGGTTTGGTTGTGACTTGCTTGTATTACTTCATACAAGTATGCCACAGAGAAAAAGGTTTTCCACAATTGCAAATTCAGAGGCAGGAGACATGGCAGGCGACACAGCAGACCAGAGTAAACCTTAAGTTCAGCATAAGGGCTCATACTCACTTGCGCAAAACTCGGATGAGTCTCGCACGGCAATACCCGGCACTGCTGCCAGCACTCAGGTCGGAGCATGCGGCTGCATAGGAATACATGCAGCCGCACGCTATGCTCCTCTGTGCCAGGTGCAGTGCCGGGTATTGCCGTGCGAGACTCATCTGAGCTTTGCGCAAGTGAGTATGAGCCTTAAGCACAAAACAGGATCGGAGTCTATCTGTCTGTTTCTTCCCTTGCAAATGTTGATTAGCATGCAGCAGGTTTCCAGTGTCCACAAGTATCCCAGAGATCCACAGTAGGAGATGGCTGGAATAATAAGTCCAAGACATCCAGGAGCCAGGTCACAGGCTAACTGCAGACATGATTCAGAAGCACTGATTGAACAGCAGAGGCTGCTTAAAAAGGCAAAAGGCAGAGAACAGGGCGGAAACATAGAAGCTAGAAACTCCATATTGACTCAGGGCAAGGTAGCTGCAGCAGGACAAAGCAAAATGGCCGACCGAAAATCTAGGTTTCAATAACAGAAAATAACATCAGATATAGCAAAGAGACTGAGAACCTTACAGACTTACTGCTGTGCAGCCAGATCAAACAGGTATGTCTAATCGAAACAGCTTCCTTGCCAATTTTCTTGTACCATGAAGGATGTAAGGCTTCAAAAGATGAACTGCAAATAGCAAAGTAAAAGGTTGTTTTCTTAGGCCACTGCATTTCACTTCACATAACACCAGAAAGGAAAAAGGCCATAAGCCAAGCAATTGAGCCCCCGTCAGTCAGTACCCTGAGAATATTCCTAGGGCTGATCAGCTACTGTAAAGAATGGATTCCCTCTGCATCACAAATGATGCAGCCTCTCTTTGATAGATTGTCAATGTGCAACAAAGGTCAGCCATACTGTTATGACCTGGTGGTAAGGACAATAATGGACCTGGTGGTTAAGAGCACACGGAATGACCTCATAGTTACTAATAATATAGGACGAGCTCTGAGACGTGGGAACTCTGCTGACCGCAATCCCTAATCCTATCACACACACTAGAAATAGCCGTGGATTGCTCCTAACGCTCCCTATGCAACTCGACACAGCCTAAGAAACTAGCTAGCCCTAGAGAAAGAAAAATAAAGCCTACCTTGCCTCAGAGAATTTCCCCAAAGGAAAAGGCAGCCCCCCACATATAATGACTGTGAGTAAAGATGAAAATTACAAACACAGAGATGAAATAGATTTAGCAAAGTGAGGCCCGACTTACTGAACAGACAGAGGATAGGAAAGGTAACTTTGCGGTCAGCACAAAAAACTACAAAAAGACCACGCAGAGGGTGCAAAAAGGCCCTCCGCACCGACTCACGGTGCGGAGGCGCTCCCTCTGCATCCCAGAGTTTCCAGCAAGCAAGACAAAAATCAAAATAGCAAGCTGGACAGAAAAATAGCAAACCAGAGAAAAACAAGCAGGAACTTAGCTTCTGCTGGGAAGACAGGTCACAAGAACGATCCAGGAGAGAACTAGACCAATACTGGAACATTGACAGGTGGCATGGAGCAATGATCTAAGTGGAGTTAATAGAGCAGCCAGCTAACGAATTAACCTCGTCACCTGTGGAAGGAAACTCAGAAGCCGCAGCTCCACTCACAACCACCAGAGGAAGCCCATGGACAGAACCAGCCGAAGTACCATTCATGACCACAGGAGGGAGCTTGACAACAGAATTCACAACACCATACCAACTGACCACAGAATCAAAGGAGGGGTTTCAAGGACCTGAAGTAAGCCATTCTCTCAGCTCCAGCACTGGGAATTCCAAAATTATGACCTTCCTTTCCATTTGTACTGTCATGAATCGGGGAAGGAGACATGCTAAATTTGTTAACTCAAGAACACGGGGGGGGGGGGGGGAACACCACCCATTGGGATACTATTCAGCTCAGCTTGATATAGTGGCCAAAGGAGAGCCGACATGCATCAAAACAGTCGCTGCCTGTGCAATGTTGAAAGAACAAATTGCAGACTTGGTGCTAGATAATCCCTGGAAATTCTAGTACCACACTCTTTACAGGAGGTACAAAGTATGAAGTAGCTTAACTTACACCTCCAAATGTCTCCAGAAAAAGGTATACTGTTCTTAACCCAGCCACTTTGATACCAGAAACAGATGATGACAAAGAAATTGAAGCTCAGCATGATTGCTTTGAGATAATGGATGCAGGAACACAGCCACTTATCAATGTACAAGAGACACCAATCCCTAATGCAGATCTAAAGCTCTATGTAGATGGGTCACGGTTTTACCAGGATGGTGTACCTCATGCAGGTTATGCAATAGTTAACCAACATGAGGTGGTAAAAAGTGAAGCTTTACCTTCTCGGATGTCTGCTCAGGAAGCTGAATTGAAAGCATTCGCTGAGCCATGTATAATGGCAGAGCATTTGACTGCGAATATTTGACCAATAGTCGCTACACATTTGGCATTTGCCATGAATACGGCCCCATATGGAAGAGCAGAAAGTTTATTGGTTCTTCTGGTAAACCCATTAAAAATGCAGATTTAGTGGCTCAACTTCTCATAGCACTGAAACTGCCAAAGAAAGTTGCTACAGTCAAAGTGCAAGCTCACCTTATAGAGCGCACTAGCGAAGCTGTAGGTAATAACTGAGCTGACATTGCAGCAAAAGCTGCTGTTTTGTTTCCCCTCCCAGCAGAAATATACACTGTGCAGGGATGGATCTACAACTACTTCAGAGCCTGTAAGATGAGGCCTCTGCACCGGAAAAAAGCACTCAGGTGCTAAAGAAGAGGCTAGACAGCGGACAGTGAGTACTGCCTGCTTAGAGCACTTTTCTCCGTGATGTGTGCTCTCTACTATGGACTGATTCATCAGTCTATGGACTCAATGGTAAGCCAGGTAAAAGCAAATTGGGCTGCACCAGGATTCCATTATGCTGCTGCTAATTTGCCACAGGAATGCATAATCTGTGCATGCCACAATGTCGGACTAACTGTGAAGTTGCCACCAAAGTACACCGCCAGACCATTGTACGTGTTTCAGCGACTCCAAATCGATTTCATACAGCTCCCAAAGGTAGGCACCTATGAAAACGTGTTTGTATGTATCGATTTATTCTCCAACTGGCCAGAAGGTTGGCTGTGTTTCCGGGCTAACAAGTATGGTAGCCAAGAAACTATTGTCAGGAATAGTGTGTAGATTTGGTGCACCAGAGGTAATTGAAAGTGATAGAGGTAGTCACTTTACTTCACAGGTTTGTCAGGAGATCACATGGGCTCTAGGAATTGAGCAGTCATTCCACACTCCATATCATCCGCAGAGTAGCGGTAAGGTGGAAAGATTATATGGTACCTTGAAACTAAAAATCCTAAAGGTAATGGCTGAGACAAGTAAATCATGGACGTGAATGTCTTCCCATTGCACTGTATACTGGTAGGGTCACTCCCAACAAGAAGACAAGTCTAAGTCCGTATGAGATTTTGTTAGGGGGACCTAAAAAAACTGGGTTGTATTTTCCCCAGCAGATGCAGGCCTCTCATTCAAATATGACTATGTAGGAGCAATACAGCAAGTATTACAACAAATTCATAATTGTGAATTGTCTATATTGTCTCTATTCCAGATCCATGTTCCTTGTCAGGCTAGCCTGATCTCAAGCCTGGAGACTGAGTGGTAATACAAAAACACTTGAGGAAAAGCCTGGATTCTCGATTTGAAGGACCCTACTAAGTTCAGCTGACAACACCAACATCAGTTAAGCTGGAAGGAGAACCTATCTGGATCCACGCTTCTCACTGCAAAAGTTTCCACAAGAACTAAAGAAAATGGAATTAGGGAAGTACTATCTGTTTACACTTCTTATATTCATTTTATCAGTAAGCAGGATGATGAAATCCTTGAGCAATGTGATAGTGATATTGTAAGGAGGAAAGCCGACCCTGGTGTGCCTTGTCCGGGACGTGTCCGGAACCATCGGTGCTGTCACCCGAGTTGCAGGGGGGTGAGCTTAGTTCTCTGGATAGACCTTTGAACTTGAGACTGGGGGGTCGTGGAGAATATAAAATGGCATCAGTGCGAGGGAACGAGCAGAGTGGTGGCGGGAAGCTGTAGTGTGCGGAGATCGGCTATGAGTCCTCCCTTGCTGCATAGTCAAGACAGAGTAGGCCCAAGCCTGAGGGGCCCACAGAGGCTTACCGGAGACTATAGGCAGAGACGCTTCCCGGTACCCCTGATAGCTACGACTCCCTTAGCGCCACTGAGCGTGAGTGATTCCTCTTCACGACCCTACCGCAGGGGGCACATTCCGAGATGGGACATCCAGGCCGCAGACCGAGTAGGCTGCCAGACATATCTGCTCCCACATACTTCAGTGCAGTGGCAGCACTTAAAAGAATGGACTGTCACTTCTCCAGCGCATCTCCTCTTGGATCCACAACCCGCAAAGAGAAATCTCAGGACCACCAATGACACCAGGACCTCTTCCAGACCAGGACAACATTGGATACTTCAAGTGTTGAAGCCAGGACGCCACCGCCATTATCACAGAGACTGCTTCTCATCTATGCCAGATTGATAAGTTTTGTACCTTTGAATTCTCCCCAACCCAAACTTACAACTGTCGCCCCTTAATTTACCAAGCATATTTTATTCCTTCTCCCCTCCATTTATCCTCTCCCTGTGTGGAGTAACGCTGTCAAATTAAATTCCTCTGTTAACCCTTGTTCTGCCTCCGACCATTACTGCATCCTGAAACCTGCTTTCACTTGGCGTAGTCGGCAGGATGCAGTCTTCAAGTTCGGAGGGGGCTAACCAAGTGTCTGGAGAACTCCCCAGGTCCAATATCTCCCTAGGAGCTATACTAACTAACTTAGCAAAGTTTAACGGGAACAATACCATGTTGTGGAGCTAGACAGAGAGGCCAAAGATTTGGTGATTTTGAGACCCCTCGACAGCGTGACACGTTTGACAAGGTCCTACATATACTAGAAGAGACACATGAGGACCCCACAGATGTAGGAGAGTTGAGGTCACATCTGTTTAGTTGGATGCAAAGGGAGGGGAGACAGTGAACCAGTACATGGACGTGTTACAGGAGATTCACACCGCTGTGACCAGAAAAGGCGGGTGGGAATAGGCCCCATTGACATGGTACTCCGGGATGAGTTGGTGACTGGACTGTGAGATGCCCTGCTAAAACAGGCTCTATGAGAGCGCTTGAGAGTGAACCCAAACATGATGTTTGCAGAGGTGGGAGGAGAAGCGCAGGCACAATAGCAGGAGCAAGGGTGACAGTGCTGGTGGTGACAGTTCGGAGTGGAGAGGTAGCCGTGGGCTCGGTGACTGAACCAGGTTGGGCTGAAGACCTATGTAGAGAAATCTTAGCCATGAGAGAGGATTTGATGGAAACTAAAAGAAGAGTGTCTTCTTTGAGTGCACCAAGGACTAGAACTCACTCAGAGTCGAGATAGGAAAGAAGAACCGCCTACCTGTTTTCTATGTAGTGAGCTCGGGCATATGGCTTGGGCCTGCCCACAATGGGGATGGCTCCAACAGCGGCATCTGTTAAATTAGGAGGCTCCGAGGCTGGGGGATGCCACCTGGAGCCAGAACAGTCAGTGAGAATAACCAGAAGTTCCACTAATTTAGTTTCAGTGTATTTATTAGTTTGGGCCGAAATTGATGGACAGGCTGTGCGCTGCCTGATAGATACCGGCTCTCAAGTGACCACGATGCCTGAGGCATACTATCAAAGACATTTTCCTGAAGCAATGAGACCTAAATTGGGACAGGAGATAAGATTAACAACTGCCAAGTCTCAGGGGTCGCGTGGATGCAGATCAAAGTCTGCGGGAAAGATCTGGGCCGCAAAGTGGTACACGGGGGTACATGGTCACCCTGGGGATGAATGTGTTGAACTAGTTCAGAAGTGGCTGGTGAACGAGTCCCCGGATGTATTCCTAAGACAGTAGAGCCCACAGATGCCCCAGAGAAAATTATTCCATCAGTTGATTCGATCGTCACAAGCCCAAGAAGCCTCCGGTGAAGGGAGAGTGCTGGCAAAAGCAGTTACCCCAGCTACAAGCAGACTGGAAATACCTCCTGGACAGACTATGCTATCCCTGCCTGTCTGGGCTAACTGGAGCCAGCCATCATGGAGAACTTACCACCAGGGTTATTGGTCGCACAAACGTTAGCTACCGTTTGCGAAGGAAAATTACCAGTACGCTGTTTAAATCTCAGAGAAGAACCGCTCACTCTGTCTCCCAAGAGTGAGATAGCCCATGTTATAGGCATGCCAGAAGAATTGATGCTACCCCAGATCGTCCAGATGACCACAGAAAAGAAGATCCTTGGATTGTAACCATAGAAGCTCTCTCTGCCTCAGAACCGCTACAGCAGCAAGAGGGGCGGAGAATACTTGACCAAATGCGGGCTGAACTTCCCGGGCTTACACCTAGTCAGATACAACAAGTGGAAGTCCTGTTGGGGTGCTATAGGGACGTGTTCGCCCTGCATGAAGATGACTTTGGCTGTACCACCACCATCACCCACGAGATCCCAACGGGGCAAGCGGCACCTATAAGAGAGCGCTATCAACAGATTCACCCACAACTGTATCAGGAAGTGAAGGTGATGCTCTCCCAGATATTACAGAGTGGTGTGATATGGGAAAGCCAGAGTCCATGGGCTGCTCCGATTGTCCTTGTCCAAAAAAAGATGGAACTTTTTAATTTTGCATAGACTACCACAGGTTAAATGCCTGTACTGTTTGAGACTCAAATCCACTGCCCCGAGTAGAAAAGTCTCTCTCCACCCTAGGACACGCAAAGTATTTCTCTACACTGGAGTTGGCGAGTGGCTACTGGCAGGTGCCAATGTTGGAGCACAACCGAACAAAGATGGCCTTCATATTACTAATGGGGCTGTTTCAATTTAACTGAATGCCATTCAAGCCGGCAAATGCTCCTGGAACTTTTCAACAGCTTATGGAGAAGTGTCTGGGGGATCTCACTTTTGAAGCCACACTGATCTATCTGGATGACATAATCGTTTATGCTAGCATGTTTGATGAACATCTGCAATGCTTACAGCATGTACTGAGCCAGCTCCAAGGACATGGCCTAAAGGTAAAGTCTTCCAAATACCACCTGTTCCGTACCTAGATTGAGTACCCAGGGCACATGGTTTCGGCTGAAGGGGTAAAACTGTCCCAAAAGAAGATTGCAGCGGTACAAGAATAGCGTACCATGAAGACAGTAAAGGATGTAAGGACCTTCCTGGGACTAACTGGCTACTACAGATGTTTTGTAAAGAACTTCACACACATCATGAACTCACTGCTGGAACTGTTGAGAGGCGTCTTGTCCAGAGCCAAGAACCGGGAGGTACAATAGGGAAAGCAGCAAGAACAGGCATTCCATACTCTAAAAACTGCCAAACTGCCCTGACTGATGCACCAGTGTTTGCCTACGCCGACTTTTCGCAGCCCTTCAGTCTTCATACGGATGGCAGCCTGCAAGGACTAAGAGCAGTATTGTCACAAATCCAAGATGGAAAAGAACAGGTAATTGGCTTGCATATGCAAGTCGTTTCCTCCATGATTTCGAACGAATCCCTGACAATTACAGCTCCTTCAAGTTGGAGCTACTCTCACTAGTGTGGGCTATGACAGAGAAATTTGCGGAATACTTGGCCAGGTCTGAAGTGCTGGTCCGTACTGACAATAACCCATTGGTTCATCTGGAAAATTCAAGATTAGGGGCCCTAGAGCAATGCTAGGTAGCAAGAATGGCGAAATATCGATATAGAATCACTTACCGTCGAGGAGTCAAAAACACCCATGTCTCAATAACTGCCCAGCAACAACGAGATAGAGACCCTGACCACTGGGGCCCTGCAAATCCTTCAACAGTGGGAGAGACTCTATATGAGAGATGGGCTCCTGTACCAGAAGATCCAGCTACAGAGAGCTTTGTCCGTTGTCTGGCAGGTGGTGATTCCAGAAACCCTGATGCATGAAGTGGCCAGAGATGCCCATGAAAAAGGAACACATTTTGGTCCCGGGAAAACCCTGCACCGGTTACAAAAAACAATTTATCATCCCCTGCTGAAGACGGCGGTTGAAGAGATGTGCCGACAGTGCAGAAACTGTGAGCTGTCCAAACCCCTGAACAGAGAGCTCCTATCCAGATGGTGAAGACCTCAGCCCCGATGGATGTGCAGATGATTGACTATGCAACGATTGGACCAGCTAGTCAAGGATACGAACATTGCCTGGTGATGATGGATCATTTTACTAAATTTGCGGTAGTGACCAAACTAGAGACCAAACTGCAGAGTCAGCAGCTCATGCCAGCTGTAAAAATTTCATTCAGGTATACGGTTGCCCAAAGAAGAGACATTCAGATCACAGAGCCTGCTTTCTGCGGAAAGTGATATAGGAGCTGCATCATTTATATCAGATTGAAAAGTTGTGGACAATCCCTTACCATCCTCAGAGCAACGGGGCCTGTGAACATTTCAACTGCAACCTCATTCAAATGTTAAGGACCTTGGAAGAGGATCATAAGGCCTGTTGACTGGAATTTGTGTCATAGTTGGTGTGGGTATACAATAACAGAGTCCATAACACCACGGGACACACACCTTACTCCCTACTCTTTGGCAGGGCTGGCAAGGATATCACTGAGCTGGAGCTGGACCGAGAGGAGGACTACCCATGGACGGTGTGTCCAATTGGGTGCGAGAACATTGACATCAGTTACAGACTCTTCATCCCCTACTACAGACTAAGTTTCAAGAATTGGAACATGTTGCAGCGGCCCCACTGCAAGGGACAGCTCTACAGGCCGGAGATTGGGTACTGGATAGAGATAAGTGTATGCGAAACAAGCTTGGCTGTTGGTGGGAGGAAACACCACACCGGGTCATATGTTGGGTCTGCCCTGGAGGGCCAGTCTATGAAATTGGACCCGAAGAAGAGGAAGGTGCCCCTTCCCATGTGGTGCATCGAAATATGCTCTGGCTTTGTGTATCCCACAATCCAATTGTAAAAGAAGAAGAAGAGGTGCCTCCACCCAGAAGCCCTCCATTAATTCAGGTCGAGAAAGAGGAATATGCCGAACAATTGCCAGTGGAAGAGAGAAGAACGGACACCTGAGGCTCTTGAGACTCCTGTAGTTCCAGAAAGGACTGTTCTACCTGAATCGGGCATGTCCCTGGCCTTGTCGGTCCAACCAAATCCAACCACCTACCAGGACTCGACAGAGACTCCCAGCTTACATCGTTCGGAACGCTCAACCGCAGGAAGACCCCCTAACCGTTTTGATCAGGAACATTTCATCTGCCGACAATTTGTGCAAGGAATAGGAGAATGCAAACAATTGTTGCAAGAAATCTCGCCCATGTAATGGTGAGCAGTGCACAAAGGAAAGGGGAATGTAAGGAGGAGAGCCGACCCTGGTGTGCCTTGTCCAGGATGAGTCCGGAACCATCAGTGCTGTCACCTGAGTTGCAGGGGGGTGAGCTTAGTTCTCTGGACAGACCTTTGAACTGGAAATCAGGGGCGTGGAGAATATAAAAGGGCGACAGTGCGTGGGAACGAGCAGAGTGGCGGCGGGAATCTGTAGTGTGCGGAGGTTGACTCCCTTGCTGCATAGTCAGGACAGAGTAGGCCCAAGTCTGAGGGGCCTATGGAGACTTACCGGAGACTATAGGCAGAGAAACTTCCTAGTACCCCTGACAGCTCCGACTCCCATAACGCCACTGAGCATGAGTGATTCCTCTTCATGACCCTACCACAGAGGACACACTCCAAGACTGCATAAATAGGCCGCAGACCAAGTACGGCTGCTGGACATATTTGCTCCCGCATACTTCAGTGCAGTGGTGGCGCTTAAAGGAAAGGACTGTCACTTCTCCAGCGTATCTCCTCTTGGCTCCACGACCCGCGAACAGACATCTCAGGACCACCAATGACACCAGGATCCAGGACCTCTTCCAGACCAGGAAACATCGGATTCTTCAAGTGTTCAAGCCAGGATGCCACCGCCATCATCACAGAGACTGTTCCTCATCTACGTCAGATTGCTAAGTTTTATACCTTTGAACTTTCCCCTACCCAATCTTACAACTGTCACCCCTAAGTTTACCAAGCATAGTTTACTTCTTCACCCCTCCATTTATCCTCTCCCTGTGTGGAGTAACGCTGTCAAATTAAATTTCTCTGGTAACCCTTGTTCTGCCTCCGATCGTTACTGCATCCTGAAACCTGCTTTTAATATGTCAAAAAAATTGGACTAATATGTTTGTGAGGCATTGTGATTACATTGCTCAGGCCCAGAACTTGTTCAGTTGTAGTATTTGTTCTCTGTGCCCCTATAGCAGCTCAAACTGTGCCTGACTTTGTTACTCCACTGTCTGAAAAAGATCTATTCAAGAGAAGCTGTTGGAAAATGCAATCCCTAGATCTGGCAGATCAGCAAAGTAAGACTTTTGCTGCATTACCCATCATAGGGTGGACAAAACAACCCTGGTTCCAGATTAATCTTACTAAAAGCAAAGACCATAAAAGTAGATGTTCAAATTATCTGTTTGAATTTAAGGAGTATGACAGTTGGGCAAATAAGGAAGTTAATAAAAAATTACATAGGAAAAGTGCCAGATCAAGATTTAAACTCAGTTTTGCTGCTAAAATTCCTTTTTCTATTGAATGAACCTTACAGTGTAACAAGCTAGTTTGTTTAGAAAGTTCTTTACGTGATTCCAATTGGTATAGAAACTACCCTTTCAAGGCAGGTAATACAGGACAGTGTAAAGAAAGTTGAGCAGTACGTGTAGATGAAGAAACTAGAGATGGTCAATATGGTGATGGAGCAGCTGAAATGTCCATAGTGTAAGTATAAATACGAATCCTGAATGCCTTCCATTACGATATTATAGATCAGTTCCAACAGTTTTAAATGGCTCCTGGTGCCTCTATACTGACACTACACTCATGGTTTCTATATCAATTTCCTTCATTAATGAATTTCAGTTTGAATTGCCCAAAGGAATATCCAGTGGTTATGGAAAGTATTCAGACCCCTGTTCATTTTTCACTCTTTGTTGTTTCATTGCAGCCATTTGGTAAATTCAAAAAGGTTCATTTTTCACAGAAATAATGTACACTCTGCACCCCATCTTGACTGAAAAAAAACAGAAATGTAGAAATTTTTGTAAATTTAATAAAAATGAAAAACTGAAATATCACATGGTCATAAGTATTCAGACCCTTTGCTCAAACACCAATATTTAAGTCACATGCTGTCTATTTCCTTGTGATCCTCCTTGAGATGGTTCTGCTCCTTCACTGGAGGCCAGCTGTGTATAATTAAACTGATAGGACTTGATTTGGAAAGGCACCCACCTGCTTATATAAGACCTCCCAGCTCACAATGCATGTCAGACCAAATGAGAATCATGAGGTCAAAGCAACTGACAAAGGAGCTCAGAGACAGATTTGTGGCAAGGCACAGATCTGGCCAAGGTTACAACAGAATTTCTGCAGTACTCAATGTTCCTAAGAGCACAGTGGCCTCCGTAATCCTTAAATGGAAGAAATTTGGAACCACCAGAAGTCTTCCTAGATCTGGCCATCCAGCCAAACTGAGCAACCATGGGAGAAGAGTCTTGGTGAGAGAGGAAAAAAAGAATCCCAAGATCACTGTGGCTGAGCTCTAGAGTTGCAGTAGGGAGATGGGAGAAAGTTCCACAAAGTCAACTATCACAGCAGCCCTCCACCCGTCGGGCCTTTATGGCAGAGTGGCCCAACGGGAGCCTCTCCTCAGTGCAAGACATATGAAAGCCAGCAAAGATTTTGCTAAAAAACACATGAAGGACTCCCAGACTATGAGAAATAAGATTCTCTGGTATGATGAGATGAAGATAGACCTTTTTGGTGATAATTTTGAGTGGTATGTGTGGAGAAAACCAGGCACTGCTCATCACTTGCCCAATACAATCCCAACAGGGAGGCATGGTTTTGGCAGCATCATGGTATGTGGGTGTTTTTCAGCTGCAGGGACAGGATGACTGGTTGTCATTGAAGGAAATGTGAATGCAGCCAAGTATTGAGATATCCTGGATGAAAACCTCTTCCAGAGTGCTCTGGACCTCATACCTGGCCAAATGTTAACCTTCCAACAAGACAATTACCCTAAGCACACAGCTAAAATAACAAAGGAGTGGCTTCAGAACATCTCTGTGATCATTCTTGACTGGCCCAGCCAGAGCCCCATCCTAAACCCAATTAAGCATTTCTGGAGAGATCTGAAAATGTCTGTTCACCAATGTTCACCATCCAACCTGACAGAACAGAAGAGGATCTGCAAGGAAAATTGACAGAGGATTCCCAAATCCAGGTGTGAAAAACTTGCTGCATTATTCTCAAGAAGACTCATGGCTGTACTAGCTCAAAAGGGTGCTTCTACTCAATACTGAGCAAAGGGTGTAAATACTTACTGTATGACCATGTGATATTTCAGTTTTTCATTTTTATTAAATTTGCAAAAATTTCTACATTTCTGTTTTTTGACAGTCAAGATGGATAGGAGAGTGCACAATAATGAAAAAAGAACTTTTTTGAATTTATCAAATGGCTGCAATGAAACATGGAGTTTCGTACCCACTGTATGTCGGCCTTTGTTAACCCCTTCCTGACCCATGACGCCACGTAGGCGTCATGAAAGTCGGTGCCAATCCGACCCATGACGCCTATGTGGCGTCATGGAAAGATCGCGTCCCTGCAGATCCGGTGAAAGGGTTAACTCCCATTTCACCCGATCTGCAGGGACAGGGGGAGTGGTAGTTTAGCCCAGGGGGGTGGCTTCACCCCCTCGTGGCTACGATCGCTCTGATTGGCTGTTGAAATTGAAACTGCCAATTAGAGCGATTTGTAATATTTCACCTATTATAACGGGTGAAATATTACAATCCAGCCATGGCCGATGCTGAAATATCATAGGCCATGGCTGGAAATACTAATGTGCCCCCACCCCACCCCACCGATCGCCCCCCCCAGCCCCCCGATCTGGCCGGTACACTGCCCCGGCTCCCCTCCGTCCTGTGCTCCGCTCCCCCCCGTGCTCTTGTCCGCTACCCCGTGCTCCAATCACCCCCCCGTGCTCCAATCACCCCCCCTGCACTCCGATCCACCCCCCGTGCTCCGTTCCAGCCCCCCCGTGCTCCGTTCCAGCCCCCCGTGCTCCGTTCCAGCCCCCCGTGCTCCGTTCCACGCCCCCCGTGCTCCGTTCCACGCCTGCCGCGCTCCGATTCCCCCCCCATGCTTCGATCCCCCCCCGTGCTCCCCCCCACCCCATCATACTTACCGATCCTGCCGAGCTCCGTCCGTCTTCTCCCTTGGCGCCGCCATCTTCCAAAATGGCGGGCGCATGCGCAGTGCGCCCGCCGAATCTGCCGGCCTGCAGATTCGTTCCAAAGTGCATTTTGATCACTGAGATAGATTATATCTCAGTGATCAAAATAAAAAAATATAATAAATGACCCCCCCCCTTTGTCACCCCCATAGGTAGGGACAATAAAAAAATAAAGAAATTTTTTTTTTCCACTAATGTTAGAATAGGGTTAGGGTTAGGGGTAGGGTTAGGGGTAGGGTTAGGGTTAGGGGTAGGGGTAGGGTTAGGGTTAGGGGTAGGGTTAAGGTTAGGGTTAGGGTTAGGGGTAGGGGTAGGGGTAGGGGTAGGGTTAGGGGTAGGGTTAGGGGTAGGGTTTCGGTATGTGCACACATATTCTGGTCCTCTGCGGATTTTTCCGCTGCGGATTTGATAAATCCGCAGTGCTAAACCGCTGCGGATTTATGGCGGATTTACCGCGTTTTTTTCTGCGCATTTCACTGCGGTTTTACAATTGCGATTTTCTATTGGAGCAGTTGTAAAACCGCTGCGGAATCCGCACAAAGAAGTGACATGCTGCGGAATGTAAACCGCTGCGTTTCCGTGCAGTTTTTCCGCAGCATGTGTACAGCGATTTTTGTTTCCCGTAGGTTTACATTGAACTGTAAACTCATGGGAAACTGCTGCGGATCCGCAGCGTTTTCCGCAGCATGTGCACATACCTTTAGAATTAGGCTATGTGCACACGGTGCGGATTTGGCTGCGGATTCGCACCAGTGTTCCATCAGGTTTACAGTACCATGTAAACATATGAAAAACCAAATCCGCTGTGCCCATGGTGCGGAAAATACCGCGCGGAAACGCTGCGTTGTATTTTCCGCAGCATGTCAATTCTTTGTACGGATTCCGCAGCGTTTTACACCTGTTCCTCAATAGAAATCCGCAGGTGAAATCCGCACAAAAAACACTGGAAATCCGCGGAAAATCCGCAGGTAAAACGCAGTGCCTTTTACCCGCGGATTTTTCAAAAATGATGCTGAAAAATCTCACACAAATCCGCAATGTGGGCACATGGCCTTAGGGTTAGGGTTGGAATTAGGGTTGTGGTTAGGGTTGTGATTAGGGTTATGGCTACAGTTGGGATTAGGGTTAGGGGTGTGTTGGGGTTAGGGTTGTGATTAGGGTTATGGCTACAGTTGGGATTAGGGTTAGGGGTGTGTTGGGGTTAGTGTTGGAGGTAGAATTGAGGGGTTTCCACTGTTTCGGCACATCAGGGGGTCTCCAAACGCAACATGGCGCCACCATTGATTCCAGCCAATCTCGTATTCAAAAAGTCAAATGGTGCTCCCTCACTTCCGAGCCCCGACGTGTGCCCAAACAGTGGTTTACCCCCACATATGGGGTACCAGCATACTCAGGATAAACTGCGCAACAATTACTGGGGTCCAGTTTCTCCTGTTACCCTTGTGAAAATAAAAAAATGCTTGCTAAAACATCATTTTTGAGGAAAGAAAAATGATTTTTTATTTTCACGGCTCTGCGTTGTAAACGTCTGTGAAGCACTTGGGGGTTCAAAGTGCTCACCACATATCTAGATAAGTTCCTTAGGGGGTCTAGTTTCTAAAATGGGGTCACTTGTGGGTGGTTTCTACTGTTTAGGCACACCAGGGGCTCTACAAACGCAATGTGACGCCCGCAGACCATTCCATCAAAGTCTGCATTTCAAAAGTCACTACTTCCCTTCTGAGCCCCGACGTGTGCCCAAACAGTGGTTTACCCCCACACATGGGGTATCAGCTAGGGTTGAGCGAAACGGGTCGAAATTGTTCAAAAGTCGCCGACTTTTGGCAAGGTCGGGTTTCATGAAACCCGACCCGACCCCAGTGGGGGGTCGGCCATGAAGTCGGCGATCTTTTGAATCTGGAATCGGAATTCCGATCCCGATTCCCGATATGTTTAAGATATCGGGAATTGGTATCGGAATTCAGATTAAAGTGTAAAATATAGAATTAAAATAAAAAATATTGCAATACTTACCCTCTGACGCGCCCTGGTACTAACCGGCAGCCTTCCTCCTTCGAATCCGCGCTTCTAGGACCTTGCCGTGACGTCGCGGTGACGTCGCGGCTTGTGATTGGCCGCGCGGCCGCCCATGTGACCACTCGCGCGGCCAATCACAAGCCGCGACGTCACCCGCGACGTCACCGAAGGTCCTGGAAGGGCTGATTCTTAGGAAGGAAGGCTGTCGGAAGGAAGCAGGGCGCTTCCGAGGGTAAGTATATACCTAATAGGAATATACTCACCCTCGGAAGCGCCCTGCTTCCTTCCGACAGCCTTCCTTCCTAAGAATCAGCCCTTCCAGGACCTTCGGTGACGTCGCGGGTGACGTCGCGGCTTGTGATTGGCCGCGCGAGCGGTCACATGGTCGGCCACGCGGCCAATCACAAGCCGCGACGTCACCGCGACGTCACGGCAAGGTCCTAGAAGCGCGGATTCGAAGGAGGAAGGCTGCCGGTTAGTACCAGGGCGCGTCAGAGGGTAAGTATTGCAATATTTTTTATTTTAATTCTATATTTTACACTTAAATATGGATCCCGGGGCCTGAAGGAGAGTTTCCGCTCCTTCAGACTCTGGGAACCATGGAAACCCAATGCACTGCATTGGGTTTCGAGTTTCGGCCGACCCCGACCCCGACTTTTTTATAGGATCGGCCGATTTCACTCGACCCGACTTTTCCAAATGTCGGGTTTCGTGAAACCCGACCCGATCCTATAAAAGTGAAGGTCGCTCAACCCTAGTATCAGCGTACTCAGGAGAAACTGGACAACAACTTTTGGAGTCCAATTTCTCCTGTAACCCTTGGGAAAATAAAAAAATTCTGGGCTAAATAATTATTTTTGAGGAAAGAAAACGTATTTATTATTTTCACGGCTCTGCATTATAAACTTCTATGAAGCACTTGGGGGTTCAATGTGCTCACCACACATCTAGCTAAGTTCCTTTCGGGGTCTAGTTTCCAAAATGGGGTCACTTGTGGGGGGTTTCTACTGTTAAGCCACATCAGGGGCTCTGCAAACGCAACCTGACGCCCACAGAGCATTCCATCAAAGTCTGCATTTCAAAACATCACTACTTCACTTCCGAGCCCCGGCATGTGCCCAAACAGTGGTTTACCCCCACATATGGGGTATCAGCATACTCAGGAGAAACTGGACAACAACTTTTGGGGTCAAATTTCTCCTGTTACCCTTTGGAAAATAAAAAATTGCAGGCTAAAAGATCATTTTTGAGAAAATAATTTTTTATTTTTATTTTCATGGCTCTGCGTTATAAACTTCTGTGAAGCACTTGGGGGTTCAAAGTCCTCACCACACATCTAGATTAGTTCCTTTGGGGGTCTAGTTTCCAAAATGGGGTCATTTCTGGGGGATCTCCAATGTTTAGGCACACAGGGGCCCTCCAAACGTGACATGGTGTCCGCTAATGATTGGAGCTAATTTTCCATTTAAAAAGCCAAATGGCGTGCCATCCCTTCCGAGCCCTGCCATGCGTCCAAACAGTGGTTTACCCCCACATATGGGGTATCAGCGTACTCAGGACAAACTGGACAACAATATTTGGGGTCCAATTTCTCCTATTATCCTTGGCAAAATAGGAAATTCCAGGCTAAAATATCATTTTTGAGGAAAGAAAAATTATTTTTTATTTTCATGGCTCTGCGTTATAAACTTCTGTGAAGCACCTGGGGGTTTAAAGTGCTCAATATGCATCTAGATACGTTCCTTGTGGGGTCTAGTTTCCAAAATGGGGTCACTTGTGGGGGAGCTCCAATTTTTAGGCACACGGGGGCTCTCCAAACGTGACATGGTGTCCGCTAAAGAGTGGAGCCAATTTTTGATTCAAAAAGTCAAATGGCGCTCCTTCCCTTCCAAGCCCTGCCGTGCGCCCAAACAGTGGTTTACCCCCACATATGAGGTATCAGCGTACTCAGGACAAATTGGACAACAACTTTCGTGGTTCAGTTTCTCCTTTTACCATTGGGAAAATAAAAAAATTGTTGCTAAAAGATAATTTTTGTGACTAAAAAGTTAAATGTTCATTTTTTCCTTCCATGTTGCTTCTGCTGCTGTGAAGCACCTGAAGGGTTAATAAACTTCTTGAATGTGGTTTTGAGTACCTTGAGGGGTGCAGTTTTTAGAATGGTGTCACCTTTGGGTATTTTCAGCCATATAGACCCCTCAAACTGACTTTAAATGTGAGGTGGTCCCTAAAAAAATGGTTTTGTAAATTTCGTTGTAAAAATGACAAGTCGCTGGTCAAATTTTAACCCTTATAACTTCCTAACAAAAAAAATTTTGTTTCCAAAATTGTGCTGATGTAAAGTAAACATGTGGGAAATGTTATTTATTAACTATTTTGTGTCACATATCTCTCTGGTTTAACAGAATAAAAATTCAAAATGTGAAAATTGCAAAATTTTCAAAATTTTCGCCAAATTTCCGTTTTTATCACAAATAAACGCAGAATTTATTGACCTTAATTTACCACTAACATGAAGCCCAATATGTCACGAAAAAACAATCTCAGAACCGCTAGGATCCGTTGAAGCGTTCCTGAGTTATTACCTCATAAAGGGACACTGGTCAGAATTGCAAAAAACGGCAAGGTCTTTAAGGTCAAAAAAGGCTGGGTCATGAAGGGGTTAAATCTCTGATAATACTGAGCCTGTTGAAACTTTGCTATCATGAGTAAGGATAGATTCACAAAACCAAGTTCTTCCTTTCTGAGAAAAAAACGGTCCTATTGATTTGATCAGGGTTTCTTTAGAGCTTGATGACATTGGCATCAGTTTTTCTCGGACGTGGAGAGAAAGAGAAAAGGTTTCCCACCTTGACCTTGTAGTTTATGTCTGATCTTGAAAATCAGACCGCACTTGGATGTCATCCGAGAGTGGTGAGATTTTTTTCATGGACCCATAAACTTGCATTGCCAATACTGATCTGACACGCTGATCAAAATTGGACATGTCTCCATTTTTTTCCATGGGCAACTCATTTAAAAGAAAAAAAAAATCGGACATGTGCACAGCCCCAAAGAATCATTCTATCTGTCAAAACCGCAGTTCGCATTCGTAGTTGTAAATCAGTTGTGTGCACAAGCCCTAAATATGAGTCTAAAGCACCCCAAAGTCCAGAGGGAAAATTGCTAGATTACAATTTTATTTTAAAGCTAATCGTGATATAAAACAAATGCCAAAAGTGTTTAAAAAGTATATTTAACGCAAAAACCTGACTTGAACACGAGATAATTTTCTAATGATAGCTCACCTTTAAGAAAAATTCAGTTCTATAAGTAACAACTATCATCTGAATATCTGTTAGGATAAAAACGAATCTATTGCTGACTAGTAGGGTTGAGCGAAACGGGTCGAAATTGTTCAAAAGTCGCCGACTTTTGGCAAGGTCGGGTTTCATGAAACCCGACCCGACCCCAGTGGGGGGTCGGCCATGAAGTCGGCGATCTTTTGAATCTGGAATCGGAATTCCGATCCCGATTCCCGATATGTTTAAGATATCGGGAATTGGTATCGGAATTCAGATTAAAGTGTAAAATATAGAATTAAAATAAAAAATATTGCAATACTTACCCTCTGACGCGCCCTGGTACTAACCGGCAGCCTTCCTCCTTCGAATCCGCGCTTCTAGGACCTTGCCGTGACGTCGCGGTGACGTCGCGGCTTGTGATTGGCCGCGCGGCCGCCCATGTGACCGCTCGCGCGGCCAATCACAAGCCGCGACGTCACCCGCGACGTCACCGAAGGTCCTGGAAGGGCTGATTCTTAGGAAGGAAGGCTGTCGGAAGGAAGCAGGGCGCTTCCGAGGGTGAGTATATTCCTATTAGGTATTCCTATTAGGTATATTCCTATTAGGTCACATGGGCGGCCGCGCGGCCAATCACAAGCCGCGACGTCACCGCGACGTCACGGCAAGGTCCTAGAAGCGCGGATTCGAAGGAGGAAGGCTGCCGGTTAGTACCAGGGCGCGTCAGAGGGTAAGTATTGCAATATTTTTTATTTTAATTCTATATTTTACACTTAAATATGGATCCCAGGGCCTGAAGGAGAGTTTCCGCTCCTTCAGACTCTGGGAACCATGGAAACCCAATGCACTGCATTGGGTTTCGAGTTTCGGCCGACCCCGACCCCGACTTTTTTATAGGATTGGCCGATTTCACTCGACCCGACTTTTCCAAAAGTCGGGTTTCGTGAAACCCGACCCGATCCTATAAAAGTGAAGGTCGCTCAACCCTACTGACTAGCAGTATGTTTAAAAGGAGTTTTTCAGAGGTTGAAAAATTCAGTAAGTTTTTCAAGAGGAAAATAAAAGTGCTTCATGAAACATTATTGGAGTGGTATTGAAGAGGTTTTTCCCCCCGTGCTTTGAAGCCTTTTAACTTATTTGGGTGAGGAACCTAGTTAAAAAAAACACGTTGCTTCTTTTTTTCCCGTAGCAAAATATAAAAAAAACTCATTGTAAAAAAACATGTTGAATGCACAAAATGGAGTTTGAGATGAAAATTAAGTGTATTTAAAGCATATTTTAAGCAATTTTTGATGTGGATTTTAGAGCAGATCTGCTTCAAAATTCTCATAAAAAAACTCAGTGTGAACATACCCTAGGAACCTAATAATCAAAATCAAGTCCAAAAAATAAACTTCCACATGCAAAAAACCTACAATACCTGTCAATCATCACTGTTCATTTGAATGACAGCAGCCAAGTGGTAGGACACAGGTCGACAAACTTTACTCGCAGCACCATAGGCAACAAGTTTTACACCTTACACTTCCTTGCTCCTTGTCGTCATAATGATGGTAGATGAATGACCAAATTAAAGTCAAATTCAATTTTTTTTTACTTTGTGTTAAAGAGTTTTTGCTTTTTTATTTTTTTTTTCCTCGTAGATTCAGGAAACAAATTTTCTCTAGCCAGTACATAATATCCCCGGGGAGGCCATTCAGACAGATAATGTGAAACACAGGTGCGTGTTTGTTAGGGTTTATTTGTAGTAGAAGTATTTAAAAGGACACTGTGTCCCCAGAATGAGCGTACTTATGCCTAATGCGGGGTTCACCAGATGTCTGCTTACCCATTTGTAACTCTGATCGCACACTGGGGAAGGTTTAGTGAGTTGGAGGAGACCGGTAATTCATCAGCTCAATATGTCCTGTAAGTAGAGCGAACTACGTCTTACAAGCAAACTTGAACTTTTTTAAATTACAGTTTACCCGGTTTTAATATAGTTGCATATAACAGACATAACATAGATTGGAGTATGTGCATGTCAGAACATTCCAAATTATTATGGGATATTTTTTTCCGTCAATAACACGTCGTATAAATGGTGAGAAAAAGAGATCGGTCATTTTTAGAACTGTGTATTCAGACTTGTAAATCAAAGAAAGACCGCACACAAAGAGTGTAGCCAGATACGAAAAATAATGGGATTACCGGCCTTTAAAAAAAAACAAACCATCAACTGAGAAGGATTTTTCTTTACTTTATTGAATACTTTTTTCTTATGATGTACAACATTACTAAATTGGCAAGTCGGTTTATTCAGAAGATGGAAAATATGTAAGAACATAAGTTAGTTTTCAACATTTAAAAAATGGAAAGTTTGTGGTCCTTATCCACGCTGTCGGCTTGTGAAGAAACGTCAAACGCCAGAGGTATTCTAAAAATAAGGGTTTATTTTTTTTTTCTACGTGTTTCGTAGTGTAACCCACTTCTTCTTGAGAAAAATCCAGGGGATGCCTGACTCACCATTACAAATTGCTGGTAGAGATCAAGTGCAGTGTTCCACCCATTAGCACAAATTCTATGAAGGGATCAGGCAAGACCTTGAGCTCACCATGAATAGTGTCCACGTTAATCCAGATTTGATTTTCCATTTAGTGAGTGCACAGTATACAATACATGGGAATGTTCAGGGTACCCCAGACAGTTTTAAGCCCTCAACCATAAAGCAGAAGAGTTCAAGTTGGCATCTGACATCACGCAAAGGCCGGCGTCACACACAGCGTATGCAAATACGGTCCGTATATTACGGCCGTAATACGCTGAAAAGTCCCGAAAATAGTGGTCCGTAGCTCCTCCGTAGGCAGGGTGTGTCACCGTTTTTTGCGCATGGCATCCTCCGTATGTAATCCGTATGGCAGCCGTACTGCGTGTTTTTATCGCAGGCTTGCCAAACCGACATACGCCTATACAAGGGATCCATGTGTTTAAAAAAAAATAAAAACATATATACTGTCTATATATATATATATATATATATATATATATATATATATGTATATATATATGTCAGTAGACACATATATGTATATATATTAATATTTATTCCAGCGCTAGACAGCTTGAAAGCCGGTAATTCAATTACCGGCTTTTTCTTTCTCCTTCCTAAACCCGACATGATTTGAGACATGGTTTACATACAGTAAACCATGCCTTCTCTCCATTTTTTTTGCAGATTCCACACTACTAATGTCAGTAGTGTGTTTCTGCAAAATTTGGCCGTTCTAGCTCTTAAAATAAAGGGTTAAATGGCGGAAAAAATTGGCGTGGGCTCCCGCGCAATTTTCTCCGCCAGAGTAGTAAAGCCAGTGACTGAGGGCAGATATTAATAGCCTGGAGAGGGTCCATGGTTATTGCCCCCCCCTGGCTAAAAACATCTGCCCCCAGCCACCCCAGAAAAGGCACATCTGGAAGATGCGCCTATTCTGGCACTTGGCCACTCTCTTCCCATTCCCGTGTAGCGGTGGGATATGGGGTAATGAAGGGTTAATGCCACCTTGCTATTGTAAGGTGACATTAAGCCTAATTAATAATGGAGAGGCGTCAATTATGACACCTATCCATTATTAATCCAAATGAATGAAAGGGTTAAAAAAAAACACACACACATTATTAAAAATTATTTTAATGAAATAAAACCAAAGGTTGTTGTAATATTTTATTTAACGCCCAATCCAATCACTGAAGACTCTCGTTCTGTGATAGAAAAAACATAATAAACCAACAATATACTTACCTTCCGCAGATCTGTAAAGTCCAACGATGTAAATCCTTCTGAAGGGGTTAAAACATTTTGCAGCAAGGAGTTCCGCTAATGCAGGCTGCTCCTTGCTGCAAAACCCCGGGGAATGAAGCTAAAAATAGGTCACTGATCTATATTTAGCTTCATTTGCGGTGAGGCGCCCTCTGCTGGCTGTTCATAGATCGTGGGAAATTACCTAGAAAGCCTGGGAGCTACACGGGAATGGGAAGAGCGTGGCCAAGTGCCAGAATAGGCGCATCTTCCAGATGTGCCTTTTTCTGGGGTGGCTGGGGGCAGATGTTTTTAGCCAGGGGGGGGGCAATAACCATGGACCCTCTCCAGGCTATCAATATCTGCCCTCAGTCACTGGCTTTACTACTCTGGCGGAGAAAATTGCGCGGGAGCCCACGCCAATTTTTTCCGCCATTTAACCCTTTATTTTAAGAGCTAGAATGGCCAAATTTTGCAGAAACACACTACTGACATTAGTAGTGTGGAATCTGCAAAAAAAATGGAGAGAAGACATGGTTTACTGTATGTAAACCATGTCTCAAATCATGTCGGGTTTAGGAAGGAGAAAGAAAAAGCCGGTAATTGAATTACCGGCTTTCAAGCTGTCTAGCGCTGGAATAAATATTAATATATATACATATATGTGTCTCACTGACATATATATATATATATATACCTATTCTATGTGTTCACATTTATTCTACATATTCTACTGTAAGCTGTCAGTGTGATTTTACTGTACACCGCACTGAATTACCGGCTTTTCTCTCTAACAGCGCTGCGTATTTCTCGCAAGTCACACTGCTGGTCCGTGTGTAATCCATATTTTTGGGGCTTCCATAGACTTTCATTGGCGTATTTCTTGCGCAGTACGGTGACAAACGCAGCATGCTGCGATTTTGTACGGCCGTAGAAAGCTGTATAATACTGATCAGTAAAATACGGCAGATAGGAGCAGGGGCATAGAGAATAATTGTGCCGTATTTTTTGCGAGTTTTACGGACGTAGTTTCTGCGCTCTTACGTCCGTAAAACTCGCAAGTGTGACGCCGGCCAAAGGGGAAGCTATTGAAGCATGGCAAGTCCAAAGGTTCCTATGTAGTAATGAGCGAATGTACTTGTTGCTCGGGTTTTCCAGAGCACGCTCGGGTGGTCTCCGAGTATTTATGACTGCTCGGAGATTTAGTTTTCATCGCCTCAGCTGAATAAGTTACAGCTACTAGCCAGCTTGATTACATATGGGGATTCCCTAGCAACCAGGCAACCCCCACATATACTCAGCCTGGCTAGAAGCTGTAAATCATTCAGCTGCTGCGATAAAAACTAAATCTCTGAGCAGTTACAAATACTCGGAGACCACCCAAGCATGCTCAGGAAAGCCACGAGTATACTCGCTCATCACTATTCCTATGCGATTCAGAAATCCAATCTTTATTTTGTCAGGGGGTGTAATAGACAGGAAACCTTTTTGTCTTCTTATGCTCACAACCCGGGGTGCAGATAATATTGCACTTGTCCAGCTGTAGCGGGCAGAATCTGCTTTGATGCTTTTACACATAGCATAATATCAAAGAATAATAATGCATTATGTTATGTCATTTGTAACATCATATCAATAAATATTCTGTGGACTGGTATCGGAGCAAAGACCTATTTTTTGGTGTCTTGATGCCAGGTGGTCTGGACCATCCCTGTGTCTAATGGGTTGGAACAGAGACCCAATTTGCAATTTAAAGCACCCACAAGAGAGCTACGTATACGTATGCGTCAGGTGGCCAAACATATCTCTGTTTTTATACTCTCTAGTGAATGATTTATCAGCACGGTGCATACCATACCATGCCATAACTCTTATGGTGCCGTATGGCACATGTTTTTTATTTTTCTTGCGCCATTTTCCTATTGAGGATAAAATGTATTGCTGGACTAAACAGACATCCAGCAATCCCCAAAACAATCCATTCTTACTGTATATAAAGTAAAATTAATTAACTCAGACCGGACTTTAAAACTAATTTAACTTAGTAAAATTAAGTGATGGTGACACATTGACCCTTTGCTGCCTCACACCTCCAGGGATTTACCCACACACCCCTTTACTGCACTAGCGCCATTAATTATGTGTACATTGTTCAGATATATTAATTGCTGTTTTTATAATGAATGTCTATAAAGCACATGGGCATCTATCCGGATGTCTTTATTCCGTGTATGCATGCCCATGACCACGAGTGTCCTCCCTTGATAATAATCACACTTATGGGACTTGCTAATTGCTATGAACTGAGGTCAGTGACTCTAGAGAGCTCATATTCAGATTTTGCATTATTAAACTTTGACCTGAGAACCATATTGATTACTTGTACTAATAAATTTAGTGTTTTAAACAATTTTATATTTTTTAATGCTTACCCTGAACTATTACTTATCACCCTCATCATTTATGGCTTTGGAAAATTACAAAAAATTAGTTGTTATAGAAATCTGGTCAATTTGGATATTGAACACTGAATGTTGTATGGAGACAATATTTTCTGCACTGTTAGTGAAGAAACATATCTTAAAGGGGTTGTCCACCAATGGATCCAGGGGCATTGAAAAAAAAAATAATTAAAAAAATGTTCATTCCCCTCCCACACCGTTGCCTCTCCTCCATTGTCAGCGATCACCGCTGGTCTGTTAAGCTCTACTTCAGTACATTTTCTGGCTCAGACAAAATGTGAACGCTGCAGTCAATCAGCGGGTAACACACTGCTGACTTCAAAAAGGCTGCGCAGGTACAAGAGATGAGTATTAATTTTTTTTTCTAACCATCCTCGTTCCATTTTTAAAGGGTTGCCAGTAATGGACAACTCTCTGATTAAAAAAATGAGAGTCCTTACCCCCAATTAGGAGATTGTGGAAGATAAATTTTTTCAAGTGGAATTGAATTCTACTCGAATATTACAAAAATTTGCATTCTGGATCATATTGATTTTTGGTCATTTGTGCAGCCAAAAGGATACGAAGTAAAAAAAAAAAACCTACTCGCCTCACCGCTCATCTCTTTGACCGCCCCGATGTTCTCTGCCCACTATCTAGTCTTCCATGCTTCCATCGTGCCACATCTTCAGCATATCAAATTGTCTGAAAAGAAATGAAGGAATGAAAATAAGTGTAATTTATTTAATTCGCTAAAGGTAACACTAACACACAACGGTGTATATAGAAATAACTTTTCCATGCCAAAGCTATGCTCACACGCTGCGTTTTTGCTCTGTTTTTTTTTTTGTTTGCTGAGTTTTTTTATGCAAACTAAAAGCTGCTTTTTACATTATCAGCAAAGGCTACGAGATTTCAGAAATCGTATGCACACACGAGCAGGTTTTGCCTGCAGAAAAAAAACCACAACAAAACGCAACATGTGAACATAGCCTAAAAAAGTGTTTATAGTTTTGCATTTTTCAATAGTCTTTATTTCTTTGCCAAGCCAAATACATGACTGCTGAGCTACTGCTATTTATATGATATGGAAAATCCGTGCTTACACTCAATACAGAAAAATCTTCTGCGCACAATTCAGTGGGGTCTTCTTCCAACACATAGTTACTGTAAAAGAAACATGCGATAACTCATTGTGATTGCTCACAAAAAGCTGATTTAAACATACATTAGCAGCTGCTTCCCTCACAACAGGCTGTAAACAGCCCCGCTTAATCACAGTTACAATACAGCTCATCCTCCGCGGCCTCCTATATTATTCTGAGCTTAAATCTTTACAGTAATTAATACATCCTTCAGGCTTATCTGGTGGGAAGTCAGAGAATGCAGACAGATCCAGAGATCCTTCAGAGAGACAAACGGTATCTTCTCCAAAAATTAAAAAGAAACAAAATGATATGAATATATATTTACACTGCTCAAAAAAATAAAGGGGACACTTAAATAACAGAACAACAGAATATAACTCCAAGTAAATCAAACTTCTGTGAAATCAAACTGTCCACTTAGGAAGCAACACTGTTTGACAGTCAATTTCACATGCTGTTGTGCAAATGGAATAGACAACAGATGGAAATTATTGTAAACTAGATGGTGGCCCGATTGTAACGCATCGGGTATTCAAGAATATGTATTTATGTATGTATATAGCAGCCACATAGTATATAGCACAGGCCATGTAGTATATAGAAGCCATCTAGTATACAGCAGACAACTACTATGTGGTCTGTGCTATATACTATGTAGCTGCTATATACATACGTATTGTAGAATACCCGATGCGTTAATACAGGCCACGCAATATATAACAGTGGCCACGCAGTATATAACACAGCCACGTACTATATAACACAGCCCACGCAGTATATAGCAGCCACGCAGTATATAACACAGGCGACATAGTATATGACACAGGCCACGCAGTATATAACACTGGCCACGTAATATATAGCACAGCCCACGCAGTATATAGCAGCCATGTAGTATTTAACACTGCCAACACAGTATATAGCAGCCACATAGTATATGACACTGCCCATGCAGTATATAACAGTGGCCATGTAGTGTATAACACACCCCACGCAGTATATAGCAGCCACATACTATATAACACCGCCCACGCATTATATAGCAGCCACGTAGTATATAACACAGGCAACATAGTATATAACACAGGCCACGCAGTATATAACACTGGCCACGTAATATATAGCACAGCCCACACAGTATATAGCAGCCACGTAGTATATAACACTGCCCACGCAGTATATAGCAGTCACGTAGTATATAACACTGCCCACGCAGTATATAACAGTGGCCACGTAGTATATAACACACCCTGCGCAGTATATAGCAGCCACGTAGTATATAACACTGCCCACGCAGTATATAGCAGCCACGTAGTATATAACACTGCCCACGCAGTATATAGCAGCCACGCAGTATATAACACTGGCGACGTAGTATATAACACAGGCCACGCAGTATATAACACTGGCCACATAATATATAGCACAGCCCACACAGTATATATCAGCCACGTAGTATATAACAATGCCCACACAGTATATATCAGCCACGTAGTATATAACACTGCCCACACAGTATATAGCAGCCACATAGTATATAACACTGCCCACACAGTATATAGCAGCCACATAGTATATAACACTGCCCACGCAGTATATAACAGTGGCCACGTAACACATAGCACAGCCCACGCAGTATATAACCCTACCTATGTAGTATATAGCAGCCACGTGGTATCTAACACAGCCCACATAGTATACAGCAGTGTGGGCACCATATCCCTGTTAAAAAAAATAATTAAAATTAAAAAGTTATATACTCACCCCCTAGGATCCACCGAAGCTCCGGCGATACGCGCACGGCTGCTGCCATCTTCCGTTCCCAGGATGCATTGTGAAATTACCCAGATGACTTGGCGGTCTCGCGAGACCGCTAAGTCTTCTGGGTAATTTAGCAATGCATCGCCGGGAATGGAAGATGGCGGCTGGTGCGAGCGGCTCAGCTGACTACGGAGGGTGAGAATAGCAGGTTTTTAGTTTTTTTATTATTTTTAACATTACATTTTTTACTATTGATGCCGCATAGGCAGCATCAATAGTAAAAAGTTGGGGACACACAGGGTTAATAGCAGCGGTTACGGAGTGCGTTACCCACGGCACAACATGGTCCATTACTGCCGGCATTAACCCTGTGTGAGCGGTGACTGGAGGGGAGTATGCGGGCGCCGGGCACAGACTGCGGGGAGTAAGGAGCGGCCATTTTCTTCCGGACTATGCCCGTCGCTGATTGGTTGTGGCTGTTTTGCCGCGACCAATCAGCGATTTGGATTTCCATGACAGACAGAGGACACGACCAATGAATATCCATGACAGACAGGCAGAACGACAGATGGAAGTGACCCTTAGACAATTATATAGTAGATTATCAAGACACACTCAATAATGGAGTGGTTCTGCAGGTGGGGACCACAGACCACATCTAGGTACCAATGCTTTCTGGCTGATGTTTTGGTCACTTTTGAATGTTGCCTGTGCTTTCACACTAGTGGTAGCATGAGACGGACTCTGTAACCCACACAAGTGGCTCAGGTAGTGCAGCTCATCCAGGATGGCACATCAATACGAGCTGTGGCAAGAAGGTTTGCTGTGTCCAGAGGTTGGAGGTGTTACCATGAGACAGGTCAGTACACCAGGAGATGTGGAGGGGGCGTAGGAGGGCAACAACCCAGCATCAGGACCGCTACCTCAGCCTTTGTGCAAGGAGGAACAGGAGGAACACTGCCAGAGCCCTGCAGAATTACCTCCAGCAGGCCACAAATGTGCATGTGTCTGCACAAACGGTTAGAAACCTACTCCATGAGGATGGTCTGAATGCCCGATGTCCACAGATGGGAGTTGTGCTCACAGCAAAACACCGTGCAGGACGCTTGGCATTTGCCACAGAACACCAGGATTGGCAAATTCTTCACAGGCGCCCTGTGCTCTTCACAGATGAAAACAGGTTCACACTGAGCACATATGACAGACGTGACAGAGTCTGGAGATGCCATGGAGAGCGATCTTCTGCCTGCAACATCCTTCAGCATGACCGGTTTGGCAGTGGGTCAGTAATGGTGTGGGGTGGAATTTCTTTGGAGTGCTACACAGCCCTCCATGAGCTCGCCAGAGGTAGCCTGACTGCCATTAGGTACCGAGATGAGTTCCTCAGACCCCTTGTGAGACCATATGCTGGTGCGGTTGGCCCGGGGTTCCTCCTAATGCAGGACAATGCCAGATCTCATGTGGCTGGAGTGTGTCAGCAGTCCCTGCAAGATGAAGGCATTGAAGCTATGGACTGGCCCGCCTGTTCCCCAGACCTGAAGCTGATTGAACACATCTGGGACATTATGTCTCGCACCAATGTCACGTTGCACCACACATTGTTTAGGAGTAGGTGGATGCTTTAGTACAGGTCTTGGAGGAGATCCCTCAGGAGACCATCTGCCGCCTCATCAAGAGCATGCCCAGGTGTTGTTGGGAGGTCATAGAGGCACATGGAGGCACCACACACAACTGAACATCATTTCCTTGTCTTGAGGCATTTCCACTAAAGTTGGATCAGCCTGTAATTTGATTTTCCACTTTGATTTTCAGTATCATTCCAATTCCAGACCTCCATGGGATATTCATTTTGATTTACATTGATCATTTTTATGTTTTATTGTTCTCAACTAGTGTTGAGCATTCCGATACCGCAAGTATCGGGTATCGGCCGATATTTGCGGTATCGGAATTCCGATACTGAATTCCGATACTTCCCGCGTATCGGATACCGGAATCGGAAGTTCCCAGAATTCAAATTGAACGCAGCAGCCAATGAGGAATGAATGAAAGTGTGGGCACATCCTGTTTAGCATGGTGGGCATGTAAGTACTGGCAAGGCTTGGATTGGCTGCTGAAATGATGTCACTCTGCACTATAAAAAAGCGCTGCCGCCATTTTGCGCTCACTCTGCTGTGATTTCAGTTAGGGACAGGACGCTGTGTTCTAACTGAGGGCCAGTTGAGCTTGCTAATTGCTTTATTTTCCTTTCCAAAGGCTAATTTAGCAAAACGCTGTGTGTTCTTCACTGTTCACCTTGCTCTTGCCTTGCAGCGCTGTTTTAACAGCGTTCTGCAAGGTCTCTGTGTGTGTGTGTGTGTGTGTGTGCAGCTCACTCTGTAGTCTGTGTACAGCCATATACCCGGTTGTATTCAGCTCAGGGGGGGTTCACACTGCCTCACACAGTTGTTCTTTTTTGCTCTTAGTGCAGCCTGCTGCACATTTTTTCTCAAATTTCCTATTAGTGTTTTTCCACCAGTCTCCAGCTCTATTGTGGAAAAACACTACATAGGATAACCTAGAGGGGGTTTTTTGGGCCTTGCAGCGCCGTTTACGGCTGTCTGCACGGTCTTCGTGTGAGCCCAGCTCGCCCTGTAGTCTGTGTGCAGCCATAGCCGGTTGGATTCAGCTCAGGGTTCGTTACTGGCTCATACCTTGAGAAAAATTTTCCTTTTTTTCAAATAGTGCAGCCTGTTTAAAATTTGAAAAAAAAAATTCCTATTAGTGTCTTTCCACTCGTATCCAGCTAAATAGTGGAAAAACACTATATAGGATAACCTAGAGGAGGGTTTTTTGGCCTTGCAGCGCCGTTTACGGCTGTCTGCACGGTCTCCGTGTGAGCCCAGCTCGCCCTGTAGTCTGTGTGCAGCCATAGCCGGTTGGATTCAGCTCAGGGTTCGTTACTGGCTCATACCTTGAGAAAAATTTTCCTTTTTTTGAAATAGTGCAGCCTGTTTAAAATTTGAAAAAAAAAAAATTCCTATTAGTGTCTTTCCACCAGTCTCCAGCTCAATTGTGGAAAAACACTACATAGGATAACCTAGAGGGTTTTTTTGGGGCCTTGCAGCGCCGTTTACGGCTGTCTGCACGGTCTCTGTGTGAGCGCAGCTCGCCCTGTAGTCTGTGTGCAGCCATAGCCGGTTGGATTCAGCTCAGGGTGCGTTACTGCCTCATACCTTGAAAAACAATTTCCTTTTTTTCAAATAGTGCAGCCAGTTTAAAATTTGAAAAAAAAAATTCCTATTAGTGTCTTTCCACTTGTATCCAGCTAAATAGTGGAAAAACACTATATAGGATAACCTAGAGGAGGGTTTTTTGGCCTTGCAGCGCCGTTTACGGCTGTCTGCACGGTCTCCGTGTGATTTAAACTAGCTCTGTAGCCCGATCTGCACCAAAAAAAAGGTTAAGTTCACCAAACACAACTTAACACTTGTGTAGGCCACATTTGAAAAATAATAAAGTTTAGTCCACAATTTACAACATTAGTGTTTCTTACACCTGTTAGGAGGAGCATTACAGGAATAAGCACACTAAGGCCTTAGTACTTTTCTGCTTATCTTTATCTGTCAACCAAGATGAAGAGGGCAGGGAGTAAGGCACGTGGGCGTGGGCGCGGAGCAGGGAGAGGAGCAGGGAGAGGACGTGGTGATTCTGTGCCTGCTGCGGGCGCCGGTGACTCGTCGTCACTCAGTTTCAGCAGGGAACAGTCCTTCATGCGCAGCTTTGTCGGAGAGCGCCGTGCACCGCTGCTGCATGAAGACCAAATTGAAGCCGTTGTCGGTTGGATGGCAGCTAACGCCTCGGCATCGACTTCAGTTAGTGCCACATCCTCTCAGGCACAGAGCACTGGAGAGCAGCCATCTGTCTCTTCACCACCTGCCAAATTGGCCAGGCAGTCAGAGAGCCCAGGACAGGAGCCGTCTCTACTTCTGTTCTCTGAATCTCTTGGCTTGGAAACAGGGGGCCAGCCAAGCAGCATTGGAGAAATGGAAGAAGAGGCAGTGTGCAGTGATGCCCAACACCTTTTTCTCTCTGACTCTGAAGAGGCAGGTGGGCCAGTGCCTCCGGTGACCACAGCGCAGTACGCATCTGATGATGAAACTCAGGTGCCGCTTTCTCGTGCGTACTGTGCTGCTGAGACTACCCAGGAGGAGCAGTTGGTGGCAGAGGGTAGTGGAGATGATGAGGTCCTTGACCCATCGTGGCGTGAGGAACAGGAAGGTGGTGGGAGCAGCTCAGAGGAAGAGCTTCCTCTTACGGGCCAAAGAGGGAGAGGGAGGGGGAAGACTGCGGAGCCTGTAGCCTCCACTTTGGCACCCGTTAGGAGCCTGTCTCTTTCCAAAGCCAAAAAGGGCGCTCCCAAGACTTGCAGTGCCTGGTCCTTTTTTGACACAGTTGCAGATGACATTTGTTTTGTCAAATGCAAGCTGTGTCATCATAAAGTAAAAAGAGGGAAAAATGTCAGCAACCTCAATACCACAAATATGTGGAAACATGTGCGGACCAGGCACGCGGTGGAGTTACAGAAACACACTGAAGATGTAGGCCAACCAACAGCGGCAGCTACCACCTCTTCAGCTCGTGTTGCCTCTTCCTCCAGCTCACGCACAGCTGGTTTGGCTTCCTCCCAGAGACCTTGTGTAATTCCACCCACAGCACCACCTTCCCAGTCATCCTCACACTCCCAGTCTACTCTACAGCCATCGGTAGTACAGGCATGGGAGAAAAGGCGGGCATTCTCGGCCAACCACCCCCGAGCACAGGCTCTGAATGCAGGCATTGCCAAACTGTTGTCCCTGGAAATGCTCTCGTTCAGGCTGGTGGAGACTGACAGCTTCCGTGACTTGATGGCATTGGCAGTCCCACAGTACAAGGTGCCCAGCCGCTTTTACTTCAGCAGGCAGGCTGTCCCTGCCCTGCACAGGCATGTTGAGGCAAACATAAAACATGCGCTACTGAACGCCGTCAGTAGCAAGGTCCACCTCACCACCGATGCGTGGACCAGTCAGCATGGACAGGAGCGATATGTTTCCCTCACTGCCCATTGGGTTAATGTTGTTGAGCCAGGTACAGATCGTGCGAGTGGCGCAGGACGTGTCCTGCCCACTCCAAGGATTGCAGGAATCCAGTCTGTACGCATCGACTCCTCCTCTTACACCAGTTCCTCTGATTCCTCTCTGCAGGATCCGTCACAGTCCACCCCCACATGGACCCGTGAACGTTTACCTATGACCGACATGAGCACAGCCGTGGCCAAACGTCAGCAGGCCGTCTTGAAACTAGTTTCATTGGGGCATCGAAGCCACACAGCGCAGGAGCTCTGGAATGCCATAAAGCAGGAGAGCGATGTGTGGTTACTGCCAGCGAATCTCCAGCCAGGCATGGTAGTGTGTGACAATGGCCGAAATCTGGTGGCAGCTTTGGCCCTTGGCAACCTCACTCACATCCCATGTCTGGCACATGTGCTCAATTTGGTTGTGCAGAGTTTTCTGAGGGACTATCCGGATCTTGATGCCCTGCTGCACAAGGTCCGCCTAGAGTGTGCTCACTTGCGGCGTTCCAGCTTGGCCAGATCCCGCATTGCTGCTCTGCAGCGCCGATTCCGCCTTCCGGAACACCGCATCATATGTGACCTACCTACCTGGTGGAATTCCACGTTACATATGTTGGAGCGGTTGTGTGAGCAGCAGCAAGCAGTTATGGAGTACCAGCTGCATCAGGCGCAAAGAAGTCGCAGTCAGCGCCGATCAGACTTCACAACCACAGAGTGGGCCACTCTGAAGGACGTCTGCCAGGTTTTGCGTCCTTTTGATTATTCCACGCGGATGGCAAGTGCAGATGATGCACTAGTCAGCATGACTGTCCCCCTTATCTGCCTGCTTCAGCAAACTTTGCAAGGGTTAAGGGATGATGTGGTGGAAGAGGTGGAGGATGAGGAGTCACCTTTTCCATCAGCTTCTGGAGAGTCAGCGCCACGTGGTTCCTCACAAAGGGGTACGCAGGGGCCAATTTGTGAGGAGGATGAGGAGGAGTCAATGGACGAGGAAGAGCTCCGTCCAGAGGAGGGAGCGACACAATTGTCCAGTGGTCAGTGTGTACAGCGAGGGTGGGGTGATGACGAGCGGGCAGAGATCATGTCTCAAGCAGGGGACAGCGTTTCTGGGCCGGTTGGCACTCTGCAGCACATGGTGGATTTCATGCTGCAGTGCCTGAGAAACGACCGCCGCATCGACCACATTCTCAACATGCCTGATTATTGGGTGTTCACCCTCCTCGATCCTCGCTACCGGGACAACGTCCAAAACCTCATCCCTGCGTTGACCCGGGAGCGTAAATTGCGGGAGTACCACGACACACTGGTGAATTCCATCATCTTCTCCTGTCCAACTGAGAGGAGTGCTGCTAGTGCTTTACAAAGCAGCTCAGTGCGTCGAGGCAGTGGGGGAGGCTCTGCTCAAAGAGGGAGCAGAAGCAGTGCCTCTGCCCAAGGCAAGCCCAGTATGGCACAACTCTGGCACACTTTTGTGTGCCCGCCCCAAATGTCTACACCATCACCGGCGGCTCCAGTCAGCAGGAGGCAACGGTTCCGTCAGATGGTGACAGACTACATGGCTTGCCCTCTTACTGTACTCCCAGACGGCTCTTCCCCGTTCAAGTTTTGGGTCTCTAAGCTGGATACATGGCCAGAGCTAAGCCAGTATGCATTGGAGGTGCTGGCTTGCCCTGCGGCTAGTGTCTTATCGGAACGTGTCTTTAGTGCCGCAGGTGGTGTACTAACAGACCGTCGCATGCGACTATCCTCTGATAACGTTGACCGGCTTACTTTCCTGAAAATGAACCAGGCCTGGATCTCGCAGGAATTTGCCACTCCTCTGCCTGATTAAGTAATTGGGTGTCATCCAGGTCTCCTGCTGTGTTCATCTTTCTACCACCTGAACTGCTATTCCTGGGCTCCAACACCGCCAGTTGCGGCTCAGAAGTGCAGGCTGCACAGTAAAAACATACGACCCAGTGTTATTGGGTTTCAGTAACGTCAGCTGATCCCCAGCTGTGTAGCCGGCAATGTGTCCTGCGACCGCCACGCTGGCACAACAACCTAAATGTAAGGGAACCTGTCCCCCCCCCCCCCGTCGTTTGTTACTGAAAGAGCCATCTTGTGCAGCAGTAATGCTGCACAAGGAAAAGGTAGCTCTTTTTTTTTAGCTCTTTGCACACGCAGAACTTAACACTTATAAAATGTGTTCACTGATACCGTTATACCGTCCCGGAGCTGGGACTTTCCTTCGTAATGTGACGCAGCACAGCCGTCATTCCTACCCCCTTGGTGCCATGCGCTGCCTCCTCAGCGTTGTTTTAAGCTGTCACGGAGCCTGCGCTGTTCTGTTATCCCTTGGGCATGCCCTATTTGCGCTGCCTGTCTTCTGACATAATTTGGTGTCAGGCTGGCTGCGCCTGTGCGGCCGCGGTGCCCGAGATCCCGCCTCGCAGTGTCTTCTGATTGAGTCACACTGCGGGCCTGGGATCCATGGGCATGCGCAGTGCATATCTTCCCCTCGGGCTCTCGCTCATTTCCCTCCGCCTTCTTTAGACTGTGCGCCGTCAGCTGATCCCTAGCATGCCACGGCCGTGACACCGCACAGTCTGAAGAAGAGGGAAGGAGGGGAGTGAGAGTCGAGGTTATGCACTGTGCATGCCCATGGTTCCAAGGCCCGCAGTGGGATTACGTTAGATGAGACTGCGAGGTGGGATCTGGAGCAGCGTGGACGCACAGGCACTGACAGCCTGACACCAAATTATGTCAGAAGACAGGCAGCGCTAATTGGGCATGGCCAAGGGCTAACAGAACAGCGCAGGCTCCGTGACAGCTTAAAACAACGCTGAGGAGGCAGCGCACGGCATCAAGGGGATAGGAATGACAGCTGTGCTGTGTCCCATTACGAAGGAAATTCGCACCTCCGGAACGGTTTAACGGTATAAAGGGACACATTTTTAGTGTTTACTTCGGTGTTTGCAAGGAGCATAATTAAAAGAGCAACCTTTTCCTTTTGCATCCTTAGTGCTGCACAACATGGCTCTTTCAGCTACAAACGTCTTGGGGGGGGGTTAAAGGTTTCCTTTCAACTTGCTCCAATCAGGCTTCGGCCTACACTCTGTTCCTCTGCTCCTCCTGCTGTCCCTGGGCTCTAACACCGCCAGTTGGTGCCTGGAAGTGCTGTGTGCACAGTCAACAGTCGCTCCTCTGTTATTGGGGTTCAGTAACGTCAGCTGATCCCCAGCTGTGTGTGCGGCAATACCTCCAATCTGCTCCTCCTGCTGTCCCTGGGCTCTAACACCGCCAGTTGGTGCCTGGAAGTGCTGTGTGCACAGTCAACAGTCGCTCCTCTGTTATTGGGGTTCAGTAACGTCAGCTGATCCCCAGCTGTGTGTGCGGCAATACCTCCAATCTGCTCCTCCTGCTGTCCCTGGGCTCTAACACCGCCAGTTGGTGCCTGGAAGTGCTGTGTGCACAGTCAACAGTCGCTCCTCTGTTATTGGGGTTCAGTAACGTCAGCTGATCCCCAGCTGTGTATCCGGCAACGTGTCATGCGACCGCCACGCTGGCACAACTAAAATGTAAGGGGACCTGTCCCCCCCCCCCCAGGCGTTTGTTACTGAAAGAGCCACCATGTGCAGCACTAATACTGCACAAGGGAAAGGTCGCTCTTGAAATTATGCTCCTTGCAATCGCTGAACTACACACTCATGTAATGTGTCCCCTCACACCGTCCAACCGTCCCGGAGGTGGGACTTTCCTTTGTAATGTGACGCAGCACAGCCGTCATTGCTACCCCCTTGGCACCGTGCGCTGCCTCCTTAGCGTTGTTTGATTCCGTCATGGACCCTGCGCTGTTATGTTATCCCTTGGCCATGCACAGTTTGTGCTGCCCGTCCTCTGACATCATTTGTTGTCGTCCTGGCTGCGCCTGTGCGTCCACGCTGCCCGAAATCACACCTCGCAGTGTCGTCTAATGTGATCCCACAGTGGGCCTGGTATCCATGGCCATGCGCAGTGCATATACTAGCCTCTCACTCCCCTTCTTCACGCTTCTTCAGACTAGGCGGCGTCAGCTGATCCCTAATAGCATGCCACGGCCGTGACGCCGCACAGTCTGAAGAAGCAGGAAGGAGGTGAGTGAGAGGCGATGATATGCACTGCGCATGCCCATGGATCCCTGGCCCGCAGTGGGACTACATTAGATGACACTGCAAGGTTGGATCTCGGGCAGCTTGGACGCACAGGCACTGCCAGCCTGACACCTACATGATGTCAGAAGACGGGCACCGCTAACTGTGCATGGCCAAGGGATAACATTACAGCGCGGGCTCCGTGACAGAACCAAACAACGTTGAGGAGGTGGTGCCCGGCACCAAGGGGGTTGGAATGACGGCTGTGCTGTGTCACATTACAAAGGAAAGTCCCACTTCCGGGATGGTTTGACGGTGTGAGGGGACACATTATATGAGTGTGTACTTCAGCGTTTGCAAGGAGCATAATTTTCGGAGCCACCATTTTCCATGTGCAGTATTACTGCTGTACAAGATGGCTCTTTCAGCAACAAATGCCTGGGGGGGGGGGGGTTAAAGGTTCCCTTTCAACTTGCTCCACTGCAGGCTTCGGCCTACACTCTGCTCCTCTTTGATTCCCTGGGTTTCAACACTGTCAGTTGCCACCTGGAAGTGTTGTCTACACAGAAAAAACACTAGGTGATGTGTCAGTGGGGTTCAGCACCGCCAGCTGTTCCCCTGCTGTGTAGTCGGCAACGTGTCCAGCACAAGCCACGCTGGCACAACAGAACAAAAGCTGCCACCAGTGCAGGCTTCGGCCTACACTCTGCTCCTCTCCTCCTCCTGCTGACCCTGGGCTCAAACACCGCTAGTTTTTGCCCGGAAGTGCTAGCTGCACAGAGAAAAACACCAGCCAATGTGTTAGTGGGGTTCAGCAACGCCAGCTGTTCCCCTGCTGTGTAGCCGGCAACGTGACCTGCAAACGCCATGCAGGCACAGGAACTGAAATTAAAAGGGAACCTGGCCCCACCCCCCCAGGTGTTTCTATGTATAACAGCCACCTAGTACAGCAGTACTGCTGCATTTGTACAAGGTGGCTGACTTTTTCTCCTTGCCCACGTGGAACTCAACACGTACAAAATGTGTCTCATTGAGACCATTCCACTGTCCCTGAGGTGTGACTTTCCTTTGTAATGATACGCAGCACCCCCCTTGGTAGCGTTTCCCGTCTTTTGTCATCATGGTTAGCTGGCTGCGCCTGTGCATCCGCCCTGCTAGAAACAACGCCCCTCGTTGTCATATTTATTTTGTCAGCGAGGGTGTGGTTTATGGGCACGAGCAGTGCATATGTTCGCCTGTCTTAACTCATCTCCTTCCGCCTTCTTCAGACTGTGCGGCCTCCTGGCCGTGGTAGGCGATAAGGGATCAGCTGAGGCCGCCCAGTCTGGAGCAGGTGTAAGGACATGTGTAAGCGGCAAACCTATTTACTGCACAAGGCCACGAATCCCAGCCACGCAGTGTGATTTTTTGAAAACACACTGTGGGTCTGGGATTCATGTCCATCGCTAACCGCAACGGCCGACATGAAGTGAGGTCAGAAGACAGGAAGCGCTCACAGCGCATGGCCAAGGGATCACAATAGCGCAGACTCCTGTACAGCAAATAACAACGCTCAGGAATCTGCGCCCAGTACCTAGGTGCAAATTTTGACACCTGTGCTGCGTCTCGTTAAAAAGACAAGTCACGCCTCCACAACTGTTTGACAGTATAATGGGCTAAATAGTGTACGTGTTTTAGTCAGCGTGTGCAAGGAGCAAAACAAATAGAGCAACCTTTTACTTGTGCAGCATTAATGCTGCACAAGGTGTGGCTCTTGTACCTTGCAACACCTGAGGGGGGGGGTTAAAGGTAACCTTTGAAATTGGTTCAACTAGGCTTCGGCCTACACTCTGCTCCTCTACTCCTCCTGCTGACCCTGGGCTCAAACACCGCTAGTTTTTGCCCGGAAATGCTAGCTGCACAGAGAAAAACACCAGCCAATGTGTTAGTGGGGTTCAGCACCGCCAGCTGTTCCCCTGCTGTGTAGTCGGCAACGTGTCCAGCACAAGCCACGCTGGCACAACAGAACAAAAGCTGCCACCAGTGCAGGCTTCGGCCTACACTTTGCTCCTCTCCTCCTCCTGCTGACCCTGGGCTCAAACAACGCCAGTTTCTGCCCGGACATGCTAGCTGCACAGAGAAAAACACCAGCCAATGTGTTAGTGGGGTTCAGCACCGCCAGCTGTTCCCCCGCTGTGTAGCCGGCATCGTGTCCAGCACAAGCCACGCTGGCACAACCGACCAAAAGCTGCCACCAGTGCAGGCTTCGGCCTACACTTTGCTCCTCTCCTCCTCCTCCTGCTGACCCTGGGCTCTAACACCGCTAGTTTTTGCCCGGACATGCAATCTGCACAGAGAAAAACACCAGTCAATGTGTCAGTGGGGTTCAGCAACGCCAGCTGTTCCCCTGCTGTGTAGCTTGCAACGTGACCTGCAAACGCCACGCAGGCACATGAACTGAAATTGAAGGGAGCCTGCCCCCCACCCACAGGTGTTTCTATGTATATCAGCCACCTTGTACAGCAGTACTGCTGCATTTGTACAAGGTGGCTGACTTTTTCTCCTTGCCCACGTGGAACTCAACACGTACAAAATGTGTCTCATTAGAGACCATTACAATGTCCCTGAGGTGTGACTTTCCTTTGTAATGACACGCAGCACCACCCTTGTTAGCGCTGCCCGTCTTTTGACATCATTGGTTAGCTGGCTGCGCCTGTGCATCTCCCCTGCTCGAAACAACGGCCCTCGGTGTCTTATTTTTTTGGACAGCGAGGGTGTGATTGATGGGCATGTGCAGTGCATATGTTTGCCTGTGTTCACTCATCTCCTTCCGCCTTCTTCAGACTGGGTGTCCTCATGGCCGCGGCAGGCGATAAGGGATCAGATGAGGCCGCCCAGTCTGAAGCAGGTGTAAGGACATGTGTGAGCGGCAAACATATTTAGTGCACCAGGGCACGAATCCCAGCACCGCAGTGTGATTTTTTAAAAACACACTGTGGGTCTGGGATTCATGTCCATCGCTAACCGCAACGGCCAACATGAAATGAGGTCATAAGACAGGAAGCGCTCACAGCGCATGGCCAAAGGATCACAAGAGCGCAGACTCCTGTACAGCAACTAACAACGCTCAGGAAGCTGCGCCCATGCAAAAAGGTGTTGTTTTCGACACCTGTGCTGCTTTTCTTTAAAAAGACAAGTCACGCCTCCACTACTGATTAACAGTATAATGGGCTAAATAGTCTACGTGTTGCATTCAGCTTGTGCAAGTAGAAAAATTAATAGAGCAACCTTTTACTTGTGCAGCATTAATGCTGCAGAAGGAGTGGCTCTTGTACTTTGTAACACCTGAGGGGGGGTTAAAGGTAACCTTTGAAATTGGTTCAACTAGGCTTCGGCCTACACTCTGCTCCTCTCCTCCTCCTGCTGACCCTGGGCTCTAACAACGCTAGTTTTTGCCCGGAAATGCTAGCTGCACAGAGAAAAACACCAGCCAATGTGTTAGTGGTGTTCAGCACCGCCAGCTGTTCCCCCGCTGTGTAGCCGGCATCGTGTCCAGCACAAGCCACGCTGGCACAACCGACCAAAAGCTGCCACCAGTGCAGGCTTCGGCCTACACTTTGCTCCTCTCCTCCTCCTGCTGACCCTGGGCTAAAACAACGCCAGTTTCTGCCCGGACATGCTAGCTGCACAGAGAAAAACACCAGCCAATGTGTTAGTGGGGTTCAGCACCGCCAGCTGTTCCTCTGCTGTGTAGTCGGCATCGTGTCCAGCACAAGCCACGCTGGCACAACTGACCAAAAGCTGCCACCAGTGCAGGCTTCGGCCTACACTTTGCTCCTCTCCTCCTCCTGCTGACCCTGGGCTAAAACAACGCCAGTTTCTGCCCGGACATGCTAGCTGCACAGAGAAAAACACCAGCCAATGTGTTAGTGGGGTTCAGCACCGCCAGCTGTTCCCCTGCTGTGTAGCTTGCAACGTTTCCTGCAAACGCCACGCAGGAACATGAACTGAAATTGAAGGGAGCCTGCCCCCCACCCCCCCAGGTGTTTCTATGTATAACAGCCACCTTGTACAGCAGTACTGCTGCATTTGTACAAGGTGGCTGACTTTTTCTCCTTGCACACGTGGAACTCAACAAGTACAAAATGTGTCTCATTACAGACCATTACAATGTCCCTGAGGTGTGACTTTCCTTTGTAATGACACGCAGCACCCCCATTGTTAGCGCTGCCCGTCTCCTGACATCATTGGTTGGCTGGCTGTGCCTGTGCGTCCCCCCTGCCCGACACAACGCCCCCCGTTGTCTCATATATTTTGACTGCGAGGGTGTGATTGATGGGCACGAGCAGTGCATATGTTCCCCTGTTTTCACTCCCCTCCTTCCGCCTTCTTCTGACTGTGCGGCCTCATGGCCGCGGCATGCGATAAGGGATCAGCTGAGGCCGCCCAGTCTGAAGCAGGTGTAAGGACATGTGTGAGCGGCGAACATATTTACTGCACAAGGCCACGAATCCCAGCACCGCAGTGTGACTTTAGGAAAAGCCACTGTGGGTCTGGGATTTATGGCCATCGTTAACCGCACCGGCCAACATGAAATGAGGTCATGAGATGGCCTGCACTAACAGGGTATTGCCAAGGGATAACACAAGAGCGCAGTTTCCTGTACTGCAAATAACAACGGTAAGGAATCAGCGCACAGCACCTAGGTGTAAATTTGTACACCTGTGCTGCGTCTCCTTAAAAAGACTAGTAGTCACGCCTCCACTACTGTTTGACAGTATAATGGGCTAAATAGTGTACGTGTTTAATTCAGCGTGTGCAAGGAGCAAAAATAAATAGAGCAACCTTTGACTTGTGCATCATTAATGCTGTTCAAGGTGTGGCTCTTGTACCTTGCAACACCTGAGGGGGGGGTTAAAGGTAACCTTTGAAATTGGTTCAACTAGGCTTTGGCCTACACTCTGCTCCTCTACTCCTCCTGCTGACCCTGGGCTCAAACACCGCTAGTTTTTGCCCGGAAATGCTAGCTGCACAGAGAAAAACACCAGCCAATGTGTTAGTGGGGTTCAGCAACGCCAGCTGTTCCCCTGCTGTGTAGTCGGCAACGTGTCCAGCACAAGCCACGCTGGCACAAGAGAACAAAAGCTGCCACCAGTGCAGGCTTCGGCCTACACTTTGCTCCTCTCCTCCTCCTGCTGACCCTGGGCTCAAACAACGCCAGTTTCTGCCCGGACATGCTAGCTGCACAGAGAAAAACACCAGCCAATGTGCCAGTGGGGTTCAGCACCGCCAGCTGTTCCTCTGCTGTGTAGTCGGCATCGTGTCCAGCACAAGCCACGCTGGCACAACTGACCAAAAGCTGCCACCAGTGCAGGCTTCGGCCTACACTTTGCTCCTCTCCTCCTCCTGCTGACCCTGGGCTAAAACAACGCCAGTTTCTGCCCGGACATGCTAGCTGCACAGAGAAAAACACCAGCCAATGTGTTAGTGGGGTTCAGCACCGCCAGCTGTTCCCCTGCTGTGTAGCTTGCAACGTTTCCTGCAAACGCCACGCAGGAACATGAACTGAAATTGAAGGGAGCCTGCCCCCCACCCCCCCAGGTGTTTCTATGTATAACAGCCACCTTGTACAGCAGTACTGCTGCATTTGTACAAGGTGGCTGACTTTTTCTCCTTGCACACGTGGAACTCAACAAGTACAAAATGTGTCTCATTACAGACCATTACAATGTCCCTGAGGTGTGACTTTCCTTTGTAATGACACGCAGCACCCCCATTGTTAGCGCTGCCCGTCTCCTGACATCATTGGTTGGCTGGCTGTGCCTGTGCGTCCCCCCTGCCCGACACAACGCCCCCCGTTGTCTCATATATTTTGACTGCGAGGGTGTGATTGATGGGCACGAGCAGTGCATATGTTCCCCTGTTTTCACTCCCCTCCTTCCGCCTTCTTCTGACTGTGCGGCCTCATGGCCGCGGCATGCGATAAGGGATCAGCTGAGGCCGCCCAGTCTGAAGCAGGTGTAAGGACATGTGTGAGCGGCGAACATATTTACTGCACAAGGCCACGAATCCCAGCACCGCAGTGTGACTTTAGGAAAAGCCACTGTGGGTCTGGGATTTATGGCCATCGTTAACCGCACCGGCCAACATGAAATGAGGTCATGAGACGGCCTGCACTAACAGGGTATTGCCAAGGGATAACACAAGAGCGCAGTTTCCTGTACTGCAAATAACAACGGTAAGGAATCAGCGCACAGCACCTAGGTGTAAATTTGTACACCTGTGCTGCGTCTCCTTAAAAAGACTAGTAGTCACGCCTCCACTACTGTTTGACAGTATAATGGGCTAAATAGTGTACGTGTTTAATTCAGCGTGTGCAAGGAGCAAAAATAAATAGAGCAACCTTTGACTTGTGCATCATTAATGCTGTTCAAGGTGTGGCTCTTGTACCTTGCAACACCTGAGGGGGGGGTTAAAGGTAACCTTTGAAATTGGTTCAACTAGGCTTTGGCCTACACTCTGCTCCTCTACTCCTCCTGCTGACCCTGGGCTCAAACACCGCTAGTTTTTGCCCGGAAATGCTAGCTGCACAGAGAAAAACACCAGCCAATGTGTTAGTGGGGTTCAGCAACGCCAGCTGTTCCCCTGCTGTGTAGTCGGCAACGTGTCCAGCACAAGCCACGCTGGCACAAGAGAACAAAAGCTGCCACCAGTGCAGGCTTCGGCCTACACTTTGCTCCTCTCCTCCTCCTGCTGACCCTGGGCTCAAACAACGCCAGTTTCTGCCCGGACATGCTAGCTGCACAGAGAAAAACACCAGCCAATGTGTCAGTGGGGTTCAGCACCGCCAGCTGTTCCTCTGCTGTGTAGTCGGCATCGTGTCCAGCACAAGCCACGCTGGCACAACTGACCAAAAGCTGCCACCAGTGCAGGCTTCGGCCTACACTTTGCTCCTCTCCTCCTCCTGCTGACCCTGGGCTAAAACAACGCCAGTTTCTGCCCGGACATGCTAGCTGCACAGAGAAAAACACCAGCCAATGTGTTAGTGGGGTTCAGCACCGCCAGCTGTTCCCCTGCTGTGTAGCTTGCAACGTTTCCTGCAAACGCCACGCAGGAACATGAACTGAAATTGAAGGGAGCCTGCCCCCCACCCCCCCCAGGTGTTTCTATGTATAACAGCCACCTTGTACAGCAGTACTGCTGCATTTGTACAAGGTGGCTGACTTTTTCTCCTTGCACACGTGGAACTCAACAAGTACAAAATGTGTCTCATTACAGACCATTACAATGTCCCTGAGGTGTGACTTTCCTTTGTAATGACTAGTGTTGAGCGATACCGTCCGATACTTGAAAGTATCGGTATCGGATAGTATCGGCCGATACCCGAAAAATATCGGATATCGCCGATACCGATATCCGATACCAATACAAGTCAATGGGACATCAAGTATCGGAATGTATCCTCATGGATCCCAGGGTCTGAAGGAGAGGAAACTCTCCTTCAGGCCCTGGGATCCATATTAAAGTGTAAAATAAAGAATTAAAATAAAAAATATTGTTATATTCACCTCTCCGGCGGCCCCTGGACATCAGCGGGAGGATCCGGCGTCCGGCACGGCTTCTTTCTTCAAAATGCGCGCCTTCAGGACCTGTGGAATGACGTCCCGGCTTCTGATTGGTCGCGTGCCGCCCATGTGACCGCCACGCGACCAATCAGAAGCCGCGACGTCATTCCTCAGGTCCTAGAAGGCGCTCATTCTAGGACTTTAGCTGAGGAATGACGTCGCGGCTTCTGATTGGTCGCGTGGCGGTCACATGGGCGGCACGCGACCAATCAGAAGCCGGGACGTCATTCCACAGGTCCTGAAGGCGCGCATTTTGAAGAAAGAAGCCGTGCCGGACGCCGGATCCTCCCGCTGATGTCCAGGGGCCGCCGGAGAGGTGAATATAACAATATTTTTTATTTTAATTCTTTATTTTACACTTCCGATACCGATACCCGATATCACAAAAATATCGGATCTCGGTATCGGAATTCCGATACCGCAAGTATCGGCCGATACCCGATACTTGCGGTATCGGAATGCTCAACACTAGTAATGACACGCAGCACCCCCATTGTTAGCGCTGCCCGTCTCCTGACATCATTGGTTGGCTGGCTGTGCCTGTGCGTCCCCCCTGCCCGACACAACGCCCCCCGTTGTCTCATATATTTTGACTGCGAGGGTGTGATTGATGGGCACGAGCAGTGCATATGTTCCCCTGTTTTCACTCCCCTCCTTCCGCATTCTTCTGACTGTGCGGCCTCATGGCCGCGGCATGCGATAAGGGATCAGCTGAGGCCGCCCAGTCTGAAGCAGGTGTAAGGACATGTGTGAGCGGCGAACATATTTACTGCACAAGGCCACGAATCCCAGCACCGCAGTGTGACTTTAGGAAAAGCCACTGTGGGTCTGGGATTTATGGCCATCGTTAACCGCACCGGCCAACATGAAATGAGGTCATGAGACGGCCTGCACTAACAGGGTATTGCCAAGGGATAACACAAGAGCGCAGTTTCCTGTACTGCAAATAACAACGGTAAGGAATCAGCGCACAGCACCTAGGTGTAAATTTGTACACCTGTGCTGCGTCTCCTTAAAAAGACTAGTAGTCACGCCTCCACTACTGTTTGACAGTATAATGGGCTAAATAGTGTACGTGTTTAATTCAGCGTGTGCAAGGAGCAAAAATAAATAGAGCAACCTTTGACTTGTGCATCATTAATGCTGTTCAAGGTGTGGCTCTTGTACCTTGCAACACCTGAGGGGGGGGTTAAAGGTAACCTTTTAAATTGGTTCAACTAGGCTTTGGCCACACTCTGCTCCTCTACTCCTCCTGCTGACCCTGGGCTCAAACACCGCTAGTTTTTGCCCGGAAATGCTAGCTGCACAGAGAAAAACACCAGCCAATGTGTTAGTGGGGTTCAGCACCGCCAGCTGTTCGCCTGCTGTGTAGTCGGCAACGTGTCCAGCACAAGCCACGCTGGCACAACAGAACAAAAGCTGCCACCAGTGCAGGCTTCGGCCTACACTTTGCTCCTCTCCTCCTCCTGCTGACCCTGGGCTCAAACAACGCCAGTTTCTGCCCGGACATGCAATCTGCACAGAGAAAAACACCAGTCAATGTGTCAGTGGGGTTCAGCAACGCCAGCTGTTCCCCTGCTGTGTAGCTTGCAACGTGACCTGCAAACGCCACGCAGGCACATGAACTGAAATTGAAGGGAGCCTGCCCCCCACCCACAGGTGTTTCTATGTATAACAGCCACCTTGTACAGCAGTACTGCTGCTTTTGTACAAGGTGACTGACTTTTTCTCCTTGCCCACGTGGAACTCAACACGTACAAAATGTGTCTCATTAGAGACCATTACAATGTCCCTGAGGTGTGACTTTCCTTTGTAATGACACGCAGCACCACCCTTGTTAGCGCTGCCCGTCTTTTGACATCATTGGTTAGCTGGCTGCGCCTGTGCATCTCCCCTGCTCGAAACAACGGCCCTCGGTGTCTTATTTTTTTGGACAGCGAGGGTGTGATTGATGGGCATGTGCAGTGCATATGTTTGCCTGTGTTCACTCATCTCCTTCCGCCTTCTTCAGACTGGGTGTCCTCATGGCCGCGGCAGGCGATAAGGGATCAGATGAGGCCGCCCAGTCTGAAGCAGGTGTAAGGACATGTGTGAGCGGCAAACATATTTAGTGCACCAGGGCACGAATCCCAGCACCGCAGTGTGATTTTTTAAAAACACACTGTGGGTCTGGGATTCATGTCCATCGCTAACCGCAACGGCCAACATGAAATGAGATCATAAGACAGGAAGCGCTCACAGCGCATGGCCAAAGGATCACAAGAGCGCAGACTCCTGTACAGCAACTAACAACGCTCAGGAAGCTGCGCCCATGCAAAAAGGTGTTGTTTTCGACACCTGTGCTGCTTTTCTTTAAAAAGACAAGTCACGCCTCCACTACTGATTAACAGTATAATGGGCTAAATAGTCTACGTGTTTCATTCAGCTTGTGCAAGTAGAAAAATTAATAGAGCAACCTTTTACTTGTGCAGCATTAATGCTGCAGAAGGAGTGGCTCTTGTACTTTGTAACACCTGAGGGGGGGTTAAAGGTAACCTTTGAAATTGGTTCAACTAGGCTTCGGCCTACACTCTGCTCCTCTCCTCCTCCTGCTGACCCTGGGCTCTAACAACGCTGGTTTTTGCCCGGAAATGCTAGCTGCACAGAGAAAAACACCAGCCAATGTGTTAGTGGGGTTCAGCACCGCCAGCTGTTCCCCCGCTGTGTAGCCGGCATCGTGTCCAGCACAAGCCACGCTGGCACAACCGACCAAAAGCTGCCACCAGTGCAGGCTTCGGCCTACACTTTGCTCCTCTCCTCCTCCTCCTGCTGACCCTGGGCTCAAACACCGCTAGTTTTTGCCCGGAAATGCTAGCTGCACAGAGAAAAACACCAGCCAATGTGTTAGTGGGGTTCAGCACCGCCAGCTGTTCCCGTGCTGTGCAGCTTGCAACGTGACCTGCAAACGCCACGCAGGCACATGAACTGAAATTGAAGGGAGCCTGGCCCCCACCCCCAGGTGTTTATATGTATAACAGCCACCTTGTACAGCAGTACTGCTGCATTTGTACAAGGTGGCTGATGTTTTCTCCTTGCCCACGTGGAACTCAACACGTACAAAATGTGTCTCTTTGAGACCATTCCACTGTCCCTGAGGTGTGACTTTCCTTTCTAATGATACGCAGCACCCCCCTTGGTAGCGCTTCCCGTCTTCTGACATCATTGGTTGGCTACTTGCGCCTGTTCGTCCGCCCTGCCTGAATAAAATGCTACTCGTTGTCTTAATTATTTTGACTGCGAGGGTGTGATTGATGGGCACGAGCAGTGCATATGTTCGCCTGTCTTAACTCATCTCCTTCCGCCTTCTTCAGACTGTGCAGCCTCATGGCCGCGGCATGCGAGAAGGGATCAGCAGAGGCCGCCCAGTCTGAAGCAGGTGTAAGGACGTGTGTGAGCGGCCAAATTATGTACTGCTCAAGGCCACGAATCCCAGCACCGCAGTGTGGCTTTATGAAAAGACACTGTGGGTCTGGGATTTATGGCCATCGTTAACCGCACCGGCCAACATGAAATGATGTCATAAGATGGGCAGCGCTAACAGGGCATTGCCAAGGGATAACACAAGAGCGCAGACTCCTGTACAGCAAATAACAACGCTCAGGAAGCTGCGCCAAGCACCAAGGCGTTATTTTGGACACCTGTGCTGCGTCTCATCAATAAACCAAGTCACGCATCCACTACAGTTTGACTGTAGAATGGGGTAAATTGTGTATGTCTTTCATTCAGCGTGTCCAAGTAGACAAATTAATAGAGCAACCTTTCACTTGTGCAGCATTAATACTGCACAAGGTGTGTCTCTTGTACTTTGTAACACCTGAGGGGGGGGTTAAAGGTTTCCTTTGAAATTGGTTCAACTAGGCTTCGGCCTACACTCTGCTCCTCTCCTCCTCCTCCTGCTTCAACACGGGCTCTAACATCGCTAGTTTTTGCCCGCAAGTGCTAGCTGCACAGAGAAAAACACACGCCATTGTGTTAGTGGGGTTCAGCAACGCCAGCTGTTCCCCCAGTGTGTAGCCGGCAAAGTGTCCTGCAAACGCAACGCAGACACAAAGCTGCCTCCAGTGCAGGCTTCGGCCTACACTCATCTCCCCCTGCTTACCCTTTGCTCCAACACCGCTAGTTGGGGCTCTAGGAAGACAATCTATAATAGGCAAGGCAACGCATCTGGGTTCCAGCACCGCCAGCTGGTTCTCGGCAGTGTTCTTGTCACAGGTACTCCCTCGTGCCAAGCCTGGTTTCAGCACCGTCAGCTGTTTCCGGGTTGTGTCAACTCCACTGAGACGCCTATGCTTGCCCCGTCGTGGTGCGGTCGAGTTAGCCAACTCCAGGGTGCCTCCAGTTTAGGAGCTTCCTATGTGGGCTGCGTGAACTGGTAGTCAAGGCTGGTTCTGTAGTGCCAGTAGGCCCAGCTCCCCCTGTAGGACTGTTGGGGTTCGGTAACTGCGGCTGCCTCGCGGCCTAGCTGTTCTCTCCTCTCCTGTGGGCCTTCGGGTCCACCACCTGGTTCCAGCACCGTCAGCTGGTTCCGGGCCGAGCCTTTGGCTTAGGTGCCTCCTCCTGGGTATCCGAGTTCCGCCAACGCCAGGCGGTCCTTGGTAGTGCTTTTAAGCGCGGGCACCTACAGCTTAGTAACCGGGTTCCAGCACCGTCAGCTGGTCCTCGGTCGTGCCATTGGCTCTTGCACACTGGGGCAACGCATCCGGGTTCCAGCACCGCCAGCTGGTTCTCGGCAGTGTTCTTGTCACAGGTACTCCCTCGTGCCAAGCCTGGTTTCAGCACCGTCAGCTGTTTCCGGGTTGTGTCAACTTCACTGAGATGCCTATGCTTGCCCCGTCGTGGTGCGGTCGAGTTAGCCAACTCCAGGGTGCCTCCAGTTTAGGAGCTTCCTATGTGGGCTGCGTGAACTGGTAGTCAAGGCTGGTTCTGTAGTGCCAGTAGGCCCAGCTCCCCCTGTAGGACTGTTGGGGTTCGGTAACTGCGGCTGCCTCGCGGCCTAGCTGTTCTCTCCTCTCCTGTGGGCCTTGGGGTCCACCACCTGGTTCCAGCACCGTCAGCTGGTTCCGGGCCGAGCCTTTGGCTTAGGTGCCTCCTCCTGGGTATCCGAGTTCCGCCAACGCCAGGCGGTCCTTGGTAGTGCTTTTAAGCGCGGGCACCTACAGCTTAGTAACCGGGTTCCAGCACTGTCAGCTGGTCCTCGGTCGTGCCATTGGCTCTTGCATACTGGGGTAACGCATCCGGGTTCCAGCACCGCCAGCTGGTTCTCGGCAGTGTTCTTGTCACAGGTACTCCCTCGTGCCAAGCCTGGTTTCAGCACCGTCAGCTGTTTCCGGGTTGTGTCAACTTCACTGAGACGCCTATGCTTGCCCCGTCGTGGTGCGGTCGAGTTAGCCAACTCCAGGGTGCCTCCAGTTTAGGAGCTTCCTATGTGGGCTGCGTGAACTGGTAGTCAAGGCTGGTTCTGTAGTGCCAGTAGGCCCAGCTCCCCCTGTAGGACTGTTGGGGTTCGGTAACTGCGGCTGCCTCGCGGCCTAGCTGTTCTCTCCTCTCCTGTGGGCCTTGGGGTCCACCACCTGGTTCCAGCACCGTCAGCTGGTTCCGGGCCGAGCCTTTGGCTTAGGTGCCTCCTCCTGGGTATCCGAGTTCCGCCAACGCCAGGCGGTCCTTGGTAGTGCTTTTAAGCGCGGGCACCTACAGCTTAGTAACCGGGTTCCAGCACCGTCAGCTGGTCCTCGGTCGTGCCATTGGCTCTTGCACACTGGGGCAACGCATCCGGGTTCCAGCACCGCCAGCTGGTTCTCGGCAGTGTTCTTGTCACAGGTACTCCCTCGTGCCAAGCCTGGTTTCAGCACCGTCAGCTGTTTCCGGGTTGTGTCAACTTCACTGAGACGCCTATGCTTGCCCCGTCGTGGTGCGGTCGAGTTAGCCAACTCCAGGGTGCCTCCAGTTTAGGAGCTTCCTATGTGGGCTGCGTGAACTGGTAGTCAAGGCTGGTTCTGTAGTGCCAGTAGGCCCAGCTCCCCCTGTAGGACTGTTGGGGTTCGGTAACTGCGGCTGCCTCGCGGCCTAGCTGTTCTCTCCTCTCCTGTGGGCCTTGGGGTCCACCACCTGGTTCCAGCACCGTCAGCTGGTTCCGGGCCGAGCCTTTGGCTTAGGTGCCTCCTCCTGGGTATCCGAGTTCCGCCAACGCCAGGCGGTCCTTGGTAGTGCTTTTAAGCGCGGGCACCTACAGCTTAGTAACCGGGTTCCAGCACCGTCAGCTGGTCCTCGGTCATGCCATTGGCTCTTGCACACTGGGGCAACGCATCCGGGTTCCAGCAACGCCAGCTGGTTCTCGGCAGTGTTCTTGTCACAGGTACTCCCTCGTGCCAAGCCTGGTTTCAGCACCGTCAGCTGTTTCCGGGTTGTGTCAACTTCACTGAGACGCCTATGCTTGCCCCGTCGTGGTGCGGTCGAGTTAGCCAACTCCAGGGTGCCTCCAGTTTAGGAGCTTCCTATGTGGGCTGCGTGAACTGGTAGTCAAGGCTGGTTCTGTAGTGCCAGTAGGCCCAGCTCCCCCTGTAGGACTGTTGGGGTTCGGTAACTGCGGCTGCCTCGCGGCCTAGCTGTTCTCTCCTCTCCTGTGGGCCTTGGGGTCCACCACCTGGTTGCAGCACCGTCAGCTGGTTCCGGGCCGAGCCTTTGGCTTAGGTGCCTCCTCCTGGGTATCCGAGTTCCGCCAACGCCAGGCGGTCCTTGGTAGTGCTTTTAAGCGCGGGCACCTACAGCTTAGTAACCGGGTTCCAGCACCGTCAGCTGGTCCTCGGTCGTGCCATTGGCTCTTGCACACTGGGGCAACGCATCCGGGTTCCAGCAACGCCAGCTGGTTCTCGGCAGTGTTCTTGTCACAGGTACTCCCTCGTGCCAAGCCTGGTTTCAGCACCGTCAGCTGTTTCCGGGTTGTGTCAACTTCACTGAGACGCCTATGCTTGCCCCGTCGTGGTGCGGTCGAGTTAGCCAACTCCAGGGTGCCTCCAGTTTAGGAGCTTCCTATGTGGGCTGCGTGAACTGGTAGTCAAGGCTGGTTCTGTAGTGCCAGTAGGCCCAGCTCCCCCTGTAGGACTGTTGGGGTTCGGTAACTGCGGCTGCCTCGCGGCCTAGCTGTTCTCTCCTCTCCTGTGGGCCTTGGGGTCCACCACCTGGTTCCAGCACCGTCAGCTGGTTCCGGGCCGAGCCTTTGGCTTAGGTGCCTCCTCCTGGGTATCCGAGTTCCGCCAACGCCAGGCGGTCCTTGGTAGTGCTTTTAAGCGCGGGCACCTACAGCTTAGTAACCGGGTTCCAGCACCGTCAGCTGGTCCTCGGTCGTGCCATTGGCTCTTGCACACTGGGGCAACGCATCCGGGTTCCAGCAACGCCAGCTGGTTCTCGGCAGTGTTCTTGTCACAGGTACTCCCTCGTGCCAAGCCTGGTTTCAGCACTGTCAGCTGTTTCCGGGTTGTATCAACTTCACTGAGACGCCTATGCTTGCCCCGTCGTGGTGCGGTCGAGTTAGCCAACTCCAGGGTGCCTCCAGTTTAGGAGCTTCCTATGTGGGCTGCGTGAACTGGTAGTCAAGGCTGGTTCTGTAGTGCCAGTAGGCCCAGCTCCCCCTGTAGGACTGTTGGGGTTCGGTAACTGCGGCTGCCTCGCGGCCTAGCTGTTCTCTCCTCTCCTGTGGGCCTTGGGGTCCACCACCTGGTTCCAGCACCGTCAGCTGGTTCCGGGCCGAGCCTTTGGCTTAGGTGCCTCCTCCTGGGTATCCGAGTTCCGCCAACGCCAGGCGGTCCTTGGTAGTGCTTTTAAGCGCGGGCACCTACAGCTTAGTAACCGGGTTCCAGCACCGTCAGCTGGTCCTCGGTCGTGCCATTGGCTCTTGCACACTGGGGCAACGCATCCGGGTTCCAGCAACGCCAGCTGGTTCTCGGCAGTGTTCTTGTCACAGGTACTCCCTCGTGCCAAGCCTGGTTTCAGCACCGTCAGCTGTTTCCGGGTTGTGTCAACTTCACTGAGACGCCTATGCTTGCCCCGTCGTGGTGCGGTCGAGTTAGCCAACTCCAGGGTGCCTCCAGTTTAGGAGCTTCCTATGTGGGCTGCGTGAACTGGTAGTCAAGGCTGGTTCTGTAGTGCCAGTAGGCCCAGCTCCCCCTGTAGGACTGTTGGGGTTCGGTAACTGCGGCTGCCTCGCGGCCTAGCTGTTCTCTCCTCTCCTGTGGGCCTTGGGGTCCACCACCTGGTTGCAGCACCGTCAGCTGGTTCCGGGCCGAGCCTTTGGCTTAGGTGCCTCCTCCTGGGTATCCGAGTTCCGCCAACGCCAGGCGGTCCTTGGTAGTGCTTTTAAGCGCGGGCACCTACAGCTTAGTAACCGGGTTCCAGCACCGTCAGCTGGTCCTCGGTCGTGCCATTGGCTCTTGCACACTGGGGCAACGCATCCGGGTTCCAGCAACGCCAGCTGGTTCTCGGCAGTGTTCTTGTCACAGGTACTCCCTCGTGCCAAGCCTGGTTTCAGCACCGTCAGCTGTTTCCGGGTTGTGTCAACTTCACTGAGACGCCTATGCTTGCCCCGTCGTGGTGCGGTCGAGTTAGCCAACTCCAGGGTGCCTCCAGTTTAGGAGCTTCCTATGTGGGCTGCGTGAACTGGTAGTCAAGGCTGGTTCTGTAGTGCCAGTAGGCCCAGCTCCCCCTGTAGGACTGTTGGGGTTCGGTAACTGCGGCTGCCTCGCGGCCTAGCTGTTCTCTCCTCTCCTGTGGGCCTTGGGGTCCACCACCTGGTTCCAGCACCGTCAGCTGGTTCCGGGCCGAGCCTTTGGCTTAGGTGCCTCCTCCTGGGTATCCGAGTTCCGCCAACGCCAGGCGGTCCTTGGTAGTGCTTTTAAGCGCGGGCACCTACAGCTTAGTAACCGGGTTCCAGCACCGTCAGCTGGTCCTCGGTCGTGCCATTGGCTCTTGCACACTGGGGCAACGCATCCGGGTTCCAGCACCGCCAGCTGGTTCTCGGCAGTGTTCTTGTCACAGGTACTCCCTCGTGCCAAGCCTGGTTTCAGCACCGTCAGCTGTTTCCGGGTTGTGTCAACTTCACTGAGACGCCTATGCTTGCCCCGTCGTGGTGCGGTCAAGTTAGCCAACTCCAGGGTGCCTCCAGTTTAGGAGCTTCCTATGTGGGCTGCGTGAACTGGTAGTCAAGGCTGGTTCTGTAGTGCCAGTAGGCCCAGCTCCCCCTGTAGGACTGTTGGGGTTCGGTAACTGCGGCTGCATCGCGGCCTAGCTGTTCTCTCCTCTCCTGTGGGCCTTGGGGTCCACCACCTGGTTCCAGCACCGTCAGCTGGTTCCGGGCCGAGCCTTTGGCTTAGGTGCCTCCTCCTGGGTATCCGAGTTCCGCCAACGCCAGGCGGTCCTTGGTAGTGCTTTTAAGCGCGGGCACCTACAGCTTAGTAACCGGGTTCCAGCACCGTCAGCTGGTCCTCGGTCGTGCCATTGGCTCTTGCACACTGGGGCAACGCATCCGGGTTCCAGCAACGCCAGCTGGTTCTCGGCAGTGTTCTTGTCACAGGTACTCCCTCGTGCCAAGCCTGGTTTCAGCACCGTCAGCTGTTTCCGGGTTGTGTCAACTTCACTGAGACGCCTATGCTTGCCCCGTCGTGGTGCGGTCGAGTTAGCCAACTCCAGGGTGCCTCCAGTTTAGGAGCTTCCTATGTGGGCTGCGTGAACTGGTAGTCAAGGCTGGTTCTGTAGTGCCAGTAGGCCCAGCTCCCCCTGTAGGACTGTTGGGGTTCCGTAACTGCGGCTGCCTCGCGGCCTAGCTGTTCTCTCCTCTCCTGTGGGCCTTGGGGTCCACCACCTGGTTCCAGCACCGTCAGCTGGTTCTCGGCAGTGTCTTTTGCTCTTGTACCTTCTGCTCCCCATCCTGGTTCCAGTACCGTCAGCTGGTTCCGGGCAGAGCCTTTGGCTTAGGTGCCTCCTTCTGGGTATCCAAGTTCCACCAACGTCAGGTGGTCCTTGGTAGTGCTTTCAGGCACGGGTACCTCCTGCTTAGTAACCGGGTTCCAGTAACGTCAGCTGGTCCTTGGTAGTTCCATTGGCTCTTGGACCTTCGGCTACCCATCCGGGTTCCAGTACCGTCAGCTGGTTCTCGGCAGTGTCTTTTGCTCTTGTACCTTCTGCTCCCCATCCTGGTTCCAGTAACGTCAGCTGGTTCCGGGCAGAGCCTTTGGCTTAGGTGCCTCTTTCTGGGTATCCGAGTTCCGCCAACGTCAGGCGGTCCTTGGTAGTGCTTTTTAGCACGGGTACCTCCTGCTTAGTAACCGGGTTCCAGTAACGTCAGCTGGTCCTCGGTAGTTCCATAGGCTCTTGAACCTTCGGGTAGCCATCCGAGTTCCAGTTCCATCAGCTGGTTCTTGGCATTTTCTCAGCCTTCTTGTACCTTCTGCTACATTTCCAAGTTGAAGACCCTAACGTCGACAACCCGGAAGACCACCCCGATGACGACGACCCGGAAGACCACCCCGATGACGACGACGACGACGGCGGAGACGACGACGGCGGAGACGACGACGGCGGAGACGACGACGGCTGAGACGACGACGGCGGAGATGACGACACTGGAGACGACGACCCTGGAGACGACAACATGGAAGACCGAGAAGCAGAAGAACAAGAGGCTGCAGAACAAAGAGCAGAAGAACATTAAGCATAAGACTTAATATCAGAGCAAAAGATATTATCTAAATTATATGCAGAAGAAGACTAAGCAGTGTATGGGGGTGAGTCCGTTCCTCCTCGTGGTGCCCCTGGATAAAGCCTGATGCTGCAGGCCAAACTGAACGCGGACAAATGTAACTTTTGTGACTGGCAGAACGGAAGGTGTAATCTTCCAACTTTTATAGATAACAACTACGGGAATGCCTGTCACAAATGAGAATATGATGAAGAAGTAGAATAGGAAGAATAATAACAGTGGAATAAAAAGAATATGTAGAATAGGAAGAATAATAATAGTTGAAGAAAATGAATATGAAGAATGTAATAAAAAAAAAAAAATAGGTAGAAGATGAAGAAGAAGATGAATAAGGTGAAGAAGTTGATGTCAAAGATGCTGATGATGATGAAGATGAAAGTGTGGGAAAAGGAAAAAAAAGAAGGGGAAGGTCGTGGAATAGTGAAACATCAATATCTGACAAAATAAAAAAAATTTACATAGTCAATATCTTTTTCAATCCGAACGTCTTTAAAAAAAAAAAAAACATGCTATTCTATTTGATTGGACTAATCCTCATTGCCTTTAATGTCTCCGCCACCTCCCCCATACATCCTACATTATTCTTAGTTGTTTTCCTTCATGTAGAATGAACCTACAAGGAAAGAAAGGGTTTATTTTAATTCCGATATTTTGGTCCCATTGACTTGCATTGGGATCGGGTATCGGTATCGGCGATATCCGATATTTTTTGAATATCGGCCGATCCAAACCGATACCGATACTTTCCGATATCGGAAGGTATCGCTCAACACTATTCTCAACACATTCCACTATGTAATGAATAAAGATTTGCAGCTGAAATATTTCATTCAGTGATATCTAGGCTGTGGTGTTTTAATGTTCCCTTTATTTTTTGAGTAGTGTGTGTGTGTGTATATATATATATATATATATATATATATATATATATATACAGTTAGGTCCATATATATTTGGACAGAGATAACATTTTTCTAATTTTGGTTATAGACATTACCACAATGAATTTTAAACAAAACAATTCAGATGCAGTTGAAGTTCAGACTTTCAGCTTTCATTTGAGGGTATCCACATTAATATTGGATAAAGGGTTTAGGAGTTTGAGCTCCTTAACATGTGCCACCCTGTTTTTTTAAGGGACCAAAAGTAATTGGACAGATTCAATAATTTTAAAGAAAATGTTAATTTTTAGTGCTTGGTTGAAAACCCTTTGTTGGCAATGACTGCCTGAAGTCTTGAACTCATGGACATCACCAGACGTTGTGTTTCCTCCTTTTTGAGGCTCTGACAGGCCTTCACTGCACTGGTTTTCAGTTGCTGTTTGTTTGTGGGCCTTTCTGTCTGAAGTTTAGTCTTTAACAAGTGAAATGCTGCTCAATTGAGTTGAGATCAGGTGACTGACTGGGACATTCAAGAATATTCCACTTCTTTGCTTTAATAAACTCCTGGGTTGCTTTGGCTTTATGTTTTGGGTCATTGTCCATCTGTAGTATGAAACGATGACCAATCAGTTTGGCTGCATTTGGCTGAATCTGAGCACACAGTATGGCTCTGAATACCTCAGAATTCATTCGGCTGCTTCTGTCCTGTGTCACATCATCAATAAACACTAGTGACCCAGTGCCACTGGCAGCTATGCATGCCCAAGCCATCACATTGCCTCCGCCATGTTTTACAGATGATGTGGTATGCTTTGCATCATGAGCTGTACCAAGCCTTTGCCATACTTTTCTCTTTCCATCATTCTGGTAGAGGTTGATCTTGGTTTCATCTGTCCAAAGAATGTTCTTCCAGAACTGCGCTGGCTTTTTTAGATGCTTTTTAGCAAAGTCCAGTCTAGCCTTTTTATTCTTGATGCTTATGAGTGGCTTGCACCGTGCAGTGAACCCTCTGTATTTACTTTCATGCAGTCTTCTCTTTATGGTAGATTTGGATATTGATACGCCGACCTCCTGGAGAGTGTTGGTCACTTGGTTGGCTGTTGTGAAGGGGATTCTCTTCACCATGGAGATTATTCTGCGATCATACACCACTGTTGTCTTCCGTGGGAGCCAAGGTCTTTTTGCATTGATGAGTTCACCAGTGCTTTCTTTATTCTCAGGATGTACCAAACTGTGGATTTTGCCACTCCTAATATTGTAGCAATTTCTCGGATGGGTTTTTTTCTGTTTTCGCAGCTTAAGGATGGCTTGTTTCACATGCATGGAGAGCTCCTTTGACCGCATGTTTACTTCACAGCAAGACCTTCCAAATGCAAGCACCACACCTCAAATCAACTCCAGGCCTTTTATCTGCTTAATTGAGAATGACATAACGAAGGGATTGCCCACACCTGTCAATGAAATAGCCTTGCAGTCAATTGTCCAATTACTTTTGGTCCCTTTAAAAACAGGGTGGCACATGTTAAGGAGCTGAAACTCCTAAACCCTTCATCCAATTTTAATGTGGATACCCTCAAATGAAAGCTGAAAGTCTGAATTTCAACTGCATCTGAATTGTTTTGTTTAAAATTCATTGTGGTAATGTCTATACCCAAAATTAGAAAAATGTTGTCTCTGTCCAAATATATATGGACCTAACTGTATATATATATATATATATATATATATATATATATATATATATATGCCAAGGCTTATTCTCCACTCATAGTTATTTGTTGGTTGAAGCCATTTATTGTCACACTACTTTGTTTTTTCTTTTTAAATCATAATGACAACTCAAAGCATCCAAATGACCCTGATAAAAAGTTCACATGCCCTGGTGATTTTGACCTGATAACTTGTACAGAAGATGACACAAATAGGTTTGAATGGCTACTAAAGGTAACATCCTCACTTGTGACCTGTTTGTGTGCATAAAATCTGAGTGAGTTTCTGGGATCCAGACAGACTCTTGCATCTTTCATCCAGCCACTGATGTTTCTGGATTGTGAGTCATGAGGAAAGCAAAAGAATTGTCAACAGATCTACGTGAAAAGGTAGTTGAACTGAATAAAGCAGGAAAGGGATACAAAAAGATATCCACGGAATTGAGAATGCCAGTCTGCAGCGTTCAAACTGTGATTAACAATTGGAAAATCAGGAGCTCTGTAAAAACAAAACCACGATCAGGTAGACCAACAAAAATGTTGTCCACAACTGCCAGGAAAATTGTTAGGGATGCAAAGAAAAACCCACAAATAACATCAGCTGAAATACAGTACTCTCTAAAAACTGGTGGCGTGGCTGTTTCAAGATGCACAATAAGAGGCACTTGAAGAAAAATGGGCTGCACGGTCGAGTCGTCAGAAGAAAGCCATTACTGTGCAAATTCCACAAAGTATCTCGCTTACAACATGCAGAACAGCACAGAGGCAAGCCTCAAAACTTCTGGATCAAGGTAATTTAGAGTGATGAGACCAAAATTGAACTTTTTGTCCACAACCATAAACGCTACATTTGGAGAGAGGTCAACAAGTACTATGATGAAAGGAACGCCATTCCTAATGTAAAGCATGGAGAAGGATTGCTGATGTGTTGGGGATGTGTGAGCTACAAAGGCACAGGAAGCCTGGTCACAGTTTACGGAAATATGAATGCAGGATGTTATCAGCAAATACTGGAGGCAAATTTGCACTCATAAGCTGGGAAGCTGCGCATGTGACGTACTTTGAAGTTTCAACATGACAACGATCCAAAACACAAGGCCAAGTCGACCTGTCATTGGCTATAGCAGAACAAAGTGAAGGCTCTGGAGCAGCCATCTCAGTCTCCTGACCTCAATATCATTGAGCCACTCTGGGGAGATCTCCAGTGTACAGGTCATGCTAGAAAGCCCAGGAATTTACAGGAACTGGAGGCTTTTTGCCAAGAAGAGTGGGCAGCTTTACCTTCTGAGAAAATAAAGAACTTCATCCACAACTACCACAGAAGACTTCAAGCTGTCATTGATGTTAGAGGGGGCAATACACGGTATTAAGAAATTGGGCATGTGAACTTTTGATCGGATCATTTGGATGTTTTGGGTTGTCATTATGATTTAAAAAGAGAAAACACAGTAGTTTGACAATAAATGGCTTCACCCAACCACTAACCATGAGTGGAGAAAACATTTTGGTCTTAACATTCATATTCTCTGAAAAAAGGTCAAGAAAGCAAAAATTCTGCTGGGACATGTAAATTTTTGAGCACAGCTGTATATATATATATATATATATATATATATAAGACATGCTATAGCTTTGTGATAACATCGAAGTAAAGTTTCTGTGGCTGTTATGTGGGGGATGGACTGTAGCCATTTCTTTATTGGAGTTTTGTGGGAATCCATGTTAGTTGGAGTTTGTGGTTATCATCATTATGAAGATCTTATGGCTGTGCTTAGGGTCCTGGAACTTTATAAGGGCTGCTCTTGTAGTACGTTTTGTAGGATCCTCTGTCTCCAGGGTTGCACACTTCTTTGTAAGGACTCATTCCGATTTTCACGTACAGATACTATCCATGTTTTTCACTGATAGCACTCATACCTGTGATAGTCTATGGGGCCCCTCACATACTGTAATTTTTCACTGATGGAGAGATATGTTCGATTCTGATCCAAGAGTGAGATCGCACTAAATTGTGCAAGTCAATGGGTATGTGAAAAAATGGACCACACTTGGATGATATCGGAGTGAGGTCTGTTTTTCACGGATTATCATAATGGGTAAGGTGGAGGAGAAACATTTTTTTTTTTATTTCTCCACCAACGATTAAAACGGATGACACTTGAACCACACTTTGATCCAACTCTGAACAAAGTCTGGTCAAAGTAATCTGTCCGTTTTTATCATACATTGACAAATCAGACTTGTGAATGGGCCCTAATTTTACGGCTGTCTAAGGGTACATCCACAGAGAACATGAATTCAGAAATTAAATGCAAATTTTGCCTTGCAGATTCCATATCGATTATTTACACACAGTTTAGATGAAATTGATGAAAATCTTATCTACTTTGTTAAAACTATAATAGCCTACAAATTTTGGGCCTACAAAATCTGGACAGAAAATCAACAGTGTGTCCATTTGGATTTACCTCTGAATAGCAGCAAAAAGCATTAGACATCTGGGCCAAAATGAACAGGGTTTACGTAAACACCAACCACAACTGGCCATTTTGTGATGGGATTTGGAATTTTGTGGATGCTCCTAGTGTGAGTGGGGACATGGCAGGGCTATGCCTTTTTCACCTCAGAAATATATGCAACTATGCAAGTAATGAAATAGTGGCACGAATTTACATTTGGGACCCTATATAAAAATCTTATACCCTTAATGCTTTTGTCCAATCTCATGGATATTTTTACTATATGGTGGTGGAAAAAGAACAAACAAAACAATTTCTTACCAATCCCATGCTGCTCTCATGCTTCTTGGATACCTGGGTGACCTCTATTCACCCTGTTTCAGCAATGACGTAAGTTGACTCGGCTGTACCCTATCAAAGGCTCCAACAATGTGGAGACAACACTAAGGTCACCACTGAAACCAGCAATTGCCTACAGTAGTTGCATGTCATGCTAACGCATCATCGCTGGCATTACAAAAATCTATCAAAAGCCAGAAAACCATTAAGAACTATACTTGATGGTAGAGTGAGTATGACCCTATTTTTATAAGCTGCTTTTCCCTAAAAACCAACTAGTTGGACAACTCAGTCCTTACTATGTAGGTGAAAACTAAAACCTGATTTATCAACAACTGCGCATTTCTCACCAGCCTTGAGGAGGTGACATGGTGGAGTCAGACTGTCAGAGGCGTTCACATCTTCATGAATCTGGAGCATCTAACGAGCAGCGTGCGCCTCTGTCCACCTCACCACAAATGACCAGAGTGAGATTTCTGGCATAGAGAAAGCCCCCGATTGTCTTGAATTAGACGAACCGTGGCATGACACTCCTGCGTCACTCCATCCCATCCTCTCTCCACCCATTTTGGCAGAGCTAGGAGAGAATTATGTCACAAACTTTTAAACTTTTGGCACAAGTTGTGCCAACATTTTGCAACTCTTTAAGTCTTTTACCCTACTGTTTGGGCATAAAAGCTTTGATGAATAGGGGTCTACATCCATAAACAATTTGATGTGTTTCATGGTGGGTCTGCTTGGTTTTTTTTTTTCAAAAATTCTGGCACATTGTTCTTGAAAAAAACAAAATTCCATATTGCTTTTTTTTTGGTTCCCTTTCTGCAACATGTAAGACCAGCTTTAAAGGGACACTGTCACCTGAATTTGGAGGGAACAATCTTCAGCCATGGAGGCGGGGTTTTTGTGTTTTTGATTCACCCTTTCCTTACCCGCTGGCTGCATGCTGGCTGCAATATTGGATTGAAGTTCACTCTCTGTCCTCCATAGTACACGCCTGTGCAAGGCAAGATTGCACCTTGTGCAGGCATGTACTACGGAGGACAGAGAATGAACTTCAATCCAATATTGCAGCCAGCATGCAGCCAGCGGGTAAGGAAAGGGTGAATCAAACACCCGAAAACCCCGCCCCTATGGCTGAAGATTGTTCCCTCCAAATTCAGGTGACAGTGTCCCTTTAACCTCGCCTCCTTTTTCTGTTATGGGCACAAGTCATAATTTATAGATGTAGAAAAAGAGCCCGTCTGAGAGCTCTGTGCTCCGTCATCTGCCCACCTGTACAAACTGGGATAACGATTAGCGATAACGAGTTTATAATGGATGTAAAGGATAAATCCAATCTCCCGCCATCACCTGAGAGCACCTAAACCTTCATCTCTGAGCACCTGTTATCAGGACGATAGCAGACAAGATGGAGTAGATGCCGCCATCTCCTGTGCCGCTACCTATCCTCTGGTGTACGCTGCTTGTTGACAATGTAAAGACTGGGACTTATGAGGTTAACCAGAGGTAATTAAGCCGGATGGCAAACAGGGCAGCGGCTGCGGATAGGATTGTTCATTTTCCATAATCATATTGATTCAGAATCTCTGTGGACTTTTATTTCATTTGTAACTAGGACAAGAGATCAAAGCAAAACATTCCTGCGGCTTTTAAGACCTAGATACCTTTCGTCCAAGCCACGATTCGGCGGGAGAAGTCTTAACTGTCTGACGACTGGGTGGCAGCAATCCATTAGTGTAACTGCACCTATAAAATAAAACAAGCTTAATTAAAATAAATAGCAGTTACCCGTTCCTTCTGCCAATACTTCTCCAAAAATCAGCCTGCAGGGAGCAGCCATTTTGCTTGGCTGCACACTTCATTAATTGTAATGCACAGACAGGGAAACAATTACCCCAAGAAGTTGATTACTTATTCAATGATTTGGTTAAAAAAAAAGGCGACATTTTCCAAAGCAACAGGTCACCTTGTGTGAAGTCTGTAATCAAGAGCAGAAAATAATTTCCAGTGTTTAATTTTTTTCTGATTTTGTTCTTAAATATCAGAATTTGGCAATGGTGCGCATCAGAAACAATGACAGCGGGATAAATGACATGCGTTTACGTGGTAATTAAGACTACGTGATTTCTGCTCTCTCCAAAGGGATCTTATTCACAGTGAATTCATCGAGATTAACAGCAGTCTGCGGTGGTTCGGTGTCAAGGTGTCGTGTTCGTACTGACGGACTGCTCTGGGATAGGATTTTTTGGGGGGGATGAAAACGCAAATTTGCCCCCTGGGGAATTGTGAAACTTTATATAACAATGTGTTTTTTTTACTAGTTCTGTTTGCATGTCATTCATTATGATGTATAATAACACATTTTATTATATTACTGTGAGCAAGGAAAATCCATAGAAAATATATAACGTCCAAAAAAAAAGACAGAAGTATTCAAGACATAAAAATGTTATATTATAGAAGTGAAAAATTATACTTGCAAACTTTTAAAGCTCAGAAACTTTTTCATCCAGCGGCAAGTTTATAAATAAATGACTGATATAAGAACACAATATTTAAAGGGGCTGTCGGGGACTATTATATTGATGGGTTATCCATAGGATAGGTAATCGGTGGAGGTCCGATACTCCATACCTCTGTCGATCAGCAGTTCCTGGGGCCAGTTATGGGGCTGTACGGCACATCCGCCCTCTGTTGATTCGTATAGGGGCAGATGTGCTGTACCCCACCATAACTCTATGCAATTGCTGGAGGTGCGCTTTGCAGCTCCACAACTGAGCTCTTCCTGCCACCGCCAGCGCTGAGAATAGCTGATCTGGGTGTGTGCTAGGTTTTTTACACCCACCAATCAGATATTGGTGACTTATCGGAAATATAGCCCTATGTAAAAGACCTGAACAACCCCTTTAAGAAATGTTACAACAGGACATTTGTGCATGGGGGGGATGTGGTATTACCTCCTAAATATAATTGAGGGTTTTCTTACAAATGAAGAAGTAGTAGGGGTGATAACTTAGAAGTAGGGATAAGCTGATCTGACAGAATTCAAATTTGCCAAGTTACGTAGATTTTCCTGTGAAATTAATCCGCAAAAAAAGTTATTTTCTTAAAATTGAATGTTTATCATTGCATCCTTGGGGTAATGTATTCTGACAGTAGCATGATGTAGGGAAGAGACCCTGATTCCATTGATGTGTCACTTACTCGCCATGTGTTGTTGTTTACAAAAATCAGTGTTTTATCAGCAGGAAATTATCACTACCGGACAACTGTCCTCATGCCTCCTAGTCAAACTCCACCCTCAGCACGGATTAGCAGCTTTCTATCAATATACAGTGTATACAGAAATATGCCAATCAGTGGTGTGGGTGGAGTTACACAAAGCTCAGCATTCAGAGCACTGCTAGATCTGCATCAGAGAAAACTGTTACTCTACCACAATTGCTGCATCCAATAAACAAAGTGAAACCTCACTGGAATCAGCCTCCCTGCCCCTACTTCAGGCTTCTTTGAGATTACAAAAGCAAAAACAGCTGACAGATTCATTTTAAAACCTATAAATCCCTCATACTGTGTCCCAGTCCAGACAAATGTTTTCCCACAGCTCATTCCTTATAGTTGGTCTGCATATATTCATCCTCGCTTTAGGTTTTTAGTTTATTTTCCCAATATAGGTTCCTTCAGGGGGCACCATTTTCACTGTATCATAAACGCCACATTGGAGAATGTACATGAAAAGATATCCAGGGCGCTATAGTCCTGTTTTGGGTGGGGTATGTAGACTTAATGTGTATCTGCAGTGTATGGTCAGTGCTAAGGGAAGCGAAAAGTCACCACAATATGTTATTCTGTTTATAGCAAAACTAGATGGTGGCCCGATTCTAACGCATCGGGTATTCTAGAATATGCATGTCCACGTGGTACAGTCATGGCCAAAAGTATTGACACCCCTGCAATTCTGTCAGATAATACTCAGTTTCTTCCTGAAAATGATTGCAATCACAAATTATTTGGTATTATTATCTTCATTTAATTTGTCTTAAATGAAAAAACACAAAAGAGAATGAAGCAAAAAGCAAAACATTGATCATTTCACACAAAACTCCAAAAATGGACCAGACAAAAGTATTGGCACCCTCAGCCTAAGACTTGGTTGCACAACCTTTAGCCAAAATAACTGCGACCAACTGCTACCGGTAACCATCAATGAGTTTCTTACAATGATCTGCTGGAATTTTAGACCAGAGGTCCCCAACTCCAGTCCTCAAGGCCCACCAACAGGTCATGTTTTCAGGATTTCCTTTGCATTGCACAGGTGATGCAATTATTACCTGGGCAAAACTAAGGAAATCCTGAAAACATGACATGTTGGTGGGCCTTGAGGACTGGAGTTGGGGACCTCTGTTTTAGACCATTCTTCTTTGGCAAACTCCTCCAGGTCCCTGATATTTGAAGGGTGCCTTCTCCAAACTGCCATTTTAGATCTCTCCACAGGTGTTCTATGGGATTCAGGTCTGGACTCATTGCTGGCCACCTTGGAAGTCTCCAGTGCTTTCTCTCAAACCATTTTCTAGTGCTTTTTGAAGTGTGTTTTGGGTCATTGTCCTGCTGGAAGACCCATGACCTCTGAGGGAGACCCTGCTTTCTGACACTGGGCCCTACATTATGCTGCAAAATTTGTTGGTAGTCTTCAGACTTCATAATGCCATGCACACGGTCAAGCAGTCCAGTGCCAGAGGCAGCAAAGCAACCCCAAAACATCAGGGAACCTCCACCATGTTTGACTGTAGGGACCGTGTTCTTTTCTTTGAATGCCTCTTTTTTTCTCCTCTAAACTCTATGTTGATGCCTTTGCCCAAAAAGCTCTACTTTTGTCTCATCTGACAAGAGAACATTCTTCCAAAACGTTTTAGGCTTTTTCAGGTAAGTTTTGGCAAACTCCAGCCTGGCTTTTTTATGTCTCTGGGTAAGAAGTGGGGTCTTCCTGGTTCTCCTACAATACAGTCCTTTTTCATTCAGACGCCGACGGATAGTACGGGTTGACACTGTTGTACCCTCGGACTGCAGGGCAGCTTGAACTTGTTTGGATGTTAGTCGAAGTTCTTTATCCAACATCCGCACAATCTTGCATTGAAATCTCTTGTCAATTTTTCTTTTCCATCCACATCTAGGGAGGTTAGCCACAGTGCCATGCACTTTAAACTTCTTGATGACACTGCGCACGGTAGACACAGGAACATTCAGGTCTTTGGAGATGGACTTGTAGCCTTGAGATTGTTCATGTTTCCTCACAATTTAGTTTCTCAAGTCCTCAGACAGTTCTTTGGTCTTCTTTCTTTTCTCCATGCTCAATGTGGTACACACAAGGACACAGAACAGTGGGTGAGTCATCTTTAATCCATACGATAAGAAAACACGGCACTCTGTAGATATGAGGATTGGCGGTGCTCAAGTAGGGTGTCCACCCCGTATACTGAAGATGAATGAAACTTGGCACTCAATATGAGAAGAAAAGCTTCTTAGTTTATTGATGCATCCAGATAAACAAAACCGCTAAACGTTTTCGGTCCACACCGAACCTTCGTCAGAGCGTTTCTTAGACATTGACTGGATGAGGAAGCTAATAAGCCTGGATGAGCGTCAGCCAGAGCAGAGAATATAGGAGCTGCAGTCTGCAGGATCACAGTGGAATGTGAAGCGCCATAGGAGAGGCACAAAGCCTGGAGGGAGTAACGGCGCTGGATCCTGAGCGCTAGTAGTGCAGAGCAGAGGAGAGCGACGCTGCTCTGCACTACTAGCGCTCAGGATCCAGCGCCGTTACTCCCTCCAGGCTTTGTGCCTCTCCTATGGCGCTTCACATTCCACTGTGATCCTGCAGACTGCAGCTCCTATATTCTTTGCTCTGATTGACGCTCATCCAGGCTTATTAGCTTCCTCATCCAGTCAATGTCTAAGAAACGCTCTGACGAAGGTCCGGTGTGGACCGAAAACGTTTAGCAGTTTTGTTTGTCTGGATGCATCAATAAACTAAGAAGCTTTTCTTCTCATATTGAGTGCCAAGTTTCATTCATCTTCAACGTTAATCCATGTCAACTGGCTGCAAGTGTGATTTAGTTATTGCCAACACCTGTTAGGTGCCACAGGTAAGTTACAGGTGCTGTTAATTACACAAATTAGAGGTGCATCACATGATTTTTCGAACAGTGCCAATACTTTTGTCCACCCCCTTTTTTATGTTTGGTGTGGAATTATATCCAATTTGGCTTTAGGACAATTCTTTTTGTGTTTTTTCATTTAAGACAAATTAAATGAAGATAATAATAACAAAGAATTTGTGATTGCAATCATTTTCAGGCAGAAACTGAGTATTATCTGACAGAATTGCAGGGGTGTCAATACTTTTGGCCATGACTGTACTACGTGGACATGCATATTCTAGAATACCCGATGCGTTAGAATCGGGCCACCATCTAGTTTTGCTATAAACAGAATAACATATTGTGGTGACTTTTCGCTTCCCTTAGCACTGACCATACACTGCAGATACACATTAAGTCTACATACCCCACCCAAAACAGGACTATAACGCCCTGGATATCTTTTCATGTACATTCTCCAATGTGGCGTTTATGATACAGTGAAAATGGTGCCCCCTGAAGGAACCTATATTGGGAAAATAAACTAAAAACCTAAAGCGAGGATGAATATATGCAGACCAACTATAAGGAATGAGCTGTGGGAAAACATTTGTCTGGACTGGGACACAGTATGAGAGATTTAAAGGTTTTAAAATGAATCTGTCAGCTGTTTTTGCTTTTTCAGTCACAAAGAAGCCTGAAGTAGGGGCAGGGAGGCTGATTCCAGTGAGGTTTCACTTTGTTTATTGGATGCAGCAATTGTGATAGAATAATAGTTTTCTCTGATGCAGATCTGCAGTGCTCTGAATGCTGAGCTTTGTGTAACTCACATGACTGTATATTGCCCAGCCATGTAGTATATTGCACAGCCCACATAGTATATTGCCCAGTGACGTAGTATATTGCCCAGTCACAAAGTATATTGCCCAGCCACGTAGTATATTGCCCAGTGACGTAGTATATTGCCCAGTCACAAAGTATATTGCCCAGCCACGTAGTATATTGCCCAGTGACGTAGTATATTGCCCAGTCACAAAATATATTGCCCAGCCACGTACTATATTGCCCAGTCACGTATAATATTGCCCAGCCATGTAGTATTATGCCCAGTGACGTAGTCTATTGCCCAGTCACGTAGAATATTGCCCAGCCACATAGTATATTGCCCAGCCACGTAGTATATTGCCCAGCCACGTAGTATATTGCCCAGTGACATAGTATATTGCCCAGTGATGTAGTATATTGTCCAGCCACGTAGTATATTGCCCAGCCACATAGTATATTGCCCAGCCACAGAGTATATTGCCCAGTCACGTAGTAAATTGCCCAGCCATGTAGTATATTGCCCAGCCACGTAGTATATTGCCCAGTGACGTAGTATATTGCCCAGTGACGTAGAATATTGCCCAGTGACGTAGTATATTGTCCAGCCACGTAGTATATTGCCCAGCCACATAGTATATTGCCCAGTCATGTAGTATATTGCCCAGCCACGTAGTATATTGCACAGCCACGTAGTATATTGCCCAGGCATGTAGTATATTGCCCAACCACGTAGTATATTGCCCAGTCACGTAGTATATTGCCCAGCCACGTAGTATATTGCCCAGTCACGTAGTATATTGCCCAGTCACGTAGTATATTGTACAGCCACGTAGTATATTGCCCAGCCACATAGTATATTGCCCAGTCACGTAGTATATTGCCCAGCCACGTAGTATATTGCCCAGCCATGTAGTATATTGCCCAGCCACGTAGTATATTGCCCAGTCATGTAGTATATTGCCCAGCCACGTAGTATATTGCACAGCCACGTAGTACATTGCCCAGTCATGTAGTATATTGCCTAACCACGTAGTATATTGCCCAGTCACGTAGTATATTGCACAGCCACGTAGTATATTGAACAGTGACGGAGTATACAGCACAGAGCCATGTAGTATACACTGATGAGAGGCAAATACCCCGAAACAGCTGTCTGTGGATGGATACCATGTTTTGGCATAGGTGGTTTTCCTTTTTGGATGCTGCCATTCCCGTGGTTGTTCCTTCCCGGTGAAAGACCTGGCTATTTATTGCTAGCGTTGAGAAACACGTGAAGGTGTCTCCGTGGCTTTTCTCCATGCATTTGCATATTTCCCATAAGGGACGGGGGCAGTGTTCTGGATCACTGCGTTGAGAAACACGTGATGGTGTCTCCGCGGTGTTGGATGTTTTGATCTCCCCGAGGTCATTCATCCTTATGTTTATAGTCCTTTTACTAGGCACTGCTCCTAATAGCCAGTTTCCTACTCCACACTGATGAGGGGCAAATACCCCGAAACAGCTGTCTGTGGATGGATACCATGTTTTGGCATAGGTGGTGTTAGGGCTGGCGGAACGCACCGAGTAAATATAGAGATGTTATTTGGTGCGTTCGCAGCCCGGGCCCACCGTGCAGGAATAGAACCTGCTGCTGGCAAACAGCGGCACGATATAGCGGTAGAAGCGAACTCTGTTGCTTCACAGAGTCGCTATAAGAAAAGGACTGTGTCCTGTTAAACTCCACAGGAATACACAGTAACTGCTGAGCAGATAGCAGCTTGTGGTCACGCAGTCCAGGAGGCAAACATACAATCTCCTCACCGGTGGAGCCGGTATTCTAGTGGCTTATTTCAGCCGGGGCCCTGTAACCAAACACACAATCTCCTCACCGGAGGTGCCGGTATTCTAGTGGCTTATTTCAGCCGGGTCCCTGAATACACACAAGCATGACCACAGTGGCGCAAAACTCATGTCATGCATTGATACTAGTGCATGGCCGTGCAGCCACGCGAGCCTTATATAGCTGCAGCAAGAAAAAGACCTTCCTAGAAGGACCAATGAGAGACTGCCATAACTGAGCATGTGACCCTAGATCTCCACTGAGAGATCTTACCCTGGGCATGCTCAGTGTGTGAAAAGCAGGAGTTAGTCCTAGCAGCAATAGGACCTTCCTACCATGTGACCCTCGATCTCCACTGAGAGATCTTACTCAGGGCATGCTCAGAATGAGAAAAGCAGGACTTAGTTGCAGAAGCGTCTGCTCGCCGCTGCCCAGCACTGACTTCTATGGCAGAAGCAGGAAAGGCAGCAGTAACTCTTTGTACAGAGTGGGACTGAGCAAGACGCTTGGACTGACGTCTCCGCTGAGCAGGCACAACTGCGACAGGAGAGGAATGGGAGACCGCAGCGGAGATGGCCCGAGATTCCCCCTGTGCAGAGGCGGGAACTCGACCCCTAACATTACCCCCCCTCCTAGGGCCCCCCCCCCCCTTGGACCTCGCTACGCTCAAAGGCATCAATGAGCTGCGGAGCCTGAATGTGCTCAGCAGGCTCCCAGGACCTGTCCTCAGGACCATAACCCTTCCAGTCCACCAAATAAAACTTTTTACCACGTACCACCTTGCACCCCAAAATAGCATTCACCTCGTAATCGTCCGTAGACGAACCCGATGTCCCAGCAGATGACTCGGAAAACCGGGACATGTATACGGGTTTCAAGAGGGACACATGAAAGGTGTCGGTGATACCCAGGCGTGGTGGAAGGGCTAAACGATAGACCACAGGATTAACCTGTTCGAGGACCTTAAAAGGACCCAAGTAGCGAGGTGCAAACTTAGTGGACTCCACTCGCAGCCTGATGTTACGGGTGGAGAGCCACACCAAGTCGCCAGGAGCAAAGGTCGGAGCGGGGCGCCGATGTGCATCGGCGGAGGACCTCATTCTCTCCTTGGAGGCCCGAATGGCATCCTGAGTGCGGTCCCAAATATCCCGTGCTTCCACAGCCCAGTCTGCCACCCTGGAGTCGGCGGAAGACACGGGCATAGGCACAGGTACCCGCGGATGCTGACCATAGTTAAGGAGAAATGGGGTTTGTCCAGTGGAGTCGGCCATGGCGTTGTTCAGCGCAAACTCTGCCCATGATAGCAAGGATGCCCAGTCATCCTGCCTGGCTGAGACAAAATGTCGCAGATATGTGACCAAGGTCTGGTTGGCCCTCTCTACCAACCCGTTCGTCTCGGGATGATATGCGGAAGAGAGATTTAACTCAATGCTGAGAAGACGACAAAGCTCTCTCCAGAACCGAGACGCAACCTGGGGACCCTGGTCACTGACAATTTTGTCCGGCATACCGTGTAGGCGGAAGATGTGTTTTATGAACAACGCTGCCAAGGCCCGTGCAGAAGGTAACCGTGGAAGCGGGACCAAATGCACCATTTTAGAAAAATGATCGGTGACAACCCAAATGATGGTACAGCCACGAGACTTGGGCAAACCCACCACAAAGTCCATCCCGACCATCTCCCAGGGCCTGTCTGCCACCGGCAAGGGATAGAGTAACCCTGCTGGCCGTTGTCGAGGAGATTTATTTTTGGCACAGGAGACACATGCCTGAATGTAATCTCTGACATCACGAACCATATGTGGCCACATGTACGACCTCGCCAGCAGCTCAGATGTCCTTTTTGTCCCAAAGTGTCCACCCACCCTGGACGAATGAGCCCAAGAGAGAACCTCCGGTCGCAAATTTATGGGCACAAAAGTCTTGCCCGGAGGCACAGACTCTAGCGAAACTGAAGCTACGGTTCTCAGGCTCTCAGAAGGGACAATAAGCCGAGGCTCCCCTTCCTCCTCCTCAGATGACACAACAGAGCGAGAGAGGGCGTCAGTATGAATGTTCTTCTCCCCAGCGAGATAATGGAGGGTGAAGTGGAACCGGGAGAAGAACAAGGACCATCTGGCCTGGCGAGAATTTAGCCTCTGGGCTGTTTGCAAATATAACAAATTTTTGTGGTCCGTGAAGACTTGAAAGGGAAAGCGAGCCCCCTCCAAGAGATGTCTCCACTCCGAGAAAGCCAACTTCATCGCTAGCAACTCCCTGTCCCCGATGGAATAATTCTTCTCCGCTGGTGTGAAGGTCTTGGAGTAGAAGAAGCAAGGATGCTTCCGACCTTGAGCATCCTTTTGGAAGAGGACTGCTCCTGCACCAACGGATGAGGCATCCACCTCCATTATAAACGGCTTATCCACATCGGAACGATGTAGGATGGGAGCGCTAGCAAAATGAGACTTAACAGAAGAGAAGGCCTTGGAGACCTCTTCAGACCACAATTTGGGATTTGCTCTATTCTTGGTGAGGGCTACCAAGGGAGCTACCAAAGTTGAGAAGTGTGGAATGAACTGGCGGTAATAATTAATGAACCCCATAAAGCGCTGCACCGCTTTAAGAGAATGGGGTTCTTGCCAGTCCATCACAGCCTGTAGTTTGGCAGGATCCATAGCCAATCCCTGGGCGGAAATGATATAGCCCAGGAAAGGTAAAGACTCCTGCTCAAACATACACTTCTCCAACTTTGCATAGAGGGAATTTGACCGTAAGAGGTCGAAGACTCTGCCAACATCTCTCCGGTGAGAGTCAATATCTGGAGAGAAGATGAGAATATCATCCAGATAGACTACGACCGAGGTGGAGAGCATATCCCGGAAGATGTCATTGACAAAGTCTTGGAAGACGGCTGGGGCATTACAGAGCCCGAAGGGCATCACCAGATACTCATAGTGCCCATCCCTGGTATTAAATGCCGTCTTCCATTCATCCCCCTCACGGATGCGAATCAGGTTATAAGCACCCCGCAAATCTAATTTGGTAAATACCCTTGCTCCCCGTAGCCTATCAAAGAGCTCAGAAATCAGGGGTAATGGGTACTTATTCTTAACGGTGATGGCGTTAAGGCCCCTGTAATCTATGCAAGGACGTAATTCTCCGTTCTTCTTCTGCACGAAGAAGAACCCTGCCCCTGCAGGTGACACTGACTTCCTAATGAACCCTCTTGCCAAATTTTCCTGGTTGTATTGGGACATAGCCTCTGTCTCCGGGAGGGAGAGGGGATAGACCCGTCCCCGAGGAGGCTCTGCTCCAGGCAAGAGATCAATAGGACAGTCATAGGGGCGGTGAGGTGGAAGGGTCTCCGCAGCCTTTTTGGAGAAGACGTCTGCATAGGACCAATAGCATTTGGGAAGGGAAGAAAGATCTGCAGGTATCTCGGTGGTAGAAACCTGAACGCACTCTCTCAAACATCTGCCCTTACATGAATCACTCCAACCCAATATCCTCCCAGAGGACCACTCAATATGTGGGGAGTGGAAACGGAGCCAGGGTATTCCCAGCAGAATCTCATCCATTCCCTCGGGAAGGACTAGAAGGGAAATTATCTCCTGGTGGGATGGGGACATAGCTAACGTGAAAGGGACAGACAGTCTGGTGTGTTTTCTGAGATGGAAGTGTTGACCCATTCACTACTCTAACAGTCGCCGGTTTGGCGAGCATCACCAGAGGTATTGCATGGCGCAGAGCAAAAGCTGAGGAGATGAAATTCCCCTCAGCTCCAGAATCCACACAAAGCTCGACTGTTAGAGAGTAAAAGCCTAATATGATTGTCCCTTTGAAGGACAGCTTGGAGGAAAATGCCGCTGTGTCTAGTGAACCTCCTCCAAGGGTTACTAGACGCGATCGTTTACTCGACCGCCGTGGACATTTATTGGCATAATGTCCTTCTTGTTGGCAATTTCTGCAAACCACGGGTACTCGAGCGGTCCGAGACTTAGGTCCCGCTTGAGAAACCTCCATGGCCTCATGGGAGTCGGACGCCTGAACGGAAGATTCCAGAGGTCTGGCGAAGGTGGGAGCCAGCCGAAACCTCTGCCTACACTGGGCCCGCTCCAACTTCCGCTCGTTAAAACGGAGGTCAATGCGGGTAGATATAGAAATAAGCTGCTCCAGTGTGGCGGGAATCTCCCTGGTGGCCAAGGCGTCCTTCACATGGTCTGCCAGTCCTCTCCAGAACACCGGAATAAGGACTTTATCCGGCCATTCCAGCTCAGAGACCAGAGCCCGGAATTGGACGGCGAACTGGCTGACCATGGACGAACCCTGTGTTGTTGCCAACAATTGGAGCGCGGTATCGTGGGTGACACGAGGTCCCAAAAAGACCTGTTTAAGAGCGTCCAGGAAGAGAGGAGCACTCTGTGCCACACGATCATTGCGCTCCCATAGCGGCGTTGCCCACTCCAACGCCCTGCCTGACAAAAGGAATAAATCCCCGACATAGCTTACTGTCACCAGCAAACTTGTCTGGAAGCGGGAGATGGGATAAAGTCGGAGCAGGGATTGCAGAGGACAAACTGGCTGCAGCTACACTTGCAGCCTGAACAGCGACTGCGGTAACATCCACAGCTGAGGTTGTGCGCTCGAGAGCCGTCAACCTACCCTCCAGCTGCTGGATGTACCGCTGTAAACGCTGATCGTCCGCCATTTACCAGCAAGACCCTGGCGCTAGTATACTGTTAGGGCTGGCGGAACGCACCGAGTAAATATAGAGATGTTATTTGGTGCGTTCGCAGCCCGGGGTCCACCGTGCAGGAATAGAACCTGCTGCTGGCAAACAGCGGCACGATATGGCGGTAGAAGCGAACTCTGTTGCTTCACAGAGTCGCTATAAGGAAAGGACTGTGTCCTGTTAAACTCCACAGGAATACACAGTAACTGCTGAGCAGATAGCAGCTTGTGGTCACGCAGTCCAGGAGGCAAACATACAATCTCCTCACCGGTGGAGCCGGTATTCTAGTGGCTTATTTCAGCCGGGGCCCTGTAACCAAACACACAATCTCCTCACCGGAGGTGCCGGTATTCTAGTGGCTTATTTCAGCCGGGTCCCTGAATACACACAAGCGTGACCACAGTGGCGCAAAACTCATGTCATGCATTGATACTAGCGCATGGCCGTGCAGCCATGCGAGCCTTATATAGCTGCAGCAAGAAAAAGACCTTCCTAGAAGGACCAATGAGAGATTGCCATAACTGAGCATGTGACCCTAGATCTCCACTGAGAGATCTTACCCTGGGCATGCTCAGTGTGTGAAAAGCAGGAGTTAGTCCTAGCAGCAATAGGACCTTCCTACCATGTGACCCTCGATCTCCACTGAGAGATCTTACTCAGGGCATGCTCAGAATGAGAAAAGCAGGACTTAGTCGCAGAAGTGTCTGCTCGCCGCTGCCCAGCACTGACTTCAATGGCAGAAGCAGGAAAGGCAGCAGTAACTTTTTGTACAGAGTGGGACTGAGCAAGACGCTTGGACTGACGTCTCCGCTGAGCAGGCACAACTGCGGCAGGAGAGGAATGGGAGACCGCAGCGGAGATGGCCCGAGATTCCCCCTGTGCAGAGGCGGGAACTCGACCCCTAACAGGTGGTTTTCCTTTTTGGATGCTGCCCTTCCCGTAGTTGTTCATTCCCGGTGAAAGACCTGGCTATTTATTGCTTGCGTTGAGAAACACGTGTTGGTGTCTCCTCGACTTTTTTACATGCATTAAAATAAAAAATAAACATATACTCACCCTCCGTTGAAGTCCTGGCCCTGTGTGCAGTGCACACGGCAGCTTCCTGTCTCAAGGATGGTATGGGCGCAGGACCTCTGATGACGTCGTGGTCACATGCCCGTGACGTCATGGCAGGTCCTTGTCACATACCATCCTTGCCACCGGAACCTACCGCTTGCGTGGAGCGGTTACTGGAGCGGGAAAGGCACCAGAATGTGAGTATATGATGATTTTTTATTTTTTTATTATTTTTAACATTAGATCTTTTTACTATTGAGGCTGCATAGGCATCTTCAATAGTAAAAAAGTTGGTCACACAGGGTTAATAGCAGCGTTAATGGAGTGCATTAAGGCATAACGCGGTCCATTAGCGCTGCCATTAACCCTGTGTGAGGGCTGACTGGAGGGGAGTACGGAGCGGGCACTGACTGCGGGGAGGAAGGAGCGGCCATGTTGCCGCCGGACTGCACCCGTCACTGATTGGTCGTTGCAATGGTAGTGGGCGTTTTGCCACGACGAATCAGCGACTTGGATTCCATGACAGACAGAGGCCGCGACCAATGAATATCCGGGACAGATAGACGGAAGTAACCCTTAGACAATTATATAGTAGATTACTGGAGAGATTTTATCATCTTATGATAATTATAACATTTCTAGCTTACTTTCGCTACATTGATGATTTGCTAATAATCCGGACACTCTCAAAATACTATCTACTTATTTTCCACAAAAACTTCAAGTTCACCTTCAACTTCTGAAAATGTCAAACAATATATTCTGGACACACAACCATATACGTCAAAGAGAGTACCATATAAGAATTAATTTAACACAAACCTACAGGATGGGCTGTCCGACATATCTTAGATGCAACAGCTTTCATCCAAGACACACAAAAATCTATTATCTTCAGTTATGCTCTGAGATCTGTTCAGGCAATGAAGACAGAAAACTCCACCTTCTATCACTGAGGAATACATTCTGACAAGTATACCATCCACTGATAATAGATGAACAGATGCAAGGATCCAAAGTAGCCGCCTCTTGCACTACAAATAGAGGGAGGGTAACAGCAGGGCGCCTCTCGTGGTCACATAGAACCCCACATGTGCATGCTACGCAACATTGGTGCTGATCTTAAACCCAAAATCAACAGAGACCACAGACTGAAAGAACTATTCTCACTTCACTCCTACAAAGTCTTCGAACTTAAGGAACCTCCTTGTCAGAAGGGCCCTCTCATCACTAGAGCCTGGCACGTTCTCTTGTAAGTATAAAAAAGTGCAGGACCTGCAGCCACATTTTACTAACAGACACATTATAATGTAATATGTAACATTTTTCCTTGTGAAGAGTGACATTCTTGACATGCCAAGATAAGGAAGCTTACAGACTATGCATTGATCCTCTGGGAAATTAAATATGCAAATTGCCTCTTCAGAGAGGATGAGGACATGAAACCTATTGAAAGTAGCAATTATAAAGGTCAGTATCGACCCTTTAAAGGGAACCTGTGACCCCCAAAATCAATGGTGAGCTAAGCCCACCAGCATCAGGGGCTTTTCTACAGCATTCTGGAATGCTGTAGATAAGCCCCCGATGTATCCTAAAAGATGAGAAAAACAGGTTAGATTATACTCACCCAGGGGTGTTCCCCGCTGCGGTCTGGTCTGATAGGTGTCGCGGTCCGGTCCATCTTCATCAGATGACGTCCTCTTCTTGTCTTCACGCCGCTGCTCCAGCGCAGGTGTACTTTGTCTGCCCTGTTGAGGGCAGAGCAACGTACTGCAGTGCGCAGGCGCCGGGCTTCTCTGACCTTTCCCGGCGCCTGCACACAGCAGTACTTTGCTCTGCGCTCAACAAGGCAGACAAAGTACGCCTGTGCCGGAGCCGCAGCGTGAAGACAAAAAGAGGACGTGATCATAAGAAGATGGGAGGCCCCGGACCGGACCGCGACGCCCATTGGATCGGACCGCCCGCCCAGGTAAGTATAATATAACCTCTTTTTCTTATCTTTCAGGTTACTTCGGGGGCTTATCTGCAGCATTCCAAAATGCTGTAGATAAGCCCCTGATGCTGGTGGGCTTAGCTCACCTTCCATTTTGGGGGTGACGGTTCCCTTTAATAACCCTTGCCATATGACTTAGGCTAAAAAGCCAAAATCGAATCTCTATTTGTAGCCACATGTTCTGGGGTGTTACCCCTCCTCAGTGTAAAGCATGATATCTTATTTGGCTTTATGAGAGGCCTCTGATTGGGATCTAAAGAGTAACGTTTCTCCATGTGATGATATACCACTCTCCATGAGTGATATGTCTGACATGCCAGTGTAAGGAGACCTAAGTTATAGGCCACGCAATGCTCCTCTGGGAAATTAACTGTTTAAATTGCTCTGTTCCAAGGCAATAGTTCAGTAGCAGTTGCCGCATTGGAACAAGTACACATTTGTGATTATCAAACAATGTTTTGCTTCGTTAATTTGAATACATTTTTTTACGGTATCAATGGAAATGTTTGTAGAATACTTTATGAATTCATTTATTCAAAATAATTGCGATCACTTAAGGGATTTTAAAGTTGAACACGGCTACACTTCCGATTATCTGCACAATGTTTAATGTTCCAATGTATACAATGCTATTCAGCCATTTCATTCACAATACTCATCTTTTTCACTTTTAAACAATGATCTGCTTGTGTGAAGGAACCATTGATTTATAGGTAGGGGAGAAACAAATAGGTTAATTCTATGCTGCCCTGTAGAAAAAATAAAGGATTCCAATCAGACTATAAGTGGTTCAATCATCAACGCATTTCGAAGTATAATTCTTCTACAGGATAACCACGATGACAAGTGTTCTCAGTGGTACACTGTTGTGAATTCTGTGACAGAGCTCCCTCCTGTGGTCACAAGTGGTACTTCGGCTGATTCTCTCTGGGAGCTTCCGTTTGTGGAGGAAAGTGGTACTGCGGCTTCTGAGTTTCCTCCCTCAGGTGATCTGGTGAGGTCGTTAGGTGCTTCTCTACTTAACTCCACCTAATGCTTTGATCCATGCTTCCTGTCAATGTTCCAGTGTTGGACTTGTTTTTCCCTGGATCATTCCTGTGGCCTGCTGCTCTGCATAGCTAAGTTCTTCTTTGCTATTTGTTTGCTATTTTTTCTGTCCAGCTTATCTAATTGTTTTGCTGGAAGCTCTGGGACACAAAGGGTGTACCTCCGTGCCGTTAGTTCGGTACGGAGGGTCTTTTTGCCCCCTTTGCGTGGTTTTCTTTAGGGTTTTGTGTAGACCGCAAAGTTATCTTTCCTATCCTCGCTCTGTTAAGAAAGTCGGGCCTCACTTTGCTGAATCTATTTCATCCCTACGTTTGTCTTTTCATCTTAACTCACAGTCATTATATGTGGGGGGTTGCCTTTTCCTTTTGGGGTATTTCTCTGAGGCAAGGTAGGCTTATTTTCTATCTTCAGGCTAGTTAGTTTCTCAGGCTGTGCCGAGTTGCATAGTTAGAGTTAGGCGCAATCCACGGCTGCCTCTAGTGTTGTTTGGAGAGGATTAGGGATTGCGGTCTGCAGAGTTCCCACGTCTCAGAGCTCGTTCTATTATTTTGGGTTATTGTCAGATCACTGCATGTGCTCTGACCGCTATGTCCATTGTGATACTGAATTGCCTATCACAACAGTACACAACCCAACCAGGTGAGCATAAATGTGCAATTATTTTAACATTGTTACCCAGATAAGACCCTATTTTGAGGCTTTGTCTTTCTCCAGTCCTTTCTCCTTCCACCCATTGATTTATGACTATCTTCACACCCCCTCCAGACTGACTTCAGATCACTAAACTTCTAAGGGCCATTTACATGGACCTACTGGTGGCATATGTCTACCAATCAGTAAACCTTAACCGATATGCGGTTGTTAAAATGTCTGTTCGCACAAACAAAGTTCACCATGCATGCCATAGAGAGAAACTAAAGTCCATTAAACATCTCCAAAGAGGGGACATATGACTCTTACACTGAACATATGGGACTAATTATAGGTGGGAAAAGGGAAAACTAATTCTAACTACCAAGTGAGAGCGAAAGCTAAAGGTTTAACTTCCGTTGAAGTAGGGGCATCCTGTACTGATCAGATAATGACGGCAGGGAGATTTGCTGGAATACGTTTACACAGAGGTGGGGAAGCATCTTTCCCATGGATAGAACTTCTTCTGATCAAGAAATCTTCATAGAAATTTTGGAGCCAGTGGTCATTGATGAATATTGGGATTTGCATTGATATGATATTTATGGGAAATAGTTTTCGGCGTTGTAGCAAAGGAACCATCATAAGGTGTTGCACATCACTGTAAAGCCTTTCTTACCCCTGCAACTTAATGGTCCAATAGATGAGGCTATCCAGGCAATGTTTCTTCTCCATAGACAGATACAATTGTGATAAGCTACATGATGACAATATCTACCTCTTGGGACTTCCAGAGGTGAAGATATCCTGCAAGTTGGGGATCTCATGGAATTCTGAAGGACCTAGCACATCCCACAACCAGACCTCATGTGAGCTCATTTAGGGGGGTATGTGGGCGCTACCTTGAGCTAATAAAAATGAAAGTTTAGATCTGTGCCTTTGTTCATTCTGGAAGACATCAGTTTGCTGTGAGAGTGTTCCATTTTCCGTGGCAGCGGAGATGTGTTACCTTGACAAACTGATGGCAGTGTTGGGATCTTTGTGATCTTTTAGGTGTCATCCTTGACAAACTGGTGGAAGCGCTGTGATCTGTATGACCCTCCCAGCTGCATGACCTTGACACCTGGTGACAGCGGTGGAATCTGTGCAACTCCTTCAGCTGTTATCCTTGACAATGCACATTGGGCGATCAGTAACAGATCTGCAATAGATCGCTCAGTGCGCAGAGGATGCCATGGTTCTTGGCAATGTGAATCCTGTTTATTTAGGACAGATGGGATCTTCTGAGGTAGAAGGTGGCCACACACAGTGGCACAAAGTATTCAGGTAATAGCCATCAGTCATTTTTGGTGCAACCTGACCACTAGACATCATCAGAAACTTAACTGAAAAAAATAAACTGGAGTATAAGTTGGTGTGCATGCAAAATTGGAGCATGTTCATACTGGCCATTAAGCCGACATAACATAATACAGAAACAAAATGAACATATACCATGAGATAAGTAAATAAATAAAAGCAATAGTGCATATATACTGTATGACATGGGGTACTTAGTAAACACAGTTTTGACCAAATAAAGTGTAAAAGTTATCCCACCAGGTGTACCCAAATTGAGATGGTTGGAACCTATAGTATTAAAATCTTACCATGTGTCAACGTGGCTTCAATGTTTACTAAGAACCCTATGTAACAGCTGGGAAAAGTTCATACAGTAAAAGGAGAGAAAAACATAAAACCTTTCTCAAACACATGTACAGGTGCTTCTCACAAAATTAGAATATCATCAAAAAGTTAATTTATTTCAGTTTTTCAATACAAAAGATGAAACTCATATATAGAGCCTTTACAAAGAGAGTGATGTATTGCAAGTGTTTATTTCTGTTAATATTGATGATTATGGCTTACAGCCCATGAAAACCCCAAAGTCATTATCTCAGTAAATTAGAATACTTTATAACTCCAGCTTGAAAAATTATTTTAAAATCCAAAATATTGGCCTACTGAAATGTATGTTCAGTAAATGCACTCAATACTTGGTCCGGGCTCCTTTTGCATCAGTTACTGCATCAATGCGGCGTGGCATGGAGGCGATCAGCCTTTGGCACTGCTGAGGTGTTATGGAAGCCCAGGTTGCTTTGATAGCATCCTTCAGCCCATCTGCATTCTTGGGTCTGGTGTCACTCATCTTCCTCTTGACAATAACCCATAAATTCTTTATGAGGTTAATGTCAGTCGAGTTTTCTGGCCAATCAAGCACAGTGGTACTGTTGTTTCTAAACCGGGAATTTGTACTTTTGGCATCTGTATATAGTTAGAAAGCCTAAAAAATGTGTCTAGTGTAGAAAATAACAAACGCACCCTCTCCTTTCCATTGCTACTTGACGTGTTGCAGACATGACGTCAAGAATGAATACTGCAAAAGTCACAGCTGCAGCCAAATCACTAAGCTCTGCGGCTCTGCGTATGTAAAAAAAAGCCAGCGAGCCCAGGCATTCGCTGCAATTGTCACATGTGCTGTAGTTGTGTTGATGCCGCCTGTTGACGTCGGTCAGCAATAAGCAGAGCAGTGGCGGAGAGGCTTCGCTGGAGCAGGGAAGGTGAATCTAGCAGGGTTAGTTATTTTCAACAAATGTAACAATATGAAAACAGTCACAGAGAAAAATGCAGAGATGATTACCCGCTGAAGCCTCCAACCAAATGCACTGCAGGGTGCAGCGGACCCGATAAATGATGGCAAACAAACAGGTGCAAAAAATACCGATGAAACAACCACTTTCAATCCAGTGTTGGCTATTTGGCATTAGTGCACAAAAAGATAAGCGATAATAGTCTGTATGTGACGTTGTTCAGCTTCAGCAGGTAAACATCTCTGCATTTTTCTCTGTGACTTTTTTCAATTTTTTGGAGGATTTTTAAGTCCTCTTTTTGTGTCGGTGAGCTCTTAGTAAATGTAACAATATGGCTAAATAAAAAATTAAAACCTCTCTAACAAAACTAATTGTGTTTCCAGCCAAAATCTTCCAATGGCCGAAGCATTCTAATTCTTTATTCTGTTTAATTTCTGCAGTTATTCTAATAATAAATTATTATCCGGGATTAGCTGAATCTTGTAAGGTGGCTGAAGGCAGTCAGGCAACGCAAAATATTGGAAATACATTACAATAAATTAGTCATCTTTTTTCCTTTCCGCTCTTCATGAATATCTAGTGGCGGTGAAATCAGATCTTTGTTGAGTTATGCTGTCATAATGAATATGAATACAGTGTAACCAACGAGCCCTCTGTCTCCATCAAATCTCCGGGGAGAATTGATATCCAGAGATTAAAATGTTTCAAGCCTAGAAAAATGGAGATGGGATGGCAATTATGTCTTTATGTATATCTACATTTATCTAATATCAGGGCTATGAATGTAATTGTCCGTACTGTGTGTAGGTATATGTCATGATCAATATTCTCAGGGGAATTACAAATGTCATCAACCAAATACTTACATGCTTCCAACTAACAGGCTCCGAAAAGAAGACTTTGACAGCAAAATTAACCGTTTGACTTATCATACGCATAATATGTCTGGCTATACATAGTCGTAGAAAATTTATTTTAGATATTGACTTACAAATGCAACTTCTTTAAAGCAAAATAGCACTTTATTTCCCATTGCCTAAACGCACCAACATATTACCCAGCGATGAACAGTGATAGTCATCACTCATAAAAAATCCTTTGCCCAATGCGACGCACAGTCTCATTCGGTCTTGGATGCAATAGAGTCACTATGTGCAGACATAGGACTGGTCACTGCATTCAGCCATATTGATATAATATGCAAAGAACCCAGCGCAAGCAGCCAAGATGGGTTATGGGTTTCTTTCTGAGGCCAAACTAGAAGGAGTAAAATGGGACTTGGTATCAGGGAGCAAAGTAATGCAAAGGGTAGAGTCAGAGGCAGGGCCAGACTGGCCATCTGGCAATTCTGGCAAATGCCAGAAGGCCCTGTCTTTCAATGGGTTGCCTTGTCTGCTACATTGTTAAATAGAATCGATGTTCTCAAGGAACCCATACTGTTAAGAGTTGTGACGGAAAACAAAGATGCTGACTCCGTCACTTACTCCAGCAGGCCACCGGTATCATTGGAAATATTGGTCTTGTAGAAAATCTTCCTTTCCTCCATACAGGCTAATATTAGTAATATATCCCATCTGGTTCATGGGGACGGGAAAAAAACATTGGCCTGTGTGATTTCAAATGCCAGGACTGAATTCCAGCCCCAGTCCATACCTGGTCAGTGGTGTAACTAGAGGTTCAGCTCAGGAAGGGGCAAAGCTTCTGAAAAGACCCCTAACCAGGTAGCCATGTTTACAACTAGAATGGCATACCCCAATAGTGGGTTTAGTGGAATGTTTACTGAAAATAAATCACTATATACAGTAGTTACATAGGTTGAAAAAGACCTAAGTCCATCAAGTTCAACCTTTCTCCACCAATTGTACATTTTGTCAGTAATTTAACTCTAAAAAAGATGGTGTCTAAATCTGCACTGCTGAAGAATCCAGGATACCAATGGCTTCTTTAAAAGTTTTATTGAAAACGTTTCAAAGTCATTCCAGACTTCTTTCTCAGGACACAAACGCGTTGACTTTTAAACCTGATTTGGATAAAACTTTTAAATAAGCCATTGGGATCCTGGATTCTCCAGCAGAGTAGATTTAGACTCTTCACTCTTTTTTCAAGTATATCACTTCAGTCTGTTGACCCGTGTCCTGCTGCAGCTGAGTCATGTGTATAATATGCTGCTATTGTGCAACTTTATTAGGTGAGTTTTTACCCCTGTATTGAATTCACCTTGTGTTAGGGCTAGCGGAACGCACCAAATGATTAGAGAAAAGGAATAAGGTGCGTTCGCAATCCGGGGTCCACCGTACAGAGATGGTACCTGCTCCTTAACAATGACGGACTATATGGCGGTTCAATGAGGATACACATGGGTTAGCTTCACCCTGTGTGAAAGAAGCGAACCCTGATGCATCACAGGGCCGCAGTACCACACGTAACAAAACTAATAATTAAATAGCATGAGAGTGCGAGATGTGCCGTACTGGCGGACGCCACTAACCACCCAGACATGGGCTAAAGAAGTGCTCTAATGGCGCATGGCACCATACTGGCGGTCACAGCAGTAGGCGCTGTTTCGTGTGTTCATACTGAGTCCAGCCGGGCGCTAGATAGCAGCCATACACCTTACGCGAACAGTCATACACAAGGGATGGGTTTTTTAAGGAACGACTTGCACTCATCAACACACACGATTACAAATGTACACTAGTGCATAGCCGTGCGGCCATGCAAATGTTTTATAGCTGCAGCATGTACAGGACCTTCCCAGAAGGACCAATGGGAGGCTGCCACAGAAGTTGAGCACCTTCAGGACCTTCCTGGAGGACCAATGGGATCTGCTGCAGTATCTGAGCATGTGACCCTCGATCTCCAACAGGAGATCTTGCCCTGGGCATGCTCAGAAGGGGAAAAGCAGGACTTAGTCCCAAAAGCGTCTGCTCGCCGCTGCCCAGCACTGGCTTCAATGGCAGAAACAGGAAAAGCATCAGCAACCCTTTGCACAGAGTGAGACTGAGCAAGACGCTGGGACCGACGTCTCCGCTGAGCAGACTCCACTGCGGCTGATACAGAATGAGAGATGGCAGCAGACATGGTTTGAGATTCCCCCTATGCAGCGGCGGGAACTCGACACCTAACAACCTTGTTTCCAGTTAAGACCCTATTGTGCTTGTTTGCTCCCCAGTTTCTATGGTTTTACTAAGTTTACTCTAACCAACTATAGAAAGACCAACACTGATATTACCACCATATTGTGACCATATAGTGGCAGATGCCCTCACAGCTTTCTATACACAGTATAATGGGCCCACAACTCCCCTCTACACAGTATGATGTCCCCAAATATCCATATAGAAAGTACGTTGTCACCACAGCTCACTTATACACAATATGATGTCCCCAAAAATACGCTATACATAAAATGATGCCCCCAAACTGTATGAAGCCCCACGAGTAGTCTCAACACTGTATTATGGGCCCCACAGTAGCCCCCTTTCTGTATAATGTCCCAGAGTAGCCCCACACTGTACAATGGTCGTATAGATAATGTGGTGTCCCCACAGCTAATTTATGCACAGTATGATGCCCCCACATCTCCCCTATACACAGTATAACACACCTTAAAATGTATAATACCCACACAGTACTAACCACACTACATGATAGCCCCACAATAGCCTCCACACTGTGTAATCTTCCCCTAGTAGCCTCCACATTGTATAGTGGTCCCTTAATAGCCTCACAGTAGGTCCCACACTACGAGTATGCAGTGGCCTCTTAGTAGCCCTCACTATACACGGAGGTCCCCTTAGTAGCCTCCTCCACTGCACATGCTGATACAGTTAAGGGTGACAATCATTCCAGGTGGGCCCCTCCAAGTCAAGGACCCCGAGCGACTGACCCCTATTTCTCCCTCGGTAGCTGGGCTACTGGACAGAGTTTGAAGCAGCACAATACGATGCATGCTGGGTAATGTAGTTTCAGAATAAAGTTAAAACTACTGACACACCCCACAATGGCAGTCCTGGGGTGTCAACAAGCAGCATAGTCTTGGCAGAAAGCTCAATACTTGCAGGAGGATCATTTTAATAAATGAAAGGTACAATTTTGCGATTTTGAGGGACAGCCTTCGAGGAGCGAGGGCGCTAATTGTAGCATCATTAAGGATGTGTCTTATTTTCACACATACTATTGATAAATGAAAGATAAATTAAAAGAGCGGTTACTCTTTATTTATGTTACGTACTAATGAAGTGCTGTCTTAAAGGGATTATGAGCTCTGTTAGGGGATGTTGAGGTATAAAAGAACACTTTTATATAAATAAAATCCATGTCTATTGTGTTTCATACTTCTAGAGCATCTTGTAATGCTTTGTATCCCCTGTAGAAGCGCTACAGAAAATATGGATATTTACAATGTGTCTCTATTGTTTAATGTACTCTCCCTACTCACTAAAATAATGAGGTTTCAATTATATAAAATACCGATACGATATTATTCTAGGTATGGACAAACATTTATGGGTTTTATGAGTCATTTAAATAATTTTTAAAAATAGAACAACTTCCCATATCCATTAATTTGTTCTCTTGGGATTTGGTTCTTTGTTAGCTGTTGGCATTCGATTCACTATATAGATTGTGATTTGCATGGAGTCAATGTTAAGCAGCTGTGTTTAATGCAAGATCACAGGCGGTGTCTGACTCTCCTGCACCCGGGAATCCACAGTAGGCCATCAACACAGGCTCGGAGACTTGGAATCACGTAGAAGTGACTTTAGTAGATCAGAGCTTGAACAGAATATCTTACAAAGCATTATCACACTTCTGTTACATGTAATTATGCATTTACCATCAAGAAACAAATTATTTTGCATGTAGTCTGACTGACAGCATTGAAGATAGCATCTTGTCGTGCACTGTATGGAGAATGTGATTTATTAATGGAAATAAGTTACAAGCAATCTTTCATCATTAGTGTTTCATAGCACATACCATGACGATACAATACGTGACAGGTGATAAATGTATCTTCACTGGGGTCCCATCGGTAACTGGGGACCTTGTCATAAGATTGAATAAAGCAATTGTCCCACCTGCGTACTACCACTTTATCCATTATTATGGGTCTGGCGGAGATTAAGTAAAATCAGACTTGCCTATCTCACAGACAATGAAGTAAATGAAGGTGTGAATGCTTGACCAAATAGACAACCGTTTTTTCAGATGAGTAGGGCAGCAATAACTTTACTACTTGGCGGAAACTCTTTAAAGGGAATTTTTCACCAGTTTTTGCTATGTAATCCGAGAGCAGAATAATGTTACGGGAAGATCCCCTGATTCCAGGAATATGTCACTTAGGCTACTTTTACACTAGTGTCGTACAACGCACGTTGCATTGCGTCGTTTGCAGAAAAAACGCATCCTGCAAAGTTGTTTGCAGGATGCGTTTTTTCTCCATAGGCTTGTATTAGCGACGCATTGCGACGCATTGCCACACGTCGCAACCGTCGTGCGACGGTTGCGTTGTGTTGTGGCGGACCATCGGCACCAAAAAACGTTGCTTGTAACGTTTTTTGGTGTGTTGTGTCCACCATTTCCGACCGCGCATGCGCTGCCAGAGCTCCGCCCCCTCCTCCCCGCAACTCACAATGCGGATGCGTTGTAATAATGCATCCGCTGCCCCCATTGTGCTGCGTTGACACAGGTTGCGACGGTACGTGGGCCCGACGCACTGTGACGGGCCGACGCTAGTGTGAAAGTAGCCTTACTGGGCTGCATTGGTACAGTTTTGATAGAATCTCTGGTTTGATGTAAATGTAGCAGAGCTAAGATGTCTGGGCTGTGTGTAACCCGCCCAAACCCCTGACTGGTAGCTTCTTGTGTACACTGTGCATAGTGAGCAACCTGCCAATCAGTGGTGGAGGTGAGGCTATACAGAGTAGCCAGACTGACCTGCACGTGAGATGTAGTCATGGCAGTGTTAATCTCCTGCTGGACTAAACAAATACTTATATTAAAGCTACAATGCACAGCTCAGATGGACAGGCTTGCCCTGGGTACAATGGAGCAGATTTATCAAAGCTGTCTTAAGGCAAACTATCATTATTTTTTGTAAAGGGATATTGTCAGTAAGATCAACCCCTCGAATCACATATATGGACATGCAGGTCCATATAAGTGCATATATGTGCAATTCACCGATAGGATTAATTTATTTTATAGTTTCATAGATTGGACTTATACCAAGTATAAGTATTTTTTTATTATTTTGGATTTTTCAGTTGGAGAAAAGAAAGGTGATTTGAACTTTTATATATTTTTTCAGATTTTTTTAAAAACATTTTCTTTGTATTTTTCACTCTGTTTGATATTCACCTTGTGAGACTTGAAACTGCAATGATCTGATTGCTTGTGCTATAAAAAGGAATGCCACAGCATTGCTGTACATAGCAGAATTCACAATCTCCTATGAACGCCAGCCACAAGCTACAGGCTGGATTTGACAGGAGTACTGTGTTGACAGACAAAGTCGTACCAATGAGGGGTTAGATCTGTGTGGCACCCTGCTGGATTGACAGAGGCATTGAACAGGTTAACAGCTACTGGAGTGAATCATGGGTAGTGAGGCAGATAATGACTGAATATCACAGCCATAATACCAAGGAAATATGGCACAACTTGTAGATGCTTTTTGCAGCCAGCCAAAAGTCTTTGAGTTCTTGTTCTTCCAGTTCTGTGAGATTCCATGGTCGTCTTGCATACAGTGCTTGTTTGAGGTCTAGCTATAGATTTTCAATGATGTTCTGATCAGGGGACTGTGAGGGCAATTGTAAAACATTTAGTCTGCACCTTTTTGAGGTAGTCTATTGTGGATTTTAACTTTTCAAATTCAGCTTTTTTACAGATAGTGTTATGTTTGCATCAAGAATTTGTTGAAATTTCATTGGATCTATTCTTCCCTGTACCCGTGAAATATGTTCCCCATGCCACTGGTTGCAATACAACCACGAATGATGGTTGGAAAGATCTTCTTTTCCTGAAATTCTGTGCCATTTTTCTCCACACATACCTTTGATTGTTCTGGACAAAGAATTCTATTTTAACCTGATCAGTCCACAAGACTTGTTTTAAAAAATGCATCAGGCCTCTTTAGATGTTCTTTTGCATTCTAAATTTTATAGTGTGAGGATTCAGTCATATTTCAGTTTTTCTTTTTTTAATAAATTTGCAAACATTTCTACACTTCTGTTTTTTTCAGTCAAGATGGGGAATTTTATGGTAAGGATTCAGGTATATTTCAGTTTTTTTATAATAAATTTGCAAACATTTCTACATTTCTGTTTTTTTCAGTCAAGACGGGGTGCAAAGTGTACATTAGTGAGAAAAAATGTATTTACCAAATTGCTGCAATGAAACAAAGTTTGAAAAATTTAAAGGGGTCTGAATATTTTCCATACCCACTGTACAGTATATAGCTTAGAATACAAAGGAAGTGTTTCATCTTTAACTTTTGTCCTTTTAGAGATCATTTCCTCTTCAACTTGCTTAGTTATTCACAATAATTGTAATTTTGACCAGGGGTGCACATACTTTTACACACCAATGACGTTTCGGTCATCAAGCATATACTGGGTGCATAACAAGACAACAAAAAAAAGGCCGTAACTACAATAATAATGACAATGTAATGTGCAAAACTAACATTATATACTGTAAATATAGAGAACAGCTGGTTACAGCAGATAAACGTCATCAAAAATCACAGTCTACTGGTGAAAAAAGAACTTAAAAAGAAATACAGAACATAAAAAGGAACGAACATGAAAACACCATTGATGAGTCACAATGCAAAGCTTGTTATAGAAATAATAAGGCATCTTCTCAAACAAAGAGGGATATCATATAGAACTAACTGCTGCTAATTAGAATATTAAACAACCTGTGTGCTTAATGTCACACAGTAGTGCAATATGTATATTGGTTCTCAAAAAAATACAATATGAGCACCACACATCGCCCAGCGCAGCTTCCACCATTCTGTAATAGCGGACCACAGAGGTCACAGTCTATTGCTGTAGCCTGGAGGTCGAAATCAACGCGCTAAGTACAGAATACACCTTGTACACACTGATTACATTATATTTCATTAGTTATTCTATGACCACAAAATATATTCAAAGATTTCATTTACCACAAAAAATACATTTTTAATTACACCAATTTTGCTTTTTGAAAGATCTTTTACATACAATGCATGGAATTGGCTTCGCAGAAGTTTCAGTCAACAGAACTTGCTTTAGTTCAAGTGGCGATTAGCAGGGAGAAGATGGAGAATTCATGTACCTTGGATGAGTAATTACAATGTTTTCTTATTCCATGGTAATCCTCCTGTATGTTTTTATGTCTGCAGTAAATCAATAGACTCATGACTTCTTAATATGTCATTAGTACACCTCTTGACCACTTACCATTTACGTCTCCTGATATTCCCATATGTCTGAGGTACAATTAATTTCAGCAACAGTACTGCACTCTCCCATGGAGCCGTTTATTATGAAGTATTTTTTTTTTATATATAAATTGTTTAACCAAAAGGTTGCTGATGGGGAAAAATACTTGAGCGGTATCCACTGACAAAATACAACAGGTAAAAGTAATGCAAGACATAACTGAGCTAAGTGAATATTCCAAAAGCTTGAGCTTTTTCTACAGAATCCTAAATAATGGCTTGCATTTGTTTTAGAAATGAGTGCATCAATTCACTGATTGAGTTCAAGCTAAATCTCCTGAAATTGTTGCTTATACGCAAATTCAAACATTTTGAGATTTGATTCGTGATTTGACAGCCACAAAAAAAATTTTTCCGGCACCATCATTCAGTGGGATTATGTAATTTTGTGTGGTTGCGTTCGCTACTCCGTAATTCCCTGCGGCTGGGTCAGCACATTGTACATGTGTAAGGTGCACAGGGCGGTAGTCATGGGCAAGAGGCTGCTGTGTTCCTGCACCCTTGCACCCTACAAATAAATGGTGTCCTGATTCTCCTGTGCTATGCGTGTGTGGCGCACAATACTCACGTTTTGGTCGCATGCCTCTACTGTCTCTATTTTTTTCAACTTCAGGAACTGCCGCCCAACCTTTAGGGTACATCAAATTCGCTTTATAATAAAGACTAGTGATGGGCAAGCACTAAAATGCTTGAGTCTAACAAATTGCAATACTCAGGTACTCGACCCGAGCAACGAGCCCAATGTAAGTCTATGGGAAACACGAGTATTTTTACAGCTTTCCCCCGGGGTCCTTTTAAGGTCTAAGAATGTCTGAAAATGATGGAAACAATGCTCAAATGACATGGGAACATAATGGGGATCACCCCTGGAAGCATTTCTGACTCCTAGGTCACAGCTGTAAGCAATGTTGCCCGAGTTTCACGCCATTTTTACAGGTGCACCAAAAAACATACAAAAACTAAACCAAAATGGATTTTGCTGGGAAATATGTTAAGGTACATCCTTTCCAGGGAATGACTTGTATATAAGGCAATATATTTAACCCCAGACCAAAATGTTCCTCCACCACTTGGGATATGTTCACATTTTGGTGCACTTTTCAACTTTAACATTGCTTTCAACAAATACAAATGCATTCACTGGGAAATGTCATTGTAACTTTTAACAACCCTAGCTGGCCATGTGTTGTGTGACATGTAGGGAGACACATCTAAATTTATGAAGGATGGACTCTTAAAGTCACAAAGCCTATTTTTAGAGAGGCATCAGGGGGCATTAATATTCTTAATGGGCCATAATTAAACAGTGGGTCTCTTATGCTGTTATTGCCTATGCAGTGAGTTGCTGGGCTGCCAAGAATTATGACAAACTCCAATACCCTTTCACGAGAGGTACAGGAGGGCTTCCTGAAAAAAATGTTGCATTGAATGCAAGGCCTGCCCTGCTGTCAAGTCATATGCACCCCAAGAATCCTTTGAACCCAGGTACTGTATGGCCAAAGGAAAATCCACTTCCCATTAATTTTGTAGTTCCATACTGTTACTTAAGCATTAACTGCAAGGCCTGCCCTGCTACCAAGCCATATGTACCCCAATAAGCCTTTGAACCCAGGTACTGGATGGCTACAGGAAAACCCACTTCACATTATTCAGTTTGTCCTGCCATACTGTTTTCTTATGTACAGGATTAACATCAAGGCCTGCCCTGCTACCAAGTCAAATGCACCACAACAAGTCTTTGAACCCAGGTATTGGATGGCCATGGGAAAATACACATCACATTATTCATTTTGTAATCCCATACTGTTTTCTTATGTACTAACTTCAAGGCCTGCACTGCTACCAAGTCATAGGCACTACCAAGTCATAGGTTACTGAAACCCAATAACACGGCTGCAAGTGTTGACTGTGCAGCCAGCACTACCAGGCACCAACTGGCGGTGTTAGAGCCCAGGGACAGCAGAAGGAGCAGATTTGAGGTATTGCCGCACACACAGCAGGGAAACAGCTGACGTTACTGAACCCCAATAACAGAGGAGCGACTGTTGACTGTGCGGACAGCACTTCCAGGCACCAACTGGCGGTGTTAGAGCCCAGGGAATAAAGGAGAAGCAGAGTGTAGGCAGAGGCCTAATTGGAGCAAGTTGAAAGGGAACCTTTAACCCCCCAGGCGTTAGCAACTGAAAGAGCCAACTTGTGCAGCACTAATGCTGCACAAGGAAAAGGTGGTTCTTTTAATTATGCTCCTTGCACACGCTGAACTAAACACTTATAAAATGTGTCCCCTGATACTGTGATACTGTCCCAGAGGTGGGACTTTCCGTCGTCATGAGATGCAGCACAGCCGGCATTCATACCCCCTCGGCACCGGGCGCTGCCTCCTCAGCGTTGTTTGAATCTGTCACGGAGACCGTGCTGTTATGTTAAACCTTGGCCATGCGCAGTTAGCGCTGCTCGTCTTCTAACATCATTTGGTGTCATGCTGACTGTGCCTGTGCGGCCACGCTGCCCAAGAACCCGCCTCGTACTGTCTTCTGATTTAGTCCCACTTCGGGGCTGGGAGTCCTGGGCATGCGCAGTGCATATCTTCGTCTCTCACTCCTCTCCATCTGCCTTCTTCAGAGTGTGCGGCATCACGGCCGTGGCATGTGATTTGGGATCAGCTGACGCCACACAGTCTGTAGAAGGCGGAGGGAGAAGAGTGAGAGGCGAAGATATGCACTGTGCATGCTCATGAATCCCAGCCCCACAGTGTGACTAAATCAGAAGACACTGCGGGGCATGATCTGTAGCAGCGCGGCCGCACAGGCACAGTCAAAATGACATCAAATGATGTCAGAAGATGGGCAGCGCTAACTGTGCATGCCCAAGGTTAAACATAACAGCGCAGGCTCTGGGACAGATGCAAACAACGCTGAGGAGGCGGCGCTCGGCGCCATGGGGGTATGAATGCCGGCTGTGCTGCGTCTCATTGCGAAGGAAAGTCCCACCTCCTGGACGGTTTCACGATATGAGTGGACACATATTTTATAAGTGTTAAGTGCAGTATCTGCAAGGAGCATAACTAAAAGAGCCACCTGTTCCTTGTGCAGCATTAGTGCTACACAAGGTGGCTATTTCAGTTACAAACGCCTGGGGGGGACAGGTCCCCTTTAATTGCTGTTGTAGTGCCAGCGTGGTGGTCGCTGGACACGTTCCCGGATACACATCAGTGGATCAGCTGACGTTACTGAATAACACTGGGTCATGTGTTGACTGTGAAGCCTGCACTTCTGGGCAGCAACTGGTGGTGTTGGAGCCCAGAGATTAAAGTTCAGGTGGTTGAAACATGAACACAACAGGAGACCTGGATACCGTTGGCAACCAATTATTTAATCGGTAAGAGGAGTGGCAAATTCCTGTGAGATCCAGGCCTTGTTCATTTTCAAGAAAGTAAGCCGGTCAACGTTATAGGAGGATAGTCGCATGTGACAGTCTAATAGTACACCACCTGTGGCACTAAAGACGCGTTCCGATAATACACTGGCAGCAGGGCAAGCCAGCACCTCCAATGCATACTGGCTAAGCTCCGGCCATGTATCCAGCTTAGAGACCCAAAACTTGAAGGGGGAAGAGCCGTCTGGGAGTACGCTGAGAGAGCAAGACATGTAGTCTGTCACCATCTGACGGAAACGTGGCCTCCTGCTGACTGGATCAGTCTGTGATGGTGTAGACATTTGTGGCGGGCACACAAAACTTTGCCAGTGTTGGGCCAGACTGGTCTTGCCTTGTGCTGAGGCACTGCTTCTGCTCCCTCTTTGTGCAGAGATTCCTCCACTGCCTGGATGCACAGAGCTGCTTTGTAAAGCACTAGCAGTAGCAGGTGCAGCACTTCTCTCGATTGGACTGGAGAAGATGATGGACTGCACCAATGTGTCTTGGTATAGCCGCATTTTACGCTCCCGCTGCAATGGTGGTATGAGGGTTTGTAAATTGTCCCTGTAGCGTGGATCGAGGAGGGTGTACACCCAATAATCAGCTGTGGTAAGAATGTGGGTGATGCAGCGGTCGTTTCTCAGGCACTGCAGCATGAAATCAACCATGTGCTGCAGACTGCCAACTGGCCAAGAAACGCTGCCCCCTGCTTGAGGCGTGATGTCTGCCTACTCTGCATCACCCCATCCTCGCTCTACATACTGACTACTGGAGATTTGTGTAACTCCCTCCTCTGGAAAGATGTCTTCCTCCTCCATTGACGCCTCCTCATCCTCCTCACAAAATGTCCCCTGCCTAGGCCTTTGTGAGGAACTACATTGTGCAGACTGTCCAGAAGCAGATGGCATTTCGGACTCCTCATCCTCAACCTCTTCCACCACCTCATCCCTTAGCACTTGCAGTGTTCTTTCAAGCAGGCAGATAAGGGGGACAGTCATGTTGACTAGTGCATCACCTGAACTCGCCATCCACGTGGATTCATCAAAGGCCCGCAAAACCTGGCAGATGTCCTTCATAGTGGCCCACTCAGTGGTTGTGAAGTCTGAACGGCGGGAACTGCAACTTTTTTGCTCCTGATGCAGCTGGTACTCCATTACTGCTGGCTGCTGCTCACACAACCGCTCCAACATATGTAACGTTGAATTCCACCTGGTGGGAAAGTCACATAAGATGCGATGTTCCGGAAGGTGGAATCAGCACTGCAGAGTTGCAATACGCGATCTTGCCATGCTGGAACGACGCAAGTGAGCACACTCTAGGCGGACCTTGTGCAGCAGTGCATCAAGATCCGGATAGTCCCTCAGAAAACTCTGCATGACCAAGTTGAGCACATGTGCCAGACATGGGATGTGAGTTAGGTTGCCAAGGCCCAGAGCTGCCACCAGATTTCGGCCATTGTCACACACTACTATGCCTGGCTGGAGATTCGCTGGCAGAAACCACACGCTCTCCTGATGGCATTCAAGAGCTCCTGCGCTGTGTGGCTTCGATTCCCCAAAGAAATTAATTTAAGTACGGCCTGTTGATGTTTGGCTACAGCTGTGCTTCTTATCGTGTTCACGGGTCATGGTGGAGGTAGACCGTGACGGCTCCTGCAGCGATGATTCAGAGAAACTGGAGTATGAGGAGGAGTCAATGTGCACAGACTGGATTCCTGCAATCCTTGGAGTTGGCAAAACACGTACAGCGCCACTCGCCAATTCTGTACCCAGCTCCACAACATTAACCCAAAGGGCAGTGAGGGAAAGGTATCGTCCCCGTCCATGCTGACTGGTCCAATCATGGGGGGTGAGGTTGACCTTGCCACTAACGGCGTTTAGTAGCGTATGTTTAATGTTTCCCTCCACATGCTTTTGCAGGGCAGGGACGGCTTGCCTGCTGAAATAAAAGAAAGCGGCTGGGCACATTGTATTGTGGGACTGCCAATGCCATCAAGTTACAGAAGCTGTCAGTCTCCTCCAGCCTGAATGAGAGCATTTCAAGGGACAGAAGTTTTGCAATGCATGCATTCAGAGCATGTGCTTGTGGGTGGTTTGCCGAGAATGGCCGCCTTTTCTCCCATAACTGTGCTACTGATGGCTGTAGACTGGGCTGGGAGTGTGAGGATGACTGGGAACGTGGTTCTGTGGGTGGAATTACAGTGTGTCTCTGAACGGTGCCAGAGGTTCTTCCATGGCGATCCTGTGAGGAAGCTGAACCAGCAGTGTGTGAGCTGGAAGAAGAGGCTCCAACACAAGCTGAAGAGGTGGTAGGTGCCGTTGTAGGGTGGCCTACGTCTTTACCAACTGCTTCTCCTGCATAGTCTCGGCAGCACAGTATGCACCAGAAAGTGGCACCTGAGTCTCATCATCAGGCGCGTACTGAGAGGTGGTGACCAGAGGCACTGTCCCACCCACCTCTTCTGATTCAGAGAGACAAAGCTGTTGGGCATCACTGCATACAGCCTCTTCTTCTGATTCTCGAATGCTGCTTGGCTAGCCCCCTATTTCCAGGCCAAGAGATTCAGAGAACAGAAGTAGAGATGGCTCCTGTCCTGGGCTCTCTGACTGCCTGGGCAATGTGACAGGTGGTGAAGAGACAGATGGTTGCTTTTCAGTGCTCAGTGCCTGAGAGGATGTGGCACTAATTGAAGTCGATGTGTTAGCTGCCATCCATCCGACAATGGCTTCAATTTGTTTGTCCCGCAGCAGTGGGGTACGGCGAGCTCCTACAAAGCTGCGCATGAAGGTCTGTCCCCTGCTAAAACTGGGGGATGATGAGTCACCAGTGGCCGCAGCATGCACAGAATCCCCACGTCCTCTCCCTGCTCCACGCCCACGTGCCTTACTCCCTGCCTTCTTCATCTTGATAGACTGATGAAGATAGGCAGAAAAGTACTAAGGGCTTAGTGTGCTTATTCCTGAACAGCTGCTAACAGGTATAAGAAACACTAATTTTATGAAGTGTGGACTACACTTTATTATCAGCTTATGTGGCCTACACAATGGTAAAGTGGAGTGTTTGGTGAACTTTATAAACTTTGGGTTTGTTTCGCAGAACACTACAGAGTGAGCACAATACTAACACACAGACCGTGCAGACAGCCGTGAATGGCTGCAAGGCCAAGAAAAGCTCCTCTATCTATTCCTATATAGTGTTTTTCCACAATCTAGCGGGATACAGATGGAAAGACACTAATAGGATATTTTTGAAAAAATGTGCAGCTGGCTGCTGCACTAATTGCAATTTAGAACAATGGATTCAGCAGTATGAGGCAGTGACGCACCCTGAGCTGATCACAACCGGCTGTGGCTGCGGACAGACTACAAAGCAAGCTGCACTCACACACAGACCGTGCAGACAGCTGAGAATGGCGCTGCAAGGCCAAGAAAAGCTCCTCTATCTAATCGTATATAGTGTTTTTCCACAATCTAGCAGGATACAGATGGAAAGCCTCTAATATAGGATATATTTGAAAAAATGTGCAGCAGGCTGCAATAATTGCAAAAAAGGACAATGGATTGAGCAGTATGAGGCAGTAACGCACCCTGAGCTGACCACGGCCGGCTGTGGCTGTGGACATCCAGCAGAGCTAGCTGCACTCACACACACAGACCTTGCAGACAGCTGTGAACAGCGCTGCAAGGCAAAAGCTAGGTTCTCACACAGCGGTTGCTAAATTAGCCTGGGTAAAGCACAATGAAGCAAGTTGTTATCTCTAAACTGGCCCTCAGGCAGAACACAGCATCCTGTCCCTAACTGAATTCACAGCAGAGTGAGCCCAAAATGGCGGCAGCGACTTTTATAGGGCGTCGTGACATCATTTCAGCAGCCAATCACAGCCATGCCAGTAGTTTCATAGTACCATGCAGAACAGGATATGCCCACACTTCTAATCATTCCTCATTGGCTGATTTAAATAAAATCGGGAGTTTGCATGATGGGAATTTCCAATTCCAGTTTCCGATATACTGAAAGTATCGGAACTCAGTATCGGAATTCCGATACCGCAAATATTGGCCGATAACCGATACTTGCGGTATTGGAATGCTCAACACTACTCAACACTAATTGTGACGTTTTTTCAAAGTTCACTTTTGAAACCACAAATCATATATGCTAGATGTCATAATTTGCTTATGAATACAGATTTATTATTGAATTCTATATATAAAGAGAAAGCACCAAGATCCTTACCTGCTCCTACTGCTCACTTCAGGCAATAGACTCTTTTCAAGGGATTTGAGGAACTGTATCAGAAAATGGAGCCCTAACCTCTGTAATAGTGCTGTGTTTAATAGCAAAACTGAGAACATCATTTTGGTTGATGTAAAGCTTAAACATTTCTTGTTTCTAAATAATACCACCAATTTAAACCAGTACCACAACAACAACAGGAACAAAAGGACACCACCTCCCAGAAACCTTGACCTTCGCACAGGATTCCTTAATTCAATTCCTTCCTAGTTAACAAGTTTCCTATCTAGTGTTGTAACCAATGCAGAGATGAATGGTCGTCACAGAAATCATTTAGCAAATTAAGTTTAGACCAAGGTCATGGCAAATTGACCTGACTTACCCTATAATGAGTACCTAATAGTTAGTTGTGTAATGAATATGGCATTGAACTCTGTACAACGGTTGCCTTCCTGCTTTATTTCATACTTTAAAGTCAAGGACAAAAGTGTTGGCATCCTTGAAACTGTTCCAGAAAATTAAAATTAATTACTTCTCTAAGAAAATGATTGCAATTACACATGTTTTGCTATTCACGTGTTTATTTTCCTTGTGAGTACTGAAACAACACAAAAAAAATCAGAGTAAAAAAGACAAATTGGACATAATTTCACACAAAACCCCAAATATGGGCAGGACTGACTGGTGATCTGAGAACCAAGATCGTTGAAAAATATAAATAATCTTGAGGTTACAAGTAGGGTTGAGCGACCTTCACTTTTATAGGATCGGGTCGGGTTTCACGAAACCCGACTTTTGGAAAAGTCGGGTTGAGTGAAATCGGCCGATCCTATAAAAAGTCGGGGTCGGGGTCGGCCGAAACTCGAAACCCAATGCAGTGCATTGGGTTTCCATGGTTCCCAGGGTCTGAAGGAGCGGAAACTCTCCTTCAGGCCCTGGGATCCATATTTAAGTGTAAAATATAGAATTAAAATAAAAAATATCCTTATACTTACCCTCTGACGCGCCCTGGTACTAACCGGGAACCTTCCTTCCTTAGAATCAGCCTTCCAGGACCTTCGGTGACGTCGTGGGTGACGTCGCGGCTTGTGATTGGCCGCGCGGCCGCCCATGTGACCGCTCGCGCGGCCAATCACAAGCCGCGACGTCACCCGCGACGTCACCGAAGGTCCTGGAAGGGCTGATTCTTAGGAAGGAAGGCTGTCGGAAGGAAGCAGGGCGCTTCCGAGGGTGAGTATATTCCTATTAGTATATTCCTATTAGGTATATACTCACCCTCGGAAGCGCCCTGCTTCCTTCCGACAGCCTTCCTTCCTAAGAATCAGCCCTTCCAGGACCTTCGGTGACGTCGCGGGTGACGTCGCGGCTTGTGATTGGCCGCGCGAGCGGTCACATGGGCGGCCGCGCGGCCAATCACAAGCCGCGACGTCACCGCGACGTCACGGCAAGGTCCTAGAAGCGCGGATTCGAAGGAGGAAGGCTGCCGGTTAGTACCAGGGCGCGTCAGAGGGTAAGTATTGCAATATTTTTTATTTTAATTCTATATTTTACACTTTAATCTGAATTCCGATACCAATTCCCGATATCTTAAACATATCGGGAATCGGGATCGGAATTCCGATTCCAGATTCAAAAGATCGCCGACTTCATGGCCGACCCCCCACTGGGGTCGGGTCGGATTTCATGAAACCCGACCTTGCCAAAAGTCGGCGACTTTTGAACAATTTCGACCCGTTTCGCTCAACCTTAGTTACAAGTCCATCTCCAAAAATCATTTCCTGGAACAATTTCCAGGGTGCCAACACTTTCGGATATATATATATATATATATATATATATATATATATACATATATATATATATATATATATATATATATATATATGTATATATATATATATATATAAAGCAAAGCCATCTGGTGTAAGGCCATGTGTTCACTGATAAGTCAGCTGGGGAAGCTGAGCAGAGTGGGTTGCGTTGTGGAGAGAGACAAGCCAGAATCTCTCTGAAAAGATTTTCCCATACTGTGTGCACCAAACTGCAGGTATCATTGGTTGCTAAGGACGATAGCTGTTTTATTTGACTGAACTGAGACAGGTTCTGTATTGTTTAGTCAGTGCCTGTGTACAAGGCTAGGCATTTTAGGTGTTTCGGGGTCACCGTGAAACTGTGGAGGCAGAAGACCGCAGCATCTGATTGCACCTATTCCGGCGCTGAGAAGAAGCACTTCTCCTTCATTTTAAATGTTTTTATTTCTTCTGGCAGAACAGGGGTACATCGACCATGTTGGAAATCCTTGTGCTTGATTAGCCACCCCTTTTCCCTTTATAATCTGAGCTCACTTACTAATCCTTGTCAGAGCTAGCATTTGCTTCATGGCTAATGGTGGGAGAAGAGTTGGTATGAGAAGGAGAGTTGAAGGAGTTATTAGTGACTGTTGCTTAGTTTGTATGTGTGGTAATTCCTTATTCTTCTCTATTTTGGCTTATTCCACTTCCTTCACAGCCGGGTGCATTCCTCTTTTAAATGTGAATGAATATTTTGTATGCCTAGAGTTCTCTGTTAACCCTTGTCCATGTTGCCTTGTTTGTTGGGTTGGTTTACTATGGTGCACAGCAGCTCCCCCTCTTTCCTAGGTGGGAGAAGAGAACAGACAGAGGGCTAACTTAGGAGATAAAGCAAGGGTGGAGGCCCTGACATCTTCGTCATCTGAATTATCCCAGGGAGCACAGCGAGCTAAGGAGCCCTCTAGTGATAGGGACAGGGAAGGAGCCCCTGGTCACGGGTCACCCGGCAGCTGTGTCGTGACTCGTGACATTAGCTCTGACCGCTACCATTTTCTCTGATCCATGATGGATCCGATCTCTGCTCTGATGGGGAAATTTCAGCAGCTCAATCTGGAGGTGGCTGATTTATGCACGGTGGTTTTGCAGCAACCTAATACATCTGGTGTGGGGTTCTCGTCTCTCAGGCAAACCATAGAGAAGTCCAAGGTCACGTTGCCTGACAGGTTTTCTGGTGGGGGGGGGAGGGCGTGACAAGTTTGTTGTTTGCAGAGAGGCCTGTGAAGTGTACTTCAAGTTACGTCTGGTTTCCTCAGGTACAGAGGAGCAATGTGTGTGGATAGTAATCTTGTTCCTTCAGGGGACCTCCAAGCATGGGCATTTTCTCTCCCTGGACCTTATATATGATAACACCAATCGCATCTCATTAGCTGAGTCCACATTGCGCCAACTTCAGCAAGGAGACCGGCCAGCAGAGGAATATTGCTCTTGCTCTTAGTTCCGGCGGTGGGCCACGGATACCAAGTGGAATGACCCCGCATTCCGTAGTAAGTTCTGTGAGGGGCATACAGTAAGGGCGAAGGATGCCTTAACTTTGTATGAGATTCCTGACTCCCTTAAGGCAGACATGTCTCTTGCGATCCGAGTTGATCGCAGTCTTCGCCAGAGACATAGGGAGTCACCTCTGGGTGCTGGGTCCGGGGTCAAGGGAGGTCAGCACTGAGCCTAATGAGGAACTCATGCAGGTGGGTGCGGCATCACATCCTGGTAAATTGTATGTTGTCCGGCATAAGGGTCTGTGTATCTTTTGTGGTAAAAAAGGGTCCTTCTTGACCACTTAGTAAGCAACCACTGAAAAACAAGGCTGGGATGCGAGGAGTTTAGCAACCGGGGTGTACTTTACTTTTTACCTCTGTGGCTAGGACAGTTTTGTCTACCAGCCATAATCCAAGTGGATGGAATTAAGGTGGACATGTTTGCATTTCTGATCAGTGGGAGGGGTTTAATTTGATCAATGCTAGGTTTGTCCAGGTCCGAGGCCTCATCCCACTTACTCTGTCCAGACCCATAACCATAATTGCCATCGACTCCGCCCCTTAGAGACAGGGGCACTTTACTCAAGTCGTCCGAGACTTGCGGCTTCAGGTGGGGGGCCATGCAGACTGAGGTGTTGGACTACTATGTGTAAGAGGGTCTGCCCTCACCTGTGGTAGTGGGACTGCCTTGGCTTGCTCTGTACAATCCTGTAATAGACTGGCAGACTCAGGAAGTAGTTAAATGGAGTGTGTATGGTCAAGGACACTGCTTGGGCACCCGGTGGGCTAAGGTGGATACCCAGTCTGTGCCTAGTTACCTGTCGGATTTTAGGGATGTGTTCTCTGAGTAGGGGACTCAAGAACTCCCTCCCCATCGTCCTTATGATTGCGCCACTAATCTAGTTTTATGGTGCCAAGCTGCCCAAGAGCAGACTCTATAATATCTCTGGTCCACAAAGAGAGACCATGAAGGACTACATCATGGAAAGCCTTGCTAAAGGTCATATTAGACCACCCTCATTGCCCATTGCCACAGGGTTCTTTTTTGTAAAGAAAAATGGTGGGGGTTACGCCCTTGCCTAGATTTCTGGGAACTCAATAGGATCACTGTATGTGATCTGTATCCGCTCCCTCTCATTCCAGACTTCTTTTACCAAATTGTAGAAGCAAAATGGTTCTCTAAGATGGACCTCATGGGGTCGTATAATCTCATCTGCATAAAAAAGGGAGATGAGTGGAAAACTGTGTTCAATATGCTTGAGGGACACTATGAGAATCTTGTGCTGTCTTTTGGGTTGACGAACGCACCCGCCGTCTTTCAACACTTTATTAATGACATCTTTAGTCACCTGGTAGGCAGATTCGTGGTTATCTATCTGGATAACATACTAATTTATTCACCTGATCTGTTCACTGGTCAGCTGGGGGAAGCTTAGCAGAGCAGAATATCTCTGAAAAGATGCGCACAGGCCGGGTGCATCAAACTACAAGTATCACTGGTTGTTTTGGACCACAGCTGTTTTGTGTGACTGAACAGAGACTAGCTCTGACCTGACTGAGTAGCCAGGGTCGGTATCGTTTAGTTAGTGCCTTGACAAGGTTAGGTATTTTATGCTTATGGTTTTGTTTTGGTACTGTACAAGCTGTGGCAATAAAATAACCCTCTGGCTTCATGTTTCAAGCGGCTACCCGAGAGAGTCAACCCTTACAATTTATATACAGTAAGGTACAGACATATTTTAACAGTGACAACTATGGTTGAGCGACCTTTACTTTTTTAGGGTTGAGTCGGGTTTCGCGAAACCCGACTATCTCAAAAGTCGAGTCGAGTGAAATCGGCCGATTATGGCGAAAAGTCGGGGATCGACCGAAACACGAAACCCAGTGCAAAGTCAATGGGAAATCTAACTTTTTTTTTTTCTCTCTCTCTCTCTCTCTCCTCCGTCCCTGAACAGAAAAGCTGGTGTTACACATTGCAAATAGCTACAGCGCACAAGCGACAAGATGGCGATAGGCGTGCCCGCCCCTAAGACCTATGTCATCACTCTGCCCACGCTCCTTCATTGGCTGAAAAAATGGCGCCAAACGAGTCATACTAAACACGACTTTGGCGCGAAGATCGCCGACCGCATGGCCGATCCTACACTAGGATCGGGACGGGTTTCATGAAACCTGACTTTGCCAAAAGTCGGCGACTTTTGAATTTGTCCGATCCGCTTCGCTCAAGCCTAGTGGCAACATCTTTGTGATTTCGGCTCTACATGACACTAATTTTTATTTAAAAAGTCGACATGTCAACAGGACTGCAGTCAGTCAGTGACTTCAGTTGCTCATGCGGTCCACATGGGGAAAGCTGTGGAGGTCAGTGATTGGCTGCAGTGCTGTTGTCGTTATGTCAGTGCTGCAGACTAACAACAGACACTGGGGTAGCGGTGGAGAACTAGGGCTGGCATCAGGGAATTTAAGTAATACTTAGTTTGGCTTGACAAAACTATCACAGATTATAGTTCACGGTTATTTTTAAGGCATTGAACCCCATTGATGTTTTGCAGCTCATCTTGCCAGCAATACTATGAGTCAACATCTTTATGAATTTATTGCATTGATATCTCAGCAGTGTTCATATTAATCTCTGATCACTTGTGTTGATGTTTGCTTTTCTAGACATTTTCATCAAATTCTGATGACAATAATAGGAAAAAATATAGAAACCACAATGAAACCATGACTGAACCTTCTTATACATCAAAAGGACCTGTTGGCTGCTGTTTATGTAAGAGGGTGAAGATGGACCTTATGTAGGTCTGGCTCTCTCTATATATAATTGTCTAAGGGTTTTTCCATCTGTCTGTCTGTCCTGGAAATCCTGCGTCTCTGATTGATCGAGGCCACCAGGCCTCGACCAATCAGCGACGGGCACAGTATCGACGTAGAAATCCCACGTCTCTGATTGGTTGAGGCCGCCAGGCCTCGACCAATCAGCGACGGGCACAGCGATGATGATGTCATAAAGGACGTAGACATCCCGCGTCTCTGATTCAGCGACGGGCACAGTATCGACGTAGATGTCATAATGGTTGCCATGGCGACGATGATGTCATAAAGGTTGCCTCGACCAATCAGCGACGGGCACAGTCTGCCGCGAATTCTGGAATCATCATTGTCCATATACTACGGGGACATGCATATTCTAGAATACCCGATGCGTTAGAATCGGGCCACAATCTAGTTATTAATACAGGTCCTTCTCAAAAAATTAGCATATAGTGTTAAATTTCATTATTTACCATAATGTAATGATTACAATTAAACTTTCATATATTATAGATTCATTATCCACCAACTGAAATTTGTCAGGTCTTTTATTGTTTTAATACTGATGATTTTGGCATACAACTCCTGATAACCCAAAAAACCTGTCTCAATAAATTAGCATATCAAGAAAAGGTTCTCTAAACGACCTATTACCATAATCTTCTGAATCAACTAATTAACTCTAAACACATGCAAAAGATACCTGAGGCTTTTATAAACTCCCTGCCTGGTTCATTACTCAAAACCCCCATCATGGGTAAGACTAGCGACCTGACAGATGTCAAGAAGGCCATCATTGACACCCTCAAGCAAGAGGGTAAGACCCAGAAAGAAATTTCTCAACAAATAGGCTGTTCCCAGAGTGCTGTATCAAGGCACCTCAATAGTAAGTCTGTTGGAAGGAAACAATGTGGCAGAAAACGCTGTACAACGAGAAGAGGAGACCGGACCCTGAGGAAGATTGTGGAGAAGGACCGATTCCAGACCTTGGGGAACCTGAGGAAGCAGTGGACTGAGTCTGGTGTGGAAACATCCAGAGCCACCGTGCACAGGCGTGTGCAGGAAATGGGCTACAGGTGCCGCATTCCCCAGGTAAAACCACTTTTGAACCATAAACAGCGGCAGAGGCGCCTGACCTGGCTACAGAGAAGCAGCACTGGACTGTTGCTAAGTGGTCCCAAGTACTTTTTTCTGATGAAAGCAAATTTTGCATGTCATTCGGAAATCAAGGTGCCAGAGTCTGGAGGAAGACTGGGGAGAAGGAAATGCCAAAATGCCTGAAGTCCAGTGTCAAGTACCCACAGTCAGTGATGGTGTGGGGTGCCATGTCAGCTGCTGGTGTTGGTCCACTGTGTTTCATCAAGGGCAGGGTCAATGCAGCTAGCTATCAGGAGATTTTGGAGCACTTCATGCTTCCATCGGCTGAAATGCTTTATGGAGATGAAGATTTCATTTTTCAGCACGACCTGGCACCTGCTCACAGTGCCAAAACCACTGGTAAATGGTTTACTGACCATGGTATTACTGTGCTCAATTGGCCTGCCAACTCTCCTGACCTGAACCCCATAGAGAATCTGTGGGATATTGTGAAGAGAAAGTTGAGAGACGCAAGACCCAACACTCTGGATGAGCTTAAGGCCGCTATTGAAGCATCCTGGGCCTCCATAACATCTCAGCAGTGTCACAGGCTGATTGCCTCCATGCCACGCCGCATTGAAGCAGTCATTTCTGCCAAAGGATTCCCGACCAAGTATTGAGTGCATAACTGAACATTATTATTTGTTGTTTTTTTTGTTTGTTATTAAAAAACACTTTTATTTGATTGGATGGGTGAAATATGCTAATTTATTGAGACAGGTTTTTTGGGTTATCAGGAGTTGTATGCCAAAATCATCAGTATTAAAACAATAAAAGACCTGACAAATTTCAGTTGGTGGATAATGAATCTATAATATATGAAAGTTTAATTGTAATCATTACATTATGGTAAATAATGAAATTTAACACTATATGCTAATTTTTTGAGAAGGACCTGTATATTGGGCTTTATTCACCTGTGATTTTGTCCTTTTTTTTGCTTTGTGCATATGTTTTTATATGCCATTGCATTTTATTATCAAGGCACACCATTGTCGGAGGAAGATGATGACCTGTGAAATTTGAGTGTTTCTACCTTCACATGGACTGTGATGATTTAAATGTATATTAATTTTCCAGAATTGCATTCCATGTTTGCTGTGGGGCTATGAGAAATGCCTGGGGATACTAATGCTGAAGCAGCTCGGGAATTAAAGTCTGCCTGTTGTCCTTCAGAGACTTAGCAAACAGAGTGAGGAACAGTCAGAAGTCAATTAGGGAGCGGGTCTACTCCTGGATATTGTCAGTAGTAGAGGCCTATTAAGAGATGCAAAAAGTGTGTGTTTTGAACTGTGTGTTGCTTTAGGTTACAGAGGAAAGGTTCCCTCTGTGACTGTACGAGGTGTAGAACGCCGGCCACACATTAAGGAATGGAGGAGAGGGAGGAACTCCCTGAGAGGAGATACTGTGGGGGCTGGGAAAGATTTACAGGTGCCTTAAAGAAAATCTGTCAGCAGGTTTTTGCTATTTAATCTGAAAGTAGCATATTGTAGGGATAGAGACACTAATTCCAGCGATATGTATGTATTGCTGTTTCAATAAAATCATTGTTTTACCTGCAGAAGATTATCCCTACAGGACTAGTGCCTCTTAGCCAACTGCTTTTTGTAACCCTGACCCCACCACTGATTAGCTGCTTGTTGTCAATGTACAATGTGCGCAGAAAGCAGCCAGTCAGTGGTGCTGGCGGGGTTATACGGGTCTCAGCATTCAGAGAACTGCTAGATCTGCAGCAAGGAAAACAGTAAGAAGTTGTTTGAATCAGGGTCTGAGCCCCTACATCATAGTGCTCTCAGATTGCATAGCAAAAACCTGCTGACAGATTGCCTTTAATTAGCTGGAACAGCCAATCTCTGGGTGAGCAGAGCTGAGACAGAGCACAAGTTTGTGCCACCTGAATTAACTACCATAGCGAAAGCCAGGCGATGAAACCAGTAAGAGTTCATGCAGACGTCTGTGCAAATCGGTCTGATCTCGGACCACAATTCACTGGCTGCTGGCGGCTCTCCCAACCCGATCGTGTAGTAGATTCATATATTTGTATGAGGCTGTCACGTTCAGAGGAGAGCCGCGGCCAGTCCATGCTTTGCGGCCCGAGGTCGGACTAATGTGAACGGACATCTGCATGGGCCCTAAGCAACAAAGGATCAGACATCTGCGCCTGACGGAGCCATGGGCCGCAGACAGAGGAAAGGCACTAGTGATTCAGAAGTGCAAAGTCCAGTAGTGCAAGTTGGGTGGTGAAGACAGGTGATTGGTTGGGATAGAGTGAGTAATGATCAATGGTGGCATGAGCTCAGGTATGCCAGGAATGGTGGAGAGCCCAGGAGCTATACAAAATTGTGGACAAACTTCTACTGTTCTGTATCAAGTAATGAAATGAAAGGATGAATGAAAGGGAGGAGATACAGATTAGATATTAGAAAAAAACTTGTTGACAGTGAGGGTGATCAAACAGGCTGCCACGAGAGGTGGTGAGTTCTCCATCAATGGAAGTCTTCAAACAGAGGCTGGACAGACATTCATCTGAGATGGTTTCGTGAATCCTGCACTGAGCAGGGGGTTGGACACAATGACCCAGGAGGTCCCTTCCAACTCTGCCATTCTATGATTATTATTATAGCGCCATTTATTCCATGATGCTATACATTTGAAAAGGGATATACTGTACATAACAAAAACAAGTACAATAATCTTAAACAAAACGAGTCACCAACTGGTACAGGAGGAGAGAGGACCCTGCCCGCGAGGGCTCACAATCTACAAGGGCTGGGTGAGGATACAGGAGGTGAGGGTAGAGCTGGTCATGGTGTGGTGGAACAAGCGTTACCTCAGGTTATAGGCTTGTTGGTAGAGGTAGGTCTTCAGGATCTTTTTGAAGGTTCCCATGATAGGTGAGAGTCTGATATGTTGGGGTAGAGAGTTCCAGAGTAGGGGTGATGCGCGGGAGAAATCTAGTAGACGATTCCTATAGTTTGGTTTCTTGTTGGGAAGCCTTTGCGTTATCTGCTCCTACTACAGAGGGTGCAGACACTACTAGTCTGCCCCAGTTAGATCTTGCACAATGCCATGGTTCCCATGATCAACCAAAGCCATGGTGTAGATACGAATAACATAGAAATTTCAGCCTTTCATACCACATTGCGGTACATAAGAAATACAGTCTCAGAGATAGGAAACCAGGCTGCTCCGAATGCTGCGCTTCTCTGTGATTTACACACTGGGAAGAGTTTATGAATTTCCACATGACATAACACTTTAATAAGCCACCCAATATTTAAATTGCAAAGTGCTAAGAACGTTCTCTTTGGGTAGCAAGAGGGCAGGTTCAAAACGGATCGTCTGTCGTCCGAAACTCCAAACATAAGCACTCGCTCTGCTGGAAATATGTGTCCTATCAAACACTGAAACAGTGCGTTCAGCAACTCTAATTGGATTCTCTACCCTAATAATTACCTCTGATAAATTTCAGCTCGAGATAGTTTTAATAGGAACCAAGAATCTTCTTGGAAATTAATTCCAACCTTCCTCAGCCAGAAGAAACATGGAGGTGAATAAATTGAGTCTCCAATGCAGCAGCGAGAGCAGAAATTGGTTCCAATAAAACAGTCGCGGTAAAGTCAATGCTCCGGAGCGCTGATCGCAGTTCTGGGCATTAGAATTAGGAATAATCAAAAATAATGAGATAACAGCAATCGTGTCACCCTTTTATATGTTAGGTCTACAGTTTCTAAAGGTGCAGCTCATCAAGAGCTGCTGATTTCATGCACTCCTATATATCCTGAAATGGCTGATAACAGTGAACAAAAGATAGCAATCAACTCTGCAATAAAAAAAAATATATTATTACTGTTAAAAAATCACGCAATACAAACATTTTGCTATCTTCCTTCCAGAGCACACAGATCTGCAAAGAAAAGAGCTATGTGCAAATACCAACTGCAGAAGAAACCTGAGCGTCTGTCCGGGATTTCTGCTGCAGCTCCTCTTATCGGAGTTTTCCATCTCGAATAATAAAGCTAGCCACAGGTGAATAATACAATTCTATTTTCCCGTAGTCACCACTAGGGGGAGATCATAGATTTAAAATGTATTCATCTCCTATGGAAGTCAATAAATCCATATGCAGTCTTCTCCCCCTACTGGTTTCAGAAAAACAAGTTTCACTTAGGGTAGGAGGCGTTTTTTATGATTTTTTTTTTAACTTTTTAGATGAAAGTCAGTAGGAAAATATTCAGTGAATTGTATCCCTTTACCCATTCTACTACTGCTAAGCGAAACGAAAAAAAAAAAAAAAAAACAAAGACAGAAACATAACGATGTTTCTGTCTTTGTTTTTTTCTGTTTAGTAGCTAGTGTGAACGTGCGCTTACATGCTGTATGCACACCAGTTTATATCCCAGTTCATACCTTTGGGTTTTTTGCCAAGCGAAGCGGTTGTCATATGGATCTATTTCAGTGTGCCAGAATGACTTTGGACCCTGCGAGTTAGGAAATGCATAATGCATTGTATGTGCTTACACTGAAGACTGATGAATGCTCATTGTGCTTTGTGCTTTACTGCCATCTACTGGCTGATGTCTGCATATGAAACTTAGCTATTCAGTCTCCTCACCACAAACTGCCACAGAAATGGCTGGGAGGAGCTGACACTTCCTGTAAGCTGGTACAAACCAGTTCTGTCCAGTCTAGTCCAGGGAGAGGAAGGAAGCACTACAACTCCCAGAATCTATTCCATTCCATTCTGAGGGGACCCCATTCTCCATATAAATTTCCTCCACAAAGTAGTGAAACTTTCCGAAATTAGGAGAGATAGAGCTGAACCAAGGCTTCTCCTACATACTAAATTTTCTTCGCGCCTCTGTATGAAACAAGTGCTTGATGACTTCCAGGACACGAACAGTGCCTGCCCTATCTCCTGCAATAGGGAACAGTAGCGCCCAAACCAGGAGTAACTCCACCCTTCCAGTGTGTCACCACTGGGAGCCATCCTGAGAAGGATCCCTCCACCAGAGAAGCATTACCTGGACTCTGCTTTCCTATAACAATTCCTCCAATAGCAAGTGAAGAGAACTGTTCTCCAGTCGTCCTGAGACATAATGTACTGTATTTTTTTTTTTTTCATTTTTTTTATTTTGTGATTTTTTTTTATATTTTTACAATTTTTGTTCCCTTTTTTTAACTTTTTTACTTAATCAATCTATGGGACATTAACCTTCATTACTTTGATAGCTAAATGTATTGCAATGCCTTATATCAGTCAGCGTTGCACTGATGTAATTGCGGCGCCCCAGGGTCCTGGTCATCGCAGTGGTATTGCTTTCCTCTCAGGGAGAGTGATATTACTTTTGGAGGCAAAGAAGGATAACTGCATCCAGGTATCACAAACATGCAACACATTTCACACTCCAGGCCACCAGGGGGAGCTTCTGCTCCTATTTATTAGGTCACTCCCTATATATATATATATATATATATATATATATATATATATATATATAACTGGTAGTCTGTAGGGAAAGTTAGAATGTTCCAGACAGTAGCCTGAGGTGGACAGAGGGTCCAAAGGAGCTGTGCACGGCCTCAGAGCTGCAGCTCCCAGAAAGAGACACACAGAAGGCAGAACTGTATTGCAGCAAGCATGAAGGAAGTCGTAGCAAAGGAGAGGATACCAGAACGGGACCAGCCCTACACAGGCTGCCTCCTTCTGAGGTGCAGAATCCCAGTAGCCGGAACACCGAGGGAGTAAGGACCATTATGCTTTGCTCCATAGACCGGTAGGACAGCTAATTGCAAGTAACCTGTCTGGTCTACACCCAGGAGGCACGGTGGCAACCCATGGACACCGGGGCATGCTAGAGTCCCTATAAACAGCCTCAAGCCACCAGTCATATGGGATTGTCCTATCCCATTTGGGGGACAAAGAAAAAGACACAACACCTGTGAGACCCTTATGTGATGCCATAGGCATTAAGAGTCTACACCACTATAGCGCAAAGGAAGGCTACTGATTTCCACCTGGACAAAGGGGACTCTGGACTTGCCTCCAAACCGGCAGGACTCTGCCTGCCCTGTGATCTGCTGCTCTGGACTGTGGATGCTGAAGTCTTCAGTAAAGGTAAAAAGACTGCAACCTTGTGTCCTCGTTCTTCACTGCGCCTCTCACCATCCACCATCTACACACCAGGAAGCCCTGGGGATACACTTCACCTGTGGGAAGGTATACCATCTAGCTGCCATAACATCACCCCAGCGGACCCCTTAAAGCAGCGTCGGTCACCCTGACCAAATGCCACAGAAGGAGTCATGAACACAAACTATATCCCTTTAAAGACCTTTCCCTTTTACACGGACGTCCCAGGGCCACAGACCGGGTCAGCCACCGTGACATCCCCCTGTGAACCACAGGACCCAGTACCGAGTACCCCATGGCCCCATGGGGGCACTCCATAATCCTCTTAAACTATGCTCCTGGCCTGGTCTAAACAGGCAACCATAGCTGGCAGACCCAGAAGTCATCATGAGAACCTTGGGTTACCATAGCAATGACCAAGCCCTCGCGATGACGTCTCAATGACTCCCTCTCCTAGCCTCCTAAATTCTGCATGTTCTATTGATCACAGTATTTAAGAGGTTAAATGGCCCATTGAGTTGCAGGCATCACTCCTAGCCGTGACAGCTGGGGCATGGCTATCACTTTTGCCGAGCTTCGGGCGGCAATCGTGCGGGCACAGCCCCAGTGCCCACATGATTGCAATGATGCACGTTTGCATCATTTGTCATGATCCCCTTCCCGACCATGACTTAAACTTACGTCAAAGATTGTGAAGGAATTAACAAAGAGCTTGTAAGTGCTGCACTCTATGCCTAAGAAACTAGCAACCCTTATACACTGCAGAGGTGATTGATAATTTAGGCAACAAGCAGTGAATTATGGAATTAAAAATCCCTTTATTCTTGACAAAGAAGAGGATTTTTAAGAAATGGTAAATTGCAACCTTGCTTGTTTTAACAAGGAATTGAGACAACCCCTTAAGTGTTCTGCTTCTGGTCTTTGAAGTTATATTATAGTAATTATTTTCTTTACAAAAATTATTAAGTTATTAGACCTTAAATATTACTGAATCCCTGAAGTTTTTCTGTAAAGAAGCACTCTTCCCATCAAAATTATTCTCTTAACATATTGCAATCATCATATTATACAGCACTGTGTACTTACTATTGCTCATTTTGCCTTTCTACTCAGATAATTCTTCTCTTTTCCATTAGCTCTGCGACATCATGTGATTAAAAACTGACTAGCTGATGCCTTCTAAGCTCTTTGTAGAAACAGGAGGTCAATTTTCCCTGCATGAGTCATCATTCACAGCAAAAGTCTCTGACAAGAGGTACAGGGAGGAGCTGGTTCAGGAGTTGAAGAAGGGACTGATTAATGAAGGGACAAGAGACTTCCTGTTTCTACATAGAGGAGAGAAAAGGGAAGAATTACCTGGGTAGAAAGGCAAAATGAGCAATTGTAAGTACACAGTGCTATTGTTATGATGCGGTGGTTTAGGAGCAACATGGAACGAGCTCTGAAGGAAGTGGTAACTGTACTGACCGCAATCCCTAAGCTCAACACAACACTAGAAGTAGCCGTGGGATGCTCCTAACTCTCCCTAGGCACCTCGTCACAGCCTAAGAGCTAACTACCCCTAAAGATAGAAGCAGGAAAACTATCTTGCCTCAGAGAAAATCCCCAAAGGATAGATTAGCCCCCCACAAATAATGACTGTGAGTGGAGAGGGAAAAGACATACACAGAATGAAACCAGGATGAGCACAGGAGGCCAGTCTAGCTAGACAGATAGGACAGGATGGAATACTGTGCGGTCAGTATAAAACACTACAAAAATCCATGCAGAGTTTACAAAAAATCTCCACACCTGACTAAAGGTGTGGAGGGTAAATCTGCTTCCCAGAGCTTCCAGCAAGACAGAATTAATTCATACTGATAAGCTGGACAAACATGGAAAGCACAGAATGGATAAGTCCACAATCTGTGGACAGAAAAGAGCAAGCAAAAACTTAGCTTTGCTGAACTGGTCAGGATAACAGGGAAATCCAAAGAGATGTGAATCCAACCAGGAACCATTTACAAGTGGCACTGGCTGAAGAAAGAGCCAGGCATAAATAGCCGAGCAGAAAAGACGATCAGTGGAAACAGCTGCTGACAGCTAACTCCAAGGAGCAGCCATACCACTTGAAACCACAAGAGGGAGCCCAAGAGCAGAACTCACACAAGTGCCACTTACAACCACCGGAGGGAGCCCAAGAGTGGAATTCACAACAGTACCCCCCCTTGAGGAGGGGTCACCGAACCCTCACCAGAGCCCCCAGGCCGATCAGGACGAGCCAAGTGAAAAGCACAAACCAAATCGGTGGCATAGACATCGGAGGCAACAACCCAAGAATTATCCTCCTGGCCATAACCCTTCTACTCGACAAGATACTGAAGCCTCCGCCTCGAAAAACGAGAATCCAAAATCTTCTCAACCTCATATTCCAACTCTCCCTCAACGAACACCGGGGCAGGAGGGTCAACCGAGGGAACAACGGGCACCACATATCTCTGCAACAAAGATCTATGGAAAACATTATGAATGGCAAAAGAGGCTGGAAGAGCCAAACGAAAAGACACCGGATTAATAATTTCAGAAATTTTATAAGGACTAGTGTTGAGCATTCCGATACCGCAAGTATCGGGTATCGGCCGATACTTGCGGTATCGGAATTCCGATACCGAGAACCGATACTTTTGTGATATCGGGTATCGGTATCGGATCAATAGGGATGTGTCCGGCATGCGACCAATCAGAAGCCGTGACGTCATTCGCAGGTCCTCAATTCCTAGAATTAGGAGTTTTTGTGAATGAGAATGACGTCGCGGCTTCTGATTGGTCGCGTGCCGGTCACATGGGCGGCACGCGACCAATCAGAACCCGGGACGTCATTCCCAGGTCCTAAAGGCGCGCATTTTAAACAAAGAAGTCTCCCGGTTAGCAGCATGATGTCCAGGGGCCGCCGGAGAGGTGAGCATATCAATATTTTTTATTTTAATTCTTTATTTTACACATCCCTATGGATCCCAGGGCCTGAAGGAGAGTTTCCTCTCCTTCAGACCCTGGGAACCATGAGAATACCTTCCGATACTTGATGTCCCATTGACTTGTATTGGTATCGGATATCGGTATCGGCGATATCCGATATTTTTCGGGTATCGGCCGATACTATCCGATACCGATACTTTCAAGTATCGGACGGTATCGCTCAACACTAATAAGGACCAATAAACCGAGGCTTAAACTTAGGGGAAGAAACCTTCATAGGAACATAACGAGAAGACAACCAAACCAAATCCCCCACACGAAGCCGGGGACCAACACACCGACGGCGGTTAGCAAAACATTGAGCCCTTTCCTGAGACAACGTCAAATTGTCCACCACATGAGTCCAAATCTGCTGCAGCCTGTCCACCACAGAATCAACACCAGGACAATCAGAAGGCTCAACCTGCCCAGAAGAAAAACGAGGATGAAAACCAAAATTACAAAAGAAAGGTGAAACCAAAGTAGCCGAACTAGCCCGATTATTAAGGGCAAACTCGGCCAACGGCAAGAAAGACACCCAATCATCCTGATCAGCAGACACAAAGCATCTCAAATAGGTCTCCAAGGTCTGATTAGTTTGCTCAGTTTGGCCATTAGTCTGAGGATGAAACACCGAAGAAAAAGACAAATCAATGCCCATCCTAGCACAAAAGGCCCGCCAAAATCTAGAGACAAACTGAGAACCTCTGTCAGGCACAATATTCTCCAGAATGCCATGCAATGAACCACATGCTGAAAAAACAATGGAACCAGATCTGAGGAGGAAGGCAACTTAGGCAAACGTACCAGATGGACCATTTTAGAGAACCGGTCACAAACAACCCAGATAACAGACATCTTCTGGGAAACAGGAAGATCCGAAATAAAATCCATGGAAATATGCGTCCAGGGCCTCTCAGGGACCGGCAAAGGCAAAAGCAACCCACTAGCGCGGGAACAGCAAGGCTTGGCTCAGGCGCAAGTCCCACAGGACTGCACAAAAGCACGGATATCGCGCGACAAGGAAGGCCACCAAAAGGACCTAGCAACCAAATCTCTGGTACCAAAAATCCCAGGATGACCAGCCAACACTGAACAATGAACCTCAGAAATCACCTTACTTGTCCATCCATCAGGAACAAACAGCTTCCCCACAGGACAGCGGTCAGGCCTATCAGCCTGAAATTCCTGAAGCACCCGCCGCAAATCAGGGGAGATGGCAGAAAGAATCACCCCTTCCTTAAGAATTCCAACCGGCTCAAGGACTCCAGGAGAATCAGGCGAAAAACTCCTAGAGAGGGCATCAGCCTTAACATTCTTAGATCCCGGAAGATACGAGACCACAAAATCAAAACGGGAGAAAAACAGGGACCATCGAGCCTGTCTAGGATTCAGCCGCTTGGCCGACTCCAGGTAAATCAGATTCTTATGATCGGTTAGGACCACAACGCGGTGCTTAGCTCCCTCAAGCCAATGTCGCCACTCCTCAAACGCCCACTTCATAGTCAACAACTCCCGATTGCCGACATCATAATTGCGTTCCGCAGGCGAAAACTTTCTGGAAAAAAAAGCACACGGTTTCCGGTTTCATCAAAGAACCATCAGACTACCTCTGAGACAAAACGGCCCCTGCCCCAATCTCAGGAGCGTCGACCTCAACCTGAAAAGGAAGAGAAACATCCGGCTGACGCAACACAGGGGCAGAAGTAAATCGGCGTTTAAGCTCCTGAAAGGCCTCAACAGCCGCAGAGGACCAATTTGTCACATCAGCGCCTTTCTTCGTCAAATCAGTAAGGGGCTTAACCACACTGGAAAAGTTGGCAATGAAACGGCGATAAAAATTAGCAAAGCCCAAAAATTTTTGAAGGCGCTTCACAGATGTGGGTTGAATCCAGTCATGAATAGCTTGGACCTTAACAGGATCCATTTCTATAGACGAGGGAGAAAAAATAAAACCCAAAAAAGAGACCTTCTGAACTCCGAATAGGCACTTAGACCCCTTCACAAACAAAGCATTATCACGAAGGATCTGGAACACCATCCTGACCTGTTTCACATGAGACTCCCAATCATCGGAAAAAATCTAAATATCATCCAAATATACGACCATGAATTTATCAAGATAATTGCGGAAAATATCATGCATGAAAGACTGGAACACAGATGGAGCATTAGAGAGCCCAAATGGCATCACAAGGTATTCAAAATGGCCTTCGGGCGTATTAAATGCAGTTTTCCATTCGTCACCCTGTTTAATACGAACAAGATTATATGCCCCTCGGAGGTCAATCTTAGTAAACCAACTAGCCCCTTTAATCTGAGCAAACAAATCAGTAAGCAAAGACAAGGGGTATTGGAATTTGACCGTGATCTTATTAAGAAGACGATAATCAATACAGGGTCTCAAGGAGCCATCCTTCTTAGCAACAAAAAAGAAACCCGCTCCCAATGGTGACGAAGAGGGCCGAATATGCCCCTTCTCCGAAGACTCCTTAACATAACTCCGCATGGCGGAATGCTCTGGCACAGACAGATTGAAAAGTCGGCCCTTAGGGAACTTGCAAACATGAATCAAGTTAATAGCACAATCACAGTCCCTGTGCGGTGGAAGGGAACTGGACTTGGGCTCATCAAATACATCCTGGAAATCCGACAAAAACTCAGGGACCTCAGAAGAGGGGGAAGAGGAAATTGACATCAAAGGAACGTCACTATGTTCCCCTTGACAACCCCAACTAGTCACAGACATAGTTTTCCAATCCAGCACAGGATTAAGTTCCTGCAACCATGGAAAACCCAGTACAACAACATCATTCAGGTTATGCAACACCAGAAAATGGCAATCTTCCTGATGTGCTGGAGCCATGTACATAGTCATCTGTGTCCAGTACTGAGGTTTATCCTTGGCCAAGGGTGTAGCATCAATACCCCTCAAAGGAATAGGGCTCTGCAAAGGCTGCAAGGAAAAACCACAGCGCCTGGCGAATTCTAAGTCCATTAAGTTCAGGGCAGCGCCTGAATCCACAAATGCCATGACAGAAAAGGACGACAAAGAGCAAATCAGCGTCACAGATAAGAGAAATTTAGGCTGTATAGTACTAATGGTAACAGACCTAGCGACTCTCTTAGTAAGCTTAGGGCAATCAGAGATAACATAGGCAGAATCACCACAGTAAAAACACAGCCTATTCTGACGTCTGAATTCCTGCCGTTCTGTTCTAGTCAAAATCCTATCACATTGCATTGGTTCAGGACTCTGCTCAGAGGACACTGCCATATGGTGCACAGCTTTGCGCTCGCGCAGATGCCGATCAATCTGAATGGCTAGAGACATAGATTCGCTCAAACCGGCAGGCGTAGGAAAGCCCACCATAACATCTTTAAGGGCTTCAGAAAGACCTTTTCTGAAAATAGCAGCCAGAGCCTCCTCATTCCATCTAGTGAGCACAGACCATTTTCTAAATTTCTGGCAGTATAATTCTGCCACTTCCTGACCTTGACACAAGGCCAACAGGGTTTTTTCTGCATGATCCACAGAATTAGGTTCGTCATACAATAATCCGAGCACTTGAAAAAATGCGTCTACATTCAATAATGCCGGATCCCCTGTTTCAAGAGAAAAAGCCCAGTCTTGAGGGTCACCACGCAGCAAGGATATGATGATTTTTACTTGCTGAATGGGATCACCAGAAGAACGGGGTTTCAAAGCAAAAAACAATTTGCAGTTATTTTTAAAGTTCAAAAACTTGGATCTGTCCCCAAAAAACAAATCAGGAGTAGGAATTCTAGGCTCTAAAGCCGGAGTCTGGACAACATAATCTTGGATATTCTGTACTCTTGCAGCAAGTTGATCCACACGAGAAAACAAACCCTGAACATCCATGCCAGAGCATATATCCTGAACCACCCAGATATCAAGAGGAAAAAAGAGACAAACCAGAGCATAGAAAAAAAATGGTTCAGAACTTTCTTTTCCTTCTTTTGAGATGCATTTAATTCATTTTTGGCCACTTGTACTGTTATGATGCGGTGGTTTAGGAGCAACATGGAATGAGCTCTGAAGGAAGTGGTAACTGTACTGACCGCAATCCCTAAGCTCAACACAACACTAGAAGTAGCCGTGGGATGTTCCTAACTCTCCCTAGGCACCTCGTCACAGCCTAAGAGCTAACTACCCCCTAAAGATAGAAGCAGGAAAACTATCTTGCCTCAGAGAAAATCCCCAAAGGATAGATTAGGTCCCCACAAATAATGACTGTGAGTGGAGAGGGAAAAGACATACACAGAATGAAACCAGGATGAGCACAGGAGGCCAGTCTAGCTAGACAGATAGGACAGGATGGAATACTGTGCGGTCAGTATAAAACACTACAAAATCCCACGCAGAGTTTACAAAAAATCTCCACACCTGACTAAAGGTGTGGAGGGTAAATCTGCTTCCCAGAGCTTCCAGCAAGACAGAATTAATTCATACTGATAAACTGGACAAACATAGAAAGCACAGAACGGATAAGTCCACAACCTGTGGACAGAAAAGAGCAAGCAAAAACTTAGCTTTGCTGAACTGGTCAGGATAACAGGGAAATCTAAAGAGATGTGAATCCAACCAGGAATGTTATGGCTGACAATCAGGCAACACAGCGTGCAGTAATCAGCGCACATACAGAGATCTGGCAATAACCCAAAACAATAGGACGAGCTCTGAGACGTGGAATCTCTGTAGACTGCAGTACCTGATCTATCCTCACACAACTGGAAGCAGCAGTGGATTGCGCCTATCAACTACCTATGCAACTCGGCACTGCCTGAGGAGCTGACTAGCCTGAAGATAGAAATACAAGCCTGACTTACCTCAGAGAAATACCCCAAAGGAATAGGCAGCCCCCACATATAATGACTGTTAGCAAGATTAAAAGACAAACGTAGGAATGAAATAGATTCAGCAAAGTGAGGCCCGATATTCTAGACAGAGCGAGGATAGTAAAGAGAACTATGCAGTCTACAAAAAACCCTAAAACGAAAACCACGCAAAGGGGCAAAAAGACCCACCGTGCCGAACTAACAGCACGGCGGTGCACCCCTTTGCTTCTCAGAGCTTCCAGCAAAAGATAATAACAAGCTGGACAGAAAAAAACAGAAAACAAACTAGAAGCACTTATCTAGCAGAGCAGCAGGCCCAAGGAAAGATGCAGTAGCTCAGATCCAACACTGGAACATTGACAAGGAGCAAGGAAGACAGACTCAGGTGGAGCTAAATAGCAAGGCAGCCAACGAGCTCACCAAAACACCTGAGGGAGGAAGCCCAGAGACTGCAATACCACTTGTGACCACAGAAGTGAACTCAGCCACAGAATTCACAACAGTACCCCCCCCTTGAGGAGGGGTCACCGAACCCTCACCAGAACCCCCAGGCCGACCAGGATGAGCCACATGAAAGGCACGAACAAGATCTGGGGCATGGACATCAGAGGCAAAAACCCAGGAATTATCTTCCTGAGCATAACCCTTCCATTTGACCAGATACTGGAGTTTCCGTCTAGAGACACGAGAATCCAAAATCTTCTCCACAATATACTCCAATTCCCCCTCCACCAAAACAGGGGCAGGAGGCTCCACAGATGGAACCATAGGTGCCACGTATCTCCTCAACAACGACCTATGGAATACATTATGTATGGAAAAGGAGTCTGGGAGGGTCAGACGAAAAGACACCGGATTGAGAATCTCAGAAATCCTATACGGACCAATAAAACGAGGTTTAAATTTAGGAGAGGAAACCTTCATAGGTATATGACGAGAAGATAACCAAACCAGATCCCCAACACGAAGTCGGGGTCCCACACGGCGTCTGCGATTAGCGAAAAGCTGAGCCTTCTCCTGGGACAAGGTCAAATTGTCCACTACCTGAGTCCAGATCTGCTGCAACCTGTCCACCACATAATCCACACCAGGACAGTCCGAAGACTCAACCTGTCCTGAAGAGAAACGAGGATGGAACCCAGAATTGCAGAAAAATGGAGAGACCAAGGTAGCCGAGCTGGCCCGATTATTAAGGGCGAACTCAGCCAACGGCAAAAATGACACCCAATCATCCTGGTCAGCGGAAACAAAACATCTCAGATATGTTTCCAAGGTCTGATTGGTTCGTTCGGTCTGGCCATTAGTCTGAGGATGGAAGGCCGAGGAAAAAGATAGGTCAATGCCCATCCTACCACAAAAGGCTCGCCAGAACCTCGAGACAAACTGGGAACCTCTGTCAGAAACAATATTCTCAGGAATGCCATGTAAACGAACCACATGCTGGAAGAACAAAGGCACCAAATCAGAGGAGGAAGGCAATTTAACCAAGGGCACCAGATGGACCATTTTAGAAAAGCGATCACAGACCACCCAAATGACAGACATCTTTTGAGAAACGGGAAGGTCAGAAATGAAATCCATCGAAATATGTGTCCAAGGCCTCTTCGGGACCGGCAAGGGCAAAAGCAACCCACTGGCACGTGAACAGCAGGGCTTAGCCCTAGCACAAATTCCACAGGACTGCACAAAAGCACGCACATCCCGTGACAGAGATGGCCACCAGAAGGATCTAGCAACCAACTCCCTGGTACCAAAGATTCCTGGATGACCGGCCAGCACCGAACAATGAAGTTCAGAGATAACTTTACTAGTCCACCTATCAGGGACGAACAGTTTCTCGGCCGGACAACGATCAGGTTTATTAGCCTGAAATTTCTGCAACACTCTCCGCAAATCAGGGGAGATGGCAGACACAATGACTCCTTCCTTGAGGATACTCGCCGGCTCAGATAACCCCGGAGAGTCGGGCACAAAACTCCTAGACAGAGCATCCGCCTTCACATTTTTAGAGCCCGGAAGGTATGAAATCACAAAATCAAAACGAGCAAAAAATAACGACCAACGGGCCTGTCTAGGATTCAAGCGCTTGGCAGACTCAAGATAAGTAAGGTTCTTATGATCAGTCAAAACCACCACGCGATGCTTAGCACCCTCAAGCCAATGACGCCACTCCTCGAATGCCCACTTCATGGCCAGCAACTCTCGGTTGCCCACATCATAATTACGCTCAGCAGCAGAAAATTTCCTGGAAAAGAAAGCACATGGTTTGAACACTGAGCAACCAGAACCTCTCTGTGACAAAACCGCCCCTGCACCAATCTCAGAAGCATCAACCTCGACCTGGAACGGAAGAGAAACATCAGGTTGACACAACACAGGGGCACAGCAAAAACGACGCTTCAACTCCTGAAAAGCTTCCACGGCAGCAGAAGACCAATTAACCAAATCAGCACCCTTCTTGGTCAAATCGGTCAATGGTCTGGCAATGCTAGAAAAATTACAGATGAAGCGACGATAAAAATTAGCAAAGCCCAGGAATTTCTGCAAACTTTTTAGAGATGTCGGCTGAGTCCAATCCTGGATGGCCTGAACCTTAACCGGATCCATCTCGATAGTAGAAGGGGAAAAGATGAACCCCAAAAATGAAACTTTCTGCACACCGAAGAGACACTTTGATCCCTTCACGAACAAGGAATTAGCACGCAGTACCTGGAAAACCATTCTGACTTGCTTCACATGAGACTCCCAATCATCTGAGAAGATCAAAATGTCATCCAAGTAAACAATCAAGAATTTATCCAGATACTCACGGAAAATGTCATGCATAAAAGACTGAAAAACAGATGGAGCATTGGCAAGTCCGAACGGCATCACCAGATACTCAAAATGACCCTCGGGCGTATTAAATGCCGTTTTCCATTCATTTCCCTGCCTGATTCTCACCAGATTATACGCACCACGAAGATCAATCTTAGTAAACCAACTAGCCCCCTTAATCCGAGCAAACAAGTCAGAAATCAATGGCAAGGGATACTGAAACTTAACAGTGATCTTATTAAGAAGGCGGTAATCAATACACGGTCTTAGCGAACCATCCTTCTTGGCTACAAAAAAGAACCCTGCTCCCAATGGTGACGACGATGGGCGAATATGTCCCTTCTCCAGGGACTCCTTCACATAACTGCGCATAGCGGTGTGTTCAGGTACGGACAAATTAAATAAACGACCCTTAGGGAATTTACTACCAGGAATCAAATCGATAGCACAATCACAATTCCTATGCGGAGGAAGGGCATCAGACTTGGACTCTTCAAATACATCCTGAAAGTCCGACAAGAACTCTGGGATGTCAGAAGGAATGGATGACGAAATAGACAAAAATGGAACATCACCATGTACTCCCTGACAACCCCAGCTGGTTACCGACATAGAGTTCCAATCCAATACTGGATTATGGGTTTGTAGCCATGGCAACCCCAACACGACCACATCATGCAAATTATGCAGTACCAAAAAGCGAATAACTTCCTGATGTGCAGGAGCCATGCACATGGTCAGCTGGGCCCAGTACTGAGGCTTATTCTTGGCCAGAGGTGTAGCATCAATTCCTCTCAACGGAATAGGACACCGCAAAGGCTCCAAGAAAAATCCACAACGTTTAGCATAATCCAAATCCATCAGATTCAGGGCAGCGCCTGAATCCACAAACGCCATGACAGAATATGATGACAAAGAGCACATTAAGGTAATGGACAAAAGGAATTTGGACTGTACAGTACCAATAACGGCAGAGCTATCGAACCGCCTAGTGCGTTTAGGACAATTAGAAATAGCATGAGTAGAATCACCACAATAGAAACACAGTCTGTTCAGACGTCTGTGTTCGTGCCGTTCTACTTTAGTCATAGTCCTGTCGCACTGCATAGGCTCAGGCTTACTCTCAGACAATACCGCCAGATGGTGCACAGATTTACGCTCGCGCAAGCGACGACCGATCTGAATGGCCAAGGACATAGACTCATTCAAACCAGCAGGCATAGGAAATCCCACCATTACATCCTTAAGAGCTTCAGAGAGACCCTTTCTGAACAAAGCCGCTAGTGCAGATTCATTCCACAGAGTGAGTACTGACCATTTTCTAAATTTCTGACAATATACTTCTACATCATCCTGACCCTGGCATAAAGCCAGCAGATTTTTCTCAGCTTGATCCACTGAATTAGGCTCATCGTAAAGCAATCCCAGCGCCTGGAAAAATGCATCAACATTACTCAATGCAGAATCTCCTGGTGCAAGAGAAAACGCCCAGTCCTGTGGGTCGCCGCGCAAAAAAGAAATAATAATCAAAACCTGTTGAATAGGATTACCAGAAGAATGAGGTTTCAAGGCCAAAAATAGCTTACAATTATTTCTGAAGCTTAGGAACTTAGTTCTGTCACCAAAAAACAAATCAGGAATCGGAATTCTTGGTTCTAGCATCGATTTCTGATCAATAGTATCTTGAATCTTTTGTACATTTACAATGAGATTATCCATTGAGGAGCACAGAGCCTGAATATCCATGTCCACAGCTGTGTCCTGAAGCACTCTAATGTCTAGGGGAAAAAAAAGACTGAAGACAGAGCTAAGAAAAAAAAATGATGTCAGGATTTCTTTTTTCCCTCTATTGGAAATCATTGAATGGCTCCTTGTACTGTTATGGCTGACAATCAGGCAACACAGCGTGCAGTAATCAGCGCACATACAGAGATCTGGCAATAACCCAAAACAATAGGACGAGCTCTGAGACGTGGAATCTCTGTAGACTGCAGTACCTGATCTATCCTCACACAACTGGAAGCAGCAGTGGATTGCGCCTATCAACTACCTATGCAACTCGGCACTCCCTGAGGAGCTGACTAGCCTGAAGATAGAAATACAAGCCTGACTTACCTCAGAGAAATACCCCAAAGGAATAGGCAGCCCCCACATATAATGACTGTTAGCAAGATGAAAAGACAAACGTAGGAATGAAATAGATTCAGCAAAGTGAGGCCCGATATTCTAGACAGAGCGAGGATAGTAAAGAGAACTATGCAGTCTACAAAAAACCCTAAAACGAAAACCACGCAAAGGGGCAAAAAGACCCACCGTGCCGAACTAACAGCACGGCGGTGCACCCCTTTGCTTCTCAGAGCTTCCAGCAAAAGATAATAACAAGCTGGACAGAAAAAAACAGAAAACAAACTAGAAGCACTTATCTAGCAGAGCAGCAGGCCCAAGGAAAGATGCAGTAGCTCAGATCCAACACTGGAACATTGACAAGGAGCAAGGAAGACAGACTCAGGTGGAGCTAAATAGCAAGGCAGCCAACGAGCTCACCAAAACACCTGAGGGAGGAAGCCCAGAGACTGCAATACCACTTGTGACCACAGAAGTGAACTCAGCCACAGAATTCACAACACAGGAACCATTTACAAGTGGCACTTGCTGAAGAAAGAGCCAGGCATAAATAGCCAAGCAGAAAAGACGATCAGTGGAAACAGCTGCTGACAGCTAACTCCAAGGAGCAGCCATAACACTTGAAACCACAAGAGGGAGCCCAAGAGCAGAACTCACAAAAGTGCCACTTACAACCATCGGAGGGAGCCCAAGAGTGGAATTCACAACAGCTATATAATATGATGACTACAATATATTAAGAGGATAAAAACTTTGATGGGAGTATTTCTTTAAATATATAGCGGAAGAGATGTGAGTGGTTTAGAATTCAATGCAGGCACCAAATTGAATTTATTTCCCCTACATCGATGGCAGTGCATTGTCTTTGGGGGTCTGCAAAGGTCGTTGAGAGCATAGTAAGTCTGTGTAAATGCCTGTTCATTGAATTCTAAAGGAAGGAAATGGCTTATTATAAGAGATAACTCAGGGGAAACAGTTATTCTAAGTTCGGTGATGATGGCTTGGAGCATTTATGTAGTTGTAGAATACCAATCAGAGCCTGTTGACGCTGAAGCATACAAATCAGGTGTCTGATGGAGGCCCGCTGGTGCTATTAAATGATATTAAAGTTATTATTTCACTCACTCATTTGAAGCAACACTCCTGATTTTACTGTGGGGGATTCTCGGCTGGACACGTCTGTTTCCTCAGCAAATAGAGATGAATCTAATTATAACTGTGTGTGACTTGCTTGAGCAGCCAGAGAGGAGCGATGGCACATCCAGATATGGCGGCAGCTGATAGATGATCAAACCCGAAATGCAATAGACCTGGGGGCTTACAATCTGTACAACTGTCTTTTAATGTTGTCCCCCTGGATCCTTGTGTATAGGATTCTGGTGTATGAAATAACTCAGGAAAAATGAGGTAGTATAGCAGAATATGTATGTGATTGATAGTCATTGGTGAAGGAAGGACAACCTGAAATATTTATTACTTTCATTAGCCCTTTTGCTGTTTCATTTCTAGCTGATCCATGTGTCGCCATGTATAATTTGTTTCTATAGTTTATTAGGGATTTATTTAGGCTGTGTCAACCTTTTAAGTAAGAAGGGGGCACCACAGGAATACAGGGATCAAACCTGGTCTATATTATAAACAACGATGCAAAGAAAGCGACAAGAAATAGATCATAGAAAGGAGATCACCTGAGGCATTAGATCCAGTATAATATACAAATTTTATTTATATTATGAAACACAGAAAACCACACAAAACACATATTAAAAACGTTAAAACTGGTTACACATGTGACTAGGTAATGATAAACTTACCTGGAGCAGCCAGTGCCAGGCAGCAGCTGCCAAGGCAAACAGGATCATGGGGTGCATTAAAAGAGGTCTGGATACACATGATGAGAGCATTATACTGCCTCTGTACAAATCCCTAGTTAGACCGCACATGGAGTACCGTGTCCAGTTTTGGGCACCGGTGCTCAGGAAGGATATAATGGAACTAGAGAGAGTACAAAGGAGGGCAACAAAATTAATAAAGGGGATGGGAGAACTACAATACCCAGATAGATTAGCGAAATTAGGATTATTTAGTCTAGAAAAAAGACGACTGAGGGGCGATCTAATAACCATGTATAAGTATATAAGGGGACAATACAAATATCTCGCTGAGGATCTGTTTATACCAAGGAAGGTGATGGGCACAAGGGGGCATTCTTTGCGTCTGGAGGAGAGAAGGTTTTTCCACCGACACAGAAGAGGATTCTTTACTGTTAGGGCAGTGAGAATCTGGAATTGCTTGCCTGAGGAGGTGGTGATGGCGAACTCAGTCGAGGGCTTCAAGAGAGGCCTGGATGTCTTCCTGGAGCAGAACAATATTGTATCATACAATTAGGTTCTGTAGAAGGACGTAGATCTGGGGATTTATTATGATGGAATATAGGCTGAACTGGATGGACAAATGTCTTTTTTTCGGCCTTACTAACTATGTTACTATGTTACTATGTTACCTACACACAGTAACAAAAGGCTTGTGATAAAGCCAACCTCCTAATAAAACTCCCCAGCAATAATACAATAGAATATCCCTGTGAATACAGGGTATGGCATCTATGTGAACAGCACTTATGGCTCTAAAAGAGAGCAAAATATAGAGTCACTAAGAGAACAAACCTAAAGTAACTTATTACATACATGCATACTCAATAGTGGTAGAATTGGCGACACCCTATATAATAATACAACAGCTCAAATGAACCATAAAAAGGTGAGACCGTTTGTAAACTGCAGTGGCATGCAATATAAATACTTTGAAAGTATAGGCATGAACTTAGCGCCTAATAGACCCACAGAGTAGCTGTGCAGGGAAAAACAGAAAAAATGCGATATACCAACAAAATTGTATATGTAATATGTAACCCCCTCTCACAAGGTCATTTAGAGAGGTATATATCCCAGTACATTAAAGCACCGAGCTTACCTACAGTGGGGAGCATACCAAAAAATACGATATGCCAGTAAAGTTGTTGTACACAACCCCCTCTCACAAGGTCATTTAGAGGGGTATAAAGTTATATGAAAAAGTTTGGGTACCCCTATTAATCTTAAGCTTAATGTTTTATAAAAATTGTTTTTTTTGCAACAGCTATTTCAGTTTCATATATCTAATAACTGATGGACACAGTAATGTTTCTGCCTTGAAATGAGGTTTATTGTACTAACAGAAAATGTGCAATCTGCATTCAAACAAAATTTGACAGGTGCATAAGTATGGGCACCCTTATTTTCTTGTTTTAAATAATCCTACCTACTTTTTACTGACTTACTAAAGCACTTTTTTTGGTTTTCTAACCTCATTGAGCTTTGAACTTCATAGCCAGGTGTATGCATTCATGAGAAAAACTACTCAAAGTGGCCACTTGCAAGTTGTTCTCCTGTTTGAATCTCCTCTGAAGAGTGGCATCATGGGCTCCTCAAAGCAACTGTCTAATGATTTGAAAACAAACATTATTCAACATAGTTGTTAAGGGGAAGGATACAAAAAGCTGTCTCAGAGATTTAACCTGTCAGTTTCCACTGTGAGGAACATAGTAAGGAAATGGAAGAACACAGGTACAGTTCTTGTTAAGGCCAGAAGTGGCAGGCCAAGAAAAACATCAGAAAGGCAGAGAAGAAGAATGGTGAGATCAGTCAAGGACAATCCTCAGAACACCTCCAGAGAGCTGCAGCATCAACTTGCTGCAGATGGTGTCACTGTGCATCGGTCAACTATACAACGCACTTTGCACAAGGAGAAGCTGTATGGGAGAGTGATGCAAAAGAAGCCGTTTCTGCAAGCACGCCACAAACAGAGTTGGCTAAGGTATGTAAAAGCACATTTGGAGAAGCCAAATTCTTTTTGGAAGAAGGTCCTGTGGACTGATGAAATCAAGATTGAGTCCAGCCGCTTTCTACTCCCCTGCAGTCAGTGCCCCCTCTATACTACCCTCCCAGACATTGGCATGGGATTTAAATCCTGCTTGGCTGATTGGTCGCGCCCAGCCGGCACGACCAATCAGCGGCATTGGCGCGGGTATTTAAATCCTGCGTGACCAATCAGCACCATTGGTGCGGGATTTAAATCCTGCTTCGCTGATTGCTCGCGCCCAGCCGGCACGAGTAATCAGCAACATTGTTATTAAGGTTGAAGGAAGACTTTAAGTCCATCTAGTTTAACCCATAGCCTAACCTAACATGCCCTAACATGTCGCAGGACATTTAAATCACGCTTTGCTGATTAGTCGCGCCCAGCCGATGCGACCAATCAGCGACATTGGTGCGGGATTTAAATCTCATTTTGCTGATTGCTCGCGCCCAGTCGGCACGCATGACCAATCAGCGACATTGCCGCGGGATTTAAATCCCGCTTCGCTGATTCCTCGCGCACAGCCGGCGCGAGCAATCAGCGACATTGGCGCGGGATTTAATGGTAAAAATAATAAAAAATCATTATATACTCACCTTCTGGATCCAGCCCAGGCCTTTCCCGCTCCTCGCGATGCTCCGGTGGCCCGGTCCATGCATTGCGGTCTCGCGAGATGATGATGTGGCAGTCTCGCGAGACTGCGACATCATCATCTCAAGAGACTGCCACGTCATCATCTTGCGATACCGCAATGCACTCTTTAAACCGGAGCACGCGAGGAGCATCGGTAAACGCTTTGCTTTGATCCGGGGGCCGACGGAAGGTAAGTATATAACTATTTTTTATTTTAATTATTTTTTTAACAGGGATATGATGCCCACATTGCTATATACTACGTGGGCTGTGCAATATACTACGTGGGCTGTGCAATATACTGCATGGGCTGTGCAATATACTGCGTGGGCTGTGCTACATACTGCGTGAGCTGTGCTATATACTGCGTGGGCTGTGCAATATACTGCGTGTGCTGTGCAATATACTACATGGGCTGTGCTATATACTGCATGGGCTGCGCAATATACTACATGGGCTGTGCAATGTACTACGTGGGCTGTGCAATATACTATGTGGGCTGTGCAATGTACTGCGTGGGCTGTGCTATATACTACATGGGCTGTGCAATATACTACGTGGGCTGTGCAATATACTACGTGGGCTGTGCAATATACTATGTGGGCTTTGCAATGTACTACGTGGGCTGTGCAACATACTGTGTGGGCTGTGCAATATACTGCGTGGGCTGTGCAATATACTTTGTGGGCTGTGCTATACACTACGTGGCCTGTGCTATACACTACGTGGCCTGTGTTATACCCTACATGGCCTGTGTTATATACTGCGTGCGTGGGCTGTTATATACTATGTGAGCTGTGTTATATGCTACGTGGGCTGTTATAAACTACATGGCTGTGTTATATGCTATGTGGGCTGTTATACACTCTATGGGCTGTGCTATATACTATGTGGCTGTGCTATATACTCCGTAAGCTGTGTTATATACTACGTGGCTGTGCTATATACTACGTGGCTGTGCTTTATACTATGTAGCTGTGCAATATACTACGTGGCTGTGCTATTTACTATGTGGGCTGTTATATACTACGTGGCTGTGCTATATACTACGTGGCCAGCCGCGAACAATCAGCGACAGGCTCATTGTGTATTCAATGTATTATTCTAAAATCTTCATAAATAAACTACATACATATTCTAGAATACCCGATGCATTAGAATCGGGCTACCATATAGTCTATCTATTATCTATCTATCTATCTATCTATCTATCTATCTATCTATCTATCATCTATTATCTATCATCTATCTATCTATTATCTGTCTATCATCTATCTATTATCTATCTATATCTATCCATCTATCTATCTATTATCTATCTATCCCATATCTATCTATTATCTATCATCTAGCTATCTATCTATTATCTATCTATCATCTATATATATATATACTAGATTGTGGCCCGATTCTAACGCATCAGGTATTCTAGAATATGCATGTCCCCGTAGTATGTGGACAATGATGATTCCAGAATTCGCGGCAGACTGTGCCCGTCGCTGATTGGTCGAGGCAACCTATATGACATCATGATCGCCATGGCAACCATTATGACATCATCGTCGCTGTGCCCGTTGCTGATTGGTCGAGGCAACCTTTATGACATCATCGTCGCCATGGCAACCATTATGACATCATCGTCGCTGTGCCCGTCGCTGATTGGTCGAGGCAACCTTTATGACATCATCATTGCCATGGCAAACATTATGACATCATCGTCGCTGTGCCGCGGCCTCGACCAATCAGAGACGCGGGATTACCAGGACAGACAGACAGACAGACAGACGGAAAAACCCTTAGACAATTATATATATAGATATATCTATATATATAATTGTCTAAGGGTTTTTCCGTCTGTCTGTCTGTCTGTCTGTCTGTCTGTCCTGGAAATCCCGGCTCTCTGATTGGTCGAGGCCGCCAGGCCTCGACCAATCAGAGACCGGCACAGCATCGATGTAGAAATCCCGCGTCTCTGATTGGTCGAGGCCACCAGGCCTCGACCAATCAGCAATGGGCACAGCGACGATGATGTCATAAAGGACGTAGAAATCCCGCGTCTGAATGGTCGAGGCCGCCGGGCCTCGACCAATCAGCAACGGGCACAGCGACGATGATGTCATAATGATGTCATAAAGGACGTAGAAATCCCACGTTTCTGATTCAGATGTCATAATGGTTGCCATGGCAACAATGTCATAAAGGTTGCCTCGACCAATCAGCGACGGGCACAGTCTGCCGCGAATTCTGGAATCATCATTGTCCATATACTACGGGGACATGCATATTCTAGAATACCCGATGCGTTAGAATCGGGCCACAATCTAGTATATATATATATATATGTATTGTGGCTAAAGATTGTATAGTCGACGGGAGATATGTGTCACATAGGTGGCTTGTCGCTGTGACATAACCATGCCTATCTATGTGTGTTTCAGGACCTGTGGTGATGTCATAATCACATGTCTAATCATGTGATGGGTTTCTGGGTGTGGTTACACCTATAATAGAAAGGCTAATGTTTAACACAGGAGATATATGTGTGGAGGTGTTAGCCTCCAGAGTGTGTTAAGGCTCCAGGACTAAGCCTGAAGGACTGGACACTTGTTTTTCCTTTTCCTGAGCTAAAGGCTATTTGTTTTCTGTTTTGCTATGTGGTTTATGGAGCAAGACTGCCGCGACCCAGAAAAACTCTTCTCCCACAAAGTGACGCCACACATGCTATTTAAATATAACTTGTTTATTTTATGCAAGAACTTATTCATATAACTTCCATCTTTTTTCTTTTGGCTTAAAATTATGGTCGCAGCTTAAAACCGGCAAAATTTGCCAACCAAACGGGTGTAGGGAGATTGTCTGCCTTCCGGCCTCCCGGTGCGGGTATCATCACCACCAGAATCTCCACCCATTCCGCAGCTGCGACTGAAAAGACCAACCAAAACACAAGGGAGGGAGGGCGGGAACCAGGTCCTGGTTCAAGTGAGGGAGCCGGAAGCCGTGGGAGGTGCACCCGCCCCCTTTTCAAATGAGGCCATGCCCCCCGGCGGCGCGGCCTCCAATCACAAGTGCCGTCACCCCGTGGGAGACCGGGGGTAGCCATGTAGAGGCCCGGCAGTCAGGGGACAGCGGGACTTCCATAGTGTCCCTCATAAACCCTGTGAACTTTTAATGGAACGTGCCTCCTGAGTGTCAGCCGTCTCATCTGAGCGAGTGAAACCCCTACAATATATATATATATATATATATATATTATCTATCATCTATCTGCCCCAATGATTATAAGATATCATTTAAGTTGACTGTATTTCTTATTTCCATTTCCAAGTGCTGCACTCCGGTAGCAAAGTAACTATTTTTTTTGTTTCTTTTTCAAGTCTGTAAATGGTCTCTTACGGTCTCCCGTCTCCCACTTCCAGGCACTCTATGCATTCTTTTACCACAAGAGGTTAGTATCAGCGACCTTATAAACTCCCATGAAAGTGTAATTCCAGTTTGCAATGCAGTTAATACTTTGGAGTCTCATCCATTAGTACTTCAGAGTGCCTGAATTATATAGTCATTTTATGGTATTTCTGAAGCTATAGGCATTTAACAGCGAGTAAAACCTCCCCGGAATTTGAAATGTAGATGCCTATTCTATTACTGCCAATCAACCTTCCCCATTCTTAAGTGTTCTCCAGAAAAACTATTAGCCAACTGTCACTTATGCCACCACCAAATCTGCTCTCTCTTGCACAGTTAAACCGGTGGAGTAAAAAAAAAGCATTATGTGATATCATTTTTTTTCTAAATTACTTTACATCCTTCAATGTTCAACTTGTCACTTGTTCTTGAATAAATAGCAGACATAAGAGGTGCGATAAAATTGGAAAAAAAAAAAAATATATAAACGATTGGCACGTGTTACACCAGAGGAAACTGTGCGGAGAACAAGAGACCATCAGTGGAAAAGCATAAAAGGAAATAAGCTTTGATGTATCTGCAATTATTAAATTAAGCCACATTACAAAAATCTAAAGGGATACGGAAAATATTCAGACCCCTTTAAATTATTCACTCTTTGCTTCTTTGCAGCCATTTGGTAAATTCAAAAAAGTTAATTTTTTTCTCATTAATGTACACTCTGCACCCCATCTTGACTGAAGACAAACAAATGTATAAATTTTTGCATATTTATTTTAAAAAAGCTAAAACATCACGTGGTCATAAGTATATATGTAAGTATAAGTATATAAAATAATATAAATAAGTATATATATAAGTATATAAAATATCACGTGGTCATACCCTGAATGGTATGCAGTGATTATCCCCAGCTTTCCCTGGATCCTGAATGCTCTGTATCATGCAATGATTTCCTGTGTGTCAGCTAGCACCCTGAATGGTATGCAGTGATTATCCCCAGCTTTCCCTGGATCCTGAATGCTCTGTATCATGCAATGATTTACTGTGTGTCAGCTAGCACCCTGAATGGTAATTTCATGTCTTTCAACCCCTGTGCTAGAATTCATCAGCTACATGGTTATCAGTACTCACTGTTGTAGCTCCAGGGGGGATGTTTATCACAAAGAAGTGTTTGTATAGAGATATTATCAGGACTGCATCTTTGATCATCTATCCACACTAGGATGTGTTGAGCAGCTGTCCCTAATTTATAACTAACCAGCTCCCAGAATTCCGCTGTCCTCTCCCTGCACTGGGGCCTATAAATTTTGCTTCATTCTTAGGGGTGCACGCCAGTGTGGGGTGGCACGCCTTCAGCAAAGCATCGCATTAGCTAAGCATCAAGTTAACGCAGTTATTCCATGGCAGATAGATAGGGCAGAGGTCAGGTAACCCACACTCTGCTCTCTCTTCTATTCATGTGCTTTATTCCTATCCTCCTATGTTCCCTTGCAATCCACATCCACCGCCCCATCCCCCCTCCATCACAACTCATATACATCAGCTCCTCTATACTTCACTCTCCCATGTACAGCTCCCATGCAATTCTCACCTTCCTGAAAAACCTAAGTCCATCTTGCCAAAACACACTGCACAAAAAAACTTCTTACAATTCCAAAAACTTCTTGCTTTTCATCATCCTAGTCCTACTGATCTCAGGGGACATTTCCCCCAACCCCAGTCCACCATCTACCAACCTCAACCCCTACCCTACCTCACATCAAAACCATTCTAACCGTATTAATATTACTTGCACTCCCTCATCTCCTTCTTTTAATTGTGCCCTTTGGAATCCACGGTCTGTATGTAACAAGCTTCCTTTCCTGCACAACTACTTTGTGAACAACTCTCTAAATCTATTGGCCCTCACTGAAACCTGGATCCAGGATTCTGACACGGTCTCCCTTGCTGCCATTTCCCATGGTGGCCTTCAATTCTCCCATTCCCGGAGACCCACAAACAGACCTGGTGGTGGAGTCGGCATACTCCTCTCCCCACAGTGCACATTCCAGGTCATCCCACCATCTCCATCACTCTCATTCCTGTTGTGAATTCTGTGGCAGAGCTCCCTCCTGTGGTCACAAGTGGTACTTCGGCTGGTTCTCTCTGTGAGCTTCCGTTGGTGGAGGAAAGTGGTACTGCGGCTTCTGAGTTTCCTTCCTCAGGTGATGTGGTGAAGTCGTTAGGTGCTGCTCTATTTAACTCCACCTAGTGCTTTGATCCTGGCCTCCAGTCAATGTTCTAGTATTGGACCTGTTTCCTCCTGGATCGTTCCTGTGGCCTGCTGCTCTGCATAGCTAAGTTCCTCTTTGCTATTTGTTTGCTGTTTTTTTCTGTCCAGCTTGTCATTTTGTTTTTTTCTGCTTGCTGGAAGCTCTGGGACGCAGAGGGTGTACCTCCGTGCCGTTAGTTCGGTACGGAGGGTCTTTTTGCCCCCTTTGCGTGGTATTTGTAGGGTTTTGTGTTGACCGCAAAGTTACCTTTCCTATCCTCGCTCTGTTCAGAAAGTTGGGCCTCACTTTGCTAAATCTATTTCATCTCTACGTTTGTCTTTTCATCTTAACTCACAGTCATTATATGTGGGGGCTGCCTTTTCCTTTGGGGTATTTCTCTGAGGCAAGGTAGGCTTGTTTTCTATCTTCAGGCTAGCTAGTTTCTCAGGCCGTGCCGAGTTGCATAGGGAGCGTTAGGCGCAATCCACGGCTGCCTTTAGTGTGTTGGAGAGGATTAGCGATTGCGGTCAACTGAGTTCCCACGTCTCAGAGCTCGTTCTTGTTTTTTGGATTATTGCCAGGTCACTGTATGTGCGCTGACCTCTATGTCCATTGTGGTACTGAATTACCTTTCATAACAGTACTGGAGGCCAAAAGTACTAATGATTCCCAATAGAGGGAAAAAAGAAGTTCTGAGACCATTTTTTTTTCTTTGCACTGTGTTTTGCCTTTTTTTTCCCCTAGACATTTGGGTGGTTCAGGACACAGGTGTAGCAATGGACATTAAAGGTCTGTCTTCATGTGTGGATCAGCTCACGGCAAGAGTACAAAGTATTCAAGACTTTGTGGTGCAGAATTCTATGTTAGAACCGAGAATTCCTATTCCTGATTTGTTTTTTGGAGATAGAACTAAATTTCTGAGTTAGAAAAATAATTGTAAACTATTTCTGGCTTTGAAACCTCGCTCCTCTGGTGACCCAGTTCAACAAGTTAGGATCGTTATTTCTTTTTTGCGTGGCGACCCTCAGGACTGGGCATTTTCTCTTGCGTCAGGAGATCCTGCATTAAGTAATATCGATGCATTTTTCCTGGTGCTCGGATTGCTGTACGATGAGCCTAATTCTGTGGATCAGGCAGAGAAGAATCTGCTGGCTCTGTGTCAGGGTCAGGATGAAATAGAGGTATATTGTCAGAAATTTAGAAAGTGGTCCATACTCACTCAGTGGAATGAAGGTGCGCTCGCAGCTATTTTCATAAAAAGGTCTCTCTGAAGCCCTTAAGGATGTCATGGTGGGATTTCCTATGCCTGCTGGTCTGAATGAGTCTATGTCTTTGGCCATTCAGATCGATCGACGCTTGCGCGAGCGTAAATCTGTGCACCATTTGGCGGTATTACCTGAGCTTAAACCTGAGCCTATGCAGTGCGATAGGACTTTGACCAGAGTTGAACGGCAAGAACACAGACGTCTGAATGGGCTGTGTTTCTACTGTGGTGATTCCACTCATGCTATCTCTGATTGTCCTAAGCGCACTAAGCGGTACGCTAGGTCTGCCACCATTGGTACGGTACAGTCAAAATTTCTTCTGTCTGTTACCTTGATCTGCTCTTTGTCATCGTATTCTGTCATGGCATTTGTGGACTCAGGCGCTGCTCTGAATTTGATGGACTTGGAGTATGCTAGGCGTTGTGGGTTTTTCTTGGAGCCCTTGCAGTGTCCTATTCCATTGAGAGGAATTGATGCTATGCCCTTGGCCAAGAATAAGCCTCAGTACTGGACCCTGCTGACCATGTGCATGGCTCCTGCACATCAGGAGGTGATTCGCTTTCTGGTGTTGCATAATCTGCATGATGTGGTCGTGTTGGGGTTGCCATGGCTACAAGTCCATAATCCAGTATTAGATTGGAAATCCATGTCTGTGTCCAGCTGGGGTTGTCAGGGGGTACATGGTGATGTCCCAGTTCTGACTATTTCGTCATCCACCCCTTCTGAGGTTCCTGAGTTCTTGTCTGATTACCGGGATTTATTTGATGAGCCCAAGTCCGATACCCTACCTCCGCATAGGGATTGTGATTGTGCTAGCGATTTGATTCCTGGTAGTAAATTCCCAAAAGGTCGACTGTTTAATTTATCTGTGCCTGAGCACGCCGCTATGCGGAGTTATGTGAAGGAGTCTTTGGAGAAGGGGCATATTCACCCGTCATCGTCGCCATTAGGAGCAGGGTTCTTTTTTGTAGCCAAGAAGGATGGTTCACTGAGACCTTGTATAGATTACTGCCTTCTAAATAAGATCACGGTTAAATTTCAGTACCCCTTGCCATTGTTATCTGATTTGTTTGCTCGGATTAAGGGGGCTAGTTGGTTCACCAAGATAGATCTTCGTGGTGCGTATAATCTTGTGCGTATTAAGCGAGGCGATGAGTGGAAAACTGCATTTAATACGCCCGAGGGCCATTTTGAGTATCTAGTAATGCCATTCGGACTTGCCAATGCTCCATCAGTGTTTCAGTCCTTTATGCATGACATCTTCCGAGAGTACTTGGATAAATTCCTGATTGTGTACTTAGATGACATTTTAATCTTCTCGGATGATTGGGAGTCTCATGTGAAGCAGGTCAGAACGGTGTTTCAGGTCCTGCGTGCTAATTCTTTGTTTGTGAAGGGATCAAAGTGTCTATTTGGTGTTCAGAAGGTTTCATTTTTGGGGTTCATCTTTTCCCCTTCTACTATCGAGATGGACCCTGTTAAGGTCCAGGCCATCCATGATTGGACTCGGCCGACATCTCTGAAAAGTCTGCAAAAGTTCCTGGGCTTTGCTAATTTTTATCGTCGCTTCATCTGCAATTTTTCTAGTATTGCTAAACCATTGACCGATTTGACCAAGAAAGGTGCTGATTTGGTCAATTGATCTTCTGCTGCGGTGGAAGCTTTTCAATAGTTGAAGCGTCGTTTTTCTTCTGCCCCTGTGTTGTGTCAACCAGATGTTTCGCTTCCGTTCCAGGTCGAGGTTGATGCTTCTGAGATTGGAGCAGGGGCTGTTTTGTCGCAGAGAAGTTCTGATTGCTCGGTGATGAAACCATGCGCCTTCTTTTCCAGGAAGTTTTCGCCTGCTGAGCGAAATTATGATGTGGGCAATCGAGAGTTGCTGGCCATGAAGTGGGCATTCGAGGAGTGGCGTCATTGGCTTGAAGGAGCTAAGCATCGCGTGGTGGTCTTGACTGATCATAAGAACTTGACTTATCTCGAGTCCGCCAAGCGGTTGAATCCTAGACAAGCTCGTTGGTCGTTGTTTTTTGCCCGTTTTGACTTTGTGATTTCATACCTTCCGGGCTCTAAAAATGTGAAGGCGGATGCTCTGTCTAGGAGTTTTGTGCCCGACTCTCCGGGTGTATCTGAGCCAGCGGGTATCCTCAAAGAAGGAGTAATTGTGTCTGCCATCTCCCCTGATTTGCGGCGGGTGCTGCAAAAATTTCAGGCTAATAAACCTGATCGTTGCCCAGAGGAGAAACTGTTTGTCCCTGATAGGTGGACGAATAAAGTTATCTCTGAGGTTCATTGTTCGGTGTTGGCTGGTCATCCTGGAATCTTTGGTACCAGAGAGTTAGTGGCTAGATCCTTTTGGTGGCCAACTCTGTCGCGGGATGTGCGTACTTTTGTGCAGTCCTGTGGGATTTGTGCTCGGGCTAAGCCCTGCTGTTCTCGTGCCAGTGGGTTGCTTTTGCCCTTGCCGGTCCCGAAGATGCCTTGGACACATATCTCTATGGATTTTATTTCAGATCTTCCCGTCTCTCAAAAAATGTCAGTCATTTGGGTGGTCTGTGATCGCTTCTCTAAGATGGTCCATTTGGTACCCTTGTCTAAATTGCCTTCCTCCTCTGATTTGGTGCCATTGTTTTTCCAGCATGTGGTTCATTTACATGGCATTCCAGAGAATATCGTTTCTGACAGAGGTTCCCAGTTTGTTTCGAGGTTTTGGCGAGCCTTTTGTGGTAGGATGGGCATTGACTTGTCTTTTTCCTCGGCTTTCCATCCTCAGACTAATGGCCAGACCGAACGAACCAATCAGACCTTGGAAACATATCTGAGATGCTTTGTTTCTGCTGATCAGGATGACTGGGTGTCCTTTGGCTGAGTTCGCCCTTAATAATCTTGCCAGCTCGGCTACCTTGGTTTCACCGTTTTTCTGCAACTCTGGGTTCCATCCTCGTTTCTCTTCAGGGCAGGTTGAGTCTTCGGACTGTCCTGGTGTGGATACTGTGGTGGAAAGGTTGCAGCAGATTTGGACTCATGTAGTGGACAGTTTGACTTTGTCCCAGGAGAAGGCTCAACGTTTCGCTAATCGCAGACGCTGTGTGGGTCCCCGACTTCGGGTTGGGGACTTGGTTTGGTTATCTTCTCGTCATATTCCTATGAAGGTTTCCTCTCCTAAGTTTAAACCTCGTTTTATTGGTCCGTATAGGAATTCTGAGGTTCTTAATCCTGTGTCTTTTCGTCTGACCCTTCCAGATTCTTTTTCCATACATAACGTATTCCATAGGTGATTGTTGCGGAGATACGTGGCACCTATGGTTCCATCTGTTGATCCTCCTGCCCCGGTTTTGGTGGAGGGGGAGTTGGAGTATATTGTGGAGAAGATTTTGGATTCTCGTGTTTCAAGGCGGAAACTCCAGTATCTGGTTAAGTGGAAGGGTTATGCTCAGGAAGATAATTCCTGGGTCTTTGCCTCTGATGTCCATGCTCCCGATCTTGTTCGTGCCTTTCATATGGCTCATCCTGGTCGTCCTGGGAGCTCTGGTGAGGGTTCGTGACCCCTCCTCAAGGGGGGGGGTACTGTTGTGAATTCTGTGGCAGAGCTCCCTCCTGTGGTCACAAGTGTTACTTCGGCTGGTTCTCTCTGTGAGCTTCCGTTGGTGGAGGAAAGTGGTACTGCGGCTTCTGAGTTTCCTTCCTCAGGTGATGTGGTGAAGTCGTTAGGTGCTGCTCTATTTAACTCCACCTAGTGCTTTGATCCTGGCCTCCAGTCAATGTTCTAGTATTGGACCTGTTTCCTCCTGGATCGTTCCTGTGGCCTGCTGCTCTGCATAGCTAAGTTCCTCTTTGCTATTTGTTTGCTGTTTTTTTCTGTCCAGCTTGTCATTTTGTTTTTTTCTGCTTGCTGGAAGCTCTGGGACGCAGAGGGTGTACCTCCGTGCCGTTAGTTCGGTACGGAGGGTCTTTTTGCCCCCTTTGTGTGGTATTTGTAGGGTTTTGTGTTGACCGCAAAGTTACCTTTCCTATCCTCGCTCTGTTCAGAAAGTTGGGCCTCACTTTGCTAAATCTATTTCATCTCTACGTTTGTCTTTTCATCTTAACTCACAGTCATTATATGTGGGGGCTGCCTTTTCCTTTGGGGTATTTCTCTGAGGCAAGGTAGGCTTATTTTCTATCTTCAGGCTAGCTAGTTTCTCAGGCCATGCCGAGTTGCATAGGGAGCGTTAGGCGCAATCCACGGCTGCCTTTAGTGTGTTGGAGAGGATTAGGGATTGCGGTCAACAGAGTTCCCACGTCTCAGAGCTCGTTCTTGTTTTTTGGATTATTGCCAGGTCACTGTATGTGCGCTGACCTCTATGTCCATTGTGGTACTGAATTACCTTTCATAACACATTCCCTTCTTTTGAGGTCCACACCATCAGACTCTTCCGTCCCCTCTCCCTCAAAATAGCGGTCATTTACCGGCCCCCAGGCTCACCCACCCACTTCCTGGACCATTTCTCTGCCTGGCTGCCGCACTTCATGTCCTCAGAACTCTCAACCCTTATCCTAGGAGACTTCAACATCCCCATTAACAGCCCCACTTCCACATCTGCATCCCAGCTTCTATCACTAACCACTTCTCTAGGCCTCTCACAGCTCTCAACCTCTGAGACACACAAGGACGGTAACACCCTTGACTGGGTCTTTGTCCAGCTGTGTTCAATCTCCCACCTAAATAACTCACCGCTTCCCCTCTCTGACCACAACATTCTCTCCTTCATGCTCACAAATCCTCGCTCACCCCAGCACCCTCCTACCTACCATTCAGTCAGAAATCTACAAGTCATTAACCCTCATACACTTTCAGATTCCTTACACTCTTTACTGTCCCCAATCTCCTCTTTTTCCTGTCCTGATCTGGCAGTACATCACTACAATGACACTCTTAGAAGCACCCTAGACCAAGTAGCTCCCCTCACCCTCAGAACCTCCAAACACAGAGTAAAACAGCCCTGGCTCACTCTCCACATTTGATCCCATCACAGAAGAAGAAGTCTCCAGGCTCCTCTCTTCTTCTCGTCTGACCACATGCTGTACCGACCCCATTCCCTCTCATCTCCTCCAGTCTCTCTCTCCAGTCGTCACTACTCACCTAACTACAATCTTTAATTTCTCACTCTCCTCTGGCATTTTCCTGTCCTCCTTTAAACACTCTATCATTACTCCGTCACTAAAGAAACCCACCCTCGACCCATCCTGCACAAACAACTACAAACCGGTCTCCAATCTCCCCTTCATCTCTAAACTCTTGGAGCGCCTAGTCTACTCCCGCCTTACCCGTTACCTCTCCATTCACTCCCTCCTAAATTCTTCACAGTCCGGCTTCCGCCCCCTACACTCGACAAAAACTCCACTCATCAAAGTGACCAACGACCTCCTGACAGCAAAATGTAATGGTGACCACTCTCTGCTCATTCTTCTCGATCTTTCTGCAGCTTTAGACACTGTTGACCACCCTCTCTTACTCTCTAGGCTCCAGTCACTTGGCATTAAGGACACTGCTCTCTCCTGGTTCTCCTCCTATCTTTCTGACCGTTCCTTCAGTGTTCTGTTCTCTGGCTCCACTTCATCTTCTCTTCCTCTCACTGTCGGGGTACCTCAGGGCTCAGTCCTTGGCCCCCTTCTCTTCTCCCTCTACACAGCCCCAAGTGGACAGACCTTCAGCAGATTTGGCTTTCAGTGCCATCTTTATGCCGACGACACACAACTATATACATCATCCCCTGGCCTTACTCCTGCTGTACTACAGAACGCCACTGACTGTCTGTCCGCAGTCTCTGACATCACGTCCGCTCTCTATCTGAAACTCAACCTCTCCTAAACTGCTCCCACCATCTACTAACCTCCCTAAACCTGATGTTTCCCTCTCTGTGGGTGGCATCATAATAACACCCCGGCAGCAGGCGCGCTGTCTGGGTGTTATGTTTGACTCCGATTTCTCCTTCACATCCCATATACAATCTCTTGCCCGCTCATGCCGCTTACACCTAAAGAACATCTCTAGAATCCGCCCTTTTCTCACCATAGAAACAACAAAAAGCCTCACTGTCGCCCTGATCCACTCCCGCCTGGACTTCTGCAACGCTCTATTAATTGGCCTCCCCCTCACTCGACTTTCCCCTCTCCAGTCAATCCTTAATGCAGCAGCCAGGGTCGTCTATCTAGCTAATCGTTACTCAGATGCATCCACTCTTCGCCAGTCATTACACTGGCTGCCCATTCATTACAGGATACAATTCAAAGTACTTGTTCTCATCCACAAAGCTCTTCACAGTGCAGCACCCCCTTACATCTACTCCCTCATTTCAGTCTATCGGCCTAACCGACCTCTTCGCTCTGCAAATGACTTTCGACTAACCTCTGCACTAGTCCGTACCTCCCACTCCCGACTACAAGACTTCTCCTGTGCTGCGCCAATCCTCTGGAATGCTTTACCCCAAGAAATTAGGACCATCCACAATTTGCATAGTTTTAGATGCTCCCTCAAAACACATTTGTTCAGAGTGGCCTATCATGTTCCCTAATCAGTTATTTTGTTTGTGTGTAGCCCATTCACTATCTCCATCTATCCCCCACTCCCTGAAGATGGCTGGACCATCATTGTAAATACATCATTGTAAATACACACCTGTACGTTGTATTTCCCCACCTCATTGTAGATTGTAAGCTCTCACAAGCAGGGTTGTCTTGTGTTGCTTTAATTATTGTATTGTTAACATTGTTACTTATGACTGTTGTGTTTGAAGCTGTTAAACTGTAAAGCGCTGCGGAATATGTTGGCGCTATATAAATAAAGATTATTATTATTAAGTATTCAGACCCTTTGCTCAGACACTAATATTTAAGTCACATGCTATTTCCTTGTGCTCCTCCTTGAGATGGTTCTACTCCTTTATTGGAGTCCAGCTGTATTAAATTAAACTAAAAGTACTTGATTTTGAAAGACACACACCTGTCTATATAAGACCTCACAGCTCACAGTTTGCGTATCAGACCAAATGAGAATCATGAGGTCAAAGAAACTGGCCAAGGAGCTCAGAGACAGAATTGTGTCAAGGTGCAGGTCTGGCCAAGGTTACAACAGAATTTCTGCAGTGCTCAAGGTTCCTAAGCGCACAGTGACCTCCATAATCCTTAAATGGCCAGAAGTCTTCCTAGACCTGGCTGTCCAACCAAACTGAGCAATCGTGGGAGAAGAGCCTTGGTGAGAGAGGTAAAGAAGAACCCCAAGATCATTGTGGCTGAGCTCCAGAGAAGCAGTAGGGAGATGGGAGAAAGTTCCACAAAGTCAACTATCACTGCAGCCCTCCACCAGTCTGGCCTTTATGGCAGAGTGGCCCAACGGACGCTTCTCAGTGCAAGACATATGAAAGCCCACATAAAGTTGCTAAATAAACACATGAAGGACTCCCAGACTATGAGAAATAAGATTCTCTGGCCTGATGAGACGAAGATAGACCTTTTTGATGATAATTCTAAGTGGTATGTGTGGAGAAAACCAGGCACTGCTCATCATCTGCCCAATACAATCCCTACAGTGAAACATGGTGGTGGCAGCATCATGCTATGTGGGTGTTTTTCAGCTGCAGGGACAGGACGACTGGTTGCCATTGAAGGAAACATGAATGCAGCCAAGTACAGAGATATGAAAATCTCTTCCAGAGTGCTCTGGACTTCAGACTTGGCCGAAGGTTCACCTTCCAACACGACAATGACCCTAAGCACACAGCTAAAATATCAAACGAGTGGCTTCAGAACAACTCTGTGAACATTCTTCAAGGGCCCAGCCAGAGCCCTGACTTAAACTCAATTGATTATCTCTGGGGAGCCCTGACAATGGCTGTCCACCAGCGTTCACCATCCAAACTGATGGAACTGGAGATTATCTGCAAGGAAGAATGGAAGAGGATCCCAAATCCAGGTGTGAAAAACTTTTTTTAGTCAAATGGGGTGCAGAGTGTATATTAAAGAGAAAAAAATGATTTTTTTTTGAGCTTACCAAATGGCTGCAATGAAACAAAGATTGAAGAATTTAAAGGGGTCTGAATATTTTCAATACCCACTGTATGTGTACTTGCCAGACAAGACTCATTTAGTGGAGGGACACAAACTCTTTATTTTAATGATCATTGGAGATCACCAGAGTCAGACCCCAGTGACCTGACACAGGGATAGACCATCAAGGTTTTAGCTCTGAAACCTCCATTATGAACCATTTTATGTGACATGACAAAGTTTTACTTATTCTTATAGAGAGGAAGGCCATCTGTTGCTCCATTTTATTAGGTGTAAGGCTAAGCACACATTAACGTATCTGTGCGCAGCGTATCAGCTGCATGCGCAAATGCATGCCAATACGCTTGCAAATGCATGTTTATGCTGCGTTCTTTATCCGCACCAGCTTACACATGATGCCAAAAAAATGCTGCTTGTGTATGCATTTTTGCATGCGTTTGCGTTGTTTCTGCGCATGCGTTTGAAATTTCCATGAATTTTGTTTATGCGGCAAATGCTGTTCCAGCAGAATTTCTTTGACTAAAGACACACAATGGGCATGTCTCATGAGGATTCTGTATATAGACCCTACAAAGATGAAATTCTAATTTTTTGCTGCTGTATCCAGCTGCGAGATGGATCTTGGCATTGAGAGCTTCTAATGTAATCTGGATTTGTCACTGAAACTGGCTTTTGCTTTTGCTGTGACATGTGAAGAATAAAGAAGAAGAGAAAGATGGAGAAGACATTGTCGTTGCTGTTGGTAACACCCGATCATTGAAGTCTGAGACAGCCGTGTAGCCTACCACTCATTGTATACCAAGCTGCGTGAAAACCCGGAGAAGTTTTTCGAATAAACGAGGATGACGGAACAGAGCTTTGATGACTTGCTACAACGTGTCCGAGGATCCATCACCAGGAAGGACCCACAACTACGTCAAGCAATTCCTGCTGAGGAACATCTTTTGTTGACCCTGAGGCACATAATTTTGAAAAAGAAACACATGTCACTAGTATTATTGTTAGAAAAGACATGTACTTATTTTTTTTTCCCGTTTTCTGTCCTGCAGATTCCTGGCTACTGGAGAGACCTTAAGATCTTTATATTTTCAATTCCGGATTGGAATGTCCACCCTTCCTGGTATTGATGGAGACACCTGCCATGCTTTATGTGACGTTCTGCGTGCAGAATTCCTCCCCCAAACCACAACTGAACTCTGGCTTATAAATGCTGCAAAATTCAAGGAAATTTAATTTTCCAAACTATGAGGGGGCGGCGGATGGCAAACACATTTAAATTATGAAACCTGCTGGAAGTGGATACGAGTATTTCAATTGCAAAAAATACTTTTTGATTGTTCTCATGGCGATTGCAGATGCTGAATGTAGATTTGTTGCTGTTGATGTTGGCTCATTTTGACAAGGAAATGACACACAGACTTTCAAAATCTCTGACATGGGCAAATTTTTGTATGGTAATAATTTCAATTTTCCATCTCCACAACCTCTTCTAAACACTGAAGGGTCGCCAATGCTGTTTGTTGAGGTTGGGGATAAGGCGTTTCAAATGTGTGCCAACCTCATAAAACCGTATTTGAGTCGACACTTGAATCTCACCAAAAGGATTTTTAACCACCGACTCACAAGGGCAAGAAGAACTGTGAAGTGTGCCTTTGGTTTGCTGCCATCTAAATGGTGCATTTTGGAACACCATTAATCTAAAAACTGAGACAATTGGTGATGTGGTCAAAGTGTGTGTTGTTCTGCATAATTACATCCTGGCAAATTAGCGACAACAATTAGAACTTGACGAAACTGTTGCTAGCACTTTGCAGGATTACCATGATCACCCTCTGAGGACTACAGTGGAAGTTGCCCAGATGAGGGCTAAGTTTGCAGCTTAATTTGTTTTGGATATTGGACGTGTGGCATGGCAAGACGATATGGTTTAATACACTTGTAAGTAAATGTACCTTTAATACTGTAATGTTTGCTGACTTTACTACAAAATAAAACACCTTCAGTGAAACACCCATTACTACTTCACTCACCAATACAATACACATATGTGTGTGTTTTCACATAAAGAGACAAAGAAAACACAGGGATTGTGCAAACAAAATTAAAGTTTTATTTAACAACAACAAACAACTGTTTTTTACCATTAACCAACAATTGGGTTTATGTTCAGTGTCTGTCTGACAGTGAGATATTGTGGACCTTGGGGGTGTTGAGCTGTGATGACTGTGTGGTAGTCGATGATGAAGGGGTTACAAAGGAAGGGGAAGGGGAAATAAATTGCAGGATTGGATCAGGGATGGGACTGGACACATTGGGAGTAGAGGACACATTAGGAGTAGTATCTTGGGAAGGGATAGACAAATTGGAAGGGAGAGACACAAGGGAAGGTAGTGACATATTTGACAACAGGGACGCACTGGAAGGTGAGGGTGCAGGTAACAGGGACGCACTGGAAGGTGAGGGTGGAGGTGATGGGTCCAATTTTGTCCGACATTTTTTGCTCTGGGTCTTCATTTTCCTGTGCTGAGCACTAGTGTGAGTCTGTTTTTTGGTGGTAGCTCGGCGTTTCTTTCTTGGCTGAGTGGGAGTAGTGGCTTCTCTAGCAGTGTGCTAGTGTGCTGCTAGACTGGGCATAGTGGTGGATGCTGCATGCTGGCATGGTGCTGGACTGGAGCATCCACCATGCTGCAGGGGTACTGCACTTGGCCTGGGGTACTGCACTCGGCACAGAACTGCATGATGTTCAGCTGGAGTTCAGGCATAAGGTTCTCCGACTCTCCCCGCTCTATTGCTGAAAAAAAGTGTTGCATCGGTCTCAGAAGGTCGACTTCCAGGCAGTCAAGGCATCTGTGGACATCCTGGAAACTGTGTTAACCTGAGTGAACCCACTGTCCAGTCTGTCTCCAATCACCTTCATCCCATCTTGGAAGATCAAGCTTAAGTGAAGAAACTCAGACATGACTGACCTCTCCCAGGCCCTCTGTCGCTGGCGAGAAGTCCCAAAAAAAGCAGTGGCAGAGGACTGGGAGAGGGGAAAACCTGATGGACTGGCTGCCTGTTCCTCAGCCTGTGAAGCCTGCCCAGTTGCTGCATTGCTGGCGGATGACTGAGAGTATTCCGTGGCTGTTCAATGAGGAGCCGCTCCAACTGAGGACGATCCAGGTTGTGTGGTGCTGCTTCAGGTTCTGTGTGGAAAATAAATGCAAAACATTGCAAAAAAAAACATTTTAGAAAGCACCAACATGTCCTGTAGAACTGAACAATTCAGATGTTAGATAATTGAATACAACACAAAGATACGTTCAATGAGCAAACGCAGGCCTTAGGAAATCCAGCATGCGATGGTATTTGTATTTTGATATCTTTGGAGCAGCACCACTTCAAACCTGAATCTCCTCTCTCATATCTTTATTGAAGCGATCCTTCATCGAACTCCAACGGACTTTTACTCTCTTCACTGTGAAGGGGGAAAAAATAAAAATAAATGGTACAACAATGCATCTACATTTACAGGTTTACTGCCGCATCAGACCACATTGCAATACTTACAAAAATCCCTCCTGAGTTGTGTGGTGGCAGGGTCCCAATTTGCCATGAGCGATCGGGCAACTTATTCCCAGCATCGTCGAATCACTACCGAGTTAGGATGTTGATGATCACAGGTGTCCAACAACGCTACTCGCTCTTGCACAAGATTAATCAGTTGATCATTGTCAATGATGGTATTGGCTTCCTTATATGAAATCTAGACATCAAAGAAACACAAAAAAATTAAGTCATAGTTTTAAATATAAAACAGATAAACCAAAAACAATCAAGACTACGTGCCATCTTTCCACCTCCTGAACTCGGGCCCAACGACCCTGGGAAGAATCATCACTCAACTGCTCCGGCTGTTCAGCATCGGAGGTGTCCTGTAAAGAAAATACATGATTTTGATATATGATTTATGTGTCGTATTGACAGTCAATACATACCAATCAGTATAGCAAGTGTACTCTCTTCATCTGTGTCTTGTCCAACGCTCAGGTCTTCACTCGAGGACATGTTGTAATAGAAGGCTGCAAGAGAGACAGAGTACACACCGCATAACATGACAAACACAAAGAGACAGAGTACAGACTGCAGTTAAAGAGACAGACAGACATTTTCATAGCTTCTATACTCACATCCAGAGTCTTCAGATGAAATCCAGAGTCTTCGTAGCACATCCAGAGTGTGGTGATCCTTTCAAGAGTCTTGAGAGTGCTGGAATTAGTGTCCACACCCCCTTTTTATACAGTTTGGTTTTTGGAGTGGCTGAAACCAGTTCCAGGACATGTTTAGTCTGAAGTACGCATGCACATCAAATGCATCCATGCGCATATCCATGCATACCAATGCGTTCCCATAAACAGTAATGCGTTGTTTATATGCACTCATCCGCATACGTATGCCTGTGCATATTTGACTCACACACTGATGCCAACGCATATCCCTGCATACACAATGTTAAAGATAGATACACAAGATGCATGCGGAGCTGTACGCTGCGCACAGATATGCTAATGTGGTATACTGTGATGAGCTGCTTTAAAAAATTAACATAATGTTGTGATACTCTGTTGGAAAAGGTTTTCATTATGCCATATTTAGACAGCACCCAGCATACCCCATTCTATCATAACAAAGATCCATCATATTACGTTGCAATTTCAATGTTTTCATTTTCGTTCCTTTAGGGCTCGTTCATATGACCGTTTATATCGAACAAGTGTTATCCGTGGTTTTCACAGATAGCAATCGTACCTATGACATTCTATGGGGCTGTGTATATGTCCGATTCTTTTGCTCGGACCCAGCGATCCGAGGAAAAAATTATTGGCATGTCCAATTCTGACCTGAGTATCGAATTGAAGTCAGCAATGCCAGTCTATGGGTCAGTGAAAAACGGACCCCACTCTGATCATACTCAGATCAGAGTCTGATTAGCATAATTTCTCAGATGGAGAGAAAACAGTATTATGACCCTACACAACACAACATCACAAACGTTAAAAACATGATTTTGTGATACCCAGTCAGAAAATGTTTATTTTATGTGAATATCAGGCAGCCACCCAGTATTTGTGATGTGGATTGCAGCCTGTGATGGGTTTAGCACATGTTTTAGGCATAACAAGAATCCGTTTTTTGCCTAGATAAGAGCCTGATCACTGCAGCCATGTATTAGTTTCTCTGAAACGCAGGGGTCTTTTCAGGGAAATCATAGTTTGAACATTGCGCTGGAAGAGATGAGATGAGTCTGCTTTAGCTTCTTGCCAACTCATGTGATGGACAAGTGGAGTGCCCGCCAGAGCCATGGGGATACTCGGTACCGGGACGGTTCTTAAAGGGATGTGTCACAGCAGCAGTGACCAGGTCCATGGCGCTAAGTGTCCAATGAAAAAGTCAATTAATGGGGAATAAAGTTTATAAGAGCTGATTCGTGACGCCACCTGTGCTACTGGGCTAGGGATGGCCAACGCTGCTTAAAGAGTCCGCTGGGGCTGATGGTCATGCAGTAGAGTTGTTACAACTCTCCAGAGGTAGAACTTAGTCCCAGGACATTTATATTGCTAAAGATGGTGATGATGGATATAGTGCAGGGTGAATGCCACAGTAAATAACTCTGAGGACACAGCAGGGTGCAGTTTCCACACTTTTACTCTTGGTTTTAAGTGCAGGCCGTGGCACTGGTTACAGATAACAATGGATGTCCGGGGAGCCTGGAAGCAACTTAGGATTCACTAAGCCAGATGGGTTTTGAGGCCTCCTTACTGCACTCTCCTCTGAGGTCCTAGCTGCCTAAAGCTATGCTCAGTCCTTTGTTCCTTATTGTTCTGAAGTACTTCCTTGTATGGCAGGCAGCTTGAGCCAATTGCAGGTGTCGCTCCTTTATGGCGGCTCCGGGCTCTGGTCTGCTGCAGTGCCTTTGGGTGGCTGCTGGGCTAGGAGACCTGCAATCCCATGCCCTCCGGATTTAGCTGCTGGGACTATAGTACTCATCAGCCACGGACTCTGGCGTCCGGCTTCTAGCGCTGTACTTTGGGATGAGCTTGGTCACAGCTCCTCTCCCCAGATTCTCTTTCACTTCTTCTCCTCTTTCCTCTGTTCCAGACACTGTCTCTCTCTGTTCCAGACACTAACTCACTAACCCCACTTCCAGGCCAAAACTTATAGGGAAGCTCCCTAGAAATCAGGTGTTAGAGCTCACTCTTCTGGTCTGGAGTAAGAATGGTGTTGTATGCTGATGTACCTGGAAAGGGGATCCCTCCTTGCTTCCAGGAATGACACCACCCCCTGTGAGGGAGGCCAAGCCTCTGTGGCAACCGGACTCCTGGGGTGCAAAAACATAGACAAATAACAGGTGAACAATTATAACAGTTTACAGGATTTCAAAAATAAAAATTACTAAAACCACAACACAAAAATAGTCCTGGTGACTAGGGTTGAGCGACTTTACTTTTATAGGATCGGGTCGGGTTTCACAAAACCCGACTTTTTCAAAAGTCGGGTCGAGTGAAACCGGCTGATCCTATTAAAAAGACGGGGTCGGCCGAAACTCGAAACCCAATGCAGTGCATTGGGTTTCCAATGGTTCCCAGGGTCTGAAGGAGAGGAAACTCTCCTTCAGGCCCTGGGATCCATATTTAAGTGTAAAATAAAGAATTAAAATAAAAAATATTGCTATACTCACCCTCTGACGCACCCTGGTTCTCACCGGCAGCCTTCCTTCCTTAGAATCAGCGCGTGAAAGACCTTAGATGACGTCGCGGCTTGTGATTGGTCGCGCGACCGCCCATGTGACCGCTCACGCGACCAATCACAAGCCGCGACGTCACCGAAGGTCCTTCAAGCGCTGATTCTTAGGAAGGAAGGCTGCCGGAAAGAAGCAGGGCGCGTCCGAGGGTGAGTATATTCCTATATTCACGCGCTGATTCTAAGGAAGGAAGGCTGCCGGTTAGTACCAGGGCGCGTCAGAGGGTGAGTATAGCAATATTTTTTATTTTAATTCTTTATTTTACACCTAACTATGGATTCCGATACCGATTTCCGATATTGCAAACATATCGGAAGTCAGTATCGGAATTCCGATACCAGATTCAGAAGATCGCCGACCTCATGGCCGACCCCACACAGCGGTCGGGTCGGGTTTCATGAAACCCGACTTTGCCAAAAGTCGGCGACTTCTGAAAATGGCCGACCCGTTTCGCTCAACCCTACTTGTGACGATTAGTCCATTCGTCATTCCTGAGCCAATTTGGGAGCTATGTACAATTAAGATTTTGGCCATACATAGTCCTGTGGCTCAATTGTCCTTCCACAGGTAAAATAGAGTGCTTCAAAAGTTCTTAGAAAGTCTCTGTAGGCTCATACGCTTGGTGGTTGCAATTATATACATTTCAACTTATTTACATTATTATCACATTGACATTTTAGTCCCTATACTGGGCTGTGATATGACCTCTGGTACTATGGGTGGATTTACACAGTACAGGTACCTCTGATGACCTAGCCTGGTCTGATGTGCCTGCTGCTGCTGTTGTGGACCCACTAGTGTCTGTGCTACTGGTAGGCCTGCAACTTATGGGTAAACTGGGCAACCGTCTGCGACTTCTTAGACTCACCTTGGGTCTGACAAATCCTAGAGCCGTGGGGTACTCGGGCCGGGTCTGACGGTTCTTAAGGGGGTATGTCACCGCAGCAGTGACCCGGTCCGTGGCCCTGGGTGTCCAATAAAAGTCAAATGAAATTAAAGGGGAATAAAGTTTATAGGGGAATAGTTTGTGATGCCACATGTGGATGGCCAACGCTGCGGTTCAGTTCCTCTGGGGCAGTTGGTGATGCAGCAGAGTTGGTACAGCTCTCCATGGGTAGAGCTAGGCCCCAGGGCAGTGAAAGTGTTAAAGGTGATGGTGGATGTTGTGGTGCAGAGCAGGTGCAGCAGCAATAATTCAGATGACACAGCAGGGTACAGTTTCCACACTTTACTCACAGTTCAGGTGATATTCCCCAGCCGCGGTGCTGTGTCCTCTAGGTCAGTGGCCCAGCCAGCTCTCAGGTAGTTTGAGGTGCAATCCACCAGAATCCCGTTGTCCTCTTTGTCCCCTTGACCATATGTGGCTGCTCTGTGTGTGGTTGCGCCTGTACACATACAGATACCACAGCCTCTAGCTGGCTAGCTGAGCCTTGTAGTTCTCCTCTAGGCTGGGGGCTGGTTCCCCCACTGTGACCTGGTCCCTCCATCCAACTACTGCAGTATCTCTGTGATGACTGGACCTCAGGGGCGCCGCATTGTCTTTCCTGATACACACCTGTCTCTGTTCAATTCTGGGTTTTGCTCCTTTCCCCTGAGTCCACTGGTCCACTGCCCTTAGTTGTATTCCACATCGAGTTTTGCAAGTGAAGGGTTCAAGCAGGAATGTGGAATGCAGTGATGGACGGGAGGCAGAGTAAGGGTTAACAGGTTTGTTAACAATAAGTGCACTCCACACAGGGAGTAGTGGGTTGCAGCGTGACGGTAGGGGAAGAACTGGGAGAGTGGCAGGGTAGGTCAGGGATGAACAAGAGTTCAGTATTAGAGAGAGAAAACTTATCAGACTGTAGTCTTATTGTGTGCGGCATCTCAGGGTTCCAACGGTGGCACCAACAACAGCGGCGCGTGACATATCGTCACGGTCTCTGGGAAGAGGATAGACTTACCTTGCTTACAGGTGTCTAGCACGGCACTGAGTCTAGTGTGGAGAGTTGCTGGCAAGTAGCTCTGCTCTGGGCTGTGTGCAGGTATATGGACCAGAAGCTCTAAAACTATAACACCTGGTGAAGTCAGTTTATGCATGTTGGGGCTGCTATTAGCTAACACAGTCAGGGGTAGCCGAAGGTCATGCTCCAAGTCTCTTTTCAAGCAGCACATGAGCAGTACTCACTTTTCCGGGGTGTCTGGCACCTGACTTTATAGTGGTCACCAGGCACGAACTGTTCGTCTCCTTTCCTCTTGTCTCCGCTGATGGCGGCGGGCGATGGTGGTCATTGGTCTGTGGCGTAGGTGCTCCCAAGATGGAGCATTCTTATCTTTTTCTGTTTTCTGCAGCAGCACCTGACTTGGCTCTGCTCTGGTGGCACGGCTCTGTGCTGCACAGCTCTGCGCTACATGGCTCTGCTCCGCTGGCAGCAGTCCAGCTTTCTGTATTGCTGCCGGGCACACCAACTCTCTCAGCACAGCAGCTCCTATGTTCCTGGTCCGCTGGAACACGGCCCTGTACTCTCTGGTGGGAGGGGGAGCAGAGCACAGCGCCCGCCTGACTGCGCATTGCTCGGCCCTGGTGCCAAACTGTCTTCTTTCGCATGCTTATTCTTTTTCGGCCTCGTCTTACAGCAGGAAGCCCCACCTCTCTAGAGCTTCCCTAAGACCACAAGGGGAGGTCCGCCTCACTCAGGCTTCCCCCCGGGAACAGTGGATGCAGCCTCTCTAGTTCCGGACCCAGCATGCAGGTACCCGCTGTCTCGTCCACCCCACCCCCTCACACATGTGGCCCAGCGTGGATCAATAACATAATCTCCCTAGACCTATTTAAGGCCCATTGACACACACACTTGTTTCTTGTGATACAGTCTTTAGAACTATACTAGCTGAAGACCCCCTCACTCCTCTCATTCCCCCCTAACACTTGTCATTTCGACCTCACATCTGTCATTTTCTGATCACTCCACTATTTTCCCTCACTCCTCTCATTTTGCACTCACACCTTTTCATTTTCACCACACACCCCTCATTTTCACCTCACACCTCTCATTTTCACCTCAGTATATACCGTATTTTTCGGACTATAAGACGCACCGGACCATAAGACGCACCCCAAATTTGGGGTGAAAATTGCAGAAAAAAGGATTTTTTATAAGATGGGGGTCCGTCTTATTGTCCGAATTTACAGTATCTTACCTGAGGGATGGCGGTGGCAGAGCAGGGTCACAGGAGGCAAGGTGTCGGCAGAGGTGGCGTGATGCTGGGATGAGGAGGTGCTGGGATGAGAAGGTGCTGGGATGAGGAGGTGCTGGGATGAGAAGGTGCTGGGATCAGGAGGTGCTGGGATGAGAAGGTGCTGGGATCAGGAGGTGCTGGGATCAGGAGGTGCTGGGATCAGGAGGTGCTGGGATCAGGAGGTGCTGGGATGAGAAGGTGCTGGGATCAGGAGGTGCTGGGATCAGGAGGTGCTGGGATCAGGAGGTGCTGGGATCAGGAGGTGCAGTGAGAGGTATGGCGTGAGAGGGGTCCCTGGCTTACCATGCAGGCTTACCTTGGTGGCAGAGGTGCGGTGGCAGAGGTCCGGTGGCAGAGGTGCGGTGGCGGGGGTGTGGCGGCAGAGGAGGCGCAGTAAGCGGGGTCCCTTTCCCCGGTATGGTGATGCAGCAGGCCCGGTATGCAGCAGAGCCGGGTGAATCCTCTTGTTATCGGTGGGCGCGGCCATCTTCCTGAGGCCGCGCGTGTGCAGATGAAGCGCTCTGCTCCCGGGGCTTCAGGAAAATGGCCGCGGGAGGCCACGCGTGCGCAGATGGAGATCGCGGTGGCCATTTTCCTGAAGCCCCGGGAAGCAGAGCGCTCCATCTGCGCACGTGCGGCCTCCGGAAAATGGCCACCACCACCGATAACAAGAGGATTCACCCGGCTCTGCTGCATACCGGGCCTGCTGCATCACCATACCGGGGAAAGGGACCCCGCTTACTGCGCCTCCTCTGCCGCCACACCCCCGCCACCGCATCTCTGCCACCGGACCTCTGCCACCGCACCTCTGCCACCACGGTAAGACTGCATTGCGACTATTAGACGCACCCCCCATTTTCCCCCCTTTTTTGGGGGAAAAAAGTGCGACTTTTAGTCCGAAAAATACGGTACATGTTTGTCATCTCCCTTATATATAGTATACACCTGTATGTCTTCTCTTGTATATAGTATATACCTGTATGTCATCTCCCCTGTAAATAGTATATACCTGCTGTATGTCATCTCCTCCTGTATATTGTAAATACCCATGTGTAATCTCCTCCTGTATATATTATATACCTGTATCTCCTCTCTTCTGTATATATGATATACCTGTATGTCATCTCCTCCTATATATAGTATATACCTGTATATCATCTCCTGTATATAGCATATACCTGTATGTCATCTCCTCCTGTATATAGTATATACCTGTGTGTCATGTCCTCCTGTATATAGTATAAACCTGTATGTCATCTCCTCCTGTAACTTTTTGTGTGTCGAGCTGCATGTGACAGGTTAGTGTAGCAAGTTGTGTGCAGCAAGTTTTGCGCATGACGAGTTTTGCGTGTGGCGAGTTTTATGTGTGGTGCGTTTTGAGTCTGTGCAAGTTTTGTGTGAGGCAACTTTTGCATGTGTTGCAACTTTTGTGCATGTGGCAATTTTTCCGCGTGTGCAAGTTTTGCGTGTGGCGAGTTTTCCATGAGGTGAGGTTTGCACGTGTGGCGAGTTTTGCGTGAGCCTAGTTTTGCATGTGGCGAGTTTTGCGCGTGCCAAGTTTTGAGCGGTGACTTTTGTGTTTCGACTTTTATGTGGCGAGGTTGGGGTATTTGTGGTGAAATGTGTGCTGAAGGTGGTATATGTGTTCAAGCACGTGGTAGTGTGTGGTGCATTTGTGGGTGTGTGTGTTCATATCCCCATGTGTGGTGAGTATCCCATGTCGGGGCCACACCTTAGCAACTGAACGGTGTATATTCTTTGGCGCCATCGCTCTCACTCTTTAAGTCCCCCTTGTTCACATCTGGCAGCTGTCAATTTGCCTCCCAACACTTTTCCTTTCATTTTCCCCCATTATGTAGATAGGGGCAAAATTGTTTGGTGAATTGGAAAGCGCGGGGTTAAAATTTCACCTCACAACATAGCCTATGACGCTCTCGGGGTCCAGACGTGTGACTGTGCAAAAATTTGTGGCTGTAGCTGCGACGCCTCCAACACTTTTCCTTTCACTTTTTCCCCATTATGTAGACAGGGGCAAAATTGTTTGGTGAATTGGAACGCCCGGGGTTAAAATTTCACCTCAAAACATAGCTCTCAGGGTCCAGACGTGTGACTGTGCAAAATTTTGTGGCTGCAGCTGCGACGGTGCAGATGCCAATCCCGGACATACACACATACATTCATACACACATACACACATTCAGCTTTATATATTAGATAGTTGGTGTACTACACCTGCTGTGCATACTGTGCTTCAATTCTTGCTGGGTTCCAATTCATTTGTCTTGCTGAGCATGCCAAGACCTCTCTGGCCACGTGTCTTCCAGCTTGCAGCATAACTAGTTTCATAACTTTCCATTCCTGACAAATGTATTTAAAAAAAGGGGTAAATTACTTTTTAACCCTTCTCCAACCTTCATAAGAACTTCCAGAAGAGCTCAGAGCTCAGTACTTTGCTGTCATACTGCTTTCCCTTCTTGTACATGCGAATAATACACAGCCATTCTTCTTTTTTTTGTATATCGCTCCCTCTCCGAGTAAATAGCAATGTTCCTCAGGCTCCATGTAAGAAGCCGTCATTCCCGTGAAATGAGTCTAATTTTGAGGTAGTGAAGTTTGCAGGATTCCCTCAAGGCCTGGCCCTTTTCATGTTACTAATTTGTACAGGAAAGATCAAATAAAATCCCAGAGGAGTGAAGCAAAGGGTAATTTAAATTTAGTTTTAAAGATTTGCAGAGCTGTACTTATATCATTATGGCCTACAATTTGCAAATAAACTAGTCTCTGTGGGAGTTATAGGTAGAGAAATTGCCCATTGTTCGGCCAAATTTACAAGGATTACTGTTCCTGGTTGAAAACCATCAAACAATTACCCGCTCGGCATTCAATCAAGTCGGTTTTGCTGCAGGACAGTAGGGGTGGAGGATTGTTGTGGTAAAGTAACGACGTGTTTTATTTAAATGCACCGGTTTTTGACTGATTACAACCATCCAGTGCTCAGCGAACCATGACAAGGAGCGAAGAATATTTCTGCACGAGAGCAGGTGGTGATGGAGATAGTCTTAAACCCGTGAAGCCGGGTCCCTGCTGACTGGTACTGAGAAATTCCGTGATTACGATCACGGCAACTGGCACCCAACATACAGTATTTGAGAAATCCAGTGGAGTACGCGTCATTTATCTCCTAGAACAGAAAAATGTAATCTTGAAACAGACAGAAGGTAAAACGGTTCTGTGAGTCAGAAACATTGCTCGCTCCGAAATTGATAGAGTTAAAGAGCACAAGACTCTGGAGAGGGGTGCTGTGTATCTGTAATTCTGCAGGTTAGTCTCGTTAATATGCCGTTTTAACTCTTTCTATTACAGATCGCTTAGTTTAGGATTAAAGGCCTCTAGAATATCACATTGTAATTAAGCTTCATTCAGATGAACGTTTTAATGGAGTCTTTTTGCATACAGAAAGAAAAAATGAGGCATTTTTCATCACTGTGCCGGGTCCGATTTTCAGCAATTTTTGGTCCATGTTACCATTTCTGCTATCAGTGTGGCATCTTCTTTCCTTGAATGCAAGAAAAAAATAAAAATTCTAAGCTTTTATCCTTAAATAGTATAACCCAGATAGTACTCGGGTGACACACACTATTTGTTTTACTGACCCCTTCATTTGATTGGGCAATTTGATCAAAAACAGACAGGTAAGCAGTCCCATAGACTATAAATGTGTTCCATGTGTGAAAAATACAGATTAAAACGATGTCTGAATAATAACTTATTATGATACATTTTATCTGTGTAAGAGTGAGAGAACCTGTTTGCGATGTCAAAGGTGCCAGATTCATTGTATGATGAGCAACTAAAACCAATTCCAAGAGCAGTTTGCTTCGGATACGCGGCATAAACCGTCTCCTGTTGGATAAGCGTGGAGGTGATCTTAAGAAAAAGCTTGCTCAACTTGAGGCTTAATGGAAAATAAAAATTGGTTGCATTCACCCTAGAGCCTTCACCGAGGTCCTAAGTTGTGTCCCATTTTTGTAAATTTGTGTTGTGTCTTTGGTTTCAATATGTTTATGTTTTCTGTTTTTTAACTCTCACTATTTGTGATTTGTACAGGTTGGCTTATGATGCTTTATCTCCCTAGCATCATTTGGGACTCTGTGGATGAAGTTGAAGCAATCTCCTCCCTCCGCTCCCTTTACTCTCCTTCTTTTTTACATCCATTTATTACACTCATATGTGTGGATTCCCTTTTTTATACATCATTCATGTTGATATTTCTTTATTTATAACTTTAGATCTTTATATCCATTCAATCTTTTTTGTATGTGCGTTTTTAACATTTTGCTGACATTTTCACATCACTTCTCCTCTTTTGCAATGTGGTTATCTTTTCCCACCTCAGTGGGACTTTCCTTGTATGGACACGTGTGTAAGGGTTTTAATATAACCAATGTATGTATACACATATTGACTAATTCCATTACACCACTGGGGTGTTTTGGTTCACATGTTACACACGCCTCCATACCTGGTATCTTATCTCCTTATATCACTATTCGTTTGCACCTCTCTTAGTTTTCTATGTACTTTTATGCATTATCACTTTCACTCTCCTTCTTTATTAAGGGCATTTTGCACTCTTACCTTCCATGTCTACTTTTTCATTTAGGTCACCATTTGCCTCTTGTCACTCTCTCCTCATGTCACATACTCGCTTCCACCACTTGTTTCTACTGCATTACCTTCCAGTAAGGTTGGGGTATCTCTGCATTCTACTCTTTTACTGCTCAGTTCCTTGCTTTACCTCTTCCTGGACTTTATACATTCCTTCATTCCATCTTCCTGTGGTGTGCGCTTCCCCCGGCCATGGACACGCATCCTACTGACGTTGCTCTCCACACACACCTTGCTGATGCATCAGTGGTGGGCGTGGACCTGTGACCCCGGGTTCTGGACCTTACCGTGTCGCCGGAAGCGCCACATTAGCCACTAACCCCAGCATCATATTACCTACCATATATAAACCAGCCGGTCAACTCCTGACACCACTCCCCCGAAGAAGCACATTGCAAAACGCGCGTTGGTGTCTGCCTCTCCCACGTCTTCAGCAGGTTTTTTCTTCTTGGTCTGCCTATGCTCTGTTACTTTGGGTCATTTAGTATATCAGTGTAAGTGCCTGTACTTAGCCAGGTTCCCTCCTGGATCCTCACCTGTATTTGAATTGTTATCCTGTATATATATGTATGTCACCCCTTATCAATTCTTAACATATGACTGCTTCTTTTTAATATGTCTGTTTTGACCACTTATAAACTTTGCATTAGTGATGAGCGAGCATGCTTTCCACTATTCGGTGCTCGCCCGAGCATTGCACTGCTCGCGATGCTTGGAGCTCGCCGTGTATCAAAGGGGTTGCTTGGCTGGAACTCGGGTCCCTGCCCTACATGTTTGGTGCTCTTTAGAGAGCCAATGAACATGCAGGGATTGTCTGCCACACACTGTAATGCTGCAGCCATGTTGGTTATGGCATTACAGTGATTGACTGGCCACATAATGTCATCAGGTCTATTTCACACCAGACACGGCCATGATCGTCGTATGCTGGGTCTGTGTGTGCGGCTGTTTGCAGGTGTCTGCATGTGTGTGCAGCTGTGTGTGCAGCTGTGTGTGGGTGTCTGTGTGTGTGCGGGTGTCTGTGTGTGTGTGTGTGTCTGCGGTTGTGTGCGGGTGTCTGTGTGTGCGGGAACGCTACCACCGGTACTATCGGTCACAACACTGCGGGATTATGCTGGCAGATGTCAGCGTGATTCTGCAGCTGACTGTGACTTCTGCGCCTATCGACAATATACAAAAAAAGGTTGCACTCTATCGTGCTAAAGCATGTCTAATATGGAATACATGAAATATGAATAGCAAAATGGCTTTTGAACATTAGGAAAATATTTGAGAGACGCTTTGCACAGAATTTGATCAAATAGTGTGAGCCCATCAACCATCGTCAAGGTGGTCTCATTAAAACTGATGGGTCCCTGACCTCCCTGTCCAAATGTGAACACTTACCAAAGGCCAATGTCTGTATGCCTGGGTGAATGTGGACACCTCTGTCAGCAAGGCCTACATATGGGTTGGCTGGAACCAAGTGTGAATAGATGTAATTAAAAACCACATGGTGATGGGAGGAGTGCGCAGTCAGTAAGCGGACATAGAAATGACAGAAAAACGACTGACACATCCAAACTAGTGTGAATAGGTGCATACCAGGAGCAGCTACCTCCATACACAATATACAAAAAAAGGTTGCACTCTATCATGCCAAAGCATGTCTAATATGGAATACATGAAATATGTATTACTGCTCCTATCGAGCTATCTCTGGTGTCACTGGTAACCGTGACAACAGGTGCCGCTGACGGGAGAGTAGTATCATCTGCCGGCACCTGTGCTCACTGTTAAAAAAAGTAAAATTACATACATATTCTTTATTCACATCATACATACATATTCAGATAGAAATAAAAACACATACTAACCGCACACCAAATTCCCAACCCCTCATCTCCTAGCAATAACGTAAAATAATAAACTAGCATATACTCTCTATCCGCTATAGTCCAAGGTAATCGAGATTGTCCCACGGCGATCTCATGTGTAGGACAGTAACATCGGGAGATGTGACCGCTCTACCCGACCGGCGATGCACTGACATTAGCTAATTGCCCCCGCGGTGTATCAGCTGATCATCTCCAGTGCTGTCACTTACGGCACTGCTGCGTGGGAAAGTTCTCACACAGCGGTACTGCCATAAAGTGAGAGCATCAGAGTGATGAACTCCAGTGAACTCTCACTGCAGCTGCGTGATACACTGTGGGAGATATTAGCTTCTGTCAGTGTATCACCGATGTGACTGTTCTACATGTGAGATCGTCGTGGGACAGTCGGTAAATAGACTACAGTGGACAGGGAGTTTTATATGTTGGTTTATTATTTTATTTTTGTTGCAGGAGTTCGACAGAGTCGGGGATTAGGAGATGCAGTAATTATGGTTGATTAAGATTAATGACTTTATTCTGGCTGTGTCTTTATTGACCATATAACTATAGGATTAATAATGGATAGGTGTCTAATAGATGCTTCTCCATTACTGAACCATTGGCTTGATGTCACTGGACAATATAAAGGTGACTTCAACCCCACAAATATTGCCTCACTTGCCACCGTTACAGGGCATGTGGGAAAAGCAAGGTCCCAACCCCATTTATAAGGCAAGAAATCCCACTTATTAAACCTGACAGGCCACACCTGTGAAGTGAAAACCATTCCCGGTGACTACCTCTTGAAGCTCTTCAAGAGAATGCCAAGAGTGTGCAAAGCAGTCATCAAAGCAAAAGGTGGCTACTTTGAAGAACCTAGAATATAAGACATATTTTCAGTTGTTTCATACTTTTTTGTTAAGTATATAATTCCACATGTGTTAATTCATAGTTTTGATGCCTTCAGTGTGAATGTACAATTTCCATAGTCATGAAAATACAGAAAAATCTTTAAATGAGAAGGTGTGTCCAAACTTTTCGTCTGTACTGTATGCATTTTACCAGACTCAATGGTCATTGAGACAGGCAGTGATACTACATGATTAATGGATGCAGACAGGAGGGCATAAGTTGGAGTAGAAAGGAATATCATACAGACCAAAGAAAATGTAACATAGCCTATAAAATTCCTCAATAACCACCTCCAAGTGTAGTAGAGGCTTATTGATCTCAGAGGCCATGTATTTAGTAGTAGATATCAACTATTGCTGTATCTTTCAATGTTTCACTTCTCGGAAGTTGACTCTGACACTCAGCTTAGCTACATAGATTGTCTCACGAAAAGTATAGTTCAAAATTCAATAGAATGTGTGAAAAGAAATGTATTTGTAATATACATAAATTAAAAAGTATTGTAAATATATATTATATCAATTACAACATGATGTTTCTCCTGAGGCTGGAGTTTAGGTCCACCTTCAGTGGTGGACTCACATTCTCAGTAAATTCAGGGTTGTCAAACATCCAGAAATTCCAGGACAGTCTTTAAAAACAGGGCTTATCTTGCTTTGTCAGTAAAATAAATGTAAGGCCTCTATGATATTTTTTTAAGCAAAATAAACTTCTACAGATTATTTTGATTTTACAGTTCACGTGAATGCAGCTAATGTCTACATATCCGAATTATGGGCTGTAGACATGTATCATGTATCACTTATAACCATAATGATTTATTATGATTTTCCAATGTATCAATAAAATCATTGTCTGCCTGTGATTTGATAAGGTGTCCAGAAAGAAAGAAATAGTCAAGTTGGCAACCCTGGTCCTTGGAGACCGTTACAGTATTTCCTAGTCACATAGGACAAGCTGCTGTCTGACCGCAGAAATGAAGAGACCAAATCTGCCCAGGGACATGGAAAAAAGGCTAAAAGGGTTGAAAATGTTAGTGTAATGTCTTTAAATTACATTCAAATTGTTAAAGTAATGATGTGCAATTTTTTTTCTCAAGGTTTTGGTATAACCCCTTTAATATCATGTTGCCACCTCAATTGAATAGCCCTGGTGACACTATATGGTGATGCCATTCTTAAAACCATTTCATTTGGATTTTACATTTGTTGTCTTAAAATGTCACATTTCAAGTTTTGGTTTTAGATAACAAGGATTCCAGTTTCGAAGTCACAGTTATTACACAGTTATTTACAGTTATTAGTTTTTAGAATTTCACATAAAAGACGTGGTATTATAGACAGAAACCATTCTTAAAATTATTATATTGTTTTAAAACAAGATTTTGACAAATACCTGCACTGGCTGAATGAGTTCTAGAGAAAAAGCTCAGCTGGAAAGGTATCTGTAGAATTATCCAGTTTCATGCATCAAAAATGTTGACTCGTGATGCATATTTACACAAGTATCTGATGATATCCTATAAAAAAGAATAAGACAGTTGAATGTAACATATCAGACTCTCGCCTACCATCGAAACCTTCAAAAAGAACCTGAAGACCCACCTCTTCCGACAAGCCTACAACCTGCAGTAACCACCGATCGACCAAACCGCTGCACGACCATCTCTACCCTCACCTACTGTACCCTCACCCATCCCTTGTAGATTGTGAGCCTTCGCGGGCAGGGTCCTCACTTCTCCTGTACCAGTTATGACTTGTATTGTTTAAGATTATTGTACTTGTTTTTATTATGTAAACCCCTCCTTACATGTAAAGCGCCATGGAATAAATGGCGCTATAACAATAAATAATAATAATAATAATAATAATGTAAGGTCCTCTCTTCATGTAAGTGATTGTCTACGCTACACCAAATGGAAAGTTCCTCTGTAAGAAATGACACTGTAATCTAGCCTAAATTCTTGCCTTAATTTGACTATCTTCTCTGTTCTCTGCTCCTGGTGCTGTCAACTTGTATGCTTGTCCTGGTTACATATCTTGCTTTGGTGCATCCCTTGGCCATAAAGGTCATTCTTCTTATCATGGCATTAGGTCCTTGACTCTGCTTTTTTCTTGCTGACTTCACTGTATCCAATTTGTTTCCTTGATATGACTTGTTATTTCTGTTTTTCCATTTGTATGACCTGACAAGAGCAGCATAGATCATAGATTTCTCTAAAAGCAATGATCTAGAAGATTACTTCTTACTGAGGGAACAATTCCTCAGACTACATCTTCATCTAGCCTGTAGCTATCTGATCGCAGCTCACAGGATGAAATTATGACTTATGTTTGGAGTAAAAGTGACAACTCCTGTTTTCTTCAAATCTCATTAGACATTAGGCAGTCCAAACAGTGTTGTCATTTTGGAATTCATTGATTAGTTGAGATCTGTGATGGAACGTGACAGCAAGTGTTTAATTCTCTGGCAAGCGCCTCCATAGAAGAAATGAAGCACTTCAAGATTTTCAACAAAATCATGAGATACTCAAAACAAGTTTCTGTCTTGACTAGTAGATGAGGGCTAGAGATGCGCAAATCATTTTATACCTATTCAAATTCACAATGGTTTTGCCACAATGCAAATATTTAGGAAATCGATTCATTCCAATCCAGGAAAATGGTGGCCATCTGGTTGCCTTTTTGTTGGATACTTCAGAGGACCAAGAAGGGTTGAAAAAATAAACCAATGTAGACCTACCCATCAATCCTAGGCCCACCCCTCACCTGTCCTGCCGCTGCAGATCGTTGCCTGGTCTACTGTGTGCTTTGGGTTCTCTCGATTTTAGTCCTCCACACTTGTCATCCTTGGTCTTCTGTCTTTAATCTTCATGCAATGAATAGGCCACATGATGTGGACACGTGGGGCGTGACATATATCATGCTTTTGGGTCTGAAGAGACCTCAAAGCTTCTTAAACATCTTTTTGGAGCAGATTTCATTTTGACTGAATTTTACAAGACCAAATCGAATCTGTCAACTGATTTAATTGAATTGTCCATAAATATATTGAGGACATTTGCTCATCTTTAGTTACCAGCAAAATTACCATCAAAGCTGCCACAATATAAAAAGGAAAACAGAAGAATGCTACACATGATCGGAGAAGAAAACATTGAAATTCAGAGGCAGTACAAAGGAAGTCTTTGAGAAGTTACTCAGTTTACCTCCATTCTTCATCTTGTCTGAATCTGTGCATGTCACGTTCCTACCTGTTTGTGTGAAGCAATATGGTTCTCTTGGCTCTACTTATCCCTGATAGGTACATATATTTTAATATTAATACAATGGAGCTATAAAACAATCCTCTACTTTCCACATGTAAATGTAACCTTTTATGCTAATGATAATGACACGATCGCCTTTATCTAATCATTCTTTCTGGGATAACATTAACGAGTAGATACGCAGCATGTACCCTTTAGCTGCCAAACTGCTGCCTTTGTTGTCATGATTACAGATTAAACATGTTTTCTCTAAAACACTGACCTTTATATATGAGCAGATAGAACAAAAATAATTCCTGTGATGTCAAATCACACATACACCTAAATGTGGGAACTTTGGTAGATGGTGACCATCCAGTGGCACTAACATCATTAAGGATGTATCTCTGGCATCACTAACGCCCAATTACCTTCTAATGAGCATCTATCATGCTCCATCTGCTAGTCTACTGGGCATGTGCACAGCCAAAACTGTTTGTCCAAATAATGAGTTAGGAGCAGACATGGGGCCATATAAGTAACCGGCAGATGTTATCGGCACGTCATGTCCTATAAGAACAAAATAAATCAAACCTTCAGTAGAGATATATATGTACACTTTCCACAATACAGAAACAAAATATATCTATTTATCTATGTAAAATCTATCCATGTATCTATTATTATTGTAGTTAATTGCTATGCAGAGTTTGATTATATATACATATATATATATATATATACTAGCTGAAGGGCCCGGCGTTGCCTGGGCATAGTAAATATCTGTGGTTAGTTATAGCACCTCACTTCTCTTATTTTCCCATCACGCCTCTCATTTTCCCAATCACATCTTTCATTTTCCCCCTCACATCTCTCATTTTCTCCCTCACACCTCTCATTTTCTCCCTCACTCCTCTCATTCCCCCCTAACACTTGTCATTTCAACCTCACATCTGTCATTTTCTGATCACTCCACTATTTTTCCTCACTCCTTTCATTTTGCACTCACACCTTTTCATTTTCACCTCACACCTCTCATTTTCACCTCATCACCTCAGTATATACATGTTTGTCATCTCCCTTATATATAGTATACATCTGTATGTCATCTCCTGTATATAGTATATACCTGTATGTCATCTCCCCTGTATATAGTATATACCTGAATGTCATCTCCTTCTATATATAGTATATACCTGTATGTCATCTCCTCCTGTATATAGTATATACCTGTGTGTCATCTCCCCTGTATATAGTATATATCTGAGTGTCATCTCCTCCTGCATATAGTATATACCTGCATGTCATCTTCTATATATAGCATATACCTGTATGTCATCTCCTCCTGTATATAGTATATACCTGTGTGTCATCTCCCCTGTATATAGTATATATCTGAGTGTCATCTCCTCCTGCATATAGTATATACCTGCATGTCATCTTCTATATATAGCATATACCTGTATGTCATCTCCTCCTGTATATAGTATATACCTGTATGTCATCTCCTCCTGTATATATATGTACCTATATGTCATCTCCTCCTCTATATAGTATATACCTGTGTGTCATCTCTCCTGTATATAGTATATATCTGTGTGTCATCTCCCCTGTATATAGTATATACCTGTGTGTCATCTCCTCCTGTATTAGACCTCGTTCACACATTATTTGCTCAGTATTTTTACCTCAGTATTAGTAAGCTAAATTGGCAGCCTGATAAATCCCCAGCCAACAGTAAGCCCTCCCCCTGGCAGTATATATTAGCTCACACATACACATATTAGACAGGTCATGTGACTGACAGCTGCCGTATTTCCTATATGGTGCAATTGTTGTAGTTTGTCTGCTTATTAATCAGATTTTTATTTTTGAAGGATAATACCAGACTTGTGTGTGTTTTAGGGCGAGTTTCGTTTGTCAAGTTGTGTGTGTTGAGTTGCGTGTGGCGACATGCATGTAGCGACTTTTGTGAGATGAGTTTTGTGTAGCAACATGCGTGTAGCAAATTTTTGTGTGTCGAGTTGCATGTGACAGGTTAGTGTAGCAAGTTGTGTGCAGCAAGTTTTGCGCATGGCGAGTTTTGCGCGTTGCGAGTATTATGTGTGGTGCCTTTTGAGTATGTGCAAGTTTTGTGTGAGGCAACTTTTGCATGTGTTGCAACTTTTGTGCATGTGGCAATTTTTCCGCATGTGCAAGTTTTGCGTGTGGCGAGTTTTTTATGAGGAGAATTTTGCACTTGTGGCGAGTTTTGCAAGAGCCTAGTTTTTGCATGTGGCGAGTTCTGCGCGTGGCGAGTTTTGAGTGGCGACTTTTGTGTTTTGACTTTTATGTGGCGAGGTTGGTGTATTTGTGGTGAAATGTGTGCTGAGGGTAATATGTGTTCAAGCACATGGTAGTGTGTGGCGCATTTTGTGTGTGTTCATATCCCCGTGTGTGGTGAGTATCCCATGTCGAGGCCCCACCTTAGAAACTGTACGGTATATACTCTTTGGCGCCATCGCTCTCATTCTTTAAGTCCCCTTGTTCACATCTGGCAGCTGTCAATTTGCCTCCTACACTTTTCCTTTCATTTTTTCCCATTATGTAGATAGGGGCAAAATTGTTTGGTGAATTGGAAAGCGCGGGGTTAAAATTTAACCTCACAATATAGCCTATGACGCTCTCAGGGTCCAGACGTGTGACTGTGCAAAATTTTGTTTCTGTAGCTGCGACGCCTCCAACACTTTTCCTTTCACTTTTTTCCCCATTATGTAGATAGGGGCAAAATTGTTTGGTGAATTGGAAAGCGCGGGGTTAATATTTCACCTCACAACGTAGCCTATGACGCTCTCAGGGTCCAGACGTGTGATTGTGCAAAATTTTGTTGCTGTAGCTGCGACCCTTACAACACTTTTCCTTTCACTTTCTTCCCCATTATGTAGATAGGGGCAAAATTGTTTAGTGAATTGGAACTCGCGGGGTTAAAATTTCGCCTCACAATATAGCATATGACGCTCTCGGGGTCCAGACGTGTGACTGTGCAAAATTTTGTGGCTGTAGCTGCGACGGTGCAGATGCCAATCCCGGACATACACACATACACACACACACACACATGCAGCTTTATATAGTAGACTAGCTGAAGAGCCCGGCGTTGCCTGGGCATAGTAAATATCTGTGGTTAGTTATAGCACGTCACTTCTCTTATTTTCCCATCACGCCTCTCATTTTCCCAATCACATCTTTAATTTTCCCCCTCACATCTCTCATTTTCTCCCTCACACCTCTCATTTTCTCCCTCACTCCTCTCATTCCCGCATAACACTTGTCATTTCGACCTCACATCTGTCATTTTCCGATCACTGCACTATTTTCCCTCACTCCTCTCATTTTGCACTCACACCTTTTCATTTTCACCTCACACCTCTCATTTTCACCTCAGTATATACATGTTTGTCATCTCCCTTATATATAGTATACACCTGTATGTCATCTCCTGTATATAGTATATACCTGTATGTCATCTCCCCTGTATATAGTATATACCTGCTGTGTGTCATCTCCCCTGTATATAGTATATACCTGTATGTCATCTCCTCCTATATATAGTTTATACCTGTATGTCATCTCCTCCTATTCATAGTATATACATGTATGTCATCTCCTCCTATATATAGTATATACCTGTATGTCATCTCCTTCTATATATAGTATATACCTGTATGTCATCTCCTCCTGTATATAGTATATACCTGTGTGTCATCTTCTATATATAGCATATACCTGTATGTCATCTCCTCCTGTATATAGTATATACCTGTAGGTAATCTGCTCCTGTATATAGTATATACCTGTGTGTCATCTCCTCCTGTATATAGTATATACCTGTATGTCATCTCCTCCTGTATATAGTATGTACCTGTATGTCATCTCCTCCTTTATATAGTATATACCTGTGTGTCATCTCTCCTGTATACAGTATATATCTGTGTGTCATCTCCCCTGTATATAGTATATACCTGTGTGATCTCCTGTATTAGACCTCGTTAACACGTTATTTGCTCAGTATTTTTACCTCAGTATTTGTAAGATAAATTGGCAGCCTGATAAATCCCCAGCCAACAGGAAGCCCTCCCCCTGGCAGTATATATTAGCTCACACATACACATATTAGACGGGTTATGTGACTGACAGTATGTGACTGACAGCTGCCGTATTTCCTATATGGTACATTTGTTGCTCTTGTAGTTTGTCTGTTTATTAATCAGAATTTTATTTTTGAAGGCTAATACCAGACTTGTGTGTGTTTTAGGGCGAGTTTCGTTTGTCAAGTTGTGTGTGTTGAGTTGTGTGTGGCGACATGCATGTAGCGACTTTTGTGAGATGAGTTTTGTGTGGCAACATGCGTGTAGCAACTTTTTGTGTGTCGAGTTGCATGTGACAGGTTAGTGTAGCAAGTTGTGTGCAGCAAGTTTTGCGCATGGCGAGTTTTGCGCGTGGTGAGTTTTATGTCTGGTGCCTTTTGAGTATGTGCAAGTTTTGTGTGAGGCAACTTTTGCATGTGTTGCAAATTTTGTGCATGTGACAATTTTTCCGCATGTGCAAGTTTTGCATGTGGCGAGTTTTCCATGAGGTGAGTTTTGCACTTGTGGCGAGTTTTGCGTGAGCCTATTTTTTGCATGTGGCGAGTTTTGCGCGTGGTGAGTTTTGAGCGGCGACTTTTGTGTTTCGACTTTTATGTGGCGAGGTTGGTGTATGTGTGGTGAAATGTGTGCTGAGGGTGGTATATGTGTTCAAGCACGTGGTAGTGTGTGGCGCATTTTGTGTGTGTGTTCATATCCCCGTGTGTGGTGAGTATCCCATGTCGGGGCCCCACCTTAGCAACTGATCGGTATATACTCTTTTGCGCCATCGCTCTCATTCTTTAAGTCCCCCTTGTTCACATCTGGCAGCTGTCAATTTGCCTCCAACACTTTTCCTTTCACTTTTCCCCATTATGTAGATAGGGGAAAAATAGTTTGGTGAATTGGAAAGCGCAGAGTTAAAATTTCACCTCACAACATAGCCTATGACGCTCTCGGTGTCCAGACGTGTGACTGTGCAAAATTTTGTTTCTGTAGCTGCGACGCCTCCAACACTTTTCCTTTCACTTTTTTCCCCATTATGTAGATAGGGGCAAAATTGTTTGGTGAATTGGAAAGCGCAGGGTTAAAATTTCACCTCACAACGTAGCCTATGACGCTCTCAGGGTCCAGACGTGTGACTGTGCAAAATTTTGTTGCTGTAGCTGCGACGCTTCCAACACTTTTCCTTTCACTTTTTTCCCCATTATGTAGATAGGGGCAAAATTGTTTGGTGAATTGGAACGCGCTGGGTTAAAATTTCACCTCACAACATAGCCTATGACGCTCTCAGGGTCCAGACGTATGACTGTGCAAAATTTTGTTTCTGTAGCTGCGACGGTGCAGATGCCAATCCCCGACATACACACACACATACACACACACACACACACACACACACACACACACATTCAGCTTTATATAGTAGATATAAGGAGGATTATAGCAGTATAATCAATGGGAGGTATGTGTCGCAGAGATGGCTGCTCCCTGCGATGCAGCCCGTGTATTTGGCTTTAGTGCACGTGAGCACTAAGATGTTGTTTAGTGTGAACTGGGTCCAGGTTGCGGGTAGCTATGAGAGATGGGCTGGTCTGGCTACCCATATACCTCCCCCGTGGGTGTGGTTGAAGCTTATGTAATGGAGGCTGTTGTTTGGCACAGGGGTTGTGGCTGGAGGTGTGGAGACCTCCATGGTATGTGCAGAGAGGGAGAAGTCTTCCTGTGTATGTGGCTCCAGAACAAGCCTGAGTGCTGGACATTACCCAAGCCTGTGTGCCCACAGGCCTGAGGGAGCAGGATCCTGCCAGGACCTGTGTGAGGTCAGGGTCATGTGACCTGGCCATGTGAGTTAGTGGCTGATGGTGTCTTGGAAGAGCAGGAACTCCCACATAGCTTTCGGAGGAGCTAGAGGACTGTACTATGGACACCGATGCTTTGTTTTTTGCCTGCCCTAAAGGCTGTTTTTCCTATCTGTCGGTGCTTCCAAGGTTATGAAGCAAATAAACTCATATGGACTTTGAAAGGAACGTGCCTCCTGTCTTCCTCCTGATGCACCTGAGTGAGTATAATCCCTAATATATATATATATATATATATATATATATATATATATATATACATATATATATAATATAACGGTGGGAGCGTCACTCTGTCCGAAGCCTTTATAGACTGCGCAAGCGCGACACACCGTGCCTGCGCAGTCTGGACCAGAGTGACGCAGCCGAACTTACTTATCTCCCCCACCAATATACCGGCCATGGGGGCTCCACACACCCGTTCATCCCCCATAATATAGCGGCCATGGGGGCTCCATGCTCTGCAGCTCTGGTCAGGGTAGATGTAGAGCCCAGCGGAGCTCCAGGACCTTCGATGATGTCACCAGCATGTGACCAGTGACACAAGTGGGCGGAGTCAGCCCTCGCTGTGCTGGCTGCAGGGGTGCTGTATCCATTATAGCCAGCGCCGCACTCAGGCAGTAAGTACAGCCACACTCAAACAGTACACCCACACACTCAGCCGCACTCACGCATTACAGCCACGCACAGTATAGCCGCACTCAGCGTGGCTGTACTGTCTCAGTATAGCCGCACTCAGCGCAGCTGTACTGTCTCAGTATAGCCGCACTCAAGGCAGCACAGCCGCACTTAGCACAGCCGCAACCAGCACAGCCTCACTCGGGCAGTAGAGCCGGAAAAAGATGGGAGCAACATATGGCAGAATTGAAACAGGAACAGGCAGAATTGGTGCAGCACATTACAACAGAATGGGGGCACAGGATGGGAGCAGCACATGACAAAATGGGGGTGCAGGATGGGAACAGCACATGACAGAATGGTTGCGCACGATGGGAGCACCACATGACAGGATGGGGGCAGGATGGGAGCAGCACATGACAAGACGGGGGCGCAGGTTGGAGCAGCACATGACAGGATGGGGACGCAGGTTGGATCAGCACATGACAGGATGGGGGCGCAGGGTGGAGCAGCACATGACAGGATTGGGGTGCAGAATGGAGCAGCACATGACAGGGTGGGGGAGCAAGATGGAGCAGCACATACCAGGATGGAGACCATATACCAATATAAATGCTCACCACCCGGGCGTAGAACGGGTTCAATAGCTAGTATATATATATTACACTGTAGCTAACTAGCATCATAGCACTTTCTAGTTAATTAGGGATGGATAGATGGATGGATGGATGGATAGACAGATAGATAGATAGATAGATAGATAGATAGATAGATAGATAGATAGATAGATAGATAGATAGATAGATAGATAGATAGATAGATAAAAAAAGAAAAATTGAAGAAGCCCCAGCAAAATGCTTAAGAGTACCAATCCTCCCAGGCAATTACCAAACCTCAGTTATAATATAAAAAACGGAGGCAGCGCACCAATTAAAATTATGAAGAAATAGGTGATTTAATGGCCCATAGTGATTGCAACATTTTGTTTCAAAGAAAGAGATAGTTAGAAAGAAAGATAGATGGATAAAGGGCTTGCGTCAGCACCCGACACACCCAGCCAAGTGCCGGGGCCCTGAGCAGGCGAGTGGGCCTCCTGTTGTCTTCTACGTCCTCTGACTGTGACGTTTTAGGTCAGAAGATGCGATGACTTCACATCTGTGTACCCTCTGCCTGAACAGTTATTGTGCAGAGAGCTGGAAGACGGAGACCCTGAGGCATCTGGAGCGGAGAAGCAACCAGCGAGGTGAAGTATTTCATTTTTTTTTTAAATATTTGGAGCATCTTATGGGGCCAGTTACATATGGAATAGTATATGGGGCAATTATATATGGCACATCTTATGTGGCCAATTAAATATGGAGCATTTTATGGGGCCAATTACATATGGAACAGTATATGGGGCCAATTACATATGGAGCAGTATATGGAGCAAATTACATATGGAGCATCTCTTGGGGCCAATTACATATAGAGCATTTTATGGGGTCAATTACATATGGAGCAACTTATGGGCCCAATTACATATGGAGCAGTATATATAGCCAATTATATTTGCATCATCTTATGGGGCTAATTACACATGGAGCATCTTATGGGGCCAATTATATATAGAGCATCTTATGTGGCCCATTATATATGAAACATCTTATGGGGCCAATTACATTACATATGGAGCATATTATGAGAAGAGATGAGCGGTGTTCGAGTCAAACTGTTTGCCAATTTCAAATTCGAGCAGTTTTGGGCGGTGTTCGAGTCGTTCGTTGAACTCGAACAATTTGCTTAAAATTCGGCTGTTAGAGTTTCTGTTCAATAACTGTTCGTTCACCAAAAGCCTAGCTTGATTTGCACATTAAAACTGTTTATCATTGTTAATAGACTGTTTCAGTATATAGTGGGCGGGTGGGGGGCGGGGGATAGATCTGTGCTGAAATAACGCCGATCTCCATTTTTTTTTTCTTTCCTGCATTTACAGTGGGGTGGTGCAGTCTCTCAGCCTATCAGCAGTGCACACACACACAGCAATGTGCATGTGATGCACACAAACAAGGGCATGTGTCATTGGCTGTGTATGTCACATGTCCTTGCCCTATAAGAACCAGCCATTTGCCCCGTCGCCACCATTTCTGCACTCCTGCAGCTTAGTGTTAGACGGCACCGCTGCTGCTGTGGGCCCTATAGAGTATAAGAGTGTGAATTGCGAGGGAATTGTCAGAGAGATAGGTTTAGGGAGTCGGGAGGAGTCGGGACTAGTTGTAATATCAGCCCTTTTCAGGGTAGGTTACAGCAGTTCCTAGCACTTTTTTGCCAGGCAGGTCTGTGCCAGTGCTGTGCAAGTGTTTGTCACAGCATTTGATGGAATCTAGCTCAGCCAATCCCAATGGTAGGACACTATTCGTAGGCACAGGTAGTAATCGGAACGCCCCCTCAATGTCTGTTTTGGCCATTAGGGTGCCCCTTCCCAACTTCTTGACCCGCCTGATTGCCTCGTCAAAGGAGGTACAGTACATAGCACTGTACTTGGTTCCGTGTCAATGTTGTCGTTTACGGACCTGCCCCTTGGATATGAGAAATGGTGGATTAGTCTGAATTGGGTTCCTTTTTTGGCACAACTCCCAACGGGGGTACCACTACGTCTTCTAAGGAAAGTGTTCTGAATGGACCCGCCGCCATTCTATTTTTTTTTGTCACGACGTCTGGGTGTTGGTAGAGTGAGTTTACATTTTTACTCCAGCCTTTCTTGATTTTAGAAGGGCATGACATGCCTATATCTGTGTCTCCTCCTCCTTTTACTCCTCCACCTCTTTTCTTTTCGCATGACTATATGTAGTTGTGACTTTTCCATGTGTTTGTTGTGTCTTCTGAGCAGTTTGTCAGCTTTTGGACACCTTTAAAGGTGTTTTCTATGTGTTTTCTATGTGTTTGTATGTGTTTGTGTTTGCCTGCCATTGGTTTCAATGGGGTTCGACGATGTTCGTCGAACGTTCGACGAACATTCGTCGAACACATCCGAGTTTGACGAACACATCCCAGTTCGACGAGCCGAACTCGAACACTAGGGAGGTGGCTCAACACTAATTATGAGGCCAATTGCATTTGGAGCAGTATATGGGGCCCATTATATATGAAGCACCTTATGGGGCCAATTATATATGGATCATTATATGGGGCCTATTCTGTTTGGAGCAATATGTGGGGTCCATCATATACTGGAGCATTAGATGGTGCCAATCATATATTTTATGGAGCATAATATGGGGCTCATTAGACTGTATGGAGAATAAATGGTATCCATTATTCTGTATGGAGCCATATATGGGATTCATTATTCTGTATTGAGCATTATATGGGGATCATTCATTATACTATATGGAGCACTATGTGGTGCTCATAACATTGTATGGAGCACTATACCGTCTGGTTTCTGAGCTATTGATATCACTCATGTAGTGTAAGAAGTGAAATATTTGGCATTGTATTATTCCTATAATTCCCTGCCGTATTTGTGCATCATGAATTCTGAATTATGTGTAAAAGGGGCCCAATGAGACTCTTTCGCCTGGGGCCCATGGAAACCTGGAGCCGGCCCTGGATAGATAGATAGATAGATAGATAGATAGATAGATAGATAGATAGATAGATAGATAGATAGATAGATAGATAGATAGGTAGATCATTTGCATTATGCCACTGTTTTTCTGTGTTTTTTTTTAACGAACACATTGGAAAACCACAATAAATCATTATGATTATAAGTGGTCCCTGTCTACAGCCCATAACTCTAATATGAAGACATGAGCAGCAATCAGTGTAAAAAGATAATTACAGTAAAATTAATCTGAAGAAGTTTAATCAAGCTTAAAAAAATTATGCAGGTCTCAATTTTTTTATGGACAAGGCAAAAAAGTCCTCTATTGTTATGGATTGTCCAGGAATTTCTGGATGGTTGTCAACCCTGACTTGAATATCTGCATCCTAAGTGCTACGTGCAATTACTATGTCAATGCCATTGTCATTATGCTTTGGGCCTAGTACTGTAAGTGAGATGCCCACCAGGGCTGTGGGGTACTCGGTACCGGGTCCGGTACTTAAAGGGGATGTCACTGTGGGGCGACCCAGTCCGTGGCACTGGGCGCCCAAGTATATTGGATGTTCTTAAAGCGGTTTTGAATAAAGTTTGTGTTCGTGACGCCACCTGTGGTTCTCGGTCAGAGATGAATGACGCTACTTGAAGGGGTCCACTGGAGTGATGTTATGGCAGCTAAGATGGTATAGCTTCCCACAGGGTGAAGCTGGGTCCCCAGGGCTCCCGGTGTATAGATGAAGATAGTGGGTAGTGTAGCAAGTAACAGAGGACACAGGTTTGCAGTCTCTTTACCTTGTTTACTGATGAATTCAGGCAGACACAGTCCAAGGCACCAGATCACAGGTACAGGTAGGGTCAGGCTGGCTTGGAAGCGAGTTGGGAGTCCCCTTTACCAGGTGGAGTTAGAAGCCTTCCCTCTAGTGCTGTGGTGTAGTTCCTTGCTGCCCTAGGCCTTTCAAAAGGTCCTCATGTGTTCTCTCTGTCCTCCTTGTAGGTAGGACACTAACCCCTATGACAGGTGGCTCAAGCCTTTTTACAGGGTCTCTATCATGACCTGGGCTCTATGCGCCACTGTGTCTCCAGGTGCCAGGGCAGATAGGTGACATATAATCCAGCTGTCCTGCCGGTTTCTGCTTTGAGCCATGGAGTTCCTCACAACCTCTGTCTCCCGGCTACCGGTGTCTACGCTCTGTAGGGAGGTAGCCCAGTCGCAGTTGTCCTCCCCAGTTCTCCCTCTCCTGTGCTTCACTTCTCCTACATGCTCTCTACAAATCGTTTGGCTTTCTCTCTCTTTCTTTCCAGGAGCTGCAACACTTCTCGTGGCTGCACGGCCCCTCTGCCCCCTTCTCTGTATCTCTGACAGGAACTAACTGACTTTCCCTCCAAACCAGAATATATATAGGGGAGCCACCTACAAGCTGGATCAGAGCTCCCCATTCTGGCCTGGAGTGTGAACATGTTGCATGCTTGTGATTACCTGCCAAAAGAGATCTTTCCTCGCTTCCAAGCTTGACAACACTCTCCCGTGAGGAAAGCAATGCCACTGTAACAACCAGGAACCTGGGGTGTTACATATTTGCAAGAGGTGCCAAAATGCTGAGCCATATGAGCTGGTCATAGAAGTGAAGACTGCCCTAGTCCAGCTGCCACAGAAGACTGGACAGAACACCAGACTAGGGCAGCATGGAGCTTTTTTTCCTCTTCAGGTGCAGACTCAGGCAGAAGGAGCACGTGTTCAAGAACAGTATATGGGCCCTTTGCAGTTCAATTTTATGTCTCTGACAAGAGCTGAATGCTGCTTTGGTGGTGGAAGTGGGGACCTCTTAGTTCTTGCATGGTATGGTATGGTATGTCCACCTCTCTATCTATCCTTCTATCTATCTATCTATCTATCTATCTATCTATCTATCTATCTATCTATCTATCTATCTATCTATCCAGGCTCAGACTGGCCTGCAGAAGAACAGGAAAATCCTCTGGTAGGCCCCTGTGAAGAAGTGCTAATGAGTAGTGCAAAAAAAAGGTATCACCTAACCATACAAGGTAGCCAAACTAATATTACATAGACATATGAGCAGGGTCAGACTGGGCCACCGGAGAACCAGAGGATTCTCTGGTGGGCCAAGGCCCTGACACCTGCTGGCATACAGGTTCAGTAGCTGCCTAGGGCCCCCTCTGCTCCAGGGGCCCCCAGCCAGTGGGGTGTCGCTAATAGCGGCAAACCATGCAGCTACCATGAGGGCTCCCGGTTCCAGTGGAGCAGCAGCTTGTGGCAGAAAGCCTAAGCCGATTCCCGCTGCTAAAGTGAAATGAAAATTCACACTTCCCAACGCCCCCATGGGCGTCGAGAGGAGTGACTTAATTTCACTTTAATAGTGGGCAGTGTTAGCCGCAGGCTGCAGCTAACACTGCCTGCTATCAGGGCCAGCAGACCATGGCCTCGCTCCCCCAGGGGCAACCCAGCCCACGTGGCTGCTACGGGGCCGTAAGCTAAGGGGACCCATCATCAGTGCCACCCCCCAGTGCGTGCCACATTCTAATGGAAGAGGGAGCATCATCTGACTCTCCCTCTCCCATCATTCCCCGCTGCCTCTGACACACAGCAGGTGCGCGATAATGTCATTTCATCGCGTACCTGCTGTGTGCCAGGCCGACTGCAGAGCAGTTCCTGACACAGCTGACATCAGAGCAGAGCCGCTGCCGGAATCAGCGTGGGAGCGAGGAGGAGAGGTGAGTATTGTTGTGCGTGCTCAGAGAACATGCTCACCCTCCCACCCTCCCTTCCGGGTGCCCCCAGGAAGAAGCGAGCAGCGAAACGGCGCCCATCGGACGGGAGAGTGAGCACGGTCCCTGATTATGCACCTTGATTTATTATTGGCCAGTAACACGAATTTCCAGTTAATGGCTGGTTTATTTTGACTTATTTTGGCACATTTATTTATTATAAAGCGGTTGATATAATTGACATTAGGATACCTGATATGATATATTGATTTATTGATATTGGTGTATCAAATCTATTGTGCATTGCCCGCCAGTCTTATTCATTTCTCTGGGTAAATATTGGCTATATATCTAACAGGGTATTAACCCATTGCTATTTTTATCCATTGCCCTCTACAGGGGAAATATATATATATATATATATATATATATATATATATATATATATATATATATACTTTCATTAATTATTAGTAGCAATTTTTGTTATTCTTTGTTATTTATCCGGCTTATAGGGTATATTGATTTCTCAGGGTCTTCATTGCCCTATATATTTCCATCACAGTACTTCTGTCATTTTTTCCGTGCTTTCACCTTCAATTTGGAGATTTTTTGGCCTGTCTGTTTTAAATATTTATTTTTTAATCATGTATTCATAAAATTGACCTTTTATTGATTATATTCTGTCTGAATCTCTTATTGTCTGGCGACAATTAGGCCACTTACAGACACTTGTTGACGTATATTAAGCTGAAGTGTGTAACAAATTACGTATTCTGGACATATTGATATTATAGAACTATTAACGTAGGACTTGTTTACAGGTTGCTTTTTCCCCCGCGTTTTATTCTGCATGTCTTTGACATTTACCAGCAAAGTGAATGAGATTTTAGAAACAGTTTCGTTAAAAATTTGAATCTTCAAATCTTTTCATTTATTTATTTCAATATGCAGCAAGTCAATTATTTCACCATTTTTGCAGTGTTTTTTCACCTACTGAAATGAATGGGGAAAAATTGGCAGAAAGAATGCATCAAACATGTACGTGTAAACGCGGGTATTTTCCACAGTGATTTTCTTGCCATCACTCTGGTTTTTGTAGAAAAAAAATCTGCTGCAAATTCTGACCGTGTGCACATACCCATACCGGGAAAAGGTTCCATTAGTCTCCAGAATCTGTTCCATGTTTTCACGCTGTGGACCACCCACTGGGTATAATTGCTCCTTACCCAGCTATATTTTAGGTGTTTGCCTCTTATCCCATTTCATTCTGCAGGTCTTTTTTTTCTGTATACACTCCACATTCTTTACTTCTCCTCCAAGACTGGAAAATGGATTAGCAATGCCACGAAACCCGAAAAGGAAGTCTACAGGGAACGCTCGCAACTATAGGGAATCTATTAAAGCTTATTACCTAACCACAGGGAAGCCTTTATTGCAAGCAGTCTAGATGGCCATAAATATAATTATAAAGATGTCCTGCCTGCTAAAATTGTGGGTAATGATGCAGACTGGAGAAATCTGCACCTTTTCAAAGCATCTTCCCTGCGATGAGCAAAAACGATGGGACATCACAGTGGCAGCAGTCAGAACGTCTCCAGCTGGAAACTGCTGGCTCCCCGTCTCTGGATCTGCGCAACGTCTCTACGAGCTGCTTACAATATTTGTCCCCACTTTATACAATTTAATGAGACGCGTTTTAGTGATAAAGTCTAAACCCCAAACAGATCCGACATGAGACCTTCTGCGGTGCTCAGAATGCCGCTCTCCAGACTGCGAGCACTGCAGATGCCATTCTGCACCAGACACAGGATGCGCCCGTCTTCTGCCAGCACAGAAGCTACCAAAGCTTTTCCTTGTGCGTCTGGCTTACATTAATTGCTAATCCTATTTGTAGTACGTACACTCTAGACTCCTTGAAATTTCATTTTTCGGGAGCTGTGCCGTGCAAGGATTAGACACTCCATCTTAACAAAGATGATTAGTAAGCGGTTTAACATAGACTTGATGCGAAATGCATTAATAGCAAAATATGAAAAGTGGTGGTGCTTATGGGGGGGGGGGGTACAAGGAGGAAAAAAAGTCAAATATGTTATAAGGAACAGAATTATAATTGGGAAAAGTGTTTGTTCAGTCTCCTTAACAACGCAAAATTCCAGGCGCCATGGTTACCGGCTCGGAGATGCCTTTTGTATACAATAGCTGCTGTCGTATCACTAGCACCAGGAGATGGCACTAAAGCTCATGTTTTAAGATCGTCTTTCTTTTCAGATGTTTCCACTGTAGAAACTAAACATGGGGAGAAAACATCTTCTTAATCTTAAGGATAAATATTGTGTAACAGGCGATTAACCTGAGGGGAACAGAGTAAACGTCTTTACATGGGTAAAGGTAGGTTCTGAAAAGCAAAAAGAAGGACACTAATCCAAGGAAAATGAGACAACGAAAAAGGCAGGAAAACTAGAAAACAATTCATGCTTCTTCTGTGTCCACATGCTATCTATCTATCTATCTATCTATCTATCTATCTATCTATCTATCTATCTATTTGTCTGTCTATCTCATATCTATATATTTATATCAATCTATCTATCTATCTATCTATCTATCTATCTATCTATCTATCTATCTATCTACCTATCTCATATCTATCTATCTATCTATTATCTATCTATCTGTCTATCTATTTGTCTGTCTATCTCATATCTATATATTTCTATCTATCTATCTATCTATCTATCTCATATCTATCTATCTATCTCATATCTTTCTATCTAGAAAAATCAAAAAAAGATAAAGCAGCACAAAAATAGCACGTAGGGTGCAAGCTATCCCCGCAGAAAAGTACCAAAACTTATGCCTCAAAACTGCTGGAACAGCATGACCTTCTTGAACTGTCCTCCCATCTCTCCTCCTGCTCCCTCTTTGACCAGTTGCAATCAGGCTTCCGACCCCATCACTCAACTGAAACTGCCCTAACTAAAGTCACCAATGACCTACTAACCTCCAAGAGCAAGTGACACTACTCTGTCCTCCTTCTCCTGGACCTGTTTTCTAGCTTCGTCACTGTCGACTTTGTACCTTTGTCACTGTCGACCATTCCTCCTGCTACAGATTCTCTGATCTCTTGGCATCACAGATTTGGCCCTATCCTGAATCTCGTCATCTAACAGACCGAACATTCAGTGTCTCCCTCTCCCACACCTCCTCCTCACTTCGCCCCTTGTCAGTCGGTGTTCCTCAAGGCTCAGTCCCAGGGCCCCTGCTCTTCTCCATCTACACCTTTGGCCTGGGACAGCTCATAGAATCCCACGGTTTGCAGTATCATCTCTACGCTGATGACACGCAGATTTACCTATCTGTACCCGACCTCACCTCCTTACTCACCAAAATCCCACAATGTTTGTCTGCTATTTCAGCTTTCTTTTCTGCTTGCTTTCTAAAACTGAACATGGACAAAACAGAATTCATCATCTTTCCCCCATCTCACTCTACCCCTTCACCAAACCTATCCATCAATGTCAATGGCTGCTCACTTTCCACAGTCCCACATGCTCGGTGCCTCGGAGTGATCCTCGACTCTGCCCTCTCTTTCAAGCCTCATATCCAAGCCCTTGCCTCTTCCTGTCAACTAAAGTTCAAAAATATTTCCCGGATCTGTGCATTCCTTGACCATAAAATCACAAAAACGCTAGTGCATCGCCCTTATCATCTCCCACCTCGATTACTGCAACTTCCTATTCTCTGGCTTCCCCTCTAGCACACTGGCACCACTCCAATCCATCCTACACTCTGCTGCCCGACTAATCTACCTGTCTCCCCAATATTCCCCATTATTCCCCAGCCTATGCTCTCTGTCAAGCTCTTCACTGGCTTCCTTTTGTCCTGAGGCTCCAGTTCAAAACCCTAACTATGACATACAAAGCTATCCACAACCTGTCTCCTCCATACATCTGTGACATTGTCTCCTGGTACTTACCCACACACAACCTTTGATCCTCTCAAGATCTCCTTCTCTACTCCCCTCTTATTTCTTCTTACCACAGCCGCATCCAAGACTTCTCCCGTGCTTCACCCATACTCTGGAACTCTCTACCCCAACACATCAGACTCTCGCCTACCATAGAAACCTTCAAAAAGAACCTGAAGACCCACCTCTTCTGAGAAGTCTACAACTTGCAGTGATCCTTAGTCTGCTGAACCGCCGCAAGACCAACTCTACCCTTTCATAGTGTATCCTCACCCTGTAAACTGTGAGCCCTCAGAGTCCTCTCTCATTCTGTACTTGTATTGCTCATGTTTTGTGTGCTTGTCTATATTTGTCCCTTCTCACATTGAATAAATGGCACTATATATATAAATGTATAATAATAATAATAATAATAATAATATAGAGATTCAAACAATTGAGATAGTGCAGTGATCAAAGTGAAAAATAAGAGAGCTTCTGTTTAATAGCCCATCATGGCGACGTTTCAGTTCTAAGAACCTTTTCCTGCTTTTTTTGGCTTGAAAAAGGTTCTTAGAACCAAAATGTCGCCATGATGGGCTATTAAACAGAATCTGTCCTATTTTTTACTTTGAACGGTGTGCTCCCCCAATTTTTTGAATATCTATCTATCTATCGATCTATCTATCATCTATCTGTCTATTTATTGTCTAACTCATATCTATCTACTGTATCTATCTATCTATCTATCTATCTATCTATCTATCTATCTATCTATCGCATATCTATTTATCTACCTATCTATCTATAGCATATCTATCTATCTATCTATCTATCTCATATCTATCTATCTATCAGGGACCCATCAGAGGGAGGTCACATTGCCGTGGTTGATGGGCACACATGAATTGGCCAGTTTATGTGCTAAGAACCTTCATTTTTGTAAGTACATCTTACTGAGTAATAACACAGTTTAGATTCTATGTTTTCAGTCTTGGCGTATATCTTGGCTTGTATAGAGTGCTGCTGTATTTTCTTTTTGTATATAACGCAGTTATCGCAGCTTGCACCTGTTCACACCTAGGAGGTGCTGGTCAGGTTTTTTTTCCCTATATTTTACTATTGGAGGTGTGACTGCTGACAGCCTGACTCTGCACTCCTCCCATTGACCAGCAAGTGATTTTCATCAGTTCTACTTACCCATTTGAATTGTGGGCTCATGGCCCCGGAATCACATGATTGTCCATTTAACTGTAGGCTGATAGCTCAGGAGAGGTATGTACAGTAGAATACAGAAGAATAGGAACCCATCAGAGGAAGTTCACCTTGCCATGGTTGATGGGCACACATGAATTGCCCAATTTATGCGCTAAGAACCTTCACTTTTTTGTAATTACATCTTGTTGAGGGACAATGCAGATGGAAGTTGTCATTTCCATTGTCACTATATGTCTTGGCATTCACAGGGTGCTGCTGTGCTTTTTATACATATTTTGCAGTCACTACAGCTTGCACCTATTCACACTTGAGAGGTGCTGGTCAGGTTTTTATTTATCTATCTATCTATCTATCTATCTATCTATCTATCTATCTATCTATCTATCTATCTGTATCACTACATTGTTTATTAGTTTCATGCACACCTGGTGTCATTGTGGCAGTTAATGATGGTTCATTCACAAGTGAATCATCTCATTGAGCAGTCTCCTTTATTAGCAGACCCTACCCACCCACCAAGCAGCTCAAGTCAAGACATTAAAAAATGCTCTGCATAGTTCAACTTCAGGAGGATAGGGTGCCGATCATATCGGGACTGGGTGATTTTGCAATAAATATTGTGTTCACCTGGGAGTGAAAACATATTTAATAGGGAGCTATTTTCAGATCCAAAAGAGTTGGCTTATTGTTCAACTTAGCTGAATCATCCAGTATACCAAAAAGAGCCTTATTGCCCATCATTAGATCCAAGGGGGACCAACTGTTGTACATGAAAGCCAACACATTACAACCACTTGCCTAATATTGTGCAGCGCCCCTTTATATTCTGGAATCCAGAAGATCTCTGAAGGTATCCTGTGGTTTCCAGCACCAAGAGATTGCCTTGTGGGCTTTCTTTACCATCACATTCCACAGATACTCTATCAGAAGTGACATCTGGGGAAAGTCTACTTCTTAAACTCATGTCTTGATCTGCAAACGATTCCTGAACAATTTTTGCAGTGTAAATGAATTAGAAGCGCTCCATTGTCTACTAACATCAAAAATTGACCCCTTTATAAGATTATGGTCACCCAAGGTGGTTATGCAATGCTAGGCATAATGCAGTAACCACTAGATGAAGCTGACTGCTGCCCTAGACTGCAAACTCCTACTTCAGAGATCCTACACATAAAATCTTTGTACATTTATTTGCTTATATAGCACCATTAACATAGTAACATAGTAACATAGTTAGTAAGGCCGAAAAAAGACATTTGTCCATCCAGTTCAGCCTATATTCCATCATAATAAATCCCCAGATCTACGTCCTTCTACAGAACCTAATTGTATGATACAATATTGTTCTGCTCCAGGAAGACATCCAGGCCTCTCTTGAACCCCTCGACTGAGTTCGCCATCACCACCTCCTCAGGCAAGCAATTCCAGATTCTCACTGCCCTAACAGTAAAGAATCCTCTTCTATGTTGGTGGAAAAACCTTCTCTCCTCCAGACGCAAAGAATGCCCCCTTGTGCCCGTCACCTTCCTTGGTATAAACAGATCCTCAGCGAGATATTTGTATTGTCCCCTTATATACTTATACATGGTTATTAGATCGCCCCTCAGTCGACTTTTTTCTAGACTAAATAATCCTAATTTCGCTAATCTATCTGGGTATTGTAGTTCTCCCATCCCCTTTATTAATTTTGTTGCCCTCCTTTGTACTCTCTCTAGTTCCATTATATCCTTCCTGAGCACCGGTGCCCAAAACTGGACACAGTACTCCATGTGCGGTCTAACTAGGGATTTGTACAGAGGCAGTATAATGCTCTCATCATGTGTTATTATCATTAAATTCTACAATGTTTTACATACATTATCATCACTGTATCCATTGGGGCTCACAATCTAAATTCCCTCTCAGTATGGCATGTGGGAGGAAACCGGAGAACCCAGAGGAAACCCACGCAAACACGGGAGAACATACAATTGATTCAACACAGAATCCCAGCACTTCAAGTCCTATGGCCCCGACCCTGCCTCCTGTGACCCCATTTCAAAGCTTTCCCAGACTATTAGCCTGCCTTCAGCGGCATTGATAACAGAATATAATAACATGGAGCACAGATGATGGCAGTGAAAGGGTCAGCCCCCGCCTCCTCCTCTACGTGTCCTTCCTATAAGAACAATCTCCTGCAGCAGTCCTGACTAGTGTTGAGCGATACCGTCCGATACTTGAAAGTATCGGTATCGGATAGTATCGGCCGATACCCGAAAAATATCGGATATCGCCGATACCGATATCCGATACCAATACAAGTCAATGGGACATCAAGTATCGGAAGGTATTCTCATGGTTCCCAGGGTCTGAAGGAGAGGAAACTCTCCTTCAGGCCCTGGGATCCATAGGGATATGTAAAATAAAGAATTAAAATAAAAAATATTGATATGCTCACCTCTCCGGCGGCCCCTGGACTTCACGCTGCTAACCGGGAGGCTTCTTTGTTTAAAAAGCGCGCCTTTCGGACCTGTGAATGACGTCGCGGCTTCTGATTGGCCGCGTGCCGCCCATGTGACCGGCACGCGGCCAATCAGAAGCCGCGACGTCATTCTCATTCACAAAACTGCTAATGCTAGGAATTGAGGACCTGCGAATGACGTCGCGGCCTCTGATTGGTCGCGTGCCGGTCACATGGGCGGCACGCGACCAATCAGAAGCCGCGACGTCATTCACAGGTCCGAAAGGCGCGCTTTTTAAACAAAGAAGCCTCCCGGTTAGCAGCGTGAAGTCCAGGGGCCGCCGGAGAGGTGAGCATATCAATAGTTTTTATTTTAATTCTTTATTTTACACATCCCTATTAATTCGATACCGATACCCGATATCACAAAAATATCGGATCTCGGTATCGGAATTCCGATACCGCAAGTATCGGCCGATACCCGATACTTGCGGTATCGGAATGCTCAACACTAGTCCTGACAGAACAGGCCCTCAATTTGGACTCGCTTCTACAAGCCCCCCTATTCTCATTTTGCCCATTCCACCCTCCCAACCTAGTGATACATACAAGGTGCTTGTGGAAGGAAATGCAATGAATCCGCCATTATTATTATTATTATTGTTTATTTATATTGCACCATTAATTCCATGTGCTGTACATGAGAAAGGGGTTACATACAGAGTTATAGATATTGTTTACAATAAAATTACAATGACAATTGTCGAGGGGTTCAAGAGAGGCCTGGATGTCTTCCTGGAGCAGAACAATATTGTATCATACAATTAGGTTCTGTAGAAGGACGTAGATCTGGGGATTTATTATGATGGAATATAGGCTGAACTGGATGGACAAATGTCTTTTTTCGGCCTTACTAACTATGTTACTATGTTACTATGTTACAATGACTGGCACAGAGGGGAGAGGACCCTGTCCTTGCGAACTTACATTCTACGGGATAATGGGGAAGAGGCAGAATGTTGGGGGTGTTTCAGCTCTTGTGGTGGTGAGATGGCAGCTCTGGTGGTGATGAGGCGGCAGCTCTGGTGGTTGTGAGGTGGCAGAATGGTTATTGCAGGCTGTAGGCTTTCCTGGAGAGATTGGTTTTCAGGTTCCCTCTGAAGGATCTGAGGGTGGTGGATAATCAGATGTGTTGAGGCGTAGAATTCCAGAGGGTAAGGGATATTCGGGAGAAATCTTGGAGGAGCGAATAAATGTGGAGGAGAGTAGGAGGTCTTGGGAGGATCGAAGATTACATGAGGGAAGATATTGGGAGATTAGTTCAGAGATATAGGGAGGGGACAGGTTGTGGATGGCTTTGTAGATCAGTGTTAGTAGTTTGAACTGGATTTATAAATTACAGAGGAAAATGATGTGAATACTTTTCTGCCCAATGATGACAAAAGTATTCTCGGAGTAAAACCTTTATTGGCTAACCAGCAAATAATATATGTATCCAAGCTATCAGAGAAAAATGATAAATTGCTTATTGACACACATTAGGGCTCATGAAGATGGTGGTATTTTTGGCCTGATGGGATCTGATAAAATAGTGTATCGCACTCAGACATCTGTTCTAGGAAAAAAATCACAGCATGCATGGAGTCCAGGGAAAAAAATCAGACCACACTCAAATGACATCCAAGTGTTGTCCGATTTTCACAGACTAATAGCATAGAGGAGATGGAGATTTTTTTTTCCATCTTCTCCTCATCCGAGAAAATTGGATCACACTGTGATCACTCTGATCTGATTATGATTAGCATAATCATTTTCAGGGTAAAGAGAAAATATGGTCGTGTGACTGTAGCCTCACAGATAGTGATGAGCGGATAGTTTGGAATTCAAAGTCACCGACTTCACCGAATATTAGACTAGCAGCGGAATCGACTATTCCCTATTGTGCTGCCGCGAACATCTGCAATGGCATGTAGACAAACATACTTATAGGAGCTTAAACTTTTTCACAGGACTCCCCACCCCATGCCATCAAAGACCCCTTAGTCATACGGAATGAAATCCATTAAACTATGAGCTCATCCTGGGAAATATCTATTGGGGGTTGGCAGGGCATGGTTTCCAGGTGTTGGGAGGCAGTATGGTATTTGATGTAGTGGTCAGAAAGGAAAATAACGGGTCATTCATATGTCAGTAGTTCCAATGTATGTGAAAAATTAAGAGTTTATTCTGATCAGAGTTTGATCAGAGTACAGTATCATATAAGAGTCATTGTTTTTTCTTGTATGTGGAGAGAAAATTAAAACGTTTCTCCACCTTTCTCTGTCAGTCCATGAAAATCAAATGACACTCGGATGTCAACCCATTGCGGTCCAATTTTTTCATGGGCCCTTTGAAGCATTGATGGTTTTGATCCGACCCTCGGATCAAAATCAGACACATCTTCGATATTTTCTAAGGATCGCTCAGTCCAAGGAAAAATTTGGGCATGTACACAACTCCAAAGACTATCATAGGTACTAGTGCTATCTGAGAAAACACGCATAGCAATTGTAAGAGGTGATCGAACGTGTAAACGAACCATGAGTCTATGTCTCTAGTGAAAAGAAGACTACTGTAAGTGTCTGGGCATCTAGGCAATAACTCAGATAGAGGAGCCTTCCGCCTCTACGTTAGCGCTCCTTTCCACCATATTGTGTGGCTGCTTTGAGCCACAGAGCACATTATATTCTAGGCATTCCTATAACACATTTGCTTGGCTTGACTGTTTTTCAAAATGTTGCTGACATGAAAAGCCACCGCAATGTAAGCATCAGATGATAAAACAATTGTATAAATGTTATTTTTGTCTGGCTGCATGGTGTTTTACTATTAAACGACCTTTAGAGAATACATGTTTAGCCTCCTGCAGTAAGCAGCTTCTTTACTATGCCATTTCTCAGTGTTTTGCATTCCCGACTTCATTTTCTTCCCAATTTTATTCAGTGCAGAAAGCATTTTGTGGGACTCAAATCTGACGACGCGACATTTGCATTTGATACATGTAGGACTTTTGGTTTAATATATGCAGAAGAATTTGCATCTGAATATTAAAGCTGGGTATTAAATTAGAGTGAATTGTGTATTTGATTTTACACAAATGTTTACATGCCGGTCTGCAGTCACAAGTAGTTGAGTGAATAGAAAGGAAAAATTCATCTTGGAAAATGTAACTTACAGTATACTGTATTGGTTCAATGAATCATTAGATTGTCGTATTATAATACCTTGTGAATACATTTGTGTTTCTTCTTTTCCTTCAAGTTGGAAGTCTGTAAATGTTCAGAAATCTGTTCACTTGCCAAAAAATCTAAAGAAGTAGCAAATGAGACATGGAGGAGGGAGATGCAGCTGCAAATAGTTTCTGTGCTCCCTGACAGGATGAACACAGTAGAAGTGGGAGGGATCAGAAATGGGTAGCCTGTGATGGGGATTTGGATGTTTCGCCCCCAGCAGTTCACCCCCGGGTACATTTACTTCACCTGTGGGAAGTTATACCATCCAGCTGCCATACCATCACCCCAGAGGACCCCTTTAAGCAGCGTCGGTCTCTACTGACCAAATAGCATCAAAATAGCATCACGAACACAAACTTTATTCACCAAACCCTTAAAAGATGTTTCCCTTGTATTTGAGTTCCCAGGGCCACGGACCAGGTCGCAGCCCCCATGATGTCCCCTTCAAGTATTGGACCCGGTACCGAGTACCCCACTGCCCTGGCGGGAGACTCAACTTGGCGTCACAAACAGGATGTACCTAGGGGCAAACTGCTGGGGACGAAACATCTCTTTCTCTGATAAGATATAATGCAAAGTTTCGTACTTTTATATGTACTACAAATTTCTGAATTAAAAATTTAAACAACGGATATTCTTTAAAGGTCATTTTCCGTAAGGTTGCTGAAGGCACCACCCTTCTTCTGGGTCCTCGGAGATAACATGATACCTAGCACAGCAATATATAAGAAAGGTTAGAAAGGATTGCAGGATCACTATAACCATCAGGGATGATTGATGTTGTAGGCAAGCTACGTTTCCAAGATGGTGAAGGTCCTAAGGCTCGTGTCTCATGTCCCTTCTTTATAATTTAGCCAAATAAAACACCTTCTATGTATTTCACCTATTCGAGTGAAAAATAGAGTAGTCAACATGACAGTAATTACATTATTTTTTTAAATATATTTATCGATTCAAAGGCACTATATAAAGTGTCTACGGCATTATACTTTAGCTCCTGTAGGACAATACAAATATCTGGACAAAGACAAGCGAGGCTAACATACTGGTGTTGCCATTTCCTACCACTGCAATTGTGACCCTAAGAGTATGTGCACATGTTCAGGATTTCTTGCAGAAATTTCCTGACAAAAACCGGACATTTCTGCCAGAAATCCACATACGTTTTTTTTTGTGTTTTTTCCCAATGCATTAAATAGCGGGAAAAACGCGAAAAATCCGCAAAATTAATGAACATGCTGCTTTTTTTACTGCGATGCTATTTTTTCGCGGAAAAAACGCCTCATGTGCGCAAAAATTGCAGAATGCATTCTAAATGATAGGATGCATTTTTAGACGTTTTTATCGCGAAAAAAACGTGAAAAATCCTGAACGTGTGCACATAACCTTACAGTGTCTTCTCTTCCTGTTTGCGGCTTTGTTCTATCAAGTTTAAGGGATCTCATTGGATGTACCCCCATGTATTCTAGTAACTACTGTCTATCTTGACACAAAACATTTAAAAATTTAGAGTTATACCTGTGTTGTAAGATGACTGTTCAGAAAAAAAGTGGGATATAGGTGTGCATGAGGAAAAGAACTATGTCTGTCCATTATATGGCTTGTATCCTGTATATTCTCCCGTTTTTCACTGTTCAGACTCTGTCTCTAATCTTCAGTTGTCTCTAAGCTAATAGTCGGAGACCAGTTGTTATGATGTCTCCCATCCACTATATACAAAGAAATTAGGGACGCCTGCTGTTTTTTTTCCCTGTAGCACACTCACAAGCATGACAGAGGAAATAATACAAGAGTATTGAGCAGTGTAGCTGTGAATCCTGCACTGTATAAAAAATGTATTAGATACAGCAGCACCATCTCTGTGTGTATTGGCCTTTCTATCCTACTCTAACTCTCCTTCCACTTTCCATAGGCTTCAATAAGCAGCATGTAACCTCATTTGACAGTGAGTTGGCAACTTTTCTTGCTTTGACAATAAAAGTTGTATTTCTGAGTGAATGATGAGTTAACGAGGCAGTGTGTGGAGAAGTAATGGATAGGTAAAGGAAGAAACTTAAATTGCTATTAAATTGCATTAGTTAGGCAGTAGTGATGAGCAAGTGTGCTCGTTACTAGAATTTTCTGAGCATGCTTGGGTGTTCTCCGAGTATCTTGGACGTGCTCGTAGATTATGTTTGTGTCACCGCAGCTGCATGATTTGCAGCTGATAGACACCTTGAATACATGCAGGGATTGCCTGTTTGTTAGGGAATCCTCACATGTATTCAGGCTGTCTAGCAGCTGGAAATCATGCAGCTGCGGTGACACAAACATAATCTATGAGCACATCCAAGATACTCGGAGGACACATGAGCATGCTCGGAAATCTCGAGTAACGAGTACACTCGCTCATCACTATTTGGCAGCATATAAGCAGGTTTGCATTTGACATGCTTTTTCTATCTACATTCATTCTCCTGCTACAAGAGTCTTTATCTAAGGACCTCGGCCACCAGAGCCTGGCTGAGTGTGCACAGAAGTTGTTTTCCAACAGAGATGTTAACTTCTAATATCCCAGCCAGCTTTACTCAACCCATTGATTTTTGTATAGCAGTTATCAGCTCATCTGAATGGCCCTCCATCTCAGCATCTAAGGCTTCTTTCATACTTCCGTCGGTACGAGGCATTGCTAAGCATCGGTGCGACGTACCAACGGATGTTGTGAAAATTCGGCACAGCGTGGGCAGCGGATGCAGTTTTTCAACGCATCCGCTGCCCATTCTAAAGTCCCGGGGAGGAGGGGGTGGAGTTCCCACCGCACATTCGCAGTAGGAAATGCAGGACCCAATGTACGAAAAAACATTCCCTTGAACGTTTTTTCGTGACGGTCCACCAACACACGACGCATCCAGTGGACGACGGACGCGATGCATGGCCATACGTCGCAATCCGTCGGCAATACAAGTCTATGGGAAAAAAACTCATCCTGCGAGCACATTTGCGTTTTTTTTTCCCAAAATGACGCATTGCGATGGAGGCTAAACGACGCAAGTGTGAAAGTAGCCTACTAGGGCTCTGCTCAGTCCTGCATAGTCTCAATTCCCTGGCCTCCAGCATCTGCAGTTTCCAGAACAGTTCTCCTAATCATGGCTCTCACTTTCCTAAGCTGTGTGCTTGTTGAAAGGATTGCTATCTCTACATATAAATGTATTCAAAAAAACGGAACAGCACAAATCTTCTACTTATCTCTGGGTGCAAATCCTCCAGGCAACCTGTCCACTGGTAATCCCTTAGTCCATAAAATTTCAAAAAAGAAGGCAGCACTCCATTTTCTTAGTAAATGTACAGATTTAATCAGACCCACATGTCTGGGCAACATTTCAGCTCCAAATGAGCCTTTCTCAAGCTTGAGGCTTGAGAAAGGCTCATTTGGAGCCGAAACGTTGCCCCGACATGTGGGTCTGATTAAATCCTGCACATTTACTAAGAAAATGGAGTGCTGCCTTCTTTTTTGAAATTTTACATATAAATGTAGTGATAACAGTGCAGACTTCAGTACAAACACTGATATATCATTTATGAATACTAGCAGGAAGGAGCTTTTGGATCAAAGCTGTCATTCCAGAAGGATTGTCCACTCCCAAGCAACCAGGGAAATAAGGAAACAGCATAGCTCTGAGCTGATCAAGAGACAACTTGATAATATACTCATAATGCAATATTTGTTATATTTGTTTGTACTATTGATTTTGCAAACTTTGTTAAAAAAACCAGTGCCCATTTAAAGCATCAACATGGAGATAAAACCTCTCAGATGGTACTATGAAGATATACTGTAGCTAAAAGTGAGTTTTTAGGACAATGGCCCCTGAGAAGAAAGTATACAAAATAGCAAAATGGAAAAATTAAAAAAAAGGCATTTATAGGTCCATCCACAGGTCGCTACTCTGTCGGTCCTTCTCTTACACTATTAGGGTTCTGATTGACCATGTAAAATTCCTACAGTTTTCCTTTTCTCATTTAGACAAAGGTAACACATTTGGAAATTAAATTTTTGAGCAAGCAAAAGCAGAACATGATGAAAATACATATAAAACAGAGGGAGGCAACATGCAGCAATTCTCTGATTATTACACTATAAAATATTAAAAAAGTGCATTTCGTACCTTTAAGTAGAGTATCCTAAATAAAAGGCGCACCCTCGGTGAGTTAGCAGGCCGCAAACATCGGGCTCACATCAGACTCCTCTTAATATTTCACACAATTTTCTCATTTTATTTTCTCCAGCTTATAAAACAGCTGAAGTAGTCCTTTCCTGGGAGACTGGCTCATTCGGCTAAATTAAAGAATGACTATTGTTTAAGTACCGAAAAGACCTCCGGAAAACTTTAGTGTCACCACATATGGTTATCCAATTAGAAAAGCAATTTGAGTCACTGGATGTCTGCGCTATTTCTGCAGATAAACACTTCTCATTATTATCATAATCAAAATCATATATTTATAATGCATTAGCATACACAACGAGGAGCACGGGGAATAGAGCATGCAAACAGCACCGGGAGGGTGACCTTTATGGACACAGTCATTTCAGGCTGTACAACATAATGCTCTTGTAAGCTAACTAAATTATCAACATGTTTAGAATATTTGTCCCGAATAATTGGGTCCTCCATTAGTTTCTGTGCTTAGGCTGGATAACATTGAAACAGTTCTTTTTTTTCATTAATAAAATGCATATATATAAATATGTATCTATGCCTATATGTGGCCATTAGGGAAATTACATGTATGACATGTATTTATATGTTAATTAGGCAGTCATAGCGCTCTGAGAATGTATGAAGGACTCTCAGGGAGGGACAAACTGCAGTGTTCTGCAGCAAAGGCCATCCGATAGGAGAATGTTCCAGTCCTTCTACCTTTCTCAAGATTTGAGATTTGAGGGCACCAATACAAAATCTTCTGAAGCTCACAACTATCAGTTCTTTAAGAATCCTGATATTTTTATGTGCTAAAGGGCCTTGGTGAAACTGCCACAATTGCACCCACTGTAGGTAAATCCCTGGTCAAATAGTTGTGAAACTAGATTCCCCACAAAATAAGCAGTGCCTTCCCATTGTAACGACTTGAAGGATTGCAGGGAAGAACAGACAAAACCATACACTATAGTCTAGAGAGGGGCTACACATATATCAACAAAGTGTAATGGTGAACACAGCCTCATCTGCTGTCTGCTCTGCACCTTCCCTACAAAAGTGTACAGCTGTTTTTACTTTTAAACATGAAGTAGCAATCTCCTTGTACTGAGTAGTCAAATTACACCCTTTATGACCTATGACGTATAGGTACGTCATAGATCTCCTATCTCTCTCACCAGAGCTGAGCCCGCATCTTTTCAAGCACATGACAGGTGATCTGTTCCGCTGTCATGTGCCCCTAACAGCAGAGGGTGGAATTGCGATCCACACGCGTCTGTTAACATGTTAAATGCCCCTGTCAATCTCTGACAGCAGGACTTAAAGTAAGCGCACAGGAAGCGTTTCACAAACCCTACCCATTGGTACCTATGTCACATGTTCATGGGGTGCCAATGCAGGAGACCCCTGTGCTTGTAATTTCAGTTCTGCTGCCAACACCACCCTGTGGTCAGCATTCATAGGAGATGATCATTTCTGCTACATATAGCAGAGCATGAGAGATAAGAAGATCGCAGCTTCAAGTCTCCTACGGAGACTATTGAAGCAAGTAAGAAGTAAAAAGGAAGTTTTAAAAAATATCCAGAAGTGATGACCAGTGAGTGCCAAGAATCAGAAATACCAGGGTTCTTCTGTAGCTTTAACAGATCCATCACCATTGCCTTACTCATGGGAGGAGGCAGTATACCTATTTACAGAGCTTTTTCATAAACTTCTAAAAACAGAGGGATAAGAGTGTCTTCATGTAGACAAACATTGTGGTCCAGCGTAGGAGTTAAAACATCTTACATTTCTATTAGTATTCTTCAAAAATTCACAATACGCACTGCGCAATCGTTTGCCACATCAACCCTCAATCTAATGTGTCAACGCTCTTAGTCATAGAATGTACTTTTGCCTTACACGATCCATGCTTTGATCAGGGTGAAAAACTGCTGAAGGAAACATTGTTCATGAAGTTCTAGAGGAGCTGGATACAACTTTTTATCATTATATCTGCCTGTTGCTTGTACCAGTCATTGACAAGTTAATTCACACTTAGGGTCTTACCAATAGGCAATGTGATTATAGTCTCTCTGACGTTGAAAATTGACAGTGGATCATGCAATGGACTGACACTTTGTCAATTTCCAAAGGAGGTTAAGAAGGGGATTAAGCTTTAAAAGAACCATGATTCAATCTAGTGCTAGGTACATAAAACTTCTCAAGTCCAGCAATAATAGCTGATAAGTCAGGCCATCTTGTAAATTATGTTAGTTATGGACGCTCATTATCTTTCAGAGTATGCTACATAAGCAAGCAGCATTCCATTGCTGTCTCCCATAGCAAAAAGTGAGGAGTTTTTGATGTTTTTGGGTTGAAAAAAAAATTGTTTTCTCTAAAAGTGCACCCATTGGAGTCTATTCTGGTCTGTCGGGAGGACCATCTTTCCAAGTGGCGTAACTTGAAACTCATGGGCCCGATGAGAAAGCTCCAACAGGGCCCCCAAATATTTTAAATCTTTCATAGCAATAGTCTTTTTCTATATGCCAAAGGGACTTTTAGGGCCCCCTAGGCTCCAGGGCCAGGATGCGATTGCAACCCCTGCACCAGTTGCAGTTTCCCACCTGCAGTGTTTTTCAATTGAAGGAGGCTGATCGACATGTCTGGTAACATGATCCCCATCAGGTGCCATTTTTTGGACAGGAGCTCTGTGCGGTCTGTGAGGAGGCTGCATAAAGAGAACATAATCAGATCTGGTTTAAGTTTAATGGCACCCTGTGCAAAATTGCCCATTGGTGGCCAACACATTAGTTTTTGCTCAGTTTCCCACTCACGTATGGGCACTATCGATTAGCCATCAGCCAAAGCCACCTACGTGATATCTTCTATTCTGTGACTACGCAGCCCCATACACTGCAGTCTGTGATGTCTTGTGTGTCGCACCTTTCAGTCATAATCAGCAGTAGCTTTTCCAACTATTTGCTGCACTGTAGCTCTTCTGTGATGTTGAATCCAGCAGATAAACTTTGCTACCAACACATGTGCATCCATGAGACCTTAGGCTAGTTTCACACTAGTGTTCGGCAGGGCAACCTTCTTCCTCCGTTAAGCCCTGTCCACTTCCGCACCTCTGCCTTCAGCTCTGCCTACGTCTGCATGCGTCCTGCGTACCCTATCTTTAACATTGGGTACGCAGGCCATGTGGATGTATGTGGATGCCTCCAAATGCGTTGTTTTGACGCTGCGCCGACCGCAACAAAATGCAACAGTTCAGCGCAGAGTCAAAACGACGCATGCGGAGGCGTCCGCATACATCCACATGGCCTGCATACCCAATGTTAAAGATAGGGTACGCAGGATGCATGCAGAACTGAAGGAAGAGGTGCCACAGTGGGCGGGGCTTAACAGAGGAAGAAGGTTGCCATCCGCAGTCCCGCCGAATGCTAGCGTGAAACCATCCTTAGTGCACATGACCCTGTCACCGGATGTCTTTCCTTGGACCCTTTTTGGTAGTTACTCAACCCTGCTTATTTGGAGCAATCCACAACTTTTCCCATTATGATAACACTCTGACTCAGTCGTCGACTGTACAAAGTACAATATGATGGTTGTTAGACTCAGATCCTTATGCTTGGCTCTTTCCCATTTTCAGCGCCCATTACTTTACCTGTGGTACTGCAATCTGCAGAAAAACTATACTGTAGATCTATATTCCACATTTCTGCAATGTTTCACTGCTCTCTCTGAGGTTTTTCAAGGCTTCATGAAGTCCTCAGTGAAAGGGTTCAAAAATAGAAAAGAGGGTCAATCTGTGCATGGGTCCAATGCAATACCAAGATCTGCACTGAAAGTATAAGTCATTCCATGTTTGTCAGTCTTGACGTGCAGGTAAGTTCTTTGCTGTGACATGTCCCTATGGTTAGTACATAACTCATATATATATATATATATATATATATATATATATATATATATATATATATATATAGTATTAATATTAGTGTACATACACTGCTCTTATTAGGACCAGACAACAGCTGTGACCCAATAAATAGCGCATACAGTATGCACCCTGAGTAATACAATCCACTTATCCTCTGTAGTGCATATAGGCCATTCAGTGCCATGCAGTGCATGGTCATTATCACAATAGTGCCCATTTACATCCCTTTAGGCGTTCCCTCCACATCCAGGAAAGAAATTGATGGTGAGAATGCCATGCATGTGTTGACCTCTCACTATTCAATTTTATTGGAATTTTCACAACATGGTACATTAAATTCTATTAAACCCATTGACTTCCCAACTGGCTCTCTGCCTTGTTTACATAGTTCCATTTAAGCACTTAGCGCCATGTCCCACTTGGTGCCCATTTAGATTTTACCACCACTTTAGTACTCTTTTGTCACAGAATGAAAATAATGTGGCTAAAAATGGTATTTGGACAAAAAGTAAGGATACCAAAGGGGCACTAAATAAACGTGCTGAAAAGGGTACTTTACAGAAGGGCAATGAATGGCAAATAGGCAGTGCGTCTATCTGCAATTTATTAATCTAGAGGAGCCACTCCTTTCAGGACCTAGGTGTCCCCATTTAATTTCTGACCTGCTTTGTATAAGAAAAGATGGCCCTTGTGGTGCCTGCTGGAAGCTTCTGAGTCCATGCTCAAAAGCAGCAGCAGAAGATTCAGATTTGAGAAAGAGAGGAGCCTCTGAACGGTTCCCATACCTCTTCTTGAGTTCTGACTGTCGAGATGACATCTCCTTTCTGTACCAAGACATGAGAACACAGCACTAGGACTCTCGTTTTAGTGAGCGGTGGGGACAAGGAGCTCTGGTCAGTTTAAAGAGATGACAGTGCGGATGATAGCATGCAGAAAAATAGAGAATAACTTGCACCTGATCCCATTCATTCTTGACCCCATTTCAGGCCAGCAGTCGGATTGCCCATAGCTAAGGGCATCCATGCTCGTATTACTCATAGATTAATAAATGTTAGAAAATCATGTCCCAACACATTTGTTAAAGCAAAGATAAATGGTTGAACCCTTTTAAAACATTTCTAAATATTATCCGAGCTGCTTTCTTGAAGATTTTATTTTGTGTTCCAGAACTGAAGGGTTCTTTTCTTCAAGAGGATTTTTCTTCACAAATATTTGCAAAGTATTTTAATATAGTGCACTGAAATATTCATACATATATTCATATTAAAAGAGGAAAAACACACGGCGCATTTTCATTTGTCGGGAAAATAATTCTTGATATGGAAACCTATTATGCAGATACTCAGAACTGGAAAATGAAAGTTTTGGGTATTGAGTATCAAAATATTTAACCTCCATACTTCTACGTCCTTCGTTATTGCTATTCAATCAGAGCTTTTAATAGTCTGGATATAACGTCTGTGATGGCAAAAATTCTGCATTTAGTCTTCTCTTCTCCATTCTCTCCACTGCTTAAAAAGTCATTGTCAATATCACTAGATTGACACAAGTAGAAATGCATTGCTGACATCTACAGAATAAAAATAAATAAAATAAAAAAAATAAATGATCACATACTATAGTTTACATTCTGAAATTCATTTTGAAACCCCTTTAAATCAGGAAAAATTATGTCAGCATTGCTTTTTTCAACTTTCATACATAGTGTCACCATTTCCCTTTACTGGATCTTTTAAGTACAGAATGCCGTTGAACCATGCAATGTAAATGTAATCGAGACTTCGACAGCCCTATATGGCTTCTCCGTCTTCCCACAGATGACTGAGTGCAGTATGATAAGCCACCTCCATGGACAGTATGTCCGGTAGTTCTCAACTCACTATGGTGCAGTACCTCTGTAAGGGCTCATACCCATATGTGAGAAAAAAACGGTCCGACTTCCGGACCAAAAATACGGACGAGTGCTATACGAGTCTAATGCGATTTCCCTGCGATTTTTTTCCACGGAACATCCATAAAGATGGCAAAACTGTGTGTTCTTTCATTTCATGAAACTACTTTATTCTGCATGTGTGTGTGTCCTTATTTAACCCTTTACAAACTTTAGGATTGGTAATGGATAGGTGTGTTATTGACACCTCTCCATTACAAATGGGCTTAAAGTCACCTTACAATACAAAGGTAACATTAACCCCTTATTACCCCATTTGCCACCACTACAGAGCAGTGGGAAGAGAGAGGCTAAGTGCCTGAATTGGCGCATCCTACAGATGCGCCTTTTCTGGGGTGGCTGGGGTCAGATGTTTTTTAACCAGGGGGGTGCAATAACCATGGTCCCTCTCTAGGCTATTAATATCTGTCCTCAGTCCCTGGCTTTCTCTCTCTGGCACAGAAAATTGCACCGGAGCCCACGCCAGTTTTTTCTGTGAAAACATTTTTTTATTAGATACATACAGGTCCCAAATTTTACACACACATAGTATTAGTCACTGTCATCTATATATCTAACTGTTCTGCAATGGTTTACTGTATGTAAACCATGTCTCCTATCCTGTCGGCTTCTGCAATGATTTTACAGAAGCCGACAAATAAATTATCAGCTAGTCTGCTATCTACAGTATCTCTCTATGAAATATAAAGATCTACTATATAATTGTCTAAGGGTCACTTCCGTCTTTCTGTCTGTCTGTCTTTCTGTCTGTATTTCTGTCTGTAACGGAAATCCCACGTCGCTGATTGGTCGTGGCCGTTTTGCCGTGACCAATCAGCTACAGGCACAGTCCGGCGGCAAAATGGCTGCTCCCTACTCCCCTGCTGTCAGTGCCCGCTCCATACTGCCCTCCAGTCAATGCTCACACAGGGTTAATGGCAATGTTAATGGACCGCGTTATGCCGCGGTGTAACGCACTCCGTTAACGCTGCTATTAACTTTGTGTGACCAACTTTTTACTAGTGATGCTGCCTATGCAATATACTACGTGGCTGGGCAATATACTATGTGGCTGTGCAATATACTACGTATTTGTGCTATATACTACATGTCTGTGCTATATACTATGTGGCTGGGCAATATACTACGTGGCTGGGCTATATACTACATGGCTCTGCTATTTACTATGTGGGCTGTGCTATATACTACGTGGCTGTGCTATACACTACGTGGCTGTGGTATATACTACGTGGCTCTGTAATATACTACGTGGCTGTGCTATATACTACGTAGGTTGTGTTATATACTATATGGGCGGTGCTATATACTACATGGCTGTGCTATATACTACGTGGCTGTGTTATATACTACGTTGCTGTGCTATATACTACGTGGGCTGTGTTATATACTACATGGGCTGTGTAATACGCTACTTAGCTATGCTATATTTCTCTGCTGTATCTGTGCATCATGAATCGTGGTATGTTTTAAAGAGGGGGGCCCCATTGAGACTCTTTCACCCGGGGCCCTCAAAAACCTGGAGCTGGCCCTGGCTTCACTGATTGGTCATGCCCAGCCGCCCACGAACAATCAGTGACAGGCGCAGTCTGCCCGTGAATTGGCGCAGAATTTTAACCACGCTTTGCTAATTGGTCGCGGCCGGCCGAATCCTGTGTATAAATTGTATTATTCTGAAAACTTCATAAATAAACTACATACATATTCTAGAATACCCGATGCATTAGAATCGGGCCACCATCTAGTATATATATATATATATATATATATATATATATATATATATATATATATATATATATGTGTGTGTCACTGACATATATATATACAGGATGGACCATGTATATGGATACATCTAAATAAAATGAGAATGGTTGGTGATATCAACTTCCTGTTTGTGGCACATTAATATATGGGAGGGGGAAAACTTTTCAAGATGGGTGGTGACCATGGTGGCCATTTTTAAGTCTGCCATTTTGGATCCAACAATGGCGTGCCTGGTTTTAATGTAACTTTATTCTTTCATGAGTTATTTACAATTTTCTCTTTGTTTACAGCGGTTGACATGTCGCAGAGGTTAACACGTGAGGAGCAGATAGAAATTGTGCTATGGTCTGGTGAATGTAGTACCCAGGTGATTGCAGTATAATTCAATGTGTCAAAGAAGGAAGGCGAAGACCGGGTTTCTCAATATATCCGCGCTGACCACACACGATAGAAATATTCTGGAAAACTTTATTGTGCCGATGCGTTTCGTGACATTCTGCCACTTCTTCAGGGCCAAAGTGGCAGATTGCCACGAAAGGCATAGGCACAATAAAGTTTTCAACAATATTTCCATCATGTGTGGTCAGCGCGGATACATTAAGAAGCCCGGTCTTCGCCTTCCTTCTTTGTCACATTGTTATCCACGGGAGTCTGCAGCGACCACTCTTTCTTCTCACATTCTGCAAGGGGTTATGACTTTTCACAACCTCTAAAGGTGAGTGCACCTACCGTATATTGTCATCCAAATCATCACTTTTATCGCCATATGTGCGCTCTCTCTCCTTAATTTCAGTGTAATTCAATGCAAGACACCCTACTCAAGAAAACTTTCACCATTCCCATGTTATTTAGGTGTATCCATATAAATGGCCCACTCAAAAAAAAAGTTTGCCTCATCATTGAACATAATGTTCTATGTAAACTAAGTGTCCTGTTCCAATTTTTGTTTTGCCCATTCTGCAAATTCTGCACTCCGATCTGGCATCAGTCGAACATCCCTTCGGCAGATATTAGCTACTCACAAATGGAACCCTTACAAAATCCAGCTGCTGCACCATCTCAATGAGGATGACCCAGATCTGCGTGTTGAATTAGCCAGAATTGCAGTCAGCCATTTATAAGTATTTATGGGTTTTTATGTGTTTTGTTCACAGTAGTATTTTGGCTATGGATATGAAAGCAAGATACAAGGCTTTGCTCTCCCACATGGAAACTATTTTTAAGAGAGATGTGGTTCAAAGTAAATATGTTGAAAGTGGGCAATTGTCTGATTTGAAAAATAATTTTAACCCTGCTACTTTGTTGGTATTGGCTACATACTTGTACTGTTTGGTTCAATATTAATTTTCCCATGATGCGAGTGGTGCTGTAAGTGAAGTGATTGGGCTATGAACTCCAGTGACCTTTCTCACATCAGTGCTACACACTGCAGGAGCTTCATCATGCTTTTGTCTCAGTGCATTACAGCTGGCGTGGAGAGCGGCCGCATCACTGATGTGACTGCTCTTCAAACCATCCATTTCGTCGTGGGGCATGGCCATTATTATTATTATTTATTTATAAAGCACCAGTGATTCCATGGTGCTGTACATGAGAAGGGGTTACATACAAACTACAGTAAACAGAATAGCAAAGACATACTGATACAGAGGGATAAGGATCCTGCCCTTGCGGGCTTGCATTCTACAGGATGTTGGAGAAGTGCATTACAGCTGGCGTGGAGAGCGGCCACATCACTGATGTGACTGCTCTTCAAACCATCCAGTTCGTCGTGGGACATGATTATTACTATTATTTATTTATAAAACACCATTGATTCCATGGTGCTGTACATGAGAAGGGGTTACATACAAACAACAGTAAACAGACTAGTAAAGACAGACTGATTCAGAGGTACGAGGATCCTGCCCTTGCGGGCTTACATTCTACAGGATGGTGGAGAAGGAGACAACAGGTCGGGGAGTTGCGGCAGCTCTGGTGTTGATGAGGGGGGAGCTCCGGTCGTGGTGAGGACACAGCAGGGTCATTGCAGACTTTAGGCTTTCTTGAAAAGCTGTGTTTTCAGGTTCCATCTGAAGGATCCAAATGTGGTTGATAGTCGGACATGTTGGGGCACAGAATTACAGAAGATGGGGGTTATTAGGGAGAATTCTTGGAAGCGATTAGGCGAGGAGCGAATAAGTGTGGAGGAGAGAAGGAGGTCTTGGGAGGACCAGAGATTACATGAGGGAAGATATCGGGAGATTAGGTCAGAGATATATGGAGGAGACAAGTTATGGATGGCTTTGCAGGTCATTATTAGTAATTTGAACTGGATACACTGAGGGAATGGGAGCCAGTGAAGAGAGGGGACAAGCATAGGAGTTGAGAGGAGAGAGATGAATTAGTCAGGCAGCAGAGTTAAGGATGGACTGGAGAGGTGCGAGAGTGTTAGCAGGGAGGCCACAGAGAAGCATGTTGCAATAGTCGAGGCGGCAGATGATGAGGGCATGCACAAGCATTTTAGTAGATTGAGGGTTGAGGAAAGGATGGATTCTGGAGATATTTTTGAGCTGGAGGAGACAAGAGGTGGAAAGAGCTTGGATGTGCAGTTTGAAGGACAGGGCAGAGTCAAGAGTTACTCTAAGGCAGCGGACTTCCGGTACGGGGGAAAGCGTGCTGTCATTAATTGTAATAGATAGATCAGATAAGGAAGATCTGTGAGATGGGGGAAGGATGATGAGTTCAGATTTTTCCACAATGAGTTTCAGGAAGTGAGAGGAGAAGAAGGAGGATTTGGCTGATAGACACTCCGGGATTCTGGACTGCAGAGAGGTGACGTCTGGGCCAGAGAGGTAGATCTAAATGTCATAAGCATACAGGTGCTACTGGAATCCATGGGACTTTATGAGTTGTCCCAGGCCAAGTGCATAGATTGAGAAAAGTAGGGGTCCTAGAACAGAACCATAGAGGACTCCAACAGAGAGAAGGTGGGATGAGGAGGTAGTGTGGGAGACACTGAATGTGCGGTTGGAAAGATATGAGGAGATCCAGGATAGGGTGAGGTCTTTGATGCCAAAGGAGGAGCGGGTCTGTAGTAGGAGGCAGTGGTCAACTGTGTCAAAAGCAGAGGACAGGTCTAGAAGGAGGAGTATAGAGTATTGTCCGTTAGCTTTGGCTGTAAGTAGGTCGTTAGTCATTTTGGCTGTAAGTAGGTCATTAGTCAGTTTCAGTTGAATGATGGGGACAGAAACCAGATTGTAGATTGTCAAAGAACAAGTTAGATGAGAGGCAGGGGAACGTTCAGCGTGGACGTGCTGCTCCAGGAGTTTGGAAGCGAATGGCAGCAGCGATATTGGGTGATAGCTGGACATAGCGGTTGGGTCAAGGGTTGGCTGTTTAAGGATAGGCGTGAGTGTGGCATGTTTGAAAGCAGAAGGGAAGGTACCAGAAGATAGTGATAGATTCATGGGTTAGAGATGGGATAAGTGTGGTGGTGAGGTTGGAGAGGAGGTGGGATGGGATGGGGTCTAGTACACAAGTGGTGAGGTGTGATTTGGAGAGGAGGCAATTAAGCTCCTCTTCAGTGATGTTGGACAGGGAGGTTGTGGGGTTTGGGCATTGGTATGGTATACAAAGGGGTTGTGGTGGTTGAACCATAAAGACTTGCCTTGTTTGGTCAATCTTATTTTTGAAGTGTGTGTCAAAGTCTTCAGCCGAGATGAGGGAGGTTGGAAGGGGCAGTGGTGGGCGGAGGAGTGAGTTCAAATTTTGAATAACTGTTTGGGGTTGGAGGATAAGGAAGATACAAGGGTTAGGAAGTAGGCCTGTTTATCAGAGATGAGAGCAGATTTGAAAGCGAGTGTTGCCTGTTTGAACGCAGTGAAATCATCTTACGAATTTGTTTTCTTCCAACACCATTCTACAACCCTGGAGATTAATTTATTATTATTGGATAGATGAGGAATATGGTGTTTTATTATTTTTTGCCTTTTACAGTTGACATGGGCATCGATGGATTGTTGGTAGACAGGTGAGCTATATGGTGTTTTATTATTTTTGGCCTTTTACAGTGGGACATGGATTAGCAGGAAAGTGAGTATAACTTTGCATTTTTATTTTTATTTTTTGTGAATAAATGTGTAAAAGAGGGTGGGGAGTTTTTATTTCAAATAAAGGACTTTATTTGTGTCTTTATTTACATTTATGAGGTTAGTAAATAGGGTGTCTTATAGATGCCTCTCCATTACTAACCCACGGGCTTGATGTTAGTGGCCATAAAACAGCTAACATCAACCCCAAACCTGGTACCCCACTTGCCAACACACCAGTTCAAGTTGAAAAAGCTGAATTGGTGCATCTTTTCTGGGGCGGTTGTGGGCTGCTATTTTTAGGCTGGGAGGGCTAATGTCAATGGCCCCTTGCCAGTCTAAGAATTTCAGCCCCCGGCTGTCTGTTTTAGCTTGGATGGTTGTCAAATATGCAGGGGACTCCATGCCATTTTAAAAATATATTTATTTAAATAATTAAAATATGGGGACCCTTCTATTTTTGATAACCAGCCAATATAAAGCTGACACTTGGTGTGTGCAGCCTGCAGCTGTCAGCTTTATCTGTGCTGGTTATCAAAAATTGAGGGTTCCCTTGCCATTTTTTTAATTTAATGCACAGGCAACAGCTGATAAATACTCATCATTATACGCCTGCTCTTGCTGCTCTTAGCGAGAGCAGGTGTTGGATGATGAGAGTAGTATTCTCATCAGCTGACATCTGTGACTGGTGGTAACCTTTTAATTGCAGTCTTGAGGTTACAGTATATCTGAAAAATAATTTAATTGTTGCAATATTTATCAAATTGCAAATAAGAAACCAATATATTTTTCTGTTACATCTGTACTGCAGACTAAAGCAGAATTAAAAGGGTTCACCAACACAATGGCTTGCAAAAGTATTCCCACACCCCTACCCCTTGGCATTTTTTGTATTTTGCTGCCTCACAACCTGGAATTTAATTGCTCTTTTGAGAGTTTGCATCAGTTCATGTTAAGAAAATGCCTACAACTGTGAACATTTGGGTTTTCTTTATTGTGAAGCAAATGACAAATGGGACAAAATAAGTTAAAACTTCAGTGTACATAACTATTCACCCGCTGAAGCCAGTACTTTGTGGAGCCTCCTTTTGCAGCAGTTACAGCTGCAAGTTGCTTTGGATAAGTCTCTATGAGCTTTCCACATCTGGCCACTGGGATTTTTACCCATTCCTCAAGGAAAAACTGTTCCAACTACGTCAAGTTATATGGCTTCCTCTGGTGAACAGCAGTCTAAGTCTAACCACAGATTCTCAATTGAATTAAGGTCTGGGCTTTGACTGGGCCACTCCAAAACATTTGCACATTTCCCCTTAAACCATTCGAGTGTTACTTTAGGGTCCTTACCCAGTATGCTTTGGGTCATTATCTTGTTGGAAGGTGAACCTCTATCCCAGTCTCAAGTCACTGACAGACTGAAACAGGTTTTCTTCAACAATATCCCTGCTTTTTGCACCATCCATCTTCCCCTCGACTGATGATTTTCTCTTTCCCTGCTGCTGAGAAACATCTCCACAGCATGTTGCTGCCATCACCATGTTTCACTGTGTGAATGGTGTTCTTGGGATGATGTGCTGTCTTAGTTTGACAACAGACATAGTGTTTATCTTAGTGGCCAAAAAATTCAATTTTAGTCTCATCTGACCACAGCACCTTCCTCCATATATTTGAGTAGTCTCCTATATGTCGTTGGCAAACTCAAAACAAGCATTACAAATTTTTGCGTAATTAAAGGCTTTTTTGCCACTCTTTCATAAGAGCCTCCTTTATGGAGTGTACAGTTTATTGTGATCGTATGGAAAGGTACTCCAATATCTGCTTGGGAACTCTGTAGCTCCTTGAGGTATACCTTTGGCCTTTTATGCTGCCTATCTGATTAATGCCCTCCTTGTCCAGTCTGAGAGTTTTTGTGAGCGGCCCTCTCTTGGCAGGTTTGTTGTAGTACCATGTTCTTTCCATTTGATGATAATGGATTTGATGGTGCTACGGGGGATAATCAGAGATTGGGATTTTTTTTTTATAACCCAACCCTGACTTCTACTTCTCAACAACTTTGTCCCTGATTTATTTGGAGATCTCCTTGGTCTTCATGGTGTTGTTTGGTTACTGACAGACCATGTGACACTAAGATTGCACACATGTGTACTTCCTTTCACTAAGCATGTGACTTATGTACATAATTGATTTCACCAGAAATTTTTAGGGGCTTCATAGCAAAAGGGATGAATACATACGCACATGCCAATTTTGAGTTATTTTATTTCATAAATTTAATGAATGCCTATATTTTTCTCACTTCACTTGACAAACTGAGACTATTTAGTGCTGATGCATCACACACAAATCGGATTGCAAAAATATTTAAACACAGGTTGTAATGCAACAAAATTGGTGAAAAGTTAAGGGGGTGAATACTTTCACAACCATTGTAAATAGGATATGGGATAGACATATGTTATGATGCGGTGGTCTAGGAGCAACATGGAACGAGCTCTGAAGGAAGTGGTAACTGTACTGACCGCAGTCCCTAAGCTCAACACCACACTAGAAGTAGCCGTGGAATGCTCCTAACTCTCTCTAGGCATCTCGTCACAGCCTAAGAGCTAACTACCCCTAAAGACAGAAGCAGGAAAACTATCTTGCCTCAGAGAAAATCCCCAAAGGATAGATTAGCCCCCCACAAATAATGACTGTGAGTGGAGAGGAAAAAGACATACACAGAATGAAACCAGGATGAGCACAGGAGGCCAGTCTAGCGTGATAGATAGGACAGGATGGAATACTGTGCGGTCAGTATAAAACACTACAAAAATCCATGCAGAGTTTTACAAAAAAAATCTCCACACCTGACTAAAGGTGTGGAGGGTAAATCTGCTTCCCAGAGCTTCCAGCAAGACAGAATTAATTCATCAGATAACGCTGGACAAACATAGAAAGCACTGAACGGATAAGTCCACAATCTATGAACAGAAAAGCGCAAGCAAAAACTTAGCTTTGCTGAACTGGTCAGGATAACAGGGAAATCCAAAGAGAGGTGAATCCAACCAGGAACCATTTACAAGTGGCACTGGCTGAAGGAACAGCCAGGCCTAAATAGCCGAGCAGAAGAGACGATAAGCGGAGGCAGCTGATGACAGCTAACTCCAAGGAGCAGCCATACCACTTGAAACCACAAGAGGGAGCCCAAGAGCAGAACTCACAAAAGTGCCACTTACAGCCACCGGAGGGAGCCCAAGAGCGGAATTCACAACAGACATATGACCGGTGAAAGTCAATTAACTACAACACTCAATAATCCTGAAAATCTGAAAATGTGGGTCCCGATTCTCTGTGTGAATGGAGTGCTCAGTCTACTGTCTATAATAAGGCATGTGCATTACCGTTTCTTTTATCATGGGGGTCTGCTGCGTCCTCTCATGTATGGCTGCTTTTTCTCTTTGATGTTTTATGTGTAGTATTATTCTCAGAGACTCAAATAGGTGAACAGAGATGTGGTAACACATGTCCAACATTGCTCCATTCGCACAGAGGACATTAGAACCCCCTTTATTGTAATCCAGGAGCTTGCAGCAGTCAACCCCATGGCAGTTCCCATGCTTCATTTAATCTATAATGGGAAATGAAGCAACAATGTCTGTTCCCCAAAAAAATTCCATTGATTTATTTTGAAACCCTAAACAGTCCAATATGTGTCCAAGGTATCAGAAAACAAACTCTGGGTAGTCCAATCCTGACACCATACTCTCTTACGTCTTCCGCGAATAATCATACAGTAAAGGTACCGTCACATTTAGTGATGCTGCAGCGATCTAGACAACGATCCCGATCGCTGCAGCGTCGCTGTGTGGTCGCTGGAGAGCTGTCACACAGACAGCTCTCCAGCGACCAACTATGCGAAGTCCCTTGGTAAGCAGGGTAAACATCGGGTTACTAAGCGCGTCACACACGCCGATTCAGCGATGTCTGCGGGAGTCCAGCGACAAAATAAAGTTCTGGACTTTCTGCTCCGACCAACGATGGCACAGCAGGGGCCTGATCGTTGCTGCCTGTCAAACTCAACGATATCGCTAGCCAGGACGCTGCAACGTCATGGATCGCTAACGATATCGTTCAGTGTGAAGGTACCTTAAGTTTGTAGGAACTAAGAAAAGGATAGTTTGTTACTTATTCTTTTACCTTTGAGATGTATAACTGTGTAACGTTGAAGAAATTACAAAAACTGAAATCATGATTTTTTTGGTAAAACTGCTGCATTTTAGATAAACTGGGACAATAAGCAAATATTCGTGAAGGTGGACATAACCATTAAATTGGCCATATGCTCTGTCATTATGCTTGCTAGTTTTCTGGCAACCAGAAATACTTAATATTTTACAAACAGATTATTTAACCTGTATATAAATGTCGACTTTTTTTTCATGATTTAGCGTTTTGACTTCTGCAGTCCCACCATCTGCTGACCTATGCTGTGTGAAACAGGACAATACTAGGAAGGAAATTCATCAGGACTGGCTGCTGGTATGCTAGACTTGAACGTTTTGCCTGCTGAAGTAAAATGTGCCAAATGTATTATTAATTTCAGCACATTTAGGATTTACCATGCGATAGAAAATGAAGTATATGCAAGCTGTGAACTAGCATCGATTTCAGCTGCAGTATTTCAAAGCTGAAAGATAGATCCAGATCACGCCTCTTTTTTAAAGCTCTGCGCACTTTAACCTTCGTCAGGCTCCATAATTTTACAACGTTAACAGGCTGCAGAGGTACAATTGTACCTTCATATATATTTTATTGAAATTTGGCCAATATATTCTGGACCAAAACTGCAGAGATGTCACGAAATGTCAGCCCTCTACGGCTTTTCGAAAAAAAAAGTTATTGCAATTTTAAAACGGAATAGTTACAATTGTACCTACTCAGCCGGACGAAGGTTAAAAAAAAATAGGCCAGAGTTGGCACAAAAAGTGCCATTTTTTAACAATATACCAATTTTGACAAATGTTTTTAATTTTTGGCTTTAATTTTAGAGTGGATGATAAATTTCCTTCTAAATGTCAAATTGTGCAGGTGAGGCAACTCACTGTGTTTTGCCAACTTCGGGAAAGAAGTTAGTCAACAAGGTCTCATCTTTCCAAAATAATCAATCAGCATATTAAGTTATGCCTCGTATATTGCTGATAGAACAGCTTTAACTGTTGTATAAGGGCTTTCCTGACTAATAGAAAACAGGGCCGTGCCTGCATCACCCAAAGCCATCAGCGGTGCAAGCACAGTGTTGTCTACAGGCAGAGGTCATGGCAGAAAGTTTAGACATGGATATAACAGTATCCCCTATTTTAAAGGGGCTTCTAGAGCCTAAGGTTTATCATGAAATGTCTTATGAGGAACATAACCCGTGCCTTTACCAGCGCACTTACTGACATTGTCCACTTAATGACCGGCACGTGGACAAGCACTTGTGGTCAGGGATGCTACATTTCCCTGACTGCACACTGGGTGAACATTGTGGAGGCTGTGGCTGAGTCACACCCTGGCACAGTGCATGTACTCCCGACGCTGAGGATTGCTGGCCCCACTTCTATCAGGGTTTCCTCAACCTCCTATAGCAGTTGCTCAGCGAAGCGGCAACAGTCTCTGCAAAGCTAATTTGTCTAGTAAACAAACTGCACACCACGGCAAAGTTGCTTAAAGGAATAAGAGACCAAACAGATCTGTGCTTTTTGCCCCTGAATCTCCAGCCCAGCATGGTCGTGTGTAATAGTGGGCATAATGTTGTGGCCACTGTAAAGCAATGGAAAGCTCACACATGCACCACAGTTGGCACATGTGCTCAACTTGGCAGTTCACCGGTTTCTGAAAACATACTCAAATTTGCCAGAACCTCCGATAAAGGTACGCCATGCCAGTGCCCATTTCACACAAGTCGAAAACAGCTGCCGCCGCACTGACAGCGCTGCAGCAGCGCTTTCAAGTGCCAGCTCACCAACTGGTGTGCGACATCACCATGTGTTGGAACTCCATACTGCACATGCTGGCAAGGCTTAGTGAGCAGAAAAGGCCAGTGGCTGAGTACCAGCTCCAATACACCCATTGGCATTCTGGTCAGCCTCCGCACATAACTGAAGAGTTGGCATGGATGTCTTAAAATTTTTTGCTGGTTACATTTCTCAGCTATACAGTATTATGTGTTCTTGAGTACATTTTGTTGGTATGCAACCCTCCAAAAACTTGTTCAAAATGTTATCATTATTATATTGATAATCCAAAGACTATTCTGTGATCTGGAATACATTTCACTGATATAAAAGCTTAAAAAATGTGTTAAAAATGTTATTGTTATTATATTGCTCATGTATAGGGAATTACATCTTCTTGGGTACATTTTGTTGCTATTTAAGCCTCAAAAAACGTGTTAAAAAAATTATCGGTATTATATTGCTAACCCATAGGCTGTTCTGCGGTCTAGAGTCAATTTCCTGGCTATAAAAGCCTCAAAACATTTGTTGAAAAATGTATCTGTATTATATTGCTCACCCGTAGGATATTACATCATCTATTGTACATTTCGTTGACATATAACACCCCAAAATTTGTTCAAAATTTACCGGTAATATATTGCTCACCCATAGGATACTACATCATCTTTTGTACATTTCGTTGCTATAAAAGCCTCAAAAAAGTGTTCAAAACTTATCAGTATTATATTGCTCACCTATAGAATATTCCATGGTCTGAAGTATATTTCATTAGTATATAACCCTCAAAAAAAATCTTCAAATATTTAGGCTGTGTGCGCACGTTGCAGATTTTTGTCGCTTTTTACTGCACAGATTTGTGAGAAAGTCTGAAGCATAACCTGATGCCAACAAAGCAAATGAGGAACCTGACGTGTCATGCACATGGTGAGCATTTTTGACCTACAGATTTGGTGTACAAAATAATCTGCTGTATGTCAATTCTCTGTGCGTTATTGTACTGTGTTTTTCACCATTGACTTCACTCAAATCAATCAAAAACGCAGGCAAAAATGCTGTAAAAACCAACCAAACCAAGCATTTTTTCAGGTGCAGTTTTTCCTGCCAAGAGGTGTTGAACTTTTATGCAACATGTGCACGTGCCCTGCTTGGTGTTATAAATTGTTCACCCATCGACTATTCCATGATCTGGATTATATTTTGTTGGTATATAACCCTCAAAAAACATTTTAAAAAAATTATTGGTACTATATTGCTCATCCATAGACTATTCCATGGTCTGGAGTACCTCCAGACCTTGGTATATAACCCATGTCCTTGGTATATAACCCTCAAAAGTGCATAGCCTTTAGGAGTCTAGGAATACCAATATATAACAATTTGAGCAAAATTTGTATAAAGCCTTCTTTCATGTCTAATACAGGGTGTATCTGAGTCCATAATTTTTGGTAGTTTTTGCTTCTTTCAAAAATTTCACTGAAATTTCCTATTTTTTAATTAACAAATCAATTTTTGGTTTACTTAAATTATATAATTCTTAATTATGTTTAAATTTTGCCTTATATACAAGTCATTATACAGGAAAAAATGTTTGTTATCATTTTTTCCCTGTAAAATGCAATTTGTCATCAGTTTGGAATGTTTTATTGTCAATCCTTAAAATGGAGTAAAAGTGTGACACCAATGTTTCTCAGCAGCGATATGGGAGTTAGAAATGCTTTCTTCCCCATCCAGTTCTCCTTCCATTCAGCACTTTTCCAATCCATTTGAACATTTTCACTGCCACCTCCAGAACTCTTTGTAGGGTCTGCCGGAAAAAAGTTTGGCTTTCTCATTGACTCCAATTATACTCGTTATTTGAAACAAGCATGCGAGTATTGGGAACTGGTTGGTTCGAGTAACGAGCACCCGAGCATGTTAGTGCTTGCTCATCTCTACTCTTTAGTTGTAACAGAACACCATTTTTACTTGATACAATATGAGGAATGAACTAAGTGCATAGAAAGTACTGAGTGTTTACAATAATAAAGATCCATAAAGGAGATCATGCTCCAAAGATCGAGGCTAATAGTATGAGAGCATGACGCAAATATATTTCATGGATACAAAAAGATGGGGGGAGAAAGTTGAAGCAGCAATTATGACATGAACTCAGGTGCACTGTTTTTCTAGTCTGTCCTACAAATTCTAGGAAAGCAGGAATACTTCTATTTAATTTTACTCAAGCATTTTTCAATAAATATTTTTATTGTATTCCATCTGCTTTAAAAAAAAAATTAGAACTGAAAATACATTTTTTTCAGTAAATACAAATAAATTAGCCAGCACATATGTTGGTATAACTGCAATTTTTAGGTGTACATTTACACTGTGGATAATTAGCAGACAAAATCTAAGATGAAAAACAATATGGGCAAATACCCTGCAGTGAATAAATAGTATGTATAAACATCAGAGTACTATTTTGCCATTTTTGGGGGGCTGGACATTTTGCACATAAGCAGTAGCTGTTAGGCACCAGGATTCTCCCACTGTGTGGGGTAGATCTCAAGCGTTGTTCACCTCTGTGGTCTCCCATTCTGTTTCAGCCACAGTGGGAGCTGCTCAGCAAATACATTGGTCTCAGCATCTTGCCCAGACTCGTGCTGTTCACTTGGTTACTGCTGGCTCTCCAGTCAAAACTATAGTAACTAGCAATGGGCAGCGGCGAACAGGCATTCCCGAGGCTAAGTCCAGAAATCATCCTACTGAGCATGCTCATGAGGTGGTGACCTCTCATTGTTGGTCGGTCATCAGCTGCTCGGGTGGCGTGGCAGTTCCAGATTTGTCCACGAGCAAGGTAGTTTCTGACTGGACTTGAACAGGAATATATAAAAGGTTTCCTGGAGCGCGAGTCGGCGTGCTAAGATAATTTTTTATCATATGTGTGTGTGGAACATAACGGTAGTGTTGACTTGTCTGCGTGTGCTCAGGGCAGACGTATAGTCTTTAGAATTCTGGCACCTCCGGAGAGGAGTTCGTGTGCATGCACATGCTGTGCTTGTGTCAGCTACCTGTTCCCTTGCCCCTCTGAGGGTTGCGTTCTCCTGTGAGGTTAACAGGGATCGTGTTTAGCGCCAAACCTGCTCTGTTAGTGATGCGAATGACATAGTCTTGTGTTCTATATACTGAGTTATGTTTAACGCTGTGCAGGCCAGCTAACGCTCGCTGTGTGCTCCGCCATTGTTCACATTAGCTGCAGTTTTCCATCTCTGCACGGTGGACCATGGGTTGCGTTCGCACTTCATCATACTTTATATTTAGTGCGATCCGCCAACCCTAACAGTAGCTTTCGGGCAGGTGTCTGAACAGTCAAGTCTGAGCCCTGCTCTGCCATTAACTATTTTGAAGACTGCTGACACACACTGAGGTGAACTACACTCACACTGCCCCCTGAGGAAGCAGCGGCGAAACGCGCGTTGGGGTACCTGAGTCGTGGCATTTGGCATATTATGGGTAAGATGGGCTGATGGGTCTTTTTATATGCACTTATTGCACCTTATCTTTAGCCACATGGCTTATTTATTATGCTGATCAGCCCTACATAGTCTTTGCCCTGTTTAATAGGTTCATTCCTAGAGTCGCTCGTTTTTCCCCCCGTTTATATATTTATGTGGGCACTGGGAACGCTCTCACATTATGGATAGCCTAACACGCCAGTTTTCTTGCATTATCTATCTTTAGACCTGTCCAATAGTTGTAATATCATTTTGTATATTTCATGTGATTTTTCTAAATATATTTTTTGTGCCTTGTTCTTTTTATATTACTAATAAAGAGTGTTATAAATTTTCATTATTTTGTAGGCATTTATTATTTTATTTTCATTAGTTATTATTGTGGAATGTAAAAATTCCAGGTTTTTTTCGTATGTTTTCTATGGTGGTTTTGGAGTGTTCCGGTTAAATATGGTCCTTTATAATTGGTTCTGGCATGTTTTTATACTTTATATTTAGTGCGATTCGCCAACCCTAACAGTAGCTTTCGGGCAGGTGTCTGAACAGTCAAGTCTGGGCCCTGCTCTGCCATTAACTATTTTGAAGACTGCTGACACACACTGAGGTGAACTACCAGAGTTAGGGACCGTCCTGATTGGGGAACACCTTGTCGCAGTGGGATGGCTTTTACGCTCTTTTGATAAGAACAGTGTTAACCCTGCTGTTCTGTTCACATTTGCTATACACTTGTACTGTTCCCGAGTCAATATGACCCAACCTATAAATTCTTGATTTTTAGCTACTCTAAGTGTTTTATTTGAATACTTTTTTCATTATTATACTGTATGTGAACATGGTTGATCATAAACAAATGAAAAATTTAAACTTAATAATTTATTTTTTTCATAAAAAGGTTACACAGGCTTTTTACAATTATCTTTGATTGTTGGCATTCTGCACACAAATAACAAAGAAGCTTTACGTTATTATTACTAAAACATGAAATTTAACATTTTGAAAACAATATTTATACATCAACAAATGAAAAATCATAAAAACTTCAACCTTTTTAGAAAGAAAAAAGAAAAACTGAACATGTTTATGCGTTTTTACACTGAACACAATAATAAGACACATGTCCTTTACACAGATATTTTGAACATCCAGCACGTGTCAGATTAGTCTTATTGTCACAGGAAGATGGACAGAACCTACATCTCTTCCTTTTTTTGCTGGTAGTTGTGCTGCTGGTAGCTGTGCTGGTGGAGGCCGTGGATGTGGATTCTCTTTCTTGAGCATGCTGGACACTTTTTACAATGGCTGTTGCTCCTTCACTTCTGGGGGTCACTTTTCTGCTCTCAATATATGGCCTAACCAGGGATTTGCCCAATTCTTCAAGAAATAATCTTCTTTTATGCAGCCTATTCCGGTTCCAATCGGGGTCGATTTCACTCCATAAGACAAATGCATTGTATGCAGAAACGTCCAGTATGTTATAAAATAAAATCATTGGCCACCGATTGGTTTTGCGTTTGCATGTATATGTTGATATTGCTTGGTCTAAAGTATAAACTGCTCCCCTTGTGGCATTATAATCCAAAATAATGTCTGGCTTTCTGTCTTCTCTATCACTTAGGGCGTTGTCATGGTGCATTGTGCTCATTAGAATTACCTAAGTTTGGAAAAGAAAAGAATAGTTGTAAAGATATGTATTCACAGCGTCAGTCAATAGACATTTTAGAAACATTTTTATCCAAGTTTTGAAAAAAAAGAATACCTGTAAAGATGTGTATTCACAGCTCAGTGTTCTCTCTCACTCACAGATTCCAGTGTCTCTTTCACAGGACTTAGCTTCAGGGTGTAAGTCAAATGACTGGTGTCCAATTTATAAGACAACAGTGTCTTCTCTCACAAACTGAAATTGCATTTGACTAAATAAATACTTGATTACTGATGACAGTGAAACACCCAGCCTTTGAATGATAGACAACCAGTCTCCTCTCTCACAAACCGCAAATGAATAATACTAGATAAATACTTGTTTACTGATAAGAACAGTGAAACCACAACCATTTTGAGATGAAGTACACATAAAAAAACATAACTTTTGCAGTCAGAAATAATCAGAGACCTGTAGAACAGTATTGACCCGAACAGTACAAGTGTAACAATCAGCGTGTAGCAAAGAGTAAGAAAAAAAAAAAAAAATATATATATATATATATATACAGTGGGTCAAAAAAGTATTTAGTCAGTCAGCAATAGTGCAAGTTCCACCACTTAAAAAGATGAGAGGCGTCTGTAATTTACATCATAGGTAGACCTCAACTATGGGAGACAAACTGAGAAAAAAAAATCCAGAAAATCACATTGTCTGTTTTTTTATCATTTTATTTGCATATTATGGTGGAAAATAAGTATTTGGTCAGAAACAAAATTTCATCTCAATACTTTGTAATATATCCTTTGTTGGCAATGACAGAGGTCAAACATTTTCTGTAAGTCTTCACAAGGTTGCCACACACTGTTGTTGGTATGTTGGCCCATTCCTCCATGCAGATCTCCTCTAGAGCAGTGATGTTTTTGGCTTTTCGCTTGGCAACACGGACTTTCAACTCCCTCCAAAGGTTTTCTATAGGGTTGAGATCTGGAGACTGGCTAGGCCACTCCAGGACCTTGAAATGCTTCTTACGAAGCCACTCCTTCGTTGCCCTGGCGGTGTGCTTTGGATCATTGTCATGTTGAAAGACCCAGCCACGTTTCATCTTCAATGCCCTTGCTGATGGAAGGAGGTTTGCACTCAAAATCTCACGATACATGGCCCCATTCATTCTTTGATGTACCCGGATCAGTCGTCCTGGCCCCTTTGCAGAGAAACAGCCCCAAAGCATGATGTTTCCACCACCATGCTTTACAATAGGTATTGTGTTTAATGGATGCAACTCAGTATTCTTTTTCCTCCAAACACGACAAGTTGTGTTTCTACCAAACAGTTCCAGTTTGGTTTCATCAGACCATAGGACATTCTCCCAAAACTCCTCTGGATCATCCACATGCTCTCTAGCAAACTTCAGACGGGCCCGGACATGTACTGGCTTAAGCAGTGGGACACGTCTGGCACTGCAGGATCTGAGTCCATGGTGGCGTAGTGTGTTACTTATGGTAGACCTTGTTACATTGGTCCCAGCTCTCTGCAGTTCATTCACTAGGTCCCCCCGCGTGGTTCTGGGATTTTTGCTCACCGTTCTTGTGATCATTCTGACCCCACGGGGTGGGATTTTGCGTGGAGCCTCAGATCGAGGGAGATTATCAGTGGTCTTGTATGTCTTCCATTTTCTAATTATTGCTCCCACTGTTGATTTCTTCACTCCAAGCTGGTTGGCTATTGCAGATTCAGTCTTCCCAGCCTGGTGCAGGGCTACAATTTTGTTTCTGGTGTCCTTTGACAGCTCTTTGGTCTTCACCATAGGGGAGTTTGGAGTCAGACTGTTTGAGGGTGTGCACAGGTGTCTTTTTATACTGATAACAAGTTTAAACAGGTGCCATTACTACAGGTAATGAGTGGAGGAAAGAGGAGACTCTTAAAGAAGAAGTTACAGGTCTGTGAGAGCCAGAAATCTTGATTGTTTGTTTCTGACCAAATACTTATTTTCCACCATAATATGCAAATAAAATGATAAAAAAACAGACAATGTGATTTTCTGGATTTTTTTTTCTCAGTTTGTCTCCCATAGTTGAGGTCTACCTATGATGTAAATTACAGACGCCTCTCATCTTTTTAAGTGGTGGAACTTGCACTATTGCTGACTGACTAAATACTTTTTTGCCCCACTGTATATAGCTCCGCAAATGAGGAAAAGTCAAGATACCACGAACATAGTAACATAGTAACATAGTAACATAGTTAGTAAGGCCGAAAAAAGACATTTGTCCATCCAGTTCAGCCTATATTCCATCATAATAAATACCCAGATCTACGTCCTTCTACAGAACCTAATAATTGTATGATACAATATTGTTCTGCTCCAGGAAGACATCCAGGCCTCTCTTGAACCCCTCGACTGAGTTCGCCATCACCACCTCCTCAGGCAAGCAATTCCAGATTCTCACTGCCCTAACAGTAAAGAATCCTCTTCTATGTTGGTGGAAAAACCTTCTCTCCTCCAGACGCAAAGAATGCCCCCTTGTGCCCGTCACCTTCCTTGGTATAAACAGATCCTCAGCGAGATATTTGTATTGTCCCCTTATATACTTATACATGGTTATTAGATCGCCCCTCAGTCGTCTTTTTTCTAGACTAAATAATCCTAATTTCGCTAATCTATCTGGGTATTGTAGTTCTCCCATCCCCTTTATTAATTTTGTTGCCCTCCTTTGTACTCTCTCTAGTTCCATTATATCCTTCCTGAGCACCGGTGCCCAAAACTGGACACAGTACTCCATGTGCGGTCTAACTAGGGATTTGTACAGAGGCAGTATAATGCTCTCATCATGTGTATCCAGACCTCTTTTAATGCACCCCATGATCGTGTTTGCCTTGGCAGCTGCTGCCTGGCACTGGCTGCTCCAGGTAAGTTTATCATTAACTAGGATCCCCAAGTCCTTCTCCCTGTCAGATTTACCCAGTGGTTTCCCGTGGTTTACCCACTAGTTTCTAATCCTCATATAAAAGAATCTACAGGGTCTCAAAAATCATTTCGGGTCATAGTGACCCGAACGGTACAGCAGGGTTAAGTACCCTCTGTTATTTATATGTATTGTGAGATAGCACTACCTGAGTGGGTTGGGTGACACTCGCTTGGCATTAAAGCACTCAGGCACATTTTCTCACAAAAACAGTTTATCCGGTTTATTAAACATCATAAACCACAAACAGTTCATTATTTACATCAGAATGGAACATCATAAGCGCTGACAGTCTGTTCCAATGGCAGATACTTCTCTGCCCTTAACCACCTTTATCTTGAGTTACCTTACAGGAGCTCCTGCTCCACACACTGACTCCTGTCAGTCCTGGTTACAAGGAAAGCTGCTGAACTGGGATCACCATCCTTGTGACCAGGGCACTTCAGATAGTCCAGACCCACAGGCAGAACTGTAGTTTCCCCAACACAGTTGCCACCACAGGCTCTGCAAATATGGTGTCTCTGTGCGCTATTCAGGAAGTCCAGTCCCAGGCACTTCCAACACACAGGCCCTCAGTCCAAAGCCTCACCAGGTGCTTCCAGGAATCCAGTCCACCCAGGACATTCCAACACACAGGCTATATGCCCATGGCCTCACCATGTGCTTCCAGGACATTCCAACACAGACCATCCAGGACTTTACACACTGACCATTCTAGTTCATACACTCTGAACATGTTACCCAAACCCTGGTCACATTATGTACCTGTAACCACCCCCATAGGTGGAAGGTGTGTGTGGTTAGCCAGTCCCACCCAGCTCTCCGACTAACCCTGCAAGTCTCCCTTTTAACTATGCAAATACTTGTAGGACTATAGGTCCTAGAACAACAATACTACAGGCTTACAGCACAGACTCCCTCTGCAACACATACCAGCCATTTACAATCATGCCAGACACTGTTTCATTATCACCATTATTGATACGCCTCCATGCGCACCCTGAGGGGCACATACTGCATCACAGTATTATTACTATTACTGTATACTTATTGCAGGGTATTTGCTCGCTTTGTTTTTAACTTAAGTTCAGTATGCAGTTGTGTGAAAAAATGTTTGCCCCCTTCCTGATTTCCTATTCTTTTGCATGCAAAAACTAACAAAATAAATGAGAAACATAACGATTCAAATAGGGCGCCAGGTGCACCCACTGAAAGACTATCCTGGCATTGGTCTACCAAACTGCTCCAACAATTGGCTGTTTAGCATGACCTTATTAAAACATTAAAACACAAATTGTTAAGTGATGCTCATAGTGGCCAAAAGGCATGATAACATTTCTGTAGCTGGGGAAGACCCTGGGAGGCTTAGCTGCCCTCAGGAGGCGTGACATAAAGAGTGAATTGGATGACACGTGCATTGCTCAGTGATGACATCACAACTGTCTCTGCTAACAGCACTGCCCATGGAGTCTAGCCACACTCTCTTGGTTATGAGGTATGGCCACACTCTCCTGGTTATGAGGTATGGCCACACTCTCCTGCTTATGAAGTATGGCCACACTCTCCTGGTTGTGAGGTATGGCCATACTCTCCTGGTTATGATGTATGGCCACACTCTCCTGGTTATGAGGTATGGCCACACTCTCCTGCTTATGAAGTATGGCCACACTCTCCTGGTTATGAGGTATGGCCACACTCTCCTGGTTACGAGGTATGGCCACACTCTCCTGCTTATGAAGTATGGCCACACTCTCCTGGTTGTGAGGTATGGCCATACTCTCCTGGTTATGAAGTATCGCCACACTCTCCTGGTTATGAGGTATGGCCACACTCTCCTGGTTATGAGGTATGGCCACACTCTCCTGGTTATGAGGTATGGCCACACTCTCCTGGTTAAGGTATGTCCACACTCTCCTGGTTATGAGGTATGGCCACACTCTCCTGCTTACGAGGTATGGCCACACTCTCCTGGTTATGAGGTATGGCCACACTCTCCTGGTTAAGGTATGGCCACACTCTCCTGCTTATGAAGTATGGCCACACTCTCCTGCTTACGAGGTATGGCCACACTCTCCTGCTTATGAAGTATGGCCACACTCTCCTGGTTGTGAGGTATGACCATACTCTCCTGGTTATGAATTATGGCCACATTCTCCTGGTTATGAGGTATAGCCACACTCTCCTGGTTATGAGCTATGGCCACACTCTCCTGGTTATGAGGTATGGCCACACTCTCCTGGTTACAAGGTATGGCCACACTCTCCTGGTTATGAAGTATGGCCACACTCTCCTGGTTATGAGCTATGGCCACACTCTCCTGGTTATGAAGTATGGCCACACTCTCCTGTTTATGAGCTATGGCCACACTCTCCTGGTTAGGAGGTATGGCCACACTCTCCTGGTTATGAAGTATGGCCACACTCTCCTGGTTACGAGGTATGGCCACACTCTCCTGGTTATGAAGTATGGCCACACTCTCCTGGTTACGAGGTATGGCCACACTCTCCTGGTTATGAGGTATAGCCACACTCTCCTGGTTATGAGCTATGGCCACACTCTCCTGCTTACGAGGTATGGCCACACTCTCCTGCTTATGAATTATGGCCACACTCTCCTGGTTGTGAGGTATGACCATACTCTCCTGGTTATGAAGTATGGCCACACTCTCCTGGTTATGAGGTATAGCCACACTCTCCTGGTTATGAGGTATAGCCACACTCTCTTGGTTATGAGCTATGGCCACACTCTCCTGGTTATGAGGTATTGCCACACTCTCCTGGTTATGAGCTATGGCCACACTCTCCTGGTTATGAGGTATGGTCACACCCTCCTGGCTAAGGTATGGCCACACTCTCCTGGTTATGAGGTATGGCCACACTCTCCTCATTATGAAGTATGGCCACACTCTCCTGGTTACGAGGTATGGCCACACTCTCCTGCTTACGAGGTATGGCCACACTCTCCTCTTATGCCCTCTCCAATTCTAGCGAATACTGTCAATGAAAGAATCTTAAATATTTTGTTGTTGTGTATGTGATATAAAAATGCACAAAATGCTTTTTATTCTATATATAATAAAGTATGAGCACAATTATATGATTTATTTAGAGTTTTTCTTTATTCTATACTCACAGCATTTTTTAGTAAAGAACATTGTATGTCACTGGTATTCTTCATGAAAAATGTGTCCCATGTGGTACCCAGCTACTTCATAAAGCCTTAGATATCAGCTAATAGTTGCAGAAACTAAATATAAATTTATGTGAGTGATTCCATAATGATTAGGAGGAAATGATGAGACAAATAAAATCTGCTGACAACCATCTAAAAGCTATTTTATGTAATTACTCAGATTTATTTGCCGAAAGAACCTGTCTCTTCTCCTCACTACTTTTAAAAATGTTCTTCTTCATTTATTCATTGATTTCTAGAAATGTTACAGCCTAAAATATTTACTTGATTTTCAATGATTCTTCAAGCAACATACAAAACGCTAAATATAAAGCATAATGGTGAATGTGACAGTCATTTTACTAATACTCTCACATTGAGAACATCTGAAGAGCACACTCAGACCTGCTATTTTGCCTGACTTATTAGATCTTCTGCTGTCTCCTCTAACCATTTACATGCTACAGTAAACTCATAGGTAACGATGAGGCTGCATTACAGAAAGAGAAATGATGATAGGTCCTCACCATACTCATACCTAGAGCAAGTGAATGATGAAGATAACTATCGCTCAGTTTAGTTAAAGGCATTTTGCACAAATAAGTCAGTATTTAAAGCTTTCTATTTTATTGCGTAGCTTGCTTTATTAAAGTGCTCCATTCACTGCAATATTTCGGGATCAGAAGAGAGGAGTGGCGTGAGACTGAGTGAGATGCCTGAGGAGCACGATTTTTTCCTGAGACAACACTAGGTCTGATATTGTCCACCAAGCGTTGTGTCAGTGGGTCACAAGCTAGGGCAAGTAATGGTGTAAGTGAAACAAGTACTGTGACTACAAATATATTGACTACCCGTGGTCTGGAATCTGATGTGCAGAGTTGGGCAGCTGAAGTTTGATGTTAGTAAAGTCCATTAAAGTCAATTGCCTAGTAGTTATGAGGACCGATGGAAGCACTGGATAAATGTATACAAAGTAATTAGATCAATTCAATGCAAATTGTATTTGAGACTAATTGTAAGAAAAATGTTAGTTCTCAGGTGCGACTGTGCAGGCTTTTACATAATGCCTTGCAGCTATCACATGATAGAAAAGCCACAGAAATTGAAAGGGGCATTTAACTAGTTAACAGCCATGTGTGGATTGCAATTCCACCCGTGGCTGTTGTGGGCACATGTCAGCTGTATATATTAACTGACATGTGCCTGGAAAGGTGCGGGCTCAGCTCCGGAGCCCGTACCAAACAGGGGGAGTCCGACATCTCCTGGTCCCTGTTCCTGTTTAGTTTACTCCTCTCTGTCCCAATCCTTTTTCCTATTGTTGGTTGGTGCTTTTATATGATAGAGGGTTTCTATTATTCCTGTTTTGTCTTGTGTGGCTTGTTCATATTACATTTCTGTCTCAAGCTCCATGGCACAGGGGAGGGGACAGATCAGGGATTAACAGTAGCATAGAAAGGTCGAAGACTCGTGCCTCTCTACCATCAAGTGTACCCCCAAGATAGGGATAGTAAGGGTCCCAGTTCCAGGGACAGTTTGAGGCCCTTTTCCCCTATCTAGGACTGTCACAGGGTGGCAAAGAATCCATTGATAGGTGAAAAGAGAGATAGCAGAGGCACCAATAGTAATGCTAGGCCCAGTATGATTAATCATTGATATAGTGTGTTTGGCATCTTATCCTGCTGCGCTTCAATTACAATTATGTTTGGCTTTTTTTTCTTCAGAGGACTTTTCATCAAATTTTTCATGTTAAATTGTGAAAACATTGTAATAGTGGGCATAGAGCTCAATAAAATTTGTTTTGTTTTAAATTTTCACCTCTGTGTTGCCACAATAATAGCTAAAATTTAATAAAGAATGGCCCAAAGTTTCCGTAAAACAGCATGAACTCTGGGTATAAGAGAAAGGTAAGTATTAATGAATGGTAGTCAGAAGAAGGTTGTTGTTGATGTTGTCTAGAAAAGCTGCCAGTATGGTGTAACGCAGCAAGTGGATATCCATGATTTCTAAAATGAACCCCTATCTCTATTCCAAGGAATACAATTCTGCAAAATTGGGACCTAGGGAATGATAATTTAGATGTTTTTTAATTTTTCACATATTGTTTCATTTTATATTTTCATTTTCATTTTGTCTTTTTATGTTTTTTTTTATTTTGTTATTATTCTGATGTCTCCCATCTGTCTTCTTTTCAGTTTTTTAATGCACCTTCTGTATTATTTTTCCTTTCTTTTTTATTCCATTTTTCTTTTATGCTCATTCATTTTGACCATTGTTTTCAATCTTTAGTCTATTACATATCAAATTTTCTATTTTATCTTATTATTTTTCTGCATTTTCTATGTTTTATTCTATTTGACATATTGTTTGTTGTTTGTGTTTACAAATATGCAGCGCCCCAGGGTCCTGGTCGTTGCAGTAATGTCATTCTTCCACCAGGGGGAGTGATGCTACGTCCGAAGGCAATAAAGGAGATCACTTTACCAGGTATAACAAACCATTCAAAACACTTCACACTCCAGTCCACCAGGGTGAGCTATGCACCTATTTATTAGGGCACTCTTCACAATTAGGTAAAACTGGTGGTCTGGATAGGAAGTTAGGCAGAAACTGACTGGGCTTCACCCCGTCAGTTCCTGTCAGGCAGACAGAGAGGAAGGAGGAACATTGAGCAGTTGCCGACAGAGGGGTCCCTGAAAGGGGTGGGATCCTGTCAGAGGCCAAGACATAAAGTCACGGAGCTGCGACTGCCTACCTACCTACTGCATCCTAAGGAAGGACACGAAAGAGAATTGTATTGTAGAGGGTGAGAAGCAAAGTCATAGCAAAAGGAGAGGAAACCAGAAGGAGTTCTGCCCTACACAGGCTGCCTCCTTCTGAGGCACAGGATTCGGTAGCCGGAACACCGAGGGAGAAACACTCTCCATGCCTTGCTCCAGAGACCGGCAGGACAGCTAATTCCACGTTACCTGCCTGACCTATACCCAGGAGGCATGGTGGCAACTTGTGGGGGCTGGGGCATGCTAGAGTCCCTGTAAAAAGCCTCAGGCCACCAGTCATACGGGTTTGTTCCTATCCATCTGGGGGACAGAGAGAGACATAACATCTACAACAGTTGTGAGGACCTTACGAGAGGCTCAGCAGTAAGGTACTACAACATCCAGATGCTAGAGGAAGGCTACTGATTTCCACCTGGATAAGGGGACTCTGGATTTGCCTTCGGACCTGCCGGACTCTGCCTGCCCTGCGATCTGGTGCTCTGGACTGTGGATGCTGAAGCCTTCAGTAAAGGAAAAGAGACTGCACCCTTGTGTCCTCGTTCTTCTCTGCGCCTTACATCATCCATCATCTACACACTGTGAAGCACTGGGGACACACTTCACCTGTGGGAAGGTATACCATCTAGCTGTCATAACATCACCCCAGCGGACCCTTAAAGCAGCATCGGTCACCCTGACCGAATACCACAGGTGGCATCACGAACATTTCCCCTTTAAAAACCTTTCCCCTTTCACAATGGACCTCCCGAGGGCCACGGACCGGGTCAGCCACTGTGACATCCCCCTTGAGAACCAAAGGACCCGGTACCGAGTACCCCACTGCCCTACGGGGGCGATCCATAAACATTTTTGGATTTTTGTTTCTTAGCTTTTGGCTTTTCAGTATCTTTTTTTCTGTTCATATATTTATTGTCCATTAATGCAGTATCTTTTTTAAATTTTACATGATTATTTATACACTGTATGTCCATATGTATATGGTTTGTAGGCCATGAACAAGGTCTTAGGACCGAAACATTGGCCAAAATTATGTACTGACAATTGCACTGCGTCATTGAAATCAGGTTTTTTCACTTCAAAAACACATGTGTCTTGGTACTTCCATACTATTCCAAGTTTATTCTACCACTGATCGTAACATATACCCCCACTGTTGAGTGCCCACAATATTATCCTCTACTGACAACACAAAGACTTTGGAAACGTGAAATGGCTCCTCACAAAAGAAACTGTACTGTGCCTCAAAAGTCGTTTTTGACCACATATAGGGTATTGGCGTACACAGGAGAATTTGAGCAACAAATTGTACCATACGTTTTCTCATATTTACCCTTGTAAGAATGAAAAATTTGGGGCTAAAACTACATTTTTGTGAGAAACATTCCATTTTTTTATTTTCACGGCTCAACGTTATAAAATTCTGTGAAGCACCTGTGGATTTAAGGGGCTCACTACACTTCCAGATCAATTCCTTTAGGGGTGTAGTTTCAAAACTGAAGTAACTTCTCAGGGGTTTCTGCTGTTTAGGTACATCAGGGGAACCTCACAGACCATTTCATAAAAGTCTGCGTTTAAAAAAAAGGAACGTCTTCCATTTGACTATCATCAACAAATGCTCGCGACCGGTGGTAACTTTTTTAATGCTGGTCACATCTGCTGGCTCACACGCTGCCATCTGTATGACAGTGTGGGAACCGCAGCGCTCTGACTGGCGGAAAGAAACTTACCGCCTATCATGTCATGTTTTTATTGTGCTGTTGCACAGATGAGAGCAGGCCCCACATGCAATTTAATGGGATCCAAGTTTGGGTACCTTTCTGGTATCCAAACTAAACTTTTTTATATGTTTGGCAGAACCCAACGGAACCCCCACCATTTTTTTGGAGTATTTTAAGAAGTACAGTGTTTAAAATGAAGTCAATTTTGTCTATTTTCTGTCACATGTCCCCTCAAAGTCACTTCTAATGGGATGTGATTCCTAAAAAAATAGTTTTGTGAATTTTGTTAGAAAAATGAGAAATTGCTAATTAACTTTTAATCCTTCTAACTTCCTAAGAAAAAAGATATGTTTCAACAATGATGGTGGTATAAATTAGAAATGTGACAAATGTTATTTATTAACTATTTTGCATGATTTAACTCTCTGGTTTAAGGGCATAAAATGAAAAATGGTGAAAATTGTAAAATTCTCAAAATATTTGCCAAATTTCTGAGATTTTCCACAAATAAAAGCAATAAATATCGACCTAAATGTATCACTACCATAAAGTACAGTGTGTCACAAAAATAATCTCAGGATCACTGGAATACGTTGAAGTATTCTAAATTATCACCACATAAAGACATCCTGTCCAGAATTGGAAAATTTGGCCTGATCAGGAAGGTGAAACCAGGCTGCACGGTGAAGGGGTTAGAGAGTTGTGATAATTCTATATGGTGCCTCTAAATAAGACAGACAATTAAGCTAGTAATGCCTCTATATTTGTGCTAGTTACTTCATTCAAGTGCATATGCAGGTGTGAAGTATTGAGGGATCACATTACATATCTGTGCAACAAATACCATAGAAAAGAATTATAACACTATCTGAACAAAAATATAGTAAATTCTGAACTGTAGAGCTACAAATTGAGGCAAAAATGCAGCATGGTCACACTGCTGACCCAAACTGAATGCTCTTCGATGTTGCACACTGAGGCACATTTGTCTCTGAGGCATCTTAGGATCACAGTGACTTGAGAGTGGCCAGATTCATCAACCTGATCAGCTTCAGAGCACTGCTTTCATGCTCTGTAGTAAAGAGCTTGTAAGCACTGTGCTCCTTGCCTGGGAGACCAGCCACCGACGATATCCTGCTACGATGGCCATAGGCAATGGCTAGAGATTAGCGAACCTTTCAAAGTTTTGTTCGGTTCCACTAATGAACCCAAACCCCATTAGATTCAGTGGAAGGCAAAACCAAGAGCATAGACAACACCTTAAGGGGTGACAAAAAGCTTCCCGAACAGCTAAAATTAGGGAGAGACACCAGGAAAAGTGGCATCATTTGACCCAAAATAGAAATTTGTAAATGGCACCGCAGCAGTGAGCCATGGGTCATGTGTAATAGGGTGCAGCGTTGAGTATGACACCACGGAACAGACAGACCAAATGTTGAGGGGGATTTATTAACAGGAGTAAGACTCTCCTCGCACGGAGAAAACAGGGGGTTAGTAGAGATAAAGCAAGCAGTATAACAGTACACAGCAAGCTAACTGAAGCTATGAAACCGTTAAGCGGAATAGAAATGGCTAACGAGTGTTCTTGTAACTTATTAGTCCAGCGAGGTCCTGACTGGAGGGTCCTTATTCCAACGTGGGAACAGTCACCAGCAGCACTTGAAGATTCTTAAGTCTCTCCTCTGTCTCCTGGGAACAGGAGACTTCCGGGGTTAAATCTTTGCAGTCTTTTTCTCAGAGTGAATTTGGAAGCAGGAAGTATCACAGTCACATTGCTACATGAGCCTCTGTATGTTGGGCTGGCAGTCTCTCTGCAGTAGCAACGCTACACATTCACTGGGCAGTTTACTTATCACACTCTGGGGCCTTGGCTTGTCACTGCGGTCACCGGGGCTGCGCGCTCAGGTCACTGTCTCTGCACTGTCAGGGGATAAGTCTTCTCTGATTATGGAGGCTTCCGAGTTCACTATGGTGGGTATCTCAGCCTCTGTGCCCTCACGGGGAGCACTCTCTCGTTGGGAACGCAGCGCTGCAGCCTGCTTTCTCTCACGCGTGTGCGCTGTCTTCTCTGTCCCACGCACTCTGCTTTCCTCTCCGTCCCCAGCAGTCACATGGTCTCCTCTGTCCAGGGCAGAAAGTCCTCCCTCCAACAACCCAGATGTCCAACTAAGTGGTTCCAGGTAAGGAGCATGGAAAGCAACCTCCTTTGAGCTCGTCTTCCTCTTCACCCCCATACACATGCATAAGGTATCAAGCTCTGGCCCAGTATTTACAAGTTGAAATTGAAGTTTTAATGGGGACCTGCTGGTTAAGGGAGTGGTGTAAGCCTTCTTAGCTGGGAGTAGAGTTGAGCGACCTTGACCTTTTTAGAGTCGAGCCGGGTTTTGCGAAACCCGACTATGTCCAAAGTCGGGTCGAGTGAAATCGGCCGATTATGACGTAAAGTCGGGATCGACCGAAACACGAAACCCAATGCAAGTCAATGGGGCAGCATAGTCGGCAGTGAGTGGGGGCCAGGAAAACACCTAGAGTACACATTTTAATGTCAATACCATCCATTCTTCTTAATGAAGCTTGTCAAGCGTAATTTACCTTATAATAATTGGAAGGCATTTGAAATTGGGGGTCATTTGGCTAAAGTTGTGGGGGGTAGGGCTGGTTCAAGTAATTAGTGGGCCCAGGAAATCTGGACCACGTCACGGCAGTGGAGCAGGGAGAGGTAAGTATTTCAACTTTGCAAGTGCTGTGAACCTGAGCAAGCAAGGGGGGCCCACTCGTTGGCATTGGCACTGGCACAGGGCCCCTCAAAGTACAGCGGTGTGTTTGCACGGCGGGGGCGCCTCCCACCGGCAGCAACACTTTTGCGTACTATGAGAGGCCCTGTGCCAGTGACGTCGCCAACTAGTATTCCTCCCCCCACCTGATGAAGGAACCTGCACTTTCATCTGCACCTTCCTCTTTGTCCCCGTGTAAGGTGGTATGGTATGCGGGAAGAGCAACCTGACTTTCAGCAGGGTCACAATGTTGTTGTGTAGCGTGCACGGGGAATGTTGCGTTATGGGTCAATGTACCAGCAGACTCATCTATCACTGGCTGGGCAATGGGCACGATGAAGTGGAAACACAGATATAGGCCCAAAGAAGAAAGTGGGCTAAATGCAGTTCAAAATTGGTAACACAGGAATAACCAGGGGGCATTGCAGTGGAGGACAACTGGAATGAGAGGCTGACACAGAGAGTAGGGCCAAATCAGTAAGTAGTCGAAATGCAGTTCAAAATTGGCAACCGTAGTAAACAGGCGGCACAGCTTTGTTCAGTGGAGGAGAACAGCAAGGAGTGGCAGACACCGATAGTAGGCCCCAACCCAACTAGTAGGCCAAATGCAGTCTAACATTAACAACTACTTAACGAGAGGCTGAAAATGGAATTTCAGGACAGGAAACCAGGAGAACAGCAAGGAGTGGCAGACACCGATAGTAGGCCCCAAACCAACTAGTACGCCAAATGCAGTTGTTCCATTTAACCACAATTTAATGAGAGCCTGAAGATAGAAGCTCAGGAAAGGCAACCTGGGGAACACCTTGGAGTGTAACACACCATCTCTCTCCACCCCATACCCATTTTTTAGGCCTAATGCAGTGTACTTTTCTACAACTACTAAACGAGAGTCGGAAGACCGAAGCAATGGCAAGGAAACCTGGGGAACACCTTGGAGTGTAACACACCATCTCTCTCCACCCCATTCCCCATTTTTTAGGCCTAATGCAGCCTACTTTCCGACACCTACTAAGCGAGAGCATGAAGATCGAAGCTCAGGAAAGGCAACCTGGGGAACACCTTGGAGTGTAACACACCATCTCTCTCCACCCCATACCCATTTTGTAGGCCTAATGCAGCGTACTTTTCTACAACTACTAAACGAGAGCATGAAGATCGAAGCTCAGGAAAGGCAACCTGGGGAACACCTTGGAGTGTAACACAACCTCTCTCTACACCACGGAAGGGCTGATTCATAGGAAGGAAGGCTGTTTTAAATAAGCATTGCGCGTCCGAGGGTGATTATATTCTTATCTACTCACCCTTGGACGCGCCATGCTTCTTGATTTGTAATTAATGTTTATTTGCAATGTGCTTTTGACTTACTCAATTAATATTTTAATTATTGATTTTATTAAATTAATAGTTTAACATCTTATTGGAAATAATTTAAAGGAGACGCGACAGGACAACACTCGGTGGATGCCATATCTGTGTTAACAACTCCAAAAAACTTTCAGTTAACTTCTTGCAGGAGAAAGAAATTGTAGCTGTTGGACCTTTGTAGTACAGTTCCAGATATTTGATGTGTGTTTGTTTTGATTGTTAAAATGTCTGCATTTGAGATCTCAACACGATCTTATTTTTTATAATCAAATTAATTTTTAAAATATTTTATTAGGTTGGTTCAAGGGGTACACGGGCCGCAGTAGACAGGTCAGAGGAGGCCTAGTGGAAGGAGGGACCGCAGATGCGCCACTGTTTCACCCATACACAATTAGTAGGCCTAATGCAGCGTAGTTTCCAACAGCTACTAAACGAGAGCCGGAAGATCGAAGCTCAGGAAAGGCAACCTGGGGAACACCTTGGAGTGTAACACAACCTCTCTCTACACCACGGAAGGGCTGATTCATAGGAAGGAAGGCTGTTTTAAATAAGCATTGCGCGTCCGAGGGTGATTATATTCTTATTCGGTATCTACTCACCCTCGGACGCGCCATGCTTCTTGATTTGTAATTAATGTTTATTTGCAATGTGCTTTTGACTTACTCAATTAATTTTTTAATTATTGATTTTATTAAATTAATAGTTTAACATCTTATTGGAAATAATTTAAAGGAGACGCGACAGGACAACACTCGGTGGATGCCATATCTGTGTTAACAACTCCAAAAAACTTTCAGTTAACTTCTTGCAGGAGAAAGAAATTGTAGCTGTTGGACCTTTGTAGTACAGTTCCAGATATTTGTTGTGTGTTTGTTTTGATTGTTAAAATGTCTGCATTTGAAATCTCAACACGATCTTATTTTTTATAATCAAATTAATTTTTAAAATATTTTATTAGGTTGGTTCAAGGGGTACACGGGCAGCAATAGACAGGTCAGTGGAGGCCTAGTGGAAGGAGTGACGGCAGACAGGCATCAAAGGCCTAACATTGGGCTGGCTGTAGGCAAGTTAAAATTGGTTCCAGGGGAACACGGCCATCAGTGGCCTGGTCAGTGTAGTTGTAGTTGAAAGAACGGGACGCAGACAGGCTTCGAAGGCCTAACATAATAACATAGGGCTGGCTGTAGGCAAGTTAAAATTGGTTCCAGGGGAACACGGCCATCAGTGGCCTGGTCAGTGTAGTTGTAGTTGAAAGAACGGGACGCAGACAGGCTTCGAAGGCCTAACATAACAAACTTGGGCTGGCTGTAGGCACTTTTAAATTTGTTCCAGGGGTACATGGGCAGCAGTGTATGGTCAGTGGAAGTCTAGTGGAAGGAGTGACCGCAGACAGGCTTCCAAGGCCTAACATAACAAACTTGGGCTGGCTGTAGGCACTTTTAAATTGGTTCCAGGGGTACATGGGCAGCAGTGGTCTGGTCAGTGGAAGTCTAGTGGAAGGAGTGACCGCAGACAGGCTTCCAAGGCCTAACATAACAAACTTGGGCTGGCTGTAGGCACTTTTAAATTGGTTCCAGGGGTACATGGGCAGCAGTGGTCTGGTCAGTGGAAGTCTAGTGGAAGGAGTGACCGCAGACAGGCTTCCAAGGCCTAACATAACAAACTTGGGCTGGCTGTAGGCACTTTTAAATTGGTTCCAGGGGTACATGGGCAGCAGTGGTCTGGTCAGTGGAAGTCTAGGGGAAGGAGTGACCGCAGACAGGCTTCCAAGGCCTAACATAACAAACTTGGGCTGGCTGTAGGCACTTTTAAATTGGTTCCAGGGGTACACGGGCAGCAGTGGTCTGGTCAGTGGAAGTCTAGTGGAAGGAGTGACCGCAGACAGGCTTCCAAGGCCTAACATAACAAACTTGGGCTGGCTGTAGGCACTTTTAAATTGGTTCCAGGGGTACACGGGCAGCAGTGGTCTGGTCAGTGGAAGTCTAGTGGAAGGAGTGACCGCAGACAGGCTTCCAAGGCCTAACATAACAAACTTGGGCTGGCTGTAGGCACTTTTAAATTGGTTCCAGGGGTACATGGGCAGCAGTGGTCTGGTCAGTGGAAGTCTAGTGGAAGGAGTGACCGCAGACAGGCTTCCAAGGCCTAACATAACAAACTTGGGCTGGCTGTAGGCACTTTTAAATTGGTTCCAGGGGTACATGGGCAGCAGTGGTCTGGTCAGTGGAAGTCTAGTGGAAGGAGTGACCGCAGACAGGCTTCCAAGGCCTAACATAACAAACTTGGGCTGGCTGTAGGCACTTTTAAATTGGTTCCAGGGGTACACGGGCAGCAGTGGTCTGGTCAGTGGAAGTCTAGTGGAAGGAGTGACCGCAGACAGGCTTCCAAGGCCTAACATAACAAAATTGGGCTGACTGTAGGCACTTTTAAATTGGTTCCAGGGTAACACGGCCAGCAGTGGCCTGGTCAGTGTAGTAGTTGTAGAAAGAAGGGACCGCAGACAGGCTTCGAAGGCCTAACATAACAAAAATGTCAAAACAATGGTATTGTCAGTGCCAGGCATTGAAGGATGTCAGCGCCTAGACTACACATTGGTGAAGCTGTGAGAGATAATTTTGCTAGTGGTAGAGCACTGTTTGAGCTGGGGGGGGGAACTGTCTTGTGGCCGGCGGTACAGGCACAGGGCCCCTCATATTACAACGGTGTGTCTGACGTTGGGTGCGCACCACCACCGCCAGAGACACTTTATTGTACTATGAGGGACCCAGTGGCAGTGCCGTCGACCAAAAGCGGCCACACCCACCTCTTCAGACAAACAGCACTCTCAAGGGTCCAAGCGCAAAGTGTCGATAGCACGGCCCCGTGTGGGGAGTTTGGCCATTTCGTGAGGTGGAAACATGTCGTATGCTGGACAATCAGGTGAAGAAAATTACGAGATTGGAAAAGTCATTCAGAATAGTCCACAGGCAAGACCTTTTCATAGGAAAGCTAGGTGTCAGCCGGGCAGGGTGGGGCAAAAGATTTTGAAATCCAGTTGTGGTTCATTTTAATGAAGGTTAGATCATCTACATTTTGGGTAGCCAGACGAGTCCTTTTTTCTGTTAGTATTGAACCTGCAGCACTGAATACTCTTTCTGATAGGACACTAGCTGCCGGGCAAGCAAGCTCCTGCAATGCATATTCTGCCAATTCTGGCCAGGTGTCTAATTTGGATGCCCAGTAATCAAATGGGAATGACGGTTGAGGGAGAACGTCGATAAGGGATGAAAAATAGTTTGTAACCATACTGGACAAATGTTGTCTCCTGTCACTTTGAATTGATGCTGCAGTACCTGTCCTGTCTGCGGTCATAGAAAAATCACTCCACAACCTGGTCAGAAAACCCCTCTGGCCAACGCCACTTCTGATTTCTGCCCCTCTAACACCTCTGGTCTGCTGGCCCCTGGAGCTCGTGTGAGAACGATCACGGGCGCTGTGTGCAGGGAATGCCAGAAGCAAACGGTCAACAAGAGTTGATTGTTTTGTTGCTAATATTAGTTCCAAGTTCTCATGTGGCATAATATTTTGCAATTTGCCTTTATAGCGAGGATCAAGGAGGCAGGCCAACCAGTAATCGTCATCGTTCATCATTTTTGTAATGCGTGTGTCCCTTTTGAGGATACGCAAGGCATAATCCGCCATGTGGGCCAAAGTTCCCGTTGTCAAATCTGCGGTTGTGCTTGGTTGAGGGGCAGTTGCAGGCAAATCTACATCACTTGTGTCCCTCAAAAAACCAGAACCCGGCCTTGCCACGCCACCAATTTCCCGTGCCCCCGGGAAAGCTTCCTCATTAAAAATATACTCATCCCCATCATCCTCCTCATCCTCCACCTCCTCTTCGCCCGGTACCTCGTCATGTACACTGCCCTGACCAGACAATCGCTGACTGTCATCAAGGCTTTCCTCTTCCTCTGGTGCAGACGCCTGATCCTTTATGTGCGTCAAACTTTGCATCAGCAGACGCATTAGGGGGATGCTCATGCTTATTATGGCGTTGTCTGCACTAACCAGCCGTGTGCATTCCTCAAAACACTGAAGGACTTGACACATGTCTTGAATCTTCGACCACTGCACACCTGACAACTCCATGTCTGCCATCCTACTGCCTGCCCGTGTATGTGTATCCTCCCACAAAAACATAACAGCCCGCCTCTGTTCGCACAGTCTCTGAAGCATGTGCAGTGTTGAGTTCCACCTTGTTGCAACGTCTATGATTAGGCGATGCTGGGGAAGGTTCAAAGAACGCTGATAGGTCTGCATACGGCTGGAGTGTACAGGCGAACGGCGGATATGTGCGCAAAGTCCACGCACTTTGAGGAGCAGGTCGGATAACCCCGGATAACTTTTCAGGAAGCACTGCACCACCAGGTTTAAGGTGTGAGCCAGGCAAGGAATGTGTTTCAGTTGGGAAAGGGAGATGGCAGCCATGAAATTCCTTCCGTTATCACTCACTACCTTGCCTGCCTCAAGATCTACAGTGCCCAGCCACGACTGCGTTTCTTGCTGCAAGAACTCGGACAGAACTTCCGCGGTGTGTCTATTGTCGCCCAAACACTTCATAGCCAATACAGCCTGCTGACGTATGCCAGTAGCTGCCCCATAATGGGAGACCTGGTGTGCAACTGTGGCAGGTGCGGATGGAGTGTTTGTGCGACTGCGGTCTGTGGACGAGCTCTTGCTTCTGCAGGAGGACGAGGAGGAGGAGGAGGAGGAGGGGGTGCGAACGGCTACAGACAACTGTTTACTAGACCGTGGGCTAGGCAGAACTGTCCCAAACTTGCTGTCCCCTGTGGACCCTGAATCCACCACATTTACCCAGTGTGCCGTGATGGACACGTAACGTCCCTGGCCATGCCTACTGGTCCATGCATCTGTTGTCAGGTGCACCTTTGTGCTCACAGATTGCCTGAGTGCATGGACGATGCGCTCTTTAACATGCTGGTGGAGGGCTGGGATGGCTTTTCTGGAAAAAAAGTGTCGACTGGGTAGCTCGTAGCGTGGTACAGCGTAGTCCATCAGGTCTTTGAAAGCTTCGCTTTCAACTAACCGGTAGGGCATCATCTCTAACGAGATTAGTCTAGCTATGTGGGCGTTCAAACCCTGTGTACGCGGATGCGAGGCTAAGTATTTCCTTTTTCTAACCATAGTCTCATGTAGGGTGAGCTGGACTGGAGAGCTGGAGATCGTGGAACTAGCGGGGGTGCCGGTGGACATGGCAGACTGAGAGACGGTGGGAGATGGTATTGTTGCCGCCGGTGCCCTAGATGCAGTGTTTCCTACTACGAAACTGGTGATTCCCTGACCCTGACTGCTTTGGCCTGGCAAAGATACCTGCACAGATACAGCAGGTGGTGCGCTAAATGGTGGTCCTACACTGCCGGAAGGGATGTTGCGTTGATGACTAGCTTCATTGGCCGAGGGTGCAACAACCTTAAGGGACGTTTGGTAGTTAGTCCAAGCTTTCAAATGCATGGTGGTTAAATGTCTATGCATGCAACTAGTATTGAGACTTTTCAGATTCTGACCTCTGCTTAAGGAAGTAGAACATTTTTGACAGATGACTTTGCGCTGATCAATTGGATGTTGTTTAAAAAAATGCCAGACTGCACTCTTTCTAGCATCGGATACCTTTTCAGGCATTGCAGACTGAGCTTTAACCGGATGGCCACGCTGTCCTCCACCAGGTTTTGGCTTTGCCACGCGTTTTGGGCAAGATACGGGCCCGGCAGATGGAACCTGTGGCGATGTTGATGCCTGCTGCGGCCCCTCCTCCTCCTCTGCTTCAGAACTGCTGCCGCCTGCACCCTGTTCCCCCAATGGCTGCCAATCGGGGTCAAGAACTGGGTCATCTAATAACTCTTCTTGTACCTCCTGCGCAACTTCGTCTGTGTCACCGTGTCGTTCGGTGGTATAGCGTTCGTGATGGGGCAACATAGTCTCATCAGGGTCTGATTCTTGATCACCACCCTGCGAGGGCAATGTTGTGGTCTGAGTCAAAGGACCAGCATAGTAGTCTGGCTGTGGCTGTGCGTCAGTGCACTCCATGTCAGATTCAATTTGTAATGGGCATGGACTGTTAACTGCTTCACTTTCTAAGCCAGGGACGGTATGTGTAAAGAGCTCCATGGAGTAACCCGTTGTGTCGCCTGCTGCATTCTTCTCTGTTGTTGTTTTTGCTGAAGAGGACAAGGAAGTGACTTGTCCCTGACCGTGAACATCCACTAACGACGCGCTGCTTTTACTTTTACCAGTTTCACGAGTGGAGGCAAAAGAGCTAGAGGCTGAGTCAGCAAGATAAGCCAAAACTTGCTCTTGCTGCTCCGGCTTTAAAAGCGGTTTTCCTAATCCCAGAAAAGGGAGCGTTCGAGGCCTTGTGTAGCCGGACGACGAACCTGGCTCCACAGCTCCAGACTTAGGTGCAATATTTTTTTCCCCACGACCACCTGATGCTCCACCACTACCACTACCCTCATTACCAGCTGACAATGAACGCCCCCGGCCACGACCTCTTCCACTAGACTTCCTCATTGTTTTAAAAACGTAACCAAACTAACGTTATTTGTTGCAGTCACACAACTTACACGGTGAGCTATAACTTCAGTATGATTTAGCTACCCCTTTACAGGTTGGTGAGACCACAGCGAAAATCAGGGCCAATGTTACACACTCTTTTTTGGGTGGCTGCAAATTAGAGAGATGCCCCACACGCAGGACTGTCACTGAAGCACAAATGTTAATATTAATGTCACACTATTATTTTTTTTTTATTTTTATTTTTTTCAGGAACACTTTAGAAACCGCAAAAAAAAAAAAAAATAGATTTTTGCAGGGAGAATTTAGAAAACAAATGTAACAAACTATATGCTTTCTATGGGCCACTGAGTGAGAGATGACGCACACAGGAATCAGGAGTGGCACACAAGCCCAGAGGCCAATATTTTTCTACCAATGATTGATGGAGTTATTTTCTCTGGTAGATTTTTGAACCCAAATCAAGGAAAAAAAATATAGGCTTTCTATGGACCACAATTGGAGAGAGAGAGAGAGAGAGAGAGAGAGAGAGAGAGAGAGAGATGGCACACCCAGGAGTCAAGACTGGCACACAAGCAGAAAGGCCAATATTAATCTCCCAATTTTTTTTTGGGTTTGTTTTTTTTTTTTTTTTTCAGGGAGACTTTAGAAAAAAAAATAATAAAAAAAATATGATTTTATCAGGAAGAATTTAGAAACCAAATAAAATAAAATGATTTTTTCAGGGAGAATTTATAAAACAAATAAAAACAAAAATAGGCGTTCTATGGCCCACTGACTGAGAGATGACGCACACAGGAGTCAGGAGTGGCACACAAGCCCAGAGGCCAATATTTTTCTACCAATGATTGATGTAGTTATTTTCTCTGGTAGATTTTTGAACCCAAATCAAGGAAAAAAAATATAGGCTTTCTATGGACCACAATTGGAGAGAGAGAGAGAGAGAGAGAGAGAGAGAGAGATGGCACACCCAGGAGTCAAGACTGGCACACAAGCAGAAAGGCCAATATTAATCTCCCAATTTTTTTTGGGGTTTGTTTTTTTTTTTTTTTTTCAGGGAGACTTTAGAAAAAAAAATAATAAAAAAAATATGATTTTATCAGGAAGAATTTAGAAACCAAATAAAATAAAATGATTTTTTCAGGGAGAATTTATAAAACAAATAAAAACAAAAATAGGCGTTCTATGGCCCACTGACTGAGAGATGACGCACACAGGAGTCAGGAGTGGCACACAAGCCCAGAGGCCAATATTTTTCTACCAATGATTGATGTAGTTATTTTCTCTGGTAGATTTTTGAACCCAAATCAAGGAAAAAAAATATAGGCTTTCTATGGACCACAATTGGAGAGAGAGAGAGAGAGAGAGAGAGACAGATGGCACACCCAGGAGTCAAGACTGGCACACAAGCAGAAAGGCCAATATTAATCTCCCACTGTTTTTTTTGGTTGTTTTTTTTTTTTTTTTTTCAGGGAGACTTTAGAAAAAAAAATAATAAAAAAAATATGATTTTATCAGGAAGAAGTTAGAAACCAAATAAAATAAAATGATTTTTTCAGGGAGAATTTAGAAAACAAATAAAACCAAAAATAGGCGTTCTATGGCCCACTGACTGAGAGAGAGAGAGAGATGGAACGCTTAGTACTGGCACACAAGCCCAAAGGGCAATATTAATCTCCCTTTTTTTTTCAGGGAGAATTTCTAAAACCCCCCCAAAAAAAAAAAATAGGCTTTCTATGGCCCACTATTTGTGAGAGAGATGGGACGCTCAGGACTGGCACAGATGGCACGCTCAGGACTGGCACAGAAGCCCAGAGGCCAATATTAATCTCCCTTTTTTTCTGGGAGAATTTATAAAACCAAAAAAATATTTAAATAGGCTTTCTATGGCCCACTATTTGTGAGAGAGATGGCACGCTCAGGACTGGCACAGATGGCACGCTCACAACTGGCACACAAGCCCAGAGGCCAATATTAATCTCCCTTTTTTCAGGGAAAATTTATAAAACCAAAAAAAAAATTAAATAGGCTTTCTATGGCCCACTATTTGTGAGAGAGATGGCACGCTCAGGACTGGCACAGATGGCACGCTCACAACTGGCACACAAGCCCAGAGGCCAATATTAATCTCCCTTTTTTCAGGGAAAATTTATAAAACCAAAAAAAAAATTAAATAGGCTTTCTATGGCCCACTATTTGTGAGAGAGATGGCACGCTCAGGACTGGCACAGATGGCACGCTCACAACTGGCACACAACCCCAGAGGCCAATATTAATCTCCCTTTTTTTCAGGGAGAATTTATAAAACCAAAAAAAAAAATTAAATAGGCTTTCTATGGCCCACTATTTGTGAGAGAGATGGCACGCTCAGGGCTGGCACAGATGGCACGCTCACAACTGGCACACAAGCCCAGAGGCCAATATTAATCTCCCTTTTTTCAGGGAAAATTTATAAAACCAAAAAAAAAATTAAATAGGCTTTCTATGGCCCACTATTTGTGAGAGAGATGGCACGCTCAGGACTGGCACAGATGGCACGCTCACAACTGGCACACAAGCCCAGAGGCCAATATTAATCTCCCTTTTTTCAGGGAAAATTTATAAAACCAAAAAAAAAATTAAATAGGCTTTCTATGGCCCACTATTTGTGAGAGAGATGGCACGCTCAGGACTGGCACAGATGGCACGCTCACAACTGGCACACAACCCCAGAGGCCAATATTAATCTCCCTTTTTTTCAGGGAGAATTTATAAAACCAAAAAAAAAAATTAAATAGGCTTTCTATGGCCCACTATTTGTGAGAGAGATGGCACGCTCAGGGCTGGCACAGATGGCACGCTCACAACTGGCACACAAGCCCAGAGGCCAATATTAATCTCCCTTTTTTCAGGGAAAATTTATAAAACCAAAAAAAAAATTAAATAGGCTTTCTATGGCCCACTATTTGTGAGAGAGATGGCACGCTCACAACTGGCACACAAGCCCAGAGGCCAATATTAATCTCCCTTTTTTCAGGGAGAATTTATAAAACCCAAAAAAAAATAAAATAGGCTTTCTATGGCCCACTATTTGTGAGAGAGATGGCACACTCAGGACTGGCACACAAGCCCAAAGGCCAATATTAATCTCCCACTGTATTTTTATCAGGGAGAATTTATACACCCCACAAAAAAAAATACAGAAAAATGAAAAGGCTTTCTATGGCCCACTATGTGAGAGAGATGGCACACACAGGGATGGCACTCTAGCAGAAATGCCAAATTGCCAATCTTAATCTCCCACCAAAAAAAAAAAAAAAAAAAAAACAGGGAATGTCCTACAATTACTATCTCCCTGCCTGCAGTAATCTCAGCCAGGTATGGCAGGCAACTACTATCTCCCTGCCTGCAGTAATCTCAGCCAGGTATGGCAGGCAGCAATAAGGAGTGGACTGATGCACAAATGAAATAAAAAGTGTGGACAAACAAAAAAGATAGCTGTGCAGAAAGGAAGGAACAAGAGGATTTGTGCTTTGAAAAAAGCAGTTGGTTTGCACAGCGGCGTACACACAGCAATGCAGCTATCAGGGAGCCTTCTAGGGCAGCCCAATGAGCTACAGCGCTGAGGGGAAAAAAAAAAAAAAAACTTCCACTGTTCCTGCACACCGAGGGTGGTGTTGGACAGTGCAAATCGCTGCAGCACAAGCGGTTTTGTGGTTAATGGACCCTGCCTAACGCTATCCCTGCTTCTGACAAAGCGGCAGCAACCTCTCCCTAAGCTCAGATCAGCAGCAGTAAGATGGCGGTCGGCGGGAACGCCTCTTTATAGCCCCTGTGACGTCGCAGACAGCAAGCCAATCACTGCAATGCCCTTCTCTAAGATGGTGGGGACCAGGACCTATGTCATCACGCTGCCCACACTCTGCGTTTACCTTCATTGGCTGAGAAATGGCGCTTTTCGCGTCATTGAAACGCGACTTTGGCGCGAAAGTCGCGTACCGCATGGCCGACCCCGCACAGGGGTCGGATCGGGTTTCATGAAACCCCGACTTAGCCAAAAGTCGGCGACTTTTGAAAATGTTCGACCCGTTTCGCTCAACCCTAGCTGGGAGATCTCACACCTTATGCAACACCTCCAATTTTTTTTATTACAGCCACACTCAGATGGCACAAACAACAGTTTTATAGACTACTATTTATATAAAAATGTAAGTATAGTAACACAGGTATTTGACTGATCAATTGACCCACAGTAGAACCTGTTATAATGGCACACAAGCAGTCAATCAATGGCCATGCATGAAGTATCAACAAGGTGTGGCCCAGCATTTACAGCTTGGAATTGAAAGTGCAGACCTGCCTATGTTGGAGACCTACTTGCATGGGCAACCCATCAGATGGAGACCCAACTTGGAGTCTTCACATTTCAAAAAATTGTCACAAACCACTAAAGTGGTATACTTTTCTACAGAGCAGAAATATAATAGGTCTCTGACACACCATCCACAACAGACAACCCACCAAATGGAGATCCAGCTTTGAGTCTCCACATTTCAAAACATAATTGTCAAACAGCACTAAAGTGGCATCAATTTCAAGTAGAAACAGTATAATAGGCTTCTGACACACCTTCCATCACAGTCAACCCACCTGAAGGAGACCCAACTTGGAATCTCCACATTTCAAGAAATTATTTGTAACATCAGAAGCAATAGCACCAGCCAGATGCACTTATCTGTTAGGATACCACCAGCAGCGCTGAAGACACATTCTGAGAGAATGATGGCTGCCGGGCATGACAAAACCTCCAAGGCATGACAGGCAATCTCAGGCCACTCTTCTATTTCTAAAGACTGAAAAGTAAAAGGGTCCAAACCATCCCTGATGGCATTGATATTGAGCTCCACATACTCCTGCACTATCCTCTCATGTCGTTCACAATGTGACAGACTTGTACCCTGTTCTGCTGGTGCACAGGCTGGTCTAAAAACCGTGTTAAATGGCTCACAGAAATTGCTTTCTTACCCACTTTTTCGTGACTCACCCTTCTGCTGCTGCTGCACTTAATGTTTTGGCGATGATGATGCCTTAATGTTAAAGGTGTTGGACATCTACAACTGGGATGCACACTGTGTGCCTCAGTGCTGTCTTAGGGAAAGTCAGTCTTTAGAATGTCTAGAAGCATATTTTGATACTCCCGCATGCATGCATCCCTTTCCAAGGGGGAAGCATCTGGCAAAATGTGCTCTTGTACCGTGGATCTAACAGAGTGGCAACCAAGTAGTTAGTACTATTTCTAACCCAAAGAATACGAGCATCATGTTAAAGATAGTGCAGCAAGAAGGCGCTCATGGGTCAGGCACTTCCATGAGGTCAAAGTTCATGTTGTGTTAGTGGCGGGGTTAAACTCAAGGTTGCTTCCTCAGTCCCCTCTCGCCAACCACGGAAAACAGAGAGCCTATCATTATCTTCTTCATCTCCTGACTGTTGCGTGTATATCACTTTGTCCTCCTAAATTTGTTCCTCGGTCCCCGCATCTTCACTTACAGTTTGTCTGCTACCATAAGCCCTCCTTGATCGCACCCACGTGTGCAATGACAGATGGTAAATTTGAGATATTGTTGGTATCCCTTCTGCATCCTCCTCTGCTTACAACTCTTTCTCTGGGACCATCACCTCCTCACGCTGACTACTCAAAGTGTGCTCCAGAATGTTGGTGACCGGACTAGTGAAACTACTGATGGCATCCTCAGCGCTAACCATCTTAGTAGTCATTTCAAAACTGTGCAGAAGGGTGCAGAGGTCCTTCACCTGTGCTCACTCCGCAAGCATGATTTGCGCTACGTCCGGACTGCGTTGGCTCAATCTTTTGAAAAGGACATACTGCACCAGGACTCATAGCTGCTGCCACTGCTGCTGCAACATGTGCAGAGTGGAATTCCACCATGTTATAACATTACTATTTAAACAGTCAACCGGTAGGCCGAAAGACCTTTGTAGCGATTAGTGATGAGCGAGTATATTCGTTGCTTGGATTTTCCTGAGCATGCTCGGGTGGTCTCCGAGTATTTCGGCGTGCTCGGTGATTTAGTTTATGTTGACGCAGCTGCATGATTTGCGGCTGCTAGACAGCTTGAATAGATGTGGGGATTGCCTGTTTGTTAGCATCTTTGATGCTGGAAGATTGATTTAACACTGGATAAGTTCACTTTCAGCAGTACCAGCACTAGCGCATGAGCTGTTGTGAATTCCGTTCTGGAGCTCCCTCCTGTGGTTGCTAATGGTATTTTTGTGAGTTCTGCCCTTGGGCTCCCTCTGGTGGTTTCGAGTGGAACTGCTGCTCCTTTAGGTAGCTGTAGCAGCTGCCTTCACTAATCGCCTTGCCTGGGTTTGTTATTTAAACCTGCTCTGGGCTTTAGTCCATGCCTGCTGTCAATGTTCTTGGTTGGATTTGGTTCTCTCCTTGGAATTCTCATATGGCCAGTCCTTGTCTGCAACAGATAAGTTTTTTTCTAGTTTTTGTTTGTCCATTTGTTTGGACTCTATTGCTTTGCAAATATGTTTCTTTTTGTCCAGCTTGTCACTATGTGTTATTCAGGCTAGCTGGAAGCTCTGGGAAAGCAGATTTGCCCCTCCACACCGTGAGTCGGTGTGGAGTTCATCTTTGTAAACTCTGCGTGGATTTTGTAGTTTTTATACTGACCGCACAGTATCCTTTTCTCTCTGTCTATCTAGTTTAGTATTGGCCTCCTTTGCTGAATTCTGATTTCATTTCTGTGTACGTCATTTCCCTCTCCATTCACAGTCAATATTTGTGGGGGGGCTATCTTTCCTTTTGGGGGTTTTCTCTGAGGCAAGATAGCTTTCTATTTCCTTCTTTAGGGGTAGTTATTTCTTAATCTGTGAAGAGGTGTCTAGGGAGAGTCAGGAACATCCCACGGCTATTTCTAGTGTTGTTGTTAGGATTAGGGACTGCGGTCAGTAGAGATACCACCTTCTCAGAGCTTGCTCCATGTTGCGTTTTAGCCAACAGGTCATATCAGTGTGGCCTCTTAACCACCAGGTCATAACAGGAGCGACCTCTCTGCACTGAGACACTGAGTAAATGGTGCCAGCAAAACAAGATTTTTATATGGGACATGTCACTTTGGCAGCCAATCACAGAAGACCTTGTGTCATGACTTTGTGGATGGTTTCTGCACCCTAATTGGTTGACGGAATCAACACACATAAAGTTAAGGGAAGAAAAAAAAGCATGCGCAGCTCCTGTAGCCTCTCCATATGTTCCTCTGACCTAGATACACCCCCTCCACCCATGAAACACGTCCCCACGCTCATCATACAGCAGCACTATCATAGCCGAAGTAATAAAAAAGCATTACATGAAACATGATGATTTATTGAACTGTGACCAACTTTTGCTGACTTTGAGTAAAAATGTCCGTGAAAGCGAACACAAATCCGAATGTGCTACGTTCGTGCCGAATTTGAGATTGCTGAGCGTTTTCTGAACACGTTCGCTCTTCTCTAGCAATGACTAGTAAAGTATAAAATTAAAAATCCTTCCGCTCTTGACACCGAAGAGGATTTTTAATTGCCTCTTCAGAGAAAAAGAAGACTTGAACTCTATAGCGCCACCAATTGGAAGTAGCGATCCTACAAGTCACAATCAACCGTTTAACGAGTCTTGCAATATTACTCACCTAGCTTCTCACGTAGAGCTGGTATGTCACTCTCCACAAGGAGAAACCTTACCCCTTAGACCTCAGTCCAGAGCCTCTCACCGAGCCAAATCAGTTCTCATGCTTCGCACTGACGAGGGCCAACAGCCTGAAACACCGTGTCTGCGAATTGAGATACTGATTTGGCTTTTATCCTAAGGGTGGTTTCACACTTGCGTTTTTGTCTGCAGCGTTTTTTTTTCAAAAAAACGCATGCGTTTTTTTTTCCTATCTTTAACATTGAAAACGCATGCGTTTTTTTGTGTACGCGTTTGGTCGCGCTTTTTGACGCATGCGTTTTTTTACTGCATGCGTTCATTTTCTGAAATGCTACTTGTAGTATTTTTAGAAGCGTTTTTTGGACAAAAAAAAAACGCATGCGTTTTCATGCGTTTTTTTGGGGTCAATGGGGACGCATGCGTTTTTTGGTGCATGCGTTTTTTGCTGTAAAAAACGCATGCTTTTTTTATTAAAAAAACAGAAAACACACTGATATGCCACCCCCCAACATAAAGGTGATAAAGGGAACCTAACCCTACCCCTAACCCTACCCCTAACCCTACCCCTAAGGGATCCTAACCCTAACCCTAGCCCTAACCCTACCCCTAACCCTACCCCTAACCCTAAGGGATCCTAACCCTAACCCTAATCCCTTTATGGTTAGGGTTAGGGGTAGGGTTAGGGGTAGGGTTAGGGTTAGGATCCCTTAGGGTTAGGGTTAGGGGTAGGGTTAGGGTTAGGGGTAGGGTTAGGGTTAGGGTTAGGATCCCTTAGGGTTAGGGTTAGGGGTAGGGTTAGGGTTAGGGTTAGGATCCCTTAAGGTTAGGGTTAGGGGTAGGATCCCTTTAGGGTTAGGGTTAGGGTTATGATCCCTACCCCTACCCCTAACCCTAACCCTAACTGTTTCTGTTTATAGTGGGTTTTTTACTTTTTTTTGATGATTGGCAGCTGTCACACATTTCTCAGCATGCATTTAAAAAACGCAAACGCATGTAAAAACGCATGTAAACGCGTCAAAACGCCGCGTTTTTTTCACCACATGCAAAAACGCATGCGGCAAAAAAACGCAGCGTTTACACGCGTTTACATGCGTTTTTTCACCATGCGTTTTTTTGCGTTTTTTACCGCAAAAACGCACCCCAAAAAACGCCAATGTGAAACCAGCCTTAGTCATATTGCAAGACTCGTTAAAGGGTTGAGTGTGACTTGTAGGATCGCCGCTTCCAATAGGTGGCGCAATAGAGTTCAAGTCCTCTTTTTCTCTGAAGAGGCAATTTGCGATAGATATATGAATTTATAGGGGTGCCCTTGTCCAGAAACCATTTTCTTTTAGGAAAACAGAACAAATAACACTGTATTTTTTGCCTTTGCAAATGTTAATCAAAAATATGCTGTATAAAAGAGCAAAATGTGGCAGTCTAAAATTTTAGAATTTGTTTGGAAAACATAGTAGTGTTGTTTCTTTTGTGCTTTTGTTACACTGACAAACTCATCTCTTTTACATCTTAAAAGCATAGCCACCAATGTCTGCTACCTGACCTTGCTAGAATTGAATAAAGTGAAGCATGCAAATAGTATAATTATCTATGCAAAAACATAGCAGGTTCATGAGATAATAAGAATATTAATTTGTATGGTAACAGTATAAGCACACGGATTCCCTCTGCTGATTTCCACTGGCCGCATTTGGAAATCCCCCCAGTGCTGAGGACTATGAGATGTGTGCATTGTTGCGTCTTCCAAATGATAATACCATGTGCACATCCTACATGTTAAATACGTCTCAAAAGGCCAAGCGTGCAGCTGCTACCTAATGGAAGAAAGCAGGCAGCTTGAAGAAGAAATGGATAAAAGAGAAGTCATCATGGACAACATACTATATTCAGAGCAGAAACCGTATTAGAGATTATCAAGGGATTGCGCGCTGAGCCCACACTAAACTTGTCTTGTACATGGTGCAAAGTCTCCGGCAGCTGCTGCTGATTATGTTGTGTTCGCGGTGTACATTATTACTTTTAAGCGAATATTAAGACATAAAAAGTCTGTGGTTTCATATTTAAAAGAATATGACCAGTAGGAGTTTGTATGCAGGGGTTTGGAAGCCGCTTACATACATTTTTTTTCTCAGAAATTAAGACAAATTCCTGCAATAAAGTGATTTGCAAAGATTCATAACATTCATGATGGACAAAATGATACAAAACAAAAATGAAAAGGTTAGTTAGTCTTTAATTGACAATGACCAGGACAGTTTTTAAGCCATAGGATGGAATCAATTTAAACAAGCACTTACATCACAGTTTTTATCCTCTTTATATATTGCAGTCATCATATTATATAGCACTCTGTACTTACAATTGCTCAATTTGCCTTTCTACCCGGATAATAATTCTCTTTTCTCTGCTCTATGTAAAAACAGGAAGTCTCTGTTCCCTGCATTTATCATTCCTTTCTTCAATGCCTGCCCCAGCTGCTTCCTCTTCTTCCCCTGCTAGGGACTTTTGCAGTGACCTATGACTCATACAGGGAAAATGGCCTACTGTTTCTACATAGAGCTTAGAAGGATTCAGCTAATCAGTTATTAATCATATGATGTCATAGATCTTATAGAAAAGAGGAGAATTAACTGGGGGGAAAGGCAAAATGAGCAATTGTAAGTGCACAGTGATGTATAATATGATGATTGTAATATACTGAGAGGATAAAAACTTTGATAGGAGGAGAGCTTCTTTAATGAAGCCAAGCAGAAATCTTGAAGAGAATCTGTCACAAGGTTTATGCTTCCCAAACAGAGGGCGGTCAGTGAGTGCAGCTCTGATCAAACTGAGACCAATCGTCTATAAGGAGTTGAGTAGAGATTGTCACCTATTAATATGTGAGGGGAAAGGTTGCCACAGAGGAGGGTGACTATCTGATTTCTTTCTGCACTAGAGAGTGGGGGAAAGAAGAACATCATCCTGAGGGACCTAGCAAGACATGTGATTCTACAATTAGAGTGTGCCTTAGGGTCAGCTGAGGTCAGCTGTGAGATAGGATGTGTGACTGAGGGCAAATGGGGATTAATGACAATTAAATGCCAGAGATGTCCAGACAGAAGTGAAACTGAAGGCGCAATCAACTCTGAAGGTATATAACCTGAGGTGAAAGTCCAACAGTGAATGAGTGATGATGGAGTGTGACCTAGTGAGGGTGAACCCATCGAAAAAACTAAGTGTAAATTAAATGCCCATCTACTATATAAAGCTGAATGTGTGTATGTGTGTGTGTGTGTGTATGTGTGTATGTCCGGGATTGGCATCTGCACCGTCGCAGCTACAGCCACAAAATTTTGCACAGTCACACGTCTGGACCCCGAGAGCGTCATAGGCTATGTTGTGAGGCGAAATTTTAACCCCGCGCGTTCCAATTCACCAAACAATTTTGCCCCTATCTATATAATGGGGAAAAAAGTGAAAGGAAAAATGTTGGAAGCATCGCAGCTACAGCCACAAAATTTTGCACAGTCACACGTCTGGACCCTGAGAGCATCATAGCCTACGTTGTGAGGTGAAATTTTAACCCCGCGCTTTCCAATTCACCAAACAATTTTGCCCCTATCTACATAATGGGGAAAAAAGTGAAAGGAAAAGTGTTGGAGGCGTCGCAGCTACAGCCACAAAATTTTGCACAGTCACACGTCTGGACCCCGAGAGCGTCATAGGCTATGTTGTGAGGTGAACTTTTAACTCCGCGCTGTCCAATTCACCAAACTATTTTTCCCCTATCTACATAATGGGGAAAAGTGAAAGGAAAAGTGTTGGAGGCAAATTGACAGCTGCCAGATGTGAACAAGGGGGACTTAAAGAATGAGAGCGATGGCGCAAAAGAGTATATACCAATCAGTTGCTAAGGTGGGGCCCCGACATGGGATACTCACCACACATGGGGATATGAACACACACACAAAATGCGCCACACACTACCACGTGCTTGAACACATATACCACCCTCAGCACACATTTCACCACACATACACCAACCTCGCCACATAAAAGTCGAAACACAAAAGTCGCCGCTCAAAACTCGCCACGCGCAAAACTCGCCACATGCAAAAACTAGGCTCACGCAAAACTCGCCACAAGTGCAAAACTCACCTCATGGAAAACTCGCCACACACAAAACTTGCACACGCGGAAAAATTGCCACATGCACAAAATTTGCAACACATGCAAAAGTTACCTCACACAAAACTTGCACATACTCAAAAGGCACCAGACATAAAACTCACCACGCGCAAAACTCGCCATGCGCAAAACTTGCTGCACACAACTTGCTACACTAACCTGTCACATGCAACTCGACACACAAAAAGTTGCTACACGCATGTTGCCACACAAAACTCATCTCACAAAAGTCGCTACATGCATGTCGCCACACACAACTCAACACACACAACTTGACAAACGAAACTCGCCCTAAAACACACACAAGTCTGGTATTAGCCTTCAAAAATAAAAATCTGATTAATAAGCAGACAAACTACAAGAGCAACAAATGTACCATATAGGAAATACAGCAGCTGTCAGTCACATGACCTGTCTATTATGTGTATGTGTGAGCTAATATATACTGCCAGGGGGAGGGCTTCCTGTTGGCTGGGGATTTATCAGGCTGCCAATTTATCTTACAAATACTGAGGTAAAAATACTGAGCAAATAACGTGTTAATGAGGTCTAATACAGGAGATCACACAGGTATATACTATATACAGGGGAGATGACACACATATATATATAGTATATACAGGAGAGATGACACACAGGTATATACTATATAGAGGAGGAGATGACATACAGGTACATACTATATACAGGAGGAGATGACATACAGGTATATACTATATACAGGAGCAGATTACCTACAGGTATATACTATATACAGGAGGAGATGACATACAGGTATATGCTATATATAGAAGATGACATACAGGTATATACTATATACAGGAGGAGATGACACACAGATATATACTATATACAGGGGAGATGACACACAGGTATATACTATACACAGGAGGAGATGACATACAGGTATATACTATATATAGAAGGAGATGACATTCAGGTATATACTATATATAGGGGAGATGACACACAGCAGGTATATACTATATACAGGGGAGATGACATACAGGTATATACTATATACAGGAGATGACATACAGATGTATACTATATATAAGGGAGATGACAAATATGTATATACTGAGGTGATGAGGTGAAAATGAAAAGGTGTGAGTGCAAAATGAGAGGAGTGAGGAAAAATAGTGGAGTGATCAGAAAATGACAGATGTGAGGTTGAAATGACAAGTGTTAGGGGGGAATGAGAGGAGTGAGGGAGAAAATGAGAGGTGTGAGGGAGAAAATGAGAGATGTGAGGGGAAAATGAAAGATGTGATTGGGAAAATGAGAGGCGTGATGGGAAAATAAGAGAAGTGAGGTGCTATAACTAACCACAGATATTTACTATGCCCCGGCAACGCCGGGCTCTTCAGCTAGTTACAAATAAATATTGGCAATGATACCATTTCTTGTGATTATTGTCTCAGTGAGTAATGTACTTCTCCAGCCAGAAACTGTGTCTATTGTAGTCTTTCTATACCTTCCTTATATGCGAAACCATTCCTTTCTGGGCCGCACAGTCCGGAATCTTTAAAGAGGCGCACCACATTACCCTGTGTATACCCCTTACAATATAAGGCTACATTCACACAACGAGCTTTTGATGAGTTTTTGATATTCATTTTTTTACAAACTGTGACGCTGATATAAGAGGGAAGGACCAGCTGCAAAACAGGACCACAACCACAGTGTTCTCAATTATAAAGTAAAGTGTAAATGTGCTTATTTGCACTGGGTCCACTTCCATGTACCGGAAGCTGTGGTTTTAGTACTAGGGGACATAGTTGTAGTTGTGGTCCTCAGTGATTTCTCAATATAATGAGCTAGTCAGCTTAGTCAATACAGGCACACTGTGGTGCAGAGTTCCACTTAAATGCAGAGTAAAATTATATAGAGAGAGTTACCTCTTTGACTCCTTATGAATATGCTGCTGTTCTAATATCCATTCGTTCTCCTGAAATCTTCTTATTCTGCTCAGGTAACGTGGATGAAGAGTTGTTTGGGCTGAGCGATGTTTACCGGAGCATGGTCCCGGCCGGTGACATGCACTCCGTGCAGCTCCTCCAGTCCTAGGAAAGCATGTGCTTGTGGGCACTACAGGTCCAATCTTCGTAGTGGTGGTGTCAGGATCTTTGTGACACGGGCAATGACGTGATGTAGAACCTTCTTGATGTAGGTGGTCACGTGCTGCACATGTGACGTAGGCCAGAAAGGAGAGCTAAGAGTACCACAATTCCTACGCGTATCTGAAATCAAGCGGTTTCCTTCATCAGGGATCAGAGATGGCCCCATTCTTAGTATGACTTCTATATGTACCTATGTGTGATGCTAGTTCACAGGTGTTAGTTAATTAATCAGTGGTGTAAATTAATCAGTGGAATGCAAAGTGTTCCACCTCACTGTTCAATCCCTTTGGTTTAAGACAAGTAAAAAACATTCAATGGCTTTCAGCACGCGACATCTGCTTAATGTAGTCACCATTCCGCCAGTGTTTATGGACAATTTGTAAACTAGTTATTAATGAACCTTGTGCAGAGCCCCCATGATGTGATACAAAATGTTTTGATAAGGGGTGACCCTCAGATATTTTCTTTATATTCAGGAGGTGCTCGTTAATCCGTATACTCATAGGGCATTTTGTATGTCCGACATATAATTTACTACATGGGCATTTTATGACATATACTGTATTACCCCTGTGGTGGTGCCAGTAATAAAATCCTGGATTTTATATTCACTATCACCTTTATTGATGGTTGTTTGTTTTTTAAAATGTAAGGTTCGGCACATTTTGCATTTTGTGGTGTGAATGATACCATCTCTTCTGGTTAGAGTCTCAGTGGGTAACGTAACACCCCAGCCAGAAAATGTGTCTACTGTACTCTTTCTATAGCTCATCCTTTCTGGGCTACGCATTCCAGAATCTTTAAAGAGGTGCACCACATTACCCTGAGTATACACCTTACACACCCCCAGAAAGAAGCACATGCGAAACGCGCGTCGGGGCTAGGAAGTTCAGCATGCCACTCGGCAGAGCACTTTTGAGAGCGACACAGACATAGGTAATATGCACATGGAGGAGGGTGGTTGGCACTTAAATGTTTTTATTGTTACAATGGTATGAAACACTGAGGACATTCAAACTATGATGGATCTATGGTTCAGGTCTTGCATTAGCCTTATCATTTTATTGGCAAGATTGCATTGAATTATACGCATTCACTTTGATAGATGTTGTTTTGCCCTTTCACTGCACAATAGGAATATTGAATTCTCATGATTCTGTTTGTCTTTATGGCCTATTGGCAACAGCAGTATTTCATTTCTGATTATATTCCAAAACTGCACTGCATGTGCAATATTCACATAAATTATTCCCTGTGTATTGACTACGTGTCTTGCTCTAGTTGACCTCACTTGTATTCTTTTGGTTTGTTTGAGGCACCTTGTTTACTGTTTATTTATGTATTTATATGTATTTTAAAACATTTGCAATATAGATATTTAGTATTTTAATATTTTTATGTGGCACTTCTTTGAACACAGTCTGATTAACTGTGGGATTAGTATGTTGTACCCTTACTAGTGATGATCGAATATACTCGTTGCTCGAGATTTCCCGAGCACGCTCGGGTGTCCTCCGTGTATTTTTAGTGCTCGGAAATTTAGTTTTTATTGCCGCAGCTGAATGATTTGCATCTGTTAGCCAGCATAAGTAGATGTGGGGGTTGCCTGGTTGCTAGGGAATCCCCACATGTACTTATGCTGGCTAACAGATGTAAATCATTCAGCTGAGGCGAAGAAAACTAAATCTCCGAGCACTAAAAAATACTCGGAGGACCCCCGAGCGTGCTCGGGAAATTTCGAGTAACGAGTATATTCGCTCATCACTAACCCTTACAATAAAAGGCTAGGTTCATACAATGAGCTTTTGATATTGCAGATTTTCTGCACCAATTGTGCACACATTAACTGAAATAGGTAACTTGAATTTTTTCTAAAATATGCAGAGCAAAAAACTCACCGAGTAACCCACAATCAGGAGTGAAACAATCAGAGGAAAAGTATAAAAAAAACATGTCCCCACTTCTATATTTATCATGCACTTCTGGTTTGGGCTTACAAGTACTGAGAATAAAAAAAGTCACGAAATACTTAACGTGTGCACGTGGCCTCAGTGTCACCAAGATTAGCGTTGAGCGAAACGGGTCGGCCATTTTCAGACCCGTGTGTGGTCTCGGCCATGAGGTCGGCGATCTTCTGAATCTGGTATCGGAAATTCCGATACCGAGTTCCGATATTTTTGCAATATCGGAAATCGGTATCGGAATCCATATTTAAGTGTAAAATAAAGAATTAAAATAAAAAATATTGCTATACTCACCCTCTGACGCGCCCTTGTACAAACCGGCAGCCTTCCTTCCTTAGAATCAGCGCGTGAAGGGCCTTAGATGACGTCGCGGCTTGTGATTGGTCACGCGACCGCCCATGTGACCGCTCGCGCGACCAATCACAAGCCGCGACGTCACCGAAGGTCCTTCAAGCGCTGATTCTTAGGAAGGAAGGCTGCTGGAAAGAAGCAGGGCGCGTCCGAGGGTGAGTATATACCTAATAGGAATATACTCACCCTCAGACGCGCCCTGCTTCTTTCCGGCAGCCTTCCTTCCTAAGAATCAGCGCTTGAAGGACCTTCGGTGACGTCGCGGCTTGTGATTGGTCACGCGAGGGGTCACATGGGCGGTCGCGTGACCAATCACAAGCCGCGACGTCATCTAAGGCCCTTCACGCGCTGATTCTAAGGAAGGAAGGCTGCTGGTTAGTACCAGGGCGCGTCAGAGGGTGAGTATAGCAATATTTTTTATTTTAGTTCTTTATTTTACACTTAAATATGGATCCCAGGGCCTGAAGGAGAGTTTCCTCTCCTTCAGACCCTGGGAACCATTGGAAACCCAATGCACTGCATTGAGTTTCGTGTTTCGGCCGACCCCGACCCCGACTTTTTTATAGGATCGGCCGATTTCACTCGACCCGACTTTTGAAAAAGTCGGGTTTCGTGAAACCCGACCCGATCCTATTAAAGTAAAAGTTGCTCAACCCTAACCAAGATATCAAGGTACACCACAGTATAAGTTTAAAGATGGACGTTTATAAAGACATGGCAACTCACATGAAATGAAACATTGATACTTAGACTACATTTTAATAGGCCTTAAATAGGTGTAAAATACACAGGAAGCATAAGAACGGACAAGTTAAAATAAACGGAGACAAGCCCCGAATGGGTAATATGTCTCCCTTAAGATGGTTTGGAAACATATTGCTTCCAAGAAAGGTGCAGTCATCCATCATTCTGTTGTCCAGTTATTATCTGCTAGGAGATAGAGCATTTGACACTTTTATTGAGAAATGTTATTTTCTATAAACTGGTTTATTGCTCGTGTACATGATGTTTCCTGCTTCCTTCTTTCAGTGACATGTAAGCAGTTATGGGTGGTAGAGAAGAGTTTGCAGCAGAGCGGGTACACATCACCCAATAAAGAGAACAGCAACTAGGAATCATATTTCAGGATGTGTCTATTAAATATCCATAATGTATATCTAACCTGTCTTTATTATGACAGTACATGGAGTGTACAATATAGTGCTGCAGTAATTTGTCTATCCTGGCCCCTTGGCCCCTCTTACGACTTTCACCGTATGGCTGCGTTTTGTTAGAAAAATATTTAGAATTGAGAGTCCTCAGTGGTTGATACCTTTTAATGGCTAACTGAAAAGATCTTTCCATAGCCATTGAAAGGTATCAACCACTGAGGACTCTCAATTCTAAATAGTTTTCTATCTACTGGCTAACACGGTACAAAGATATATATCTGTCCTGTGTGCTTTTTGTTAGTCACACTATTTAAATGGAACCTGTTATGCAAAAAAATGTTACTAAGGCTACGCTCACATTAGCGTTGCGCGCCGCTGCGTCGGCGACGCAACGCACGACGCACAAAAAAACGCGGGCAAACGCACGCAAAAACGCTGCGTTTTGCGACGCGTGCGTCGTTTTTTGACGAAACTCGGACGCACGAAAAATGCAACTTGTTGCATTTTCTTGCGTCCGACGCTAGCGTCGGAAACGACGCACGTGTCGGAAAACGCAACAAAAAACGCACGCGTCACCCATGTTAAACATAGGGGCGCGTCGCCGCTGCGTCGCCGACGCAACAGCGACGCACATTAGCGGAACGCTAATGTGAACGTAGCCTAACCTGTAGGTATGAGGTTTATCTACAGGATAATAGCATTCTGAAGCTGTCCGGCGCCCATACTGAGAGCCCCATTGTCAGGAGGAAATGAACTTAATTCCTAACAGCACCTTCTGGCTTTCAGTTATAGAGGTGTGGCCGGCGCGACTTCAATCACCGCTCAGTATACAGTGAACAGCAGCTGTATCCACGTCCTGGGACTGACAGCTGACTCTAAGGGTGCAGTCAGATAGCCGTATAAATCAGCCCAATTGCATAGCAATGCACAGACTGGCCAGTGCCTCTTCTGACCTGAGCGTGACAGGCCGGAGTCACACTACTGTACATTACGGCCGAGTGCTATGTGATAAAACATTGCCTAGTGTTACTCTATGGGGCGACCCAGATCTGCCGTATTCAGCATGCGTGTGAAATTGCAGCATACTGCGATTGGCACCGAGACTCGGCTAAGTCTTGGTTGACTCGCACGCATATAAGTCAATGGGTGTAAGTGACAAAATGCACATCACTCAAATATCATCCGAGAAGGTAGTGATATACACCGGCAGCGGAGGAGATGGAGAAATTATTATCTCCGCCTCCTCCGCAGCTGTGCTCCCATCCTCTATGTGCGAGAGGCTCGGATCGCAGTAGCAGAGCAGGAGCAGAGGGTCATTAGCATATCACATCTGATGCTATCGCCTTGGATGTGATCCGCTGGTGTGACTCCAGCCTAACTTATAATTACATTACGCTGTCCAACTCAGACTGGGAGAGCTGTCGCCAGGCCGTGCACTGCAATCCGATCTTTGTCTGAATTATACAGCCGTCTGACTGCGCCCTAATGATGAGCTGACTGTCAGTGCCGGGGTGTGATTACACCCGACACTCAGTATGCACTGAACAGTGACCGAAGCTGCACCAGAACGCCTCTAAAGAGAACCTGTTCACAGAAAGGATAGGCCAGAAAGGTAGACATACAGTCAATTTTATTAGGTAAATACAAAGAGTCACATTAATATTAAAAACACTCAAGATGAACACACAGAGGAGGTAACATAGCAGAGCAGAAGAAAATAAATTACAGTGAGCATAGCCATATATTATTGTTATTCACCTGTACATAAAGGATACATGGAGGATATACATTCAGTAGGAGCAAGGTAAGTGGAGCGCCCCCAGACACAGGGCCACGCATTTCGGTACCAGGCCTCTGTGGTTCGGTTCTGAGGCTGTCACAGAGGCTAGACCAGGTCCGCGACCCTGCTAAGGGGCGTCCAATGAAAGTAGTGGAACAGTCTGTCAGGGGTTCGTGATGCCACCTGTGGTGTTCGGTCAGGGTGACCGACGCTGCTATGGGGTCCGCTGGGGTGATGGAATGGCAGCCGGATGTTATGCCTTCCCACAGGTGAAGTATGTCCCCAGGGCTTCCCAGTGGTGTAGGTGGCGATGGTGTGAGGTGCAGTCAATAACGAGGACACAAGGTTGCAGTCTCTTTACCTCTTTACTGAAGGCTTCAGGATCCTCAATCCATAGTACGTTTAACAGGGCTCTCAGAGACCGGCCGGTCCGATGGGCACATCCAGAGTTTCCTTCGCAGAGGGAAATCGTTGCCTACCACTAGCGCCTGTGTGTTGTAGTCCTACCCTGCTGAGCATTCGGAATAGTCCTCACAACTGCTGTTCTCGTTCGTTCGTTCTCTACAGCTCTCTTTCATTCTCTTTAGTTCCAGATGTTACTAGTTTCTCGTCCCCCAGGTATATTTTGGCTAGGACGCACCCATATGACGGGAAGGCTTGGAGGTCTCCCGGGACCCTAGAGACGCCCCTCTTCCAATGTTGCCCCCTATGTCTACTAAGGTAGACAGCCAACCTATAATTATCTGTCCAGCGGAGTTTGAAGTAAGGCCTGAAGTCAGTTACTCCTACGGTGTTCCGGCCACCGACTACGCGCCTCAGTAAGATGTTGCCTCTCTCTCTCTCGGCACGACTCTTACTGGCTCTCCTTTGTGCTTGATCTCGTTTACACTGTTCCACAATATCCTTCCCTTCGTGTCTCTTTCTTAAGATACTGCCGCAGGGTGTGCAGGCACGGTTCCGTTCCATTCTGTTCTGTTCGCTAGGCACCTGCCAGGTTCCCACGCCTGACAGGGGCCCCCCTGTGCCTTCTCCCTGCAACACCCCCTGCCACGGGATGTTGCCTGAATCCAACCCAGTCAGCTTCTGACTAACTTCCTCCCCAGCCCCTAGTTTTACCAGAGTGAGGAGTGGCCCAATAAATAAAGCCTTTTTCTCCCCCTAGTGGCCGGAGTGTGAAGTTTAATGTGTTCTGGTGATACCTGGTCAGGAGAACTCCTTAGTGCCATCAGACGTACCACCACTCCCCTTAGCGACAGAGTGCCATACTGCAGCGACCAGGTCTCTAGGGCGCTGCACTTCCCCCGGTTAAATCCAGTACTCCTGGACTGGGAAGAAGAACAACAATATAATACAGCAAAAGACATACAAAAATTTTGAAATGCTTAGAACAAGTAAATAGGAAAGGTGCTTCCCTTTATGGGAGGTAAGGACACTTGATCGTTGCAAACAAAACAAGGTTAAATATATTTAAATAACATTTTTGACTATAAATACCTCTCAGTACCCAGCCGGGTATTCTACTAAGTGCAAACTCTGATTTAACTTTTCCTTTAAGGGCGTATAAGCTGAACCCACTAAAGGCCTACTATAAAATACTATGACAAGATTTCAACTTTCTTTCCGTTCCAACTTCACCAATACAGGACCGCCTAGCTCCTTGGCTGGGCCTACTGCCATTGTGTTGACCATCTTTCTACATCTCTCAGGAGGACTCTCTCTCTAATCCTGGAAGCATCATCTTCGCAAAGTCTTCTCTCGCTTGTAAAACCAGTAGGGAGCACCTTTAAGAAGATGCAAAATATATGCAAACAGTTTTGGATTCATTCACCGTCCATGATCCGGCAGTCTTTTAAACAATGATGAACTTGTGCAAACGTAGAAAAGAAATAGAAAACATTAGGGATCCCGGGTAAACAAAGGGATCCCTAGGAGTTAACCCTGGTTGGGTTTAAAGTAGCAGCAACAGCAGGAAACAGTTAACTATATACATTTTCGGATCTCCGAGGTTTATTTCCTCTCTGGTGGCCTCTTCCAGGGCCTAACCGGACAGGCAGACCTCGAGGGTCTGCGAAGCCTCAAATCCCGGCCTATTTCTGGCAGTGCGGGAGTCCAGTGAGTGATCCGAGGCACAGCAGCAGTGGCTGCCACTGCTTCAGCCAGTTCTTCCTCCAAGGACTTGGCAGCAACCAGGATGGAGGTACAGCGCTGGATATCCCAAGCCCACCAACTGTGGCCCTTCTGGTATCTGCGTTAGCTTACCGCATCTCCCGGCAGTAGGACGGAACCCTTACTGTCGCCCCGCAGGCCAGCCTCCACCAACTCCCTGGTGATATGAACCCTGGTTGTCGATCCGATTTCCTGGGCAAAGCCTCTTCCTCCCTGGGGCTGGTAAACGATCACCACTCCCCATTTCGGCAACGACCCATCCAGCAGCTCACCGCGGGCCTCCCGTTCCACGTCCCTGGCATGCTCAGCTATGAGGTGCTTCCGATAATCCCCCCAGGGGAAGGAGCCCATGTCCCACTCACACGTTTCTGGGTTGAATGATGTGGACTCCGGAACTCCACCAACCGCGTCGGTGGTCGGGTCATGGGTCAGCGGAACACCGACCCCCGACCAGCCAGGGTACCGAGCTCGCTCGTAGGTGGGGACTCTGGCAGCTCCACGCCATTCCTCAGGGGCGGTCACCTGGTCTGGTGCAGGCAGCGGGGACTCCGCGGACAGCTCCCAGGACTCGATCTTCTCCAGCGGCGGCATGCCGGTATAATCCTCTGGTGATGGGGATCTAGACTGTGCCATCTTTCTCCGCAAGCCTTCCCGACTTTCCAGCTCCACTCCGTCTGAGTCATAGTTTCGTTTCTTCGGTCTCCGCCTGCCATAGAAGATGAGAAGGCGGACCTCAGCCGCTGACGGACCCGCCCTCAGGATACAGCAATACTTAGACTGGGCGCCCATTATCTTTCACGCTCTCCATCTTACTCACGCCCACTTCCACGCCCTTCTTCTTCTCTTGCGCTCCTCGTGGCACTACAATGGCGGCGGTTTTGGCGGGAATCTTGCGGTAGATAGCAATTCACAGTCCTTGCAATAAATCACAGTCCAACACGTTTCAGTCACAGTTCCAAGGCACACATGACCCAATTCTTCAGGCTTAAGTACGATCCTGTTCGTTGCGCCAAGTTGGAGCGCCCCCAGACACAGGGCCATGCGTTTTGTTACCGGGCCTCTCTGGTTCGGTTCTGAGGCTGTCACGGTGGCTAGACACGGTCCGCGACCCTGCTAAGGGGCGTCCAATGAAAGTAGTGGAACAGTCTGTCAGGGGTTCGTGACGCCACCTGTGGTGTTCGGTCAGGGTGACCGACGCTGCTATGGGGTCCGCTGGGGTGATGGAATGGCAGCCGGAAGGTATACCTTTCCACAGGTGAAGTATGACCCCAGGGCTTCCCAGTGGTGTAGGTGGCGATGGTGTGAGGTGCAGTAAATAACGAGGACACAAGGTTGCAGTCTCTTTACCTCTGTACTGAAGGCTTCAGGATCCTCAATCCAGAGTACGTTTATCAGGGCTCTCAGAGACCGGCCGGTCCGATGGTCACATCCAGAGTTTCCTTCGCAGAGGGAAATCGTTGCCTACCACTAGCGCCTGTGTGTTGTAGTCCTACCCTGCTGAGCATTCGGAATAGTCCTCACAACTGCTGTTCTCGTTCGTTCGTTCGTTCGTTCTCTACAGCTCTCTTTCGTTCTCTTTAGTTCCAGATGTTACTAGTTCTCATCCCCCAGGTATATTTTGGCTAGGACGCACCCGTATGACGGGAAGGCTTGGAGGTCTTCCGGGACCCTAGAGACGCCCCTCTTCCAATGTTGCCCCCTATGTCTTCTTAGGAAATTTAAGGTAGACAGCCAACCTATAATTAACTGTCCAGCGGAGTTTGAAGTAAGGCCTGAAGTCAGTTACTCCTACGGTGTTCCGGCCACCGACTACGCGCCTCAGTAAGATGTTGTCTCTCTCTCTCTCGACACGACTCTTACTGGCTCTCCTTTGTGCTTGATCTCATTTACACTGTTCCACAATATCCTTCCCTTCGTGTCTCTTTCTTAGGATACCGCCGCAGGGTGTGCAGGCGCGGTTCCATTACGTTCTGGTCTGTTCGCTAGGCACCTGACAGGTTCCCACGCCTGACAGGGGCCCCCCTGTGCTTTCTCCCTGCAACACCCCCTGCCACGGGATGTTGCCTGAATCCAACCCAGTCAGCTTCTGACTAACTTCCTCCCCAGCCCCTAGTTTTACCAGTGTGAGGAGTGGCCCAATAAATAAAGCCTTTTTCTCCCCCTAGTGGCCGGAGTGTGAAGTGTAATGTGTTCTGGTGATACCTGGTCAGGAGAACTCCTTAGTGCCATCAGACGTACCGCCACTCTCCTTAGCGGCAGAGTGCCATACTGCAACGACCAGGTCTCTGGGGCGCTGCATAAGTATGTCAAAGAAAATATATGAGAACAATTGAGTATAGCACAACAGTATAATGTAGCAGACAGAATAGATGATTGCCAGTGTCAATGAGGCACCTAGTGAATATAGAAAAGATAAGCATGTAAGTTACCTATACTCATCTCCTTCTGCTGTAATGGTTCCAGGCCCCGACGCGCATTTCATTAGGACATGTGGCATCAGGCCATCAGGAAGCACCCTTTAAACACCCTCTAGCCAATGGGAGCAGAGAAAGTCCCAGATACAGTGGCGGTGCATGGAGCAAGTGCCACCCATGTCAAGCAGGGATAGAAGTCCCGTCAGACCACCCCTATGAGTGAAAGCCAGAGGCCACAAGGAAGAATAAAGTTATTTCTCCCTGCAGCAGGTCTCATAGTATGTCACCCGCAGCTTTAGAACACTATTAACCTGCAAATTAACTCCATATCTGCAAGGCTTATTTTTTTTACATGACAGGTTGCCTGCATAGGTGTTATCACGCAAACCACATACAGACACAGGATGGTAGATAAATGTATAATAGATGGGGATTTGATCACTTGGAACTCCTGTGATCAAGAAAATGGTGGTCCCATTTCACCTGTCTATGAGATCTGTGGTCATGTATGGGATCTAGCGCTAACATAGAAGTGATTGGAATATTAATTAGATCAGCATATCAATCAATGATGGATCAAAGGAGTTAAAAAAAACATTATACTTACCTGTACTGTCTCCTGAAGAAGCAGCAGCGAAATGCGCGTTGGGGCATCTGCGCAGTGGGCTCTTGGCATCCATGGGTAAGATATGCCTACATTTTGATAATTATGCACTTTTGACACTTTATCTCTAGTTTCATGGGAACATGGCAATTTTGAAATACGCTATATACGCAGTTCTTGCCCATTTAAAACAGCAGGTTTTTACTTGGCTACTCCTTTTCTTATATGCATGTGATGTTATGCCACCCAATCTAAAAACTAATATATATTTTGTACTGGGTATATACTCTATATACTTCTGAGTGCCTTGTTTATATGGATTGCCTACCTCTGCCAGGTTGTATCATTGTTCATTAGACCTGTCCAGTTCTTTTCTGTTTTTATCATGTGCACCTTTTTGTCTGGCGTATTTTAAAATATTAATAAAATTATATGTATTTTCAATGACTATTGGCTCGACATTAGTGACTATTTCATATTGACTTGGTTACATTTAGGAATCTAAAAGCTCTTTGTTCTTTTATGTGTTTATTATACTTACCTGTCCTAGACACTCAAATGAGCTTATGATGCCTTTGCCGCAGCAGCTGCCCAGTTCTCCACACAGGTCTTTCAGTGATTCTTTACAGTGTTGCAGCAGCTGATTGGCCTTATACCATCATGTGTACTGTATGTTGTAACCGCATGACGCCAATCACTGACCTGCAGGAAGGAAGCACTAGAAAAACAAGTCTGGTGTGGAGGACTAGGTAGCGGTGGGGCAGAGGGAATGTTTAGGGTCTAAGAGAGGTGAGTATAATGGTAAAAAATGGTATTATTTGGAAATCAAAAAACAGAAGTAAATCCAGCTCAACGAACAGTTGAACAAACTTCTTTTATTCACCAAAAGTGCTCAGCAGAGGGTAAAACAGCATCTGCGTTGCACGTTACATGATATGCGACATCAAATGTTTTACCCTCTGCTGAGCAAGTTTGGTGAATAAATGAAAATACAGTGCCTTGCGAAAGTAGTCGGCCCCCTGGAACTTTTCAACCTTTTCCCACATATCATGCATCAAACATAAAGATACCAAATGTAAATTTTTAATGAAGAATCAACAACAAGTGGAACACAATTGTGAAGTTGAACAAAATTTATTGTTATTTAAAATTTTTGTGGAAACTCAAAAACTGAAAAGTGGGGTGTGCAATATTATTCGGCCCCTTTACTTTCAGTGCAGCAAATTCACTCCAGAAGTTCATTGTGGATCTCTGAATGATCCAATGTTGTCCTAAATGCCTAATGATGATAAATATAATCCACCTGTGTGTAATCAAGTCTCCGTATAAATGCACCTGCTCTGTGATAGTCTCAGGGTTCTGTTTGAAGCACAGAGAGCATCATGAAGACCAAGGAACACAACAAGCAGGTCTGTTATACTGTTCCAGAGAAGTTTAAAGCCGGATTTGGATACAAAATTATTTAAAAAACTATAAACATCCCAAGGGGCACTGTGCAAGCGATCATATTGAAATGGAAGGAGTATCATACCACTGCAAATCTACCAAGACCCGGCCGTCCCTCTAAACTTTCATCTTGAACAAGGAGAAGACTGATCAGAGATGCAGCCAAGAGGCCCATGATCACTCTGGATGAACTGCAGAGATCTACAGCTGAGGTTGGGCAGTCTGTCCATAGGACAACAATCAATCGTACACTGCACAAATCTGGCCTTTATGGAAGATTGACAAGAAGAAAGCCACTTCTCAAAGATATTCATAAAAAAGTATCTTTTAAAGAGTGCAACAAGCCACCTGGGAGACACATCAAACATGTGGAAGAACGTGCTCAGGTCAGATGAAACCAAAATCGAATTTTTTGGCAACAATGCCAAACAGTATGTTTGGCGTAAAGGCAACACAGCTCATCACCCTGAATACACCATCCCCACTGTCAAACATGGTGGTGGCAGCATCATGGTTTTGGGCCTGCTTTTCTTCAGCAGGGTCAGGGAAGATGGTTAAAATTGATGGGAAGATGGATGGAGCCAAATACAGGACCATTTTTGAAGAAAATCTGCTGGAGTCTGCAAAAGACCTGTGATTGGGACGGAAATTTGCCTTCCAACAAGACAATGATCCCAAACCTAAAGCAAATCTACAATGGCATGGTTCACAAATAAACTTATCCAGGTGTTAAAATGGCCAAGTCAAAGTCCAGACCTCAATCCAATCGAGAATCTGTGGAAAGAGCTGAAAACTGCTGTTCACAAACGATCTCCATCAAACCTCACTGAGCTCGAGCTGTTTGCCAAGGACGAATGGGCAAGAATTTCAGTCTCTTGATGTACAAAACTGATAGAGACATACCCCAAGCAACTTGCAGCTGTAATTGCAGCAAAAGGTGGCGCAATAAAGTATTAAGTTAAAGGGGCCGAATAATATTGCACGCCCCACTTTTCAGTTTTTGAATTTCCACAAAAAGTTAAAATAACCAATAAATTTTGTTCAACTTCACAATTGTGTTCCACTTGTTGTTGATTCTAGACCAAAAATTTACATTTGGTATCTTTATGTTTGAAGCATGATATGTGGGAAAAGGTTGTAAAGTTCCAAGGGGCCGAATACTTTCTCAAGGCACTGTATCTGCCCAAAATGGATTTTGGAAATGTTAGTCATCTCTAGTGATAACATGAACATCCATTCGAATTGGAAATTAGTGAGCCCTATTCCAAATAATGGTGGAAACCCCAACAATCATCACTTATCTCATGCCTAGACAGTAACATGTGATGAATGATATGGTGCACCATGATGTATATACAGTAGGTGTCATGAGTGAAGATTATTCAATGTTCCATTTTGGATGTATTTCAAGCTGATCATGAAGGTACTACTAATGTACATGAGCAATCATCATGAGAAGCTTAGATGACACACATAGCATAGCCAGGCTTCATCTGAATCCGTGTACCACATAAAATGAGTCCTCATATCAATATAGGGACTAAAAAGTTCAACAGCTATGGCCCAGCGGACAGGATAAACACCTGAAAAATAAAGTGTTGTGTTCTTATGACATCTGTGCAACATCTGTCATGCTTCCAGCTATCTAGATATTATAGGGTGGCCTGAAGGGCTACAACCTGTTAATATCCTGCAACAAAGACAATTCTTTTTTTGATGTCTGTCTTAGCTACAGAAAAAACAGAAAATCCATGTTTCCTCTAAACAGAGGCGTAACTGAGGATGTGTATGCAAAATCTGCAAAGAGTCCCTGACCAACCAAGTGCAATTTAGAATATGTTGTTCCTGTTACACAGCAAATATCTTTTGGGTCATCCCATTGTTAACACAGAAACCAAGAACATATCTTCATAGTATGTGGGCCCCTTGCCACCTAGTAGGTCATTACAAAGCATCCTCATATGTCTTTCTCACAATTCACTTAAAACTTAAATCATTAATTATTAGCTCAGTCCTTTATATTTCCCTGGACGTTGATGGGACCCTACATGTTGCACTTATTGTACTTCTAATGACATTTTGTAAGATCTATAATGATGTGACAATTTTCCTTGTGACCACACAGGCCAGATTCCATTTTGGTGGAACAAGTCACCTCCAAATGTGTACTCATCTCTATCACTAACTTGCACATATCTAGAGCCCTTATATGGTAAAAAAAAAGAGGAACTTATTATTTGACGACCATAACATTTTACTTTTATTACTATTACCGTAATTAAAATAAAGAATATACAAAGGGTATAAAAAGTTTTGTCCCTAATCTGTCTCAGAAGTCTGCAGCTATTTTATACAGTTTCCCTGCTAATTTAAAAAAGTTTAAAAAAGTGTATAGCACCCGGTATGCTAATAGATATTGACAGAATAGGACAACAAATTTTAGCACCCGCTCCCCCCCCCAATATGTTTCACCGCGCTAGCGGTGTCATCAGGTGATGAGACACAAGCTTAAGTGAGGGTTTATTTAGGGTTCTCTCCAATTTGGAAATTATATTTATATACTGTATATATATATATATATATATACTTTATATATATATATATATATAAAGTATATATATATATATATATATATATATATATATATATCACTCAAAAGACCATGTTAGTTCCTCCATTATATATGTTATATGAACTTATTATTTGTTCTAATTATTGTCCAGTGCGTCTTCTCATTTTCCATCACCGTCTCTTCATCTCCATAGTGCCCCCGCTCTCCCAACTTATCAAGTCAGTCATCTCTTCTTCTAACTTCACTATCTTATTATCATCGTTTTTTATTTTATGCTTTGTTTTCACAATTCACAGAATGTTATGGATGTCATGATCCCTGTAAAATTCTGACTGGGTCTTTGCAAAGATGACAGTAAAATGGTTCCATTTTGCAGGAATACACATAATAACACAGAAAAAATGTGAATACAACGCTAACCTTTTAATAAATACTTAAATAAAATCACAAACTAGAGTTAAAGGGGCTATGTAGTCTTAGGCTACATATCTTTACTGACTATTAGTGATAACATAGTAACATAGTAACATAGTTAGTAAGGCCGAAAAAAGACATTTGTCCATCCAGTTCAGCCTATATTCCATCATAATAAATACCCAGATCTACGTCCTTCTACAGAACCTAATAATTGTATGATACAATATTGTTCTGCTCCAGGAAGACATCCAGGCCTCTCTTGAACCCCTCGACTGAGTTCGCCATCACCACCTCCTCAGGCAAGCAATTCCAGATTCTCACTGCCCTAACAGTAAAGAATCCTCTTCTATGTTGGTGGAAAAACCTTCTCTCCTCCAGACGCAAAGAATGCCCCCTTGTGCCCGTCACCTTCCTTGGTATAAACAGATCCTCAGCGAGATATTTGTATTGTCCCCTTATATACTTATACATGGTTATTAGATCGCCCCTCAGTCGTCTTTTTTCTAGACTAAATAATCCTAATTTCGCTAATCTATCTGGGTATTGTAGTTCTCCCATCCCCTTTATTAATTTTGTTGCCCTCCTTTGTACTCTCTCTAGTTCCATTATATCCTTCCTGAGCACCGGTGCCCAAAACTGGACACAGTACTCCATGTGCGGTCTAACTAGGGATTTGTACAGAGGCAGTATAATGCTCTCATCATGTGTATCCAGACCTCTTTTAATGCACCCCATGATCCTGTTTGCCTTGGCAGCTGCTGCCTGGCACTGGCTGCTCCAGGTAAGTTTATCATTAACTAGGATCCCCAAGTCCTTCTCCCTGTCAGATTTACCCAGTGGTTTCCCATTCAGTGTGTAATGGTGACATTGATTCCTTCTTCCCATGTGTATAACCTTACATTTATCATTGTTAAACCTCATCTGCCACCTTTCAGCCCAAGTTTCCAACTTATCCAGATCCATCTGTAGCAGAATACTATCTTCTCTTGTATTAACTGCTTTACATAGTTTTGTATCATCTGCAAATATCGATATTTTACTGTGTAAACCTTCTACCAGATCATTAATGAATATGTTGAAGAGAACAGGTCCCAATACTGACCCCTGCGGTACCCCACTGGTCACAGCGACCCAGTTAGAGACTATACCATTTATAACCACCCTCTGCTTTCTATCACTAAGCCAGTTACTAACCCATTTACACACATTTTCCCCCAGACCAAGCATTCTCATTTTGTGTACCAACCTCTTGTGCGGCACGGTATCAAACGCTTTGGAAAAATCGAGATATACCACGTCCAATGACTCACCGTGGTCCAGTCTATAGCTTACCTCTTCATAAAAACTGATTAGATTGGTTTGACAGGAGCGATTTCTCATAAACCCATGCTGATATGGAGTTAAACAGTTATTCTCATTGAGATAATCCAGAATAACATCCCTCAGAAACCCTTCAAATATTTTACCAACAATAGAGGTTAGACTTACTGGCCTATAATTTCCAGGTTCACTTTTAGAGCCCTTTTTGAATATTGGCACCACATTTGCTATGCGCCAGTCCTGCGGAACAGACCCTGTCGCTATAGAGTCACTAAAAATAAGAAATAATGGTTTATCTATTACATTACTTAGTTCTCTTAGTACTCGTGGGTGTATGCCATCCGGACCCGGAGATTTATCTATTTTAATCTTATTTAGCCGGTTTCGCACCTCTTCTTGGGTTAGATTGGTGACCCTTAATATAGGGTTTTCATTGTTTCTTGGGATTTCACCTAGCATTTCATTTTCCACCGTGAATACCGTGGAGAAGAAGGTGTTTAATATGTTAGCTTTTTCCTCGTCATCTACAACCATTCTTTCCTCACTATTTTTTAAGGGGCCTACATTTTCAGTTTTTATTCTTTTACTATTGATATAGTTGAAGAACAGTTTGGGATTAGTTTTACTCTCCTTAGCAATGTGCTTCTCTGTTTCCTTTTTGGCAGCTTTAATTAGTTTTTTAGATAAAGTATTTTTCTCCCTATAGTTTTTTAGAGCTTCAATGGTGCCATCCTGCTTTAGTAGTGCAAATGCTTTCTTTTTACTGTTAATTGCCTGTCTTACTTCTTTGTTTAGCCACATTGGGTTTTTCCTATTTCTAGTCCTTTTATTCCCACAAGGTATAAACCGCTTACACTGCCTATTTAGGATGTTCTTAAACATTTCCCATTTATTATCTGTATTCTCATTTCTGAGGATATTGTCCCAGTCTACCAGATTAAGGGCATCTCTAAGCTGTTCAAACTTTGCCTTCCTAAAGTTCAATGTTTTTGTGACTCCCTGACAAGTCCCCCTAGTGAAAGACAGGTGAAACTGCACAATATTGTGGTCGCTATTTCCTAAATGCCCAACCACCTGCAGATTTGTTATTCTGTCAGGTCTATTAGATAGTATTAGGTCTAAAAGTGCTGCTCCTCTGGTTGGATTCTGCACCAATTGTGAAAGATAATTTTTCTTGGTTATTAGCAGAAACCTGTTGCCTTTATGGGTTTCACAGGTTTCTGTTTCCCAGTTAATATCCGGGTAGTTAAAGTCCCCCATAACCAGGACCTCATTATGGGTTGCAGCTTCATCTATCTGCTTTAGAAGTAGACTTTCCATGCTTTCTGTTATATTTGGGGGTTTGTAACAGACCCCAATGAGAATTTTGTTACCATTTTTCCCTCCATGAATTTCAACCCATATGGACTCGACATCCTCATTCCCTTCGCTAATATCCTCCCTTAAAGTGGACTTTAGACAAGATTTTACATAGAGACAAACCCCTCCTCCTCTCCGATTTTTACGATCCTTTCTAAACAGACTGATAAGCGAGCAATAAAATGACTAAAATGCTCGGGTACTCATTGCTCGGGTCGAAACCCGAGCATTTTTAACGCAATCCTCCCCGGGGGTCCTTTTAAGGTCTAAAAACGTCTGAAAATGATGGCAACACTGCTCAAATGACACAGGGACATCATGGAGATCACCCCTGGAAGCATTTCTGATTCCTAGGTCACAGCTTTAAACAATGTTGTCAGAGTTTCACGCCATTTTTACAGGTGCACCAAAAAACAAACAAAAGCGAAAAAAAATGGATTTTGCTGCGAAATAGGTTAAGGTACATCCTTTCCAGGGTAATGACTTGTATATAAGGCAAAATAATTAACCCCAAACAAAAATGTTCCTCCACCACTTGGGCTATGTTCACATGCAGCGTTTTTGATGCGTTTTTCAACTTTAGCATTGCTTTCAACCAATACAAATGCATTCACTGTGAAATGTCATTGTAACATTTAACAACTCTAGCTGGCCATGTGGTGTGTGACACATAAGGAAACAATTCTTGCTTCATTTATGAAAGAGGACTCAGTCTTAAAGTCACAGAGCCTATTTTTAGAGGGGCATCAGACGGCATTAATATTCTTAAAGGGTCATTATTAAACAGTGGGTCTCCTATACTGTTAATGTCTATGCAGTGAGTGGCTGGGCTGCCAAAACGTAGGATGCACCCCAATACCCCTTTCACGAGACATACAGGAGGGCTTCCTGAAAAAATGTTGCATTGAATGCAAGACCTGCCCTTCACCAAATTTACATGCACCCCAATAACCCTTTCAGCAGATGTACTTGAGGGCCACATGACAAAATTGATCCCATTAGAGGAAAGTGTGTCTCCCCAACTGTTTGCTTATACATTGAATGCAAGCCATGGGCCTACCCCAAAGTTACATGCACCCCAATAACCCTTTGAACCCAGGTACTGGATGGCCAAAGGAAAACCCATTTCACATTATTTATTTGTTACTCCCATACTGTTTGCCTATGCAGTGAGTGCAAGGCCTGCCAAAAATTAGGAGGCACCCCAATAACCCTTGGAAGAGACATAGAGGTGGGCTTCCTGAAAACAATGTTCCCATTATCAGGAAGTGGGTCTCCCATAGTGTTTTCCTATGCAGTGAATGCAAGGCCTGCTGAAAATTAGTAGGCACCCCAATAACCCTTGGAAGAGACGTAGAGGATGGCCTCCTGAAAACAATGTTCCCATTATTAGAAAGAGGGTCTCCCATAGTGTTTGCCTATGCAGTGACTACAAGGCCTGCCAAAAATTAGGAGGCACTCCAATGCCCCTTGAAAGAGACATGGAGGAAGGTTTCATAAAAAAATGTTCTCATTATAAAGAAGCGGGTCTCCTATACTTGGAATGCCCATACACTAAGTGCATTGGCTGACAAAAATTTCACCCTGGGGGGTACATGTTTTAAAAAAAAACTTTATGGGCATCATAGACACACTTGCAAAAAACTAGACTGGCCGTAGCATCACGGAATACGTTCACCCTGGTGTTATAGTTGTGGTGGATGATGATGATAAGGAGAAGGAGGAAGAGGACATCAAATAGCCAAAATCAGGAAGCGTATATCCATGTGTAGGTGGGAAAAGGTGCATGGGAATACACCTCCCAAAAAGACACTATATTGAAGGTTATGTTTCGCTGTTATCATTTGGTGGTGTAGAGAAGTCTGGCCCAATCCAGCCCTTGTTCATTTTTATAAGAGTCAGCCTGTCTGCATTTTCATTTGACAGTCGAATTCGCTTATCTGTTATAATTCCACCAGTGGCACTAAAAATCCTTGGACCTCCAAGGCGTAGAGAGCCAGTTCATGCTACATGTCCAGCTTGGATACCCAATAATTAAAAGGCACAGAGGAATCATGGAGGTCGTTGGCACGGTCAGCAAGGTACTCCCTCAGCATGTTCCCAAACATTCCATTCCTTGTGACATTACTCAGGGCCAGGGTGATGGGAGGGTCTGAGAAAATGGTCACAGAACTATGCCAGTGTTCCCTGTTATGGCTGGCAATCAGGCAACACAGCGTGCAGTAATCAGCGCACATACAGAGATCTGGCAATAACCAAAAACAATAGGACGAGCTCTGAGACGTGGAATCTCTGTAGACTGCAGTACCTGATCTATCCTCACACAACTATAAGCAGCAGTGGATTGCGCCTATCAACTACCTATGCAACTCGGCACTGACTGAGGAGCTGACTAGCCTGAAGATAGAAATACAAGCCTGACTTACCTCAGAGAAATACCCCAAAGGAATAGGCAGCCCCCCACATATAATGACTGTTAGCAAGATGAAAAGACAAACGTAGGAATGAAATAGATTCAGCAAAGTGAGGCCCGATATTCTAGACAGAGCGAGGATAGCAAAGAGAACTATGCAGTCTACAAAAAACCCTAAAACGAAAACCACGCAAAGGGGCAAAAAGACCCACCGTGCCGAACTAACAGCACGGCGGTGCACCCCTTTGCTTCTCAGAGCTTCCAGCAAAAGTTAATAGCAAGCTGGACAGAAAAAACAGAAAACAAACTAGAAGCACTTATCTAGCAGAGCAGCAGGCCCAAGGAAAGATGCAGTAGCTCAGATCCAACACTGGAACATTGACAAGGAGCAAGGAAGACAGACTCAGGTGGAGCTAAATAGCAAGGCAGCCAACGAGCTCACCAAAACACCTGAGGGAGGAAGCCCAGAGACTGCAATACCACTTGTGACCACAGAAGTGAACTCAGCCACAGAATTCACAACAGTACCCCCCCCTTGAGGAGGGGTCACCGAACCCTCACCAGAACCCCCAGGCCGACCAGGATGAGCCACATGAAAGGCACGAACAAGATCTGGGGCATGGACATCAGAGGCAAAAACCCAGGAATTATCTTCCTGAGCATAACCCTTCCATTTGACCAGATACTGGAGTTTCCGTCTAGAGACACGAGAATCCAAAATCTTCTCCACAATATACTCCAATTCCCCCTCCACCAAAACAGGGGCAGGAGGCTCCACAGATGGAACCATAGGTGCCACGTATCTCCTCAACAACGACCTATGGAATACATTATGTATGGAAAAGGAGTCTGGGAGGGTCAGACGAAAAGACACCGGATTGAGAATCTCAGAAATCCTATACGGACCAATAAAACGAGGTTTAAATTTAGGAGAGGAAACCTTCATATGAATATGACGAGAAGATAACCAAACCAGATCCCCAACACGAAGTCGGGGTCCCACACGGCGTCTGCGATTAGCGAAAAGCTGAGCCTTCTCCTGGGACAAGGTCAAATTGTCCACTACCTGAGTCCAGATCTGCTGCAACCTGTCCACCACATAATCCACACCAGGACAGTCCGAAGACTCAACCTGTCCTGAAGAGAAACGAGGATGGAACCCAGAATTGCAGAAAAATGGAGAGACCAAGGTAGCCGAGCTGGCCCGATTATTAAGGGCGAACTCAGCCAACGGCAAAAATGACACCCAATCATCCTGGTCAGCGGAAACAAAACATCTCAGATATGTTTCCAAGGTCTGATTGGTTCGTTCGGTCTGGCCATTAGTCTGAGGATGGAAGGCCGAGGAAAAAGATAGGTCAATGCCCATCCTACCACAAAAGGCTCGCCAGAACCTTGAGACAAACTGGGAACCTCTGTCAGAAACAATATTCTCAGGAATGCCATGTAAACGAACCACATGCTGGAAGAACAAAGGCACCAAATCAGAGGAGGAAGGCAATTTAACCAAGGGCACCAGATGGACCATTTTAGAAAAGCGATCACAGACCACCCAAATGACCGACATTTTTTGAGAAACGGGAAGGTCAGAAATGAAATCCATCGAAATATGTGTCCAAGGCCTCTTCGGGACCGGCAAGGGCAAAAGCAACCCACTGGCACGTGAACAGCAGGGCTTAGCCCTAGCACAAATTCCACAGGACTGCACAAAAGCACGCACATCCCGTGACAGAGATGGCCACCAGAAGGATCTAGCAACCAACTCCCTGGTACCAAAGATTCCTGGATGACCGGCCAGCACCGAACAATGAAGTTCAGAGATAACTTTACTAGTCCACCTATCAGGGACGAACAGTTTCTCGGCCGGACAACGATCAGGTTTATTAGCCTGAAATTTCTGCAACACTCTCCGCAAATCAGGGGAGATGGCAGACACAATGACTCCTTCCTTGAGGATACTCGCCGGCTCAGATAACCCCGGAGAGTCGGGCACAAAACTCCTAGACAGAGCATCCGCCTTCACATTTTTAGAGCCCGGAAGGTATGAAATCACAAAATCAAAACGAGCAAAAAATAACGACCAACGGGCCTGTCTAGGATTCAAGCGCTTGGCAGACTCAAGATAAGTAAGGTTCTTATGATCAGTCAAAACCACCACGCGATGCTTAGCACCCTCAAGCCAATGACGCCACTCCTCGAATGCCCACTTCATGGCCAGCAACTCTCGGTTGCCCACATCATAATTACGCTCAGCAGCAGAAAATTTCCTGGAAAAGAAAGCACATGGTTTGAACACTGAGCAACCAGAACCTCTCTGTGACAAAACCGCCCCTGCACCAATCTCAGAAGCATCAACCTCGACCTGGAACGGAAGAGAAACATCAGGTTGACACAACACAGGGGCACAGCAAAAACGACGCTTCAACTCCTGAAAAGCTTCCACGGCAGCAGAAGACCAATTAACCAAATCAGCACCCTTCTTGGTCAAATCGGTCAATGGTCTGGCAATGCTAGAAAAATTACAGATGAAGCGACGATAAAAATTAGCAAAGCCCAGGAATTTCTGCAGACTTTTTAGAGATGTCGGCTGAGTCCAATCCTGGATGGCCTGAACCTTAACCGGATCCATCTCGATAGTAGAAGGGGAAAAGATGAACCCCAAAAATGAAACTTTCTGCACACCGAAGAGACACTTTGATCCCTTCACGAACAAGGAATTAGCACGCAGTACCTGGAAAACCATTCTGACTTGCTTCACATGAGACTCCCAATCATCTGAGAAGATCAAAATGTCATCCAAGTAAACAATCAAGAATTTATCCAGATACTCACGGAAAATGTCATGCATAAAAGACTGAAAAACAGATGGAGCATTGGCAAGTCCGAACGGCATCACCAGATACTCAAAATGACCCTCGGGCGTATTAAATGCCGTTTTCCATTCATCTCCCTGCCTGATTCTCACCAGATTATACGCACCACGAAGATCAATCTTAGTAAACCAACTAGCCCCCTTAATCCGAGCAAACAAGTCAGAAATCAATGGCAAGGGATACTGAAACTTAACAGTGATCTTATTAAGAAGGCGGTAATCAATACACGGTCTTAGCGAACCATCCTTCTTGGCTACAAAAAAGAACCCTGCTCCCAATGGTGACGACGATGGGCGAATATGTCCCTTCTCCAGGGACTCCTTCACATAACTGCGCATAGCGGTGTGTTCAGGTACGGACAAATTAAATAAACGACCCTTAGGGAATTTACTACCAGGAATCAAATCGATAGCACAATCACAATTCCTATGCGGAGGTAGGGCATCAGACTTGGACTCTTCAAATACATCCTGAAAGTCCGACAAGAACTCTGGGATGTCAGAAGGAATGGATGACGAAATAGACAAAAATGGAACATCACCATGTACTCCCTGACAACCCCAGCTGGTTACCGACATAGAGTTCCAATCCAATACTGGATTATGGGTTTGTAGCCATGGCAACCCCAACACGACCACATCATGCAAATTATGCAGTACCAAAAAGCGAATAACTTCCTGATGTGCAGGAGCCATGCACATGGTCAGCTGGGCCCAGTACTGAGGCTTATTCTTGGCCAAAGGTGTAGCATCAATTCCTCTCAACGGAATAGGACACCGCAAAGGCTCCAAGAAAAATCCACAACGTTTAGCATAATCCAAATCCATCAGATTCAGGGCAGCGCCTGAATCCACAAACGCCATGACAGAATATGATGACAAAGAGCACATTAAGGTAATGGACAAAAGGAATTTGGACTGTACAGTACCAATAACGGCAGAGCTATCGAACCGCCTAGTGCGTTTAGGACAATTAGAAATAGCATGAGTAGAATCACCACAATAGAAACACAGTCTGTTCAGACGTCTGTGTTCGTGCCGTTCTACTTTAGTCATAGTCCTGTCGCACTGCATAGGCTCAGGCTTACTCTCAGACAATACCGCCAGATGGTGCACAGATTTACGCTCGCGCAAGCGACGACCGATCTGAATGGCCAAGGACATAGACTCATTCAAACCAGCAGGCATAGGAAATCCCACCATTACATCCTTAAGAGCTTCAGAGAGACCCTTTCTGAACAAAGCCGCTAGTGCAGATTCATTCCACAGAGTGAGTACTGACCATTTCCTAAATTTCTGACAATATACTTCTACATCATCCTGACCCTGGCATAAAGCCAGCAGATTTTTCTCAGCTTGATCCACTGAATTAGGCTCATCGTAAAGCAATCCCAGCGCCTGGAAAAATGCATCAACATTACTCAATGCAGAATCTCCTGGTGCAAGAGAAAACGCCCAGTCCTGTGGGTCGCCGCGCAAAAAAGAAATAATAATCAAAACCTGTTGAATAGGATTACCAGAAGAATGAGGTTTCAAGGCCAAAAATAGCTTACAATTATTTCTGAAGCTCAGGAACTTAGTTCTGTCACCAAAAAACCAGGAATCGGAATTCTTGGTTCTAGCATCGATTTCTGATCAATAGTATCTTGAATCTTTTGTACATTTACAACGAGATTATCCATTGAGGAACACAGAGCCTGAATATCCATGTCCACAGCTGTGTCCTGAAGCACTCTAATGTCTAGGGGAAAAAAAAGACTGAAGACAGAGCTAAGAAAAAAAAATGATGTCAGGATTTCTTTTTTCCCTCTATTGGAAATCATTGGAGGGCTCCTTGTACTGTTATGGCTGGCAATCAGGCAACACAGCGTGCAGTAATCAGCGCACATACAGAGATCTGGCAATAACCAAAAACAATAGGACGAGCTCTGAGACGTGGAATCTCTGTAGACTGCAGTACCTGATCTATCCTCACACAACTATAAGCAGCAGTGGATTGCGCCTATCAACTACCTATGCAACTCGGCACTGCCTGAGGAGCTGACTAGCCTGAAGATAGAAATACAAGCCTGACTTACCTCAGAGAAATACCCCAAAGGAATAGGCAGCCCCCCACATATAATGACTGTTAGCAAGATGAAAAGACAAACGTAGGAATGAAATAGATTCAGCAAAGTGAGGCCCGATATTCTAGACAGAGCGAGGATAGCAAAGAGAACTATGCAGTCTACAAAAAACCCTAAAACGAAAACCACGCAAAGGGGCAAAAAGACCCACCGTGCCGAACTAACAGCACGGCGGTGCACCCCTTTGCTTCTCAGAGCTTCCAGCAAAAGTTAATAGCAAGCTGGACAGAAAAAACAGAAAACAAACTAGAAGCACTTATCTAGCAGAGCAGCAGGCCCAAGGAAAGATGCAGTAGCTCAGATCCAACACTGGAACATTGACAAGGAGCAAGGAAGACAGACTCAGGTGGAGCTAAATAGCAAGGCAGCCAACGAGCTCACCAAAACACCTGAGGGAGGAAGCCCAGAGACTGCAATACCACTTGTGACCACAGAAGTGAACTCAGCCACAGAATTCACAACAGTTCCCCTGCTTCTGCTGGATTGGAGTTGTGTCTCTCTCGCTTGTACTCCTTGGTTGTCCAAGGAACTGTGACGTCTGCCACCAGCGTTTTCAGATGGAAATTTTTTAAATAATTCAGCAATAATAGCCCTCTGGTACTGCACCATTTTTGTACACCTGTATGCCTTTGGAAGAAGAGATTGAAAGTTCTCCTTGCAGCATGGGTCTAGAAGTGTCACTAACCAGTAATGAGTGTCACCTTTATTTTTCATAATGCGAGGGTCACAGGAAAAGCAGCGCCACATAAAGTCAGGCATGTGTGCCTGACTGGTAACAGGCAAGCCTTCTGTGTCCTCACCAACAGGACGACTGACCAAGGTGTCCTGCTCCTCCTCCTCCCTGTCCTCAGGCCATCCATGCTGAACAGATGGTATGACAGTTGTGCTTGTAGTACCGTCTATAGCACGTGAAAGTAGCTCCTGTTTTTCCTCCTCTTCCTCACTGTCAATCAATCCACGTTGGGATGACATGAGGCTCGGCTCTGTGTAATCACCCTGTATAGTTCCTTGCTTCATGTCCTCATGCTTCACCTGCAATGTATCCTCTTTCATTGTGAGCATAGGGCTTATCAGAATGCAGAGAAGCGGGATGGTGACGATAATATTATGGCGTCATCGCCGCTCACCATCTTGGTTGACTCCTCAAAGTTTTGCAGGATGGAACATATGTCTGACGTCCATGTCCACTCCTGAGGTCTTATGTATGGAGTCTGAACTAAATGTCGACGGACTTGTTGATGCTGGTAGTCAACAACTGCCCTCTTCTGCTCACAAATCTTTTCCAACAAATGCAGTGTAGAGTTCCAGTGCGTGGAGACGTCACACACCAGTCGGTGAGCCGGAAGCTGCAAATGCTGCTGAAGCACACCAAGGATGTGAAAGCTGACTTTCTAAAATGGGCACACAGGCGGCGTACTTTCACAAGCAGATCCTGCAGCTCCAGCTAGGTTTTGAGAAACCGCTGAACCACAAAGTTAAGCATATTTGCTACATGACCAGCTCTGCCCTCACCAATTGTATCCTCACCCATCCCTTGTAGATTGTGAGCCCTCGCGGGTAGGGTCCTCTCTCCTCCTTTACAAGTCGTGACTTGTATTATTGTACTTCCATTTTATTATGCATTCCCCTCCTCACATGTAGAGCACCTTGGAATAAATGATGCTATAATAATAAATAATAATAATAATGGGTCAGGCATGGCACGTGTAAGAGCTCGCTTCACCTCAGAGCAGCCACCAGGTTCCGACCATTGTCACACACAACCATGCCTGGCTGTAGGTTCAGTGCTGTTAGCCACAGATCTGCCTGCTCTTTCAAAGCTGTCCACAAGTCTTCAGAATTGTGCGATTTGTTACCTAAGCATATTAGCTTCATCATAGCCTATTGGCGCTTGGCTGAGGCAGTCCTGCAGTGCTTCCAGCTTGTGACTGACATGCTACTTTCGGAGATGGAGGCTGAAGAGAAGGAAGAGGAGGTGCATGAGCTGTAGACTGTGGAGGCAACCCAGACTGACGTAGGGCCCACAATCCTCGGGGTTGGGAGGACATGCACCATCCCAAGGTCTAACTGGGTCCCGGCTTCCACTATGTTAACCCAGTGTGCCTTCAGCAAGATGTATCATCCCTGCCCTCAAGCACTTGTCCACGTCCCCGTGGTTAAGTGGACTTTCCCAGTAACAGCATTGTTGAGGGTATGGGTAATGTTGTGGGACACATGCTTGTGTAATGCCGGGCGGCTGGGGACCGAATGCCTTGGGACAGCAGCCACCAGCAGGTTGCGGAAAGCTTCTGTCTCCACGAAACTATAAGGCAACATTTTGAGCGCAAGCAGACGAGAAATGTGTGAATTTAGTACTGTGACCTGTGGGGCGTTGGATGCCTACCTCTGTTTGTGTTCCAATGACTGTGGTATGGACAACTGAAGGCTGTGTTAGGACAAGGACATGGACGTGTTTGATGATGGTGCTAGTTGAGTGTGGGTAACGACAGGTGCAGGGCAGGAGTCCTCTTCACATGCACCATGGACAGGGGATTGGCTTTCACGCACAACAGTGGAAGAAGCAGTGGAGTTACCCGCAGACACTGTTCCTAATGCCTGTGGTTCAGCCCACAAAGTTGGGTGCTTTGCTGCCATGTGCCTGATCATGCTGTGTGTGTTAGGCTGGTAGTTTTGCTACCACTGCTGATTCGGGCATGGCAGGTGGTGCAAATGGCCTGTTTGGGGTTTTCGGCAGAGTCTTTAAAAACAACCAGACTCGGGAAGAACTTACAGTTGGACTGGCAACTTCCGTCATGTTGGTGTTGCAGGGAATGGTTGCCCACCTTCTGTCTATGGCCACCACACTGCTTCTTCCTGCCTGTTGGGGTGCTATTCCTCCATCCCCCTGTGTGCTGCTGTCCTCGCTCTGCATGTCTTCTTGCCAGGTGGGGTCAGTTACCACTTCATCCTCCAACTCTTCATCCACTTACGCACCCTGGTTCTCCTCCTGAGTTTCTGACAATTTTGTCACATCAACATCCACCTCTTGTGACACGTTCTCACCGTCTCCTTTGTGTGACCATGGCTGCTCAAATATTTGGGCATCGCTACATGGAATCTCATCTTGCGCCTGTTCAAGTTGACTGGGAGAGAGAGCCGAATTGATAAATATAAAAGTGAACAGCTCTTCGGAGTGTCCAAATGTTGGATCAGTTGTCTCAGGGCACTCAGCATGGTGGGAGGAAGGAGGATCATGGTGAGGAATATGCAGTCCAGACTCACGGCTACTCAGACTTGACCATGTGGAAGACAGGGTGCTGGTGGTGGTGGCAAAGTAACTGAAAGTATTATCCGCTATCCAACCAACAACCTTTTTAACCTCATCTGGCTTCAATTGTGGTGTGCTTCTGCGGTCCCCTAGTAATTGGGACATGAAGGTTGAGTGATAAGATGTGGATGTTTGTTGTGGCCCATTTTCAGCTTGCCCACAGCCTCGACAACTGCATGCACCGTCCCCATCACATCCACTTCCCCGTCCCTTGTCACGCGCCTTGCCCATTTAAAAAAAAAGGTGAATGCAAGCCGCCAATCTAATGCCACAATTTGTAAAGCGCAGCTATACCAGGCATCTGATGGAGATAACAGACTGTTCAAAATGTAGCCTGGAGTTTTTTAATTTTATTTTACCCCAAAAAACTGTATTGACATAGGGTAACAGACACAAAAAAAGTGGGAATGTAGGCCTGAAAAGCAACTGTTTGAAGAGCAAAGATAGACCAGGCGTCTGACAGAGATGCTAGACTGATCAATATGTGGCCTGTATTTTAAAATTTTTTACCCCAAAATACTGTTTAGAGCTAGGGTAACACACAGCAAAAAAAGGTGAATGGAAGCCTCAAAAACACACTTTGTAGCCCACAGATAGATGAGGCGTGTCACAGAGATACCAGACTGTTCAATATGTGGCCTGTATTTTTTTTATTTTTCGGTATAGACCTAGGGTAGCAGACAGCGAAAAAAGTGGAATGTAGGCATGAAAAGCAACTATTTGTAGAGCACAGATAGACCAGGTGTCTGACGGAGATAACAGACTGTTCAAAATGTGGCCTGGAGTTTTTTGCATTTTTTTTACCCCAAAATACTGTATAGACCTATGTTAACAGACAGCAAAAGAAAGTGGAATGTATGCCTGAAAATCTGTAGAGCACAGAGAAGACCAGGCTTCTGACAGTGATACCAGACTGTTCAATATATGGTCTGTATTTTTTTATTTTTCACCCCAAAATACTGTTTAGAGCTAGGGTAACACACAGCAGAAAAGGTGAATGGAAGCCTCAAATGCACATTGTGTAGCCCACAGATAGAGGAGGCATGTTACAGAGATACCAGAGTGTTCAATATGTGGCCTGTATTTTTTAAATTTACCCCAAAATAGTGTATAGACCTGGAGTAGCAGACAGCAAAAAAAGTGGAATGTAGGCCTGAAAAGCAACTATTTGTAGAGCACAGATAGATCAGGCGTCTGATGGAGATAACAGACTGTTCAATATTTGGCCTGGAGTTTTTTACATTTTTTACCCCAAAATACTGTATAGACCTAGGGTAGCGGACAGCAAAAAGAGTGGAATATAGGAGTACTAAAATTGTAAAATATTTAGCGCAAAGATATGCGATGCGTGTGGCATACAAAGCACAGTGATAAATATATGAACTGTAGCTAAATATTTTTTGGCCAGCTACATTTTTTTGGGCAGCAAAATGGTGTCCAAAAAGTTGTAAGACACTCCAAAAAATACTACAGTACCACAAAAAAGGCCAGAATTTTCTGCACACTGAGATGTGATGCCTGGGATGGACAAAGCCATTTTAAATTGCTGGATTTTTATATTTTCATGCTGTTGTATTAAAATGATATGGCTGTAGTCTGCAGTGTGAGTAAGCAAATAAATGTAGAAAAAAAGGGGGGCTCTGGATTGATTTGTAATAAAATTAGCAGGCCGGATTCAGGTACAAAAATAATTATTCCTAGCCACAGATACCTGCAGCTGGGTATATATATATATATATATATATATATATATATATATATATGTATATATATTGTAGCATGGCTAAAGGGTTTGTAGTTGATGGGAGGTATGTGCCACATAAGTGCCTGGTTGCTGTAATGTAGCCCGGAGTATTCCTTTCTTGCACATAATCTTGTATATGTGTTTCAGGACCTGTGGTAATGTCAGACCACATGGCTAATCATGTGATGGGTTACTGGGTGGGGTTAGCTCTTTATAAGACTGGCTAATCCTTTACACAGCAGATATGTGTGGAGGTGAAACCCTCCTGAGTGTGTTACGGCTTCAGGACTGAGCCGGATGAACTGGACACTTGCTTTTCTTTGCCTGAACCAAAGGCCCATTTTGCTTTCTGTTATTTGCCACATGGTTTATGAAGCAATAAACCCAGTGAACTTTAAAGGAACACGTCTCCTGAGTGTCAGCCGTCGCAGCTGAGTGAGTGAAATCCTTACAATTGGTGGAGAATGCGGGCAGCGTTCCCAGCGGAGACGTGAGTTTATTTTTGAATGTCCTGGGTCAAGGCTGTTGCAAGCCAGCAAGCATTGCCGGAGAAAATGGAGGACCTGCTGAAACACTTGGTCCAGATGCAGTCACAGCAGGAGAAAAGACAGAGCCAGCAGGAACAAAGGCAGCAAGAGACCAACAGGCTGTTGATGCAGCAGATACAACAGAGCCAGCAGGAGCAACGGCAGAGTCAGCAGGAGCAACGGCAGCAGATGCAGCAGAGCCAGCAGGAGCATCAGCAGCAGATGCAGCTTCTGGCAACCGCCATCCAGGGCAAGGCGAGCGCCCCAACCCCAGGTTCGGCTGATGACACCCACGTCCGGAAGACGGTAAGACACGCATTGCAGAAAATGACTCCCGGGGATGATGTTGAGGCCTTCCTGACGGTGTTTGAGAGGGTCGCTGAGAGGGAAAAACTTCCGCCAGAGCAGTGGGCAGAGGTACTTGCGCCATACCTGACGGGAGAACCCCAGAAGGAGTACTATGATTTGACCTTGCAGGATGCCAAAGAGTATCACAAATTGAAAGCCGAGATTCTCGCACTTTTGGGGGTGACACTGACTGTCAGGGCACAGCGAGTTCACTCCTGGGGCTATCACCGGGACAAACCACCTCGTTCCCAAATGTTTGATCTGTTGCACCTGGTCCAGAAATGGCTGCAGCCAGAATCCTCTGCGCCTGCACAGATGGTAGAACGGGTGATGATGGATCGGTTTGTCCATTCCCTCCCGAGGCCTATACAGTCTTGGGTTGCCCAGGGTGATCCCCAGAATGCCGACGAGCTGATCGGACTGGTTGAGAGATACCAAGGGTTGGAAGGCTCCTTCGGGAGGCAGCCCATGCCGTACTGGGGGTCCCAGAAGGCAGCTGAGTCCCAAAAAGGGGTGGTGCGTCCAAGGTCACAAAGGGCGGGGGAGGTGGTGCCCAAGGTCCCCACGGGTGATATTATTTGTTGGAGGTGCCACAAGCCAGGACATATAGCTGCCCGTTGTTCCCAAACCACTGAGCAGATGGACTGCAGCATGGGACGCCGTTGTTCATACTATGCGTATCCAGCCTGTAGTGTGAACTCTCCATCCAACGAGGGACCTCAAGCGTGTCCCGTAAAGGTGAACGATCGAGCAGTAACGGCACTGTTAGACTCGGGGAGCCTAGTGACTCTGGTGAGGGCCACTTTTCCTCTCCACCTGCTCCCAGGAAAGAAGGTCGGAGTGCGGTGCATACATGGTGATGCAAAGGACTACCCTATGGCCAGGGTGGACATTGAAACGGCATGTGGCACTGAGTCCCACATAGTCGGCGTGGTTCAGGACTTGTTGCACCCTATAATTATTGGCCGGGATTTCTGTTTGTTTTGGGATTTGTGGGGAAATGGTTCTGAGCTCCCTGGCAGGGAACCAGTGAACCCTGGAAGGGTATCGCCACACCCAGAGGCAGACAGTTTTCCTTTTTGTGTTCTGGTTGGGGATGAGGAGGAAGTATCCCCTACATCTGACATTCTGGAGTTAGAAGTTACCGGTGAAAATTTTGGGACTGCCCAACATAGGGACCCCACTCTGAGGGAAGCCTTTAATAATGTCACAGTTATTGACGGGGTGGTACAGGAGCCGGGGGCAGACACAAGATTTCCCCATTTTCTGTTGAGGGGGGAGTTGTTGTACCGTGTCACGAAAATACGGGAGGAGTTGGTAGAGCAGTTGATAGTGCCGGGTCCGTATAGACGGAAAGTGTTGGACATGGCCCATTCACACATCTTGGGTGGACACCTGGGGGTGGAAAAAACGCAGGAACGGGTTGTGCAGAGGTTCTATTGGCCTGGGTGTCACCGGGAAATAGTGAACTATTGCAGGTCCTGCCCTACATGTCAGCTAACTGCTCCTACTCCTCATTTCCGGAACCCCCTTGTGCCACTGCCCATTATTGAGGTACCGTTCGAGAGAATTGCCATGGACTTGGTCGGTCCCTTAGTTAAATCAGCTCGGGGCCATCAGTATATATTAGTCATCCTGGACTATGCCACACGCTATCCTGAGGCAATTCCCTTGAGAAATTCTTCCTCAAAAAGCATAGCCCGCGAGTTGGTCCATGTCTTTTCCCGGACAGGTCTGCCAAAGGAGATCCTGACTGACCAGGGTACACCTTTCATGAGCAAGGTGATGAGGGAGTTATGCAAAGCCCTGAAGATCTCCCAGTTGAGGACCTCGGTGTACCATCCCCAGTCAGATGGCCTTGTTGAGAGGTTTAACAAGACACTAAAGAGCATGCTGAGAAAAGCTATAGAGAAAGACGGTAGAGACTGGGATTGTCTCTTACCCTATCTGATGTTTTCCATTCGTGAAGTTCCACAGGCCTCCACAGGGTTCTCACCGTTTGAGCTTCTATATGGCCGACATCCACGAGGACTCCTGGATATAGCCAAGGAAACCTGGGAGGCCGAAGTCACACCCCACAGAAGCGTCATTGAGCATGTGGCCCTGATGCAGCAGAGGATTGCAAAGGTGATGCCTATCGTGAAAGAACACCTTCTCCAAGCACAAGAAGCTCAAGCCAGGGTCTACAACCGGTCTGCAAGAGTGAGGCAGTTCAATCCGGGAGACCGAGTTCTTGTGTTAGTTCCAACGGTGGAAAGCAAGTTCTTGGCCAAATGGCAAGGGCCATATGAGGTTGTCGAGAAACTTGGTGAGGTAAATTATAAAATTCACCAACCAGGAAGACGGAAACCATTCCAAGTTTACCATGTCAACCTCATCAAGCCATGGCAAGATAGAGAGCCGACAGCAACTCCATCATTGTTAAGCAACCCAGAAGGTGAGGTTGGAGCGGTTACTATAGCAGAGACGCTATCAAAGACCCAGAAACAGCAGTGCCGGGAGTTACTCCAGAAAAACAGGGACCTGTTTTCAGAATTGCCAGGATACGCGAAGGTCATAGAGCACGAGGTCCTAACAGAGCCACATGTGCGGGTGAATGTGAAACCTTATCGTATTCCTGAGGCTCGTCGAGAAGTTATCTCCAAGGAAGTGGAGCGTATGTTGAGGCTTGGGGTCATTGAGGAATCCAAGAGCGGTTGGTCGAGCCCAATTGTCCTGGTCCCAAAACCTGATGGAGAGTGGAGGTTTTGCAACGACTATCGGAAGTTGAATGAAGTCTCCAAGTTCGACGCTTATCCCATGCCCCGTATTGATGAGCTCATCGAAAGGCTTGGGCACGCCAGATATATATCCACCTTGGATTTGACAAAGGGGTATTGGCAGATCCCCATGGCACAGGAAGCCAAGGAGAAGACGGCCTTTTCGACACCTGATGGATGCTTCCAATATGCCCGGATGCCGTTTGGCCTACAGGGAGCTCCGGCGACCTTCCAGAGGGCTATGGATAGAGTCCTTGCACCCCATAAGGCCTACGCTGCTGCGTACCTAGATGATATCGTCATCTTTAGCCCGGACTGGGAGAGTCATCTGGAGAAAGTCCAAGCGGTGTTGGATGCTATAAGAGAGGCCGGATTTACTATAAACCCGAAGAAGTGCGCCTTGGGTAAAGAAGAAGCTAAGTACCTTGGATACATAGTGGGTCATGGAGAAATAAAACCCCAAATCAATAAAGTGGAGGCAATCCAAACATGGCCAAAACCAGTTTCCAAGAAACAAGTTAAAGCCTTCCTGGGAATCGTGGGATATTACAGGAGGTTCATCCCAAACTTCGCCACGATGGCTGCGCCTCTGACTGACCTGCTAAAAGGGACAAAATCAGTAATGGTTAAGTGGTCCGAAGAAACAGAGTCAGCCTTCCAAGAAATGAAAAACGCTTTGTGTAAGCAACCCGTTCTGATGGCCCCAAACTTCAAGAAAGAGTTTATTCTTCAGACAGATGCCTCAGATGTTGGGGTGGGAGCAGTCCTTTCCCAAGAACTACATGGGGAGGAGCATCCTGTTCTCTATCTGAGTAGGAAGCTGTCCTCATCTGAAAAGAACTACTCAGTCGTTGAGAAGGAGTGCTTGGCCATAAAATGGGCAGTGGACACATTGCGGTACTATCTGCTGGGACGTAAATTTAGACTGGTATCTGACCATGCCCCGCTTAGGTGGATGAGAGAAACGAAAGGAAGAAATGCTAGAGTCACCCGTTGGTTCTTAGCCCTGCAGGACTTCAGTTTCCATGTGGAACATAGGGCCGGAAAGCTGCACGGTAATGCGGATGCCCTATCGAGAATCCCTTGTTTAGTGGGGGAAAGTGCCAAGCCCCACGGCTTTAGGGTATGTGCACACGATGCAGATTTAGTGCAGAAAAATCTGCGGCAGTTCTGCACTAAATCTGCATCTCCTGGCAGAATCTGCAGGTGCGTTTTTTAAGCGTTTTTGATGCGTTTTTGATGCGTTTTTGATGCGTTTTTTATGCGTTTTTGATGCGTTTTTTGAGCACAAATCTGCACAAAAAACGCATGAAAAACGCATGAAAAACGCATCAAAAACGCACCTGCAGATTTCTATTATGGAGGGGTGCAGAAACGCTGCAGAACTGCACAAAAGAAGTGACAGGCACTTCTTTGAAAACTGCAGCGTTTCTGCGCAGATTTTTCTGCACCATGTGCACAGCTTTTTTTTTCCCATTGATTTACATTGTACTGTGATCACAGTGCAGTTCTGCAGCGTTTCTGCTGCAGAAAAATCTGCAGCAGTTCTGCACTAAATCTGCATCGTGTGCACATACCCTTAGGCAGAGGGGGGAGGTATGTAGCATGGCTAAAGGGTTTGTGGTCGATGGGAGGTATGTGCCACATAAGTGCCTGGTTGCTGTAATGTAGCCCGGAGTATTCCTTTCTTGCACATAATCTTGTATACAGTGGGGCAAAAAAGTATTTAGTCAGTCAGCAATAGTGCAAGTTCCACCACTTAAAAAGATGAGAGGTGTCTGTAATTTACATCATAGTTAGACCTCAACTATGGGAGACAAACTGAGAAAAAAAAATCCAGAAAATCACATTGTCTGTTTTTTTAACATTTTATTTGCATATTATTGGGGAAAATAAGTATTTGGTCAGAAACAAAATTTCATCTCAATACTTTGTAATATATCCTTTGTTGGCAATGACAGAGGTCAAACGTTTTCTGTAAGTCTTCACAAGGTTGCCACACACTGTTGTTGGTATGTTGGCCCATTCCTCCATGCAGATCTCCTCTAGAGCAGTGATGTTTTTGGCTTTTCGCTTGGCAACACGGACTTTCAACTCCCTCCAAAGGTTTTCTATAGGGTTGAGATCTGGAGACTGGCTAGGCCACTCCAGGACCTTGAAATGCTTCTTACGAAGCCACTCCTTCGTTGCCCTGGCGGTGTGCTTTGGATCATTGTCATGTTGAAAGACCCAGCCACGTTTCATCTTCAATGCCCTTGCTGATGGAAGGAGGTTTGCACTCAAAATCTCACGATACATGGCCCCATTCATTCTTTCATGTACCTGGATCAGTCGTCCTGGCCCCTCTGCAGAGAAACAGTCCCAAAGCATGATGTTTCCACCACCATGCTTTACAGTAGGTATGGTGTATGATGGATGCAACTCAGTATTCTTTTTCCTCCAAACACGACAAGTTGTGTTTCTACCAAACAGTTCCAGTTTGGTTTCATCAGACCATAGGACATTCTCCCAAAACTCCTCTGGATCATCCAAATGCTCTCTAGCAAACTTCAGACGGGCCCGGACATGTAGTGGCTTAAGCAGTGGGACACGTCTGGCACTGCAGGATCTGAGTCCATGGTGGCGTAGTGTGTTACTTATGGTAGGCCTTGTTACATTGGTCCCAGCTCTCTGCAGTTCATTCACTAGGTCCCCCCGCGTGGTTCTGGGATTTTTGCTCACCGTTCTTGTGATCATTCTGACCCCACGGGGTGGGATTTTGCGTGGAGCCCCAGATCGAGGGAGATTATCAGTGGTCTTGTATGTCTTCCATTTTCTAATTATTGCTCCCACTGTTGATTTCTTCACTCCAAGCTGGTTGGCTATTGCAGATTCAGTCTTCCCAGCCTGGTGCAGGGCTACAATTTTGTTTCTGGTGTCCTTTGACAGCTCTTTGGTCTTCACCATAGTGGAGTTTGGAGTCAGACTGTTTGAGGGTGTGCACAGGTGTCTTTTTATACTGATAGCAAGTTTAAACAGGTGCCATTACTACAGGTAATGAGTGGAGGAAAGAGGATACTCTTAAAGAAGAAGTTACAGGTCTGTGAGAGCCAGAAATCTTGATTGTTTGTTTCTGACCAAATACTTATTTTCCACCATAATATGCAAATAAAATGTTAAAAAAACAGACAATGTGATTTTCTGGATTTTTTTTTCTCAGTTTGTCTCCCATAGTTGAGGTCTACCTATGATGTAAATTACAGACGCCTCTCATCTTTTTAAGTGGTGGAACTTGCACTATTGCTGACTGACTAAATACTTTTTTGCCCCACTGTATGTGTTTCAGGACCTGTGGTAATGTCAGACCACATGGCTAATCATGTGATGGGTTACTGGGTGGGGTTAGCTCTTTATAAGACTGGCTAATCCTTTACACAGCAGATATGTGTGGAGGTGAAACCCTCCTGAGTGTGTTACGGCTTCAGGACTGAGCCGGATGAACTGGACACTTGCTTTTCTTTGCCTGAACCAAAGGCCCATTTTGCTTTCTGTTATTTGCCACATGGTTTATGAAGCAATAAACCCAGTGAACTTTAAAGGAACACGTCTCCTGAGTGTCAACCGTCGCAGCTGAGTGAGTGAAATCCTTACAATATATATATATAGTAGGCAGCACCAGACAGTAATGGACCCTTTTTTGATTTTGTCGGCCCCCCGAGGAAGCCAACTACGCGAAACGTGCTTCGGGGCAATATATCCTGCCTGCCGAGGTCCCTCCTTTCCCACATGGGTAAGCAATTGCGGCGTTTGGGCTATTAAGCATGGGTACTTTTGCCACAATGTGATAGGCTAGTGTTAGCCTGGGCTCTCCCCACAAGTATAATGATTATTGAGATGTCCACTCTACAAACCCATATCTGCCTGTAGCACCAACAACTATGGAGGCACTTTGTCTGGCGGTTTTTTGTATTTTATTTTTCGTGTTCTTTCCCCTACTCTCCCGTTATGTGTTTTGTATTTTGGCTTTTAGCCGGTATTTATTGTAAATTGAGCTTTGTCTAAATAAAAATTGTTTCTTATATTGTAAATATATGACTTGGGCTCTATTTTATAGATATATATCTATATTTATGAGAGTATACTCCTAGTTCTTTATAGGTTTAATGTATTGTTTGGAGTCGCAGTAGCGCTCTCATTCTTTGGTCTTATAGTTTGGACCGCACACAATCTATGTGTTTCCAGTATGTCAGTTACTGTTAACTTTTTTTTAGTTATGGACCCTTTTGATGTATGCCGTGAGATCTATATACTCACATACAGTGCCTAAAGGCCTTGCACTGATGTGGATATGCGCACATAGACTCCCCTGCCTACCTATCACTGCAATCTATATACACTGTAATTAGCCCTTAAAAGGACTGTTGGTTTAGCTGGATTTGTGGATTGAACAATAGTAGACCCACACTAACTAATAAAAGTACATATCTGACCCTATCTCAGCAGCAGTGCTCCCTATGTAGCACCCCCATTGGGCCGTGGGGTTCTCGGTACCGGGTCCTGCAGTTCACAGGGGGATGTCACGGTAGCTGACCGGTCTGTGGCCCTGGGATGTCCGTGTAAAAGGGAAAGGTCTTTAAAGGGATAAAGTTTGTGTTCGTGATGCCACCTGTGGTTTTCGGTCAGGGTGACCGACGCTGCTTTAAGGGGTCTGTGGGGTGATGTTATGGCAGCTAGATGGAATACCTTCTCACAGGTGAAGTGGCTTCCCGGTGTGTAGATGGTGAATGGTGAGAGGCGCAGTGAAGAACGAGGACACAAGGTTGCAGTCTCTTTACCTTTACAGAATACTTCAGCATCCACAGTCCAGGGCACCAGATCACAGGGCTGGCAGAGTCCGGCCAGTTTGGAGGCAAGTCCAGTGTCCCCTTGTCCAGGTGGAAATCAGTAGCCTTCCCTTTCGCTGCAGTGTTGTAGTTCCTTACTGCCTAAGGCTTCACATAAGGTCCTCACAGATGTAATGTCTTTCTCTCTGTCCCCCATATAGGATAGGACAAACCCGTATGACTGGTGGCTTGAAGCGGTTTATAGGGACTCTATCATGCCCCAGCCTCTAAGGGGTGCCACCGTGCCTCCTGCGTGTAGGGCAGACCGGGTACATGAAATTTCATCCATTATAAGTTCATGCTAAAAACATACAACTCTGCCCTTCACCTCTCCAAACAAACCTATTTCAACACCCTCAACATCTCGCTGTCCAATAACCCTAAACGTCTCTTTGACACTTTCCAGTCCCTACTCAACTCAACAGTGCAGGCCCCAACCATGGATCTCCGCGCTGACGATCTGGCCAATTACTTCAAAGAAAAAATTGACCACATTCGACAGGAAATTATCTCCCAATCCCTTCATACCATGCACTGTCCTCAGTCCCCCACTGCATCTACTTCACTGTCTGACTTTGAACCAGATACAGAAGAAGTAATCAGGCCCTTTGCATTTTCTCGCCCAACCACTTGCACCAGTGATCCCATTCCGTCACATCTCATCCAGTCCCTTTCCCCAGCTGTCACCTCTCACCATACAAAAATATTCAATCTTTCTCTCACTTCCGGTATTTTTCCCTCCTCATTTAAGCATGCCATCATACACCCATTACTTAAAAAAACATCCCTCAATCAAAACTGTGCCGCTAATTATAGACCTGGCTCTAATCTTCCCTTCATCTCTAAACTCCTCGAATGCCTTGTCCACTCTCGTCTTACCCGCTATCTCTCAGATAACTCTCTTCTCGACCCTCTTCAATCTGGTTTCCGCTCTTTACACTCTACTGAAACTGCCCTCACTAAAGTCTCTAATGACCTACTAACAGCTAAATCTAATGGTCACTACTCCATGCTAATTCTCTTGAATCTCTCCACAGCATTCGACACTGTGGATCATCAGCTCCTCCTCACTATGCTCCGCTCCATCGGCCTCAAGGACACTGTATTCTCCTGGTTCTCCTCCTATCTCTCTAACCGATCCTTCACTGTATCTTTTGCTGGTTCCTTCTCCTCTCACCATCCCCTTACTGTTGGGGTTCCTCAGGGATTAGTCCTAGGCCCCCTCCTCTTCTCCTTGTATACTGCCCCTATTGGACAAACAATCAGTAGATTTGGTTTCCAGTACCATCTCTATGCTGATGACACCCAATTATACACTTCTTCTCCTGGTATCACACCAACCTTTTTAGAAAACACCAGTGATTGTCTTACCGCTGTCTCTAACATCATGTCCTCCCTCTATCTGAAACTGAACCTGTCAAAAACTTAACTCCTCGCGTTTTCTCCCTCTACTAACCTACCTTTGCCTGACATTGCCATCTCCGTGTGCGGCTCCACCATTTTTCCAAAGCAACATACCCACTGCCTTGGGGTCATATTTGATTCCGAGCTTTCATTCACCCCCCACATCCGATCACTGGCTCGCTCTTCTTATCTGCATCTCAAAAACATTTTTAGAATTCGCCCTTTTCTTACTTTCAGCTCTGCAAAAACTCTTACTGTTTCACTTATTCATTCTCGTCTGGACTATTGTAACTCTCTACTAATTGGCCTCCCTCTTACCAAACTCTCCCCGCTCCAATCTGTCCTGAATGCTGCTGCCGGGATCATATTCCTCACCAACCGTTACACCGATGCCTCTATCATGTGCCAGTCATTACACTTGCTACCCATCCACTCCAGAATCCAGTACAAAACTATTACCCTCATCCACAAAGCACTCCATGGCTCAGCACCACCCTACATCTCCTCTCTGGTCTCAGTCTACCACCCTACGCGTGCCCTCCGCTCCGCTAATGACCTCAGGTTAGCATCCTCAATAATCAGAACCTCCCACTCCCGTCTCCAAGACTTTACAGGTGCTGCGCCGATTCTTTGGAATGTACTACCCAGGTTAATATGATTAATCCCCAATCCCCACAGTTTTAAGCTTGCCCTAAAACTCATTTGTTCAGATTGGCCTACCGCCTCAATGCATTAACCTAACTATCCCTGTGTGGCCCATTAAAAAAAAAAAAAAACTTAAACCATAATCAGGTTCCTCGCATCATGTTCTCATACACTATATACAGTTAAAAGCTCTCTGTGTCTGTACTGCTACTTACTTAGGCAGTTAACTGGTTCAAGCAGCTTTACATGAACACCCGAGCCTTACACTATGGCTGGTCCGAATAACTGAAGCAATTGTTACCATCCACCTTTTGTGTTTCCCCTTTTCCTCATAGTTTGTAAGCTTGCGAGCAGGGCCCTCATTCCTCTTGGTATCTATTTTGAACTGTGATTTCTGTTATGCTGTAATGTCTATTGTCTATACAAGTCCCCTCTATAATTTGTAAAGCGCTGCAGAATATGTTGGCGCTATATAAACAAAATTATTATTATTAAATTAACTGTCCTACCGGTCTCTGGAGCAAGGCATAAAGGTCAATCCTCCCTTGGTGTTCCGGCTACCGGGATTCTGCACCTCAGAAGGAGGCAGCCTGTGTAGGGCTAGTCCCCTTCTGGTATCCATTCCTTTTCCTTTTGCGATGACTTCCTTGCACGATCGCTGCCATACAGTTCTGCTTTCAATGTCTCTTTCTAGGAGCTGCAGCTCTGAGGGCATGCACAGCTCCATGTCCTTCTCCTTCATTCTCTGACAGGATCCCACCCCTGCCAGGGACCAACCAACTGAGTGGAGCTCAGCCAGCAACTAACTAACTTTCCCTAAAGGCAACCAGTTTGACCAATGTGGGGAGTGACCTAATAAATAGGAGCAAGAGCTCCCCCTGGTGGCCTGGAGTGTGAAATGTGTTGCATGTTTGTGATACCTGGATGCAGTTATCCTTCTTTGCCTCCAAGTGTAGCATCACTCTCCCCGAGAGGAAAGCAATGCCACTGGGACGACCAGGACCATGGGGCGCCGCACCTACACTAGCTGAGTCCAAAGCAGAATGCGCCGAGCAGGGCACCAGGTCTCTTATAGACCTGATGATGCTGTGCGACCAGCCAATCACTGTAATACCACAACAAAGATGGCTGCGGCATTACTGTGCATGGCAGACAATCCCTGCATGTTGATTGGCGCTCTACGGACCATCAAAAATGCAGAGCGGAGACCCGAGCTCCCACCAAATAATCCCAGAAATGCTCGGTGCTCGCTGAGTACACCGAATACAGTGATACTTGGGCGAGTAACGAGTAGTGGCGAGCCCATTCCCTCATCACTAGTGACTATGTGAATCTTTACAATGCACACACTGTACACTGTGAGGATCGTCCAGTGCCAACGCCGGAAGCAGCAGGCACATTACTGCAAATGTGAGATTTGCATACATGTTGTCATGTGCATATTGTGTAGTGGCTACTGCTGGGTACTGTAGATCATCTCCTATTGAAGAGAATATAATCTGAGTTATAGTACCTGGTAAGAGCCACTAAACAGTTAGTTTACTCTGGTAGAGGTGGCGGGTTTCAGACACCCAATGAACTTATGTAGATGACCTATCCAAAGGAGCAGTTATTAATATACAAATAATGATTTACAAGAAATATCTGTAAATGACCCCTTATTTATTATTGTGCTTACTTATAAAGTGTTGTTATATTTTCCAGCACTTTACACACATCATTATCAATGTCCCCTTTGAGGCTCACAATCTAAATTTGCTATCAGTATGTCTTTGGAGTGTGGGGGAAAATCGGAGAATCAGGAAGAAAGCCATGCAAACTCAGGGAAACTCTACAAACTCCTTTACGGTGTTGTCTTGTCTCCTTTGAGTAGAATGAAGCTCTTGTTATTTGAACGGCTGCCACATGCATTGTGTAGCTCCATTTTGTTGCTTTCTAACATACATTTTTCATGGACTTTTTAAATGAAATAGTCCCCCTTGTAGAATAAAAATAATATATACTCATCTCATGAACCAGTCCTGTTCCAGCAATGTCAGCACAGAGTCTACATTGATATGCCACGTGAACCTTGCAGCCAATCATCAGCAACTGATGGGCTGCTGCACTTTCATTACTTCACCATCAGTCCCAAAATGACCCCTGATGGGCTCACGTGGCATAATAATGCCAACCTCGGAAGTCCGTGCGCCAACAACGCTGAAGCTGGGCCAGTCCGGGACATTACTATCAGTTAAACTACAAGGGTGGCTACTTCATTTAAAAAGGTGGTTGTCCAGCTAGTGGGCTTAAACTCCACTTACAGTACCTCCAACTTCATATTACAGCACACTGAGCCTTAATATAAGCCATTCATCAAAACTGTGAAGAAGAAAAACTGTCTTAGTTGCCTATAGCAAACAATCAGAGCTCAACTTACAATTTTTTCAATACCTCTGGTAAACTGAACGATGCGCTGCATTTGGTGTCGATTGACAATAACACAGTTTTTTTCTAGACAATTTTGATAAATGAGGCCCATAGTAGGTTTTTCTCGTGGAATCGAAAAAACTAAATACTGTGGCAAGCACCACAATCATATACTGGCACACAAAGCTACTGAATACAACTAAGCTGAATATTTTAGGGTCTAGCAATTCGATCAATAGTAGTCAAAGGCAATAGCTAGAAGTGGAAGAAAGTGCCCCAATTTCTCATTAACCACCAAATGGCCGAAAAATTCAATTTTGTTTCTTTTGGAAATCATTGTACATATCTAATGTTATCTAAGTTTATCTTCCATAAAATACTTTGAAAAGTGCAAAATGTTTGCGTAACATCGACTTGTGCAAAATTCTTGTGGCTTTTAACGTTCTAACATGAGTTTTGGGCAACTCTGTCAAAATGAGCAGAGTTATGAGAAGCAAGGGTGGGAACAAGGCTTGACAATACATGCTTGTCAAATTCATCAATAGTAGTGGCATTTATTTTTCTCCAGAAATGCTACTGTGTAGCATTTCTGGCGAGGTGGAAAAAGGTTCACACCACTGATGCTCCAAATTAGTTAAGTGGTATGGGCTTCTTAATGAATTTGGTGCATCCTACTCCAAAATGCCCCTTCAGTAAGACTGGCATGCACAGCGCTAGTCTATGAAGTATGGTGCCTTTTTTTTTCCAAAAAAGGTAACGGCAAGGAACCATTAGAGAGATTACATTCAACTGAAAGCACAGAACAAACTGAAGATGCTTTAAATCTAAATTAGAAAGTTTTTTTTAAATTTATCCTGTATTTTTCTGATTGGAACTAGGGAATTCCTTTCTTTTTGATGGGTTAATTAAATAAGTAATTAAATCTTAAAACAAACTGTGAATCTGAATAAATTCTATTTGTTCACGGATTTATGGGAGTTTTCTGAATCAATAATCATCAGCAGAACGGCAGTGTGAATGAATGCCTTAGCACGTCTGTGCGCATCAAATCTCGTCATCCCGCTCCAAATTCTGGTAAGATTTCAATTTTCTTATTTCTCTACCATTGTCATATTACCAGAGTTATTTATGTCCAACTACATCTGCATTTGTAATTTAATCTACAAATAAAATAGAAATATGCAGCAAATATTACCCCATAAGAGTTGTTAAAAATTCGGATATTCAGATACCTGTTTTTCCTCGTACAGTTTTTTTTTTAAATCACAATATATGGTTGCATTTATAGCCCCAAATAGAATATCATATAAAGTTGTCAGGCATGGAACAACCCCAAGTTGAGGGGTTTCCCTCATGGAAATAGAACAATGACAAAAGATGGATATAATTTAGAAATGGTCAATAAAACAGCAAAACGTAATGCTCATAGTAATATGGAACTTTTTATGTAATATAATACTATATTGTAGTTAGTTTATATTCTGATATGATATAGGTGATCATCAAAAAAGCAAGATGGATGTGAAGAATAGCAATAGGATAGTATACCCCAGAAACATCCAAATTTCTGTATGTGCCACTAAATCAGTTACTTTACAGCAGGGTGTGCACAATTAGTAAAATATAACTTTTAATTAAATCAGATTAAAAATGTCACCAACACACATAAAATTCTAAAATAACACCAAAAGTTCCCTATCAAAGTTATTGACCATATCTAGTCCACAGTGGTGGAAAGCAAAATAAAATAAGAATATTATTAGCACAACTAATCAGTTATAGTGACAGTGGTTAACACCTTGGAGGCACTATTGGCATACACCGATTGGAATCTATGCCTCTAAGTCACTGCACTAATCGTAGATGAATAATAGACTAGGACGGTCCCACCTAGTTCTTGTTGGCGATGATCTCCTTATTGGGGACGATGTCCATAAGCCAAGCATCCACCCAGCAGGTAACCTTCTGGTATAAGCAGGGAAGGAGGTCCTTACCTGGCCCTGATGTGTCCTAATCAGCACTAGTCACCCCTAGGTCCCCAAGACTCCTGCTCTTATAAAGGCAGTCCATAACTTGCCCTAGTAGACACATTGACATAAAAAGCCCTACATGCCCTAAGGGTCCCCCCATATTTAATAGCCAGAAAAGGCTATGCAGACAGCTGCGGGCTGATATTCATAACCTAGTAAGGGACCATGGATATTGCCTCCCCGGCTACAAACACCAGATCTCAGCCGCCCCAGAAATGGCACATCTGTAAGATGCGCCAATTCTGGCACTTAGCCTCTCTCTTGCCACTGCCCTGTTGTGGTGGCATATGGGGTAATAGGGGGTTAATGTCACCTTTGAATTGTAATGTGACATCAAGCCGGCTTAGTAATGGAGAGGCGTCAATAAGACACCTATCCATTACTAATCCTATAGTTGTTAATGGGTCAAATAAACACACACACATGCATAATAAAGTATTTTAATTAAGAAAAAAACACCACTCAGTTTTGCCATCTTTATTTTTCGGCCAATCCATTCGATGCCCTCGATCTCCGGGAAAAAAAGAAAAAATAAATAAACCAGCACAAATACTGGTCCGACGCAGCCCATTTAATAACGAGTGTCCCATAATGATCTCGCCTATAGAGCTGTTTTCTATAGGCCTCCAGTGACACACTGACAGGAGACAATGGATCCTGCAGTGTTATCACTGAGGGTTCAATGGCCTCTCAATTTACGGCACTGCTGTGTGAGAAATTTCCCATGCAGCGGTGCCGCAAGTGACAGTATGAACTATACTGTACTCACAGAGGCTGAGGGATACAGTGCAGAAGGATACCTGCACACCCACGCACACACACAGACACACACAAACATCCGCACACAGCCCTGCACATCTTCTCTGCATACACACAGTCTCCCCCCACACACACAGAATCCACCCACGCTCCGCCCACACACTCTTCCCCTCCTGATCTGCAGCGTTTCTCGCAGGCACATCTGAAGCAAATCTGTAGATCTTTTTTAAACCTGCGGTTTTGCTGCAGATTGGCCTAACACAAAGGAAGTCAATGGATGCAGAAACACTGCAGATCCGCAAAAAGAATTGACATGCTGCGGAAAAAAAAGTTGCAATTCCGCTCATTTTCTTCCGCAGCATGTGCATACCAAATGTCAATTTCACATTGACTAACATTGCTTGTGCACTACACTGCGGATTTGATGCAATTCCGTGAGTCCAAAAAGGTTGCAGATCCGCATCAAAATCCGCAACATGTGCACATAGCATCAATATAATGCTAAGGTCAAAGACAAGCTAAACATAAAACACCTTTAACAAGTGCAATTTTATTAAGTATGTCAAAAAAGGACAAACAACACTCGCATATAGATATGAACACTATTAATAACCTTAATAAAACTGCACATTTTTAGGGGTTTTTTGTTTAGCGAGTCTCAGATGTACCTAAACAGTGAAAAAGACCCCCCAAGTGACAGCATTTTGGAAACTAGACCCCCCACAAGGAACTGATCTAGATGTGTGGTGAGCACATTAAACCCTCAAGTGCTTCACAGAAGTTTAGAGTCGTAAAAATAAAAAAAATCTAATTTTCCCCACATATATGGATTTAGCACAAAATATTGCATTTTGATAAGGGTAACAGGATAAATTGCATGATATAGTTTGCTGTGCAATTTCTTCTGAGTACACCGCTATCCCTTATGAGAAAGAAAACCACTGTTTGGGTGCAAGGCAGAGCTCAGAAGGGAAGGAGCGCCATTTGTCATTTTGAATGCAAAATTTGCTAAATTTGCTAGAAAAATTTGCTGATGCAATGTCAAGTTTGGAGAGCGTCTGATGTGCCTAAACAGTGAACATTCCCCACAAGTGTCATCATTTTGGAAACTAGACCCCTCATGGAACTGATTTAGAACTTTAGTGAGCACATTAAACCCTCAGGTGCTTCACAGAAGTTTATATCGTTGAGCTGTAAAATAAAAAAAAATCAAATTTTCCCCACAAATATGTATTTAGCACAAAATATTGAATTTTCATAAGGGTAACAGGAAAAATTCCACCATACAATTTGTTGTGTAATTTCTCCTGAGCACGTCAATACCAAAATGAGGGAGAAAACTACTATTTGGGTGCATGGCAGAACTCGGAAGGGAAAGAGTATCATTTGACATTTTGAATGTAAAAATTTCCTGGTATCATTAGCAGACGTCATGTCCCTTTTGACGGATCCCATGTCCCATTTGGAGAGTCCCTGATGTGCTTAAACAGTGGAAAACACTGTGCTTAACCAGTGCTGCCATTTTGGAAAATAGATCCCTAAAGGAATGTGATTAGATGCATGGTGAGCACCTTGATTCCCCAGGTGCTTCACAGAACTTATAAAGTTGAGCAGTGAAAATAATAAAATCACATTTTCCTCACAAATGTTATTTTAGTCCCAAATTTTGCATTTTCATACGAGTAACAGTAGAAACTGCACAATAAAATGTGTTGTGCAATTTTTTCTTAGTACGCCGATACCCCATATGTGGGGAAATACTACTTTTGAAGCACAGTGCAAAGGTGCCATATCGGAGTTCAGATTTTGCTGAATTTGTTTGAGGGTGCCATGTCATTACCCTACATATAATGGGGAAATATTTTTCAGGCACAGTGCAAAGCTCAGAAGCCAAGGAGAGCCAGATTTTACTGTTATGGTTTGCAGGTGCCGTGGCCCACTGCGAGAGCCCATGAGGTCCCAGAACAGCAGAATCCCCATAAGTGACCCCATTTTACAATTTAGGAGTGCAGTGATCATATTCGCACTATGGGTGTGTCACATAATTTTATATCATTGGGCAGTGAAGACAAAATTACTACATTTTTACCACCAAAATATTAGCTTTTTCATTTTCGCACAAAAAGTGGGTAAAGAGGCACCAAAATGTGTCCCACAATTTGTACTCAAAGTGGCAATACCCCATATGTGGCTGTACAGTACTACTTAGCCATATGGAGAGACTCAGGAGGAAAAAAAGCACTATTTGCCTCCTGGAGCTCAGATTTTCCTAGAACAGTTTGCAGAATCCATATATAGAGCCCCTAATTGCTAGAAGAGCATAATATCCCCTCAATTGACACCATTTTGAAAACTATGCCCCCTGGGGTATTTATTCGCAGGAGCAGTGATGATTTTGACTCCATTGATATTTTCCAGAAACAAGCAGCAATGAATGTTGCCGATTGAAAATTGCAAACTGTAATTTGCAAATTGTATTGACCAATACGTTGTAGTGACCAGTACGTTGCAGTCACCAGTACATTATGCCAAACCCGTGATTCTGCAGACATGCACGCGTAAGTTAGGAGGGCTCTCATTGCTTCAGAAATGCCAAACCTGAAGGCAATATGTGGTTTAGGTACACTGTGAGGCTTAGAATGGATTTGGATTTGGGAGCGCAGTATTTGCTGAATATCTTTTAGCGGCTGAGGAGCCATTTAGCTTCTACGAGCCTTTGTGCTATTAGTAACATGGAAGCCCCCTATATTTCCCTTATCAGATGATGGGCCGAGTGAGGGCTTGCTTTCTTTGTCGACTGAATTGAAGCACTTATTGGGAACATTTTACAGAACATTTGGGATCACATTTATCAGGCGCTCTTTGCTGAGCACGTACTTTGGGGTTTCCATCTAAATCTCCAAGTGATGTGATTCAGATGAAACCCCTGAGGGATCCATTCACTATAATGAAGCAGCAGATTTATTCTGGACTCTGTCTGGCCTCAGTTCAGCGGTGTCCTTCTTTTCAGAAGTGCACAAAACCGTGGCCAACGGTACTTTTATGCAATCCTAAAAAGACGGACACTGCCATATCACAGGTCACAGGGCGTCCACAGTGCCTAGATCTGCATCATAATAAGTAATCATCTGCCGGGGGTTACGTCTGATTCAAGTATTTCAGAGATTTACATGGAAAATCCCGATGTAAGCGCTCAGCGCAGTGCACGAGATAAATGTGCACCGAGCCTTACTGCAATCTTTGGGAGGTAGAAAGAAAAAATCAACAGCATGTGAAGAATTGGGTTTATTTATTTTTTTAAGCCTTTCCTTGCACAGTTTAAGTGATATGGCGACTTTATTCTTCATGTCGGTGCGATTACAGCGATACCAGATTTAGTAACATAGTAACATAGTTAGTAAGGCCGAAAAAAGACATTTGTCCATCCAGTTCAGCCTCTATTCCATCATAATAAATCCCCAGATCTACGTCCTTCTACAGAACCTAATAATTGTATGATACAATATTGTTCTGCTCCAGGAAGACATCCAGGCCTCTCTTGAACCCCTCGACTGAGTTCGCCATCACCACCTCCTCAGGCAAGCAATTCCAGATTCTCACTGCCCTAACAGTAAAGAATCCTCTTCTATGTTGGTGGAAAAACCTTCTATCTTCCAGACGCAAAGAATGCCCCCTTGTGCCCGTCACCTTCCTTGGTATAAATAGATCCCCAGCGAGATATTTGTATTGTCCCCTTATATACTTATACATGGTTATTAGATCGCCCCTCAGTCATCTTTTTTCTAGACTAAATAATCCTGATTTCGCTAATCTATCTGGGTATTGTAGTTCTCCCATCCCCTTTATTATATATATATTTATTTATATTGGGTTTTTATATTTAGCAGCTGTCCTACACTAAAAGATGCTTTGTATTGCAAAAAAAAGTTTATGCATAACTACATTTTTCGATATTTTGGCCCACAGAGATATGTGAGGTCTTGTTTCTTGCGGGACGAGTAGATGTTTTTATTGGTACCACTTTCGGGCACATGACTTTTTTTATCGTTTTCTATTCCAATTTTTGAGAAGCAGAAAGAACAAAAAACAGCAGTTCAGGAATTTATTTTTTGTGTGGTAAAATTGATAAAACAGTTTTATTCTGTATGATTAGAGTGATACTTCATTTATATTGTTTATGTTTAGGTGCTTTTATATAATAAAAACTATTTGATATAAAATTAATTATTTTTGCATCACTTTATTCTGAAAGCTATAATTTTTTAATTTTTCTGCTGATGGAGCTTTACGGCGGGACAAGATGACGTTTTTTGCAGAACAGTATGACGTTTTCCAAGGTACCTTGTTTATTTATATCTATCTTTTTTATCGCGTTTTATTTTATTTTTTTATGGTATTCACTAATGGGGTTAATTAGTTGGACAGTTTTATAGGTTGGGTCGCTGCAGACAGGGCGATACTATGTGTACTTTTATTGTTTAGATTTTTTTTCATTCAAATAATTATTTAGAGATACAATATCTTTTGTTTTTTATTATTATTTTTTAATTAAAAAAATATATTTTTACAATTATTTACTTTCTTTTTTGTTACTTTTTGCTAACTTTATTACTTTGTCCAACTATGGGGCTATCATTTTTTGCAGGCTGATTGCTGCTACAGCATGGGGAGCATCCCAATGCTGTAGAAACTGTCAGCTTTGCACTGACAGACAAACTTGTTAATCATGCACTGGACATGATCAGCAAGTTTCTTAAGTCTGGTGACCCAGATGTCATCATGACAACATCGGGTTATCATGGCAACGATCAGGACCCAGCAGCGATCGCCTGCACACCACCGCAGACGTAATAATCCATCCCTGGTAAAATAGGCCCATGGCACATGGATGGATTAGTATGTCTGAATGTCAGAGAGGGGTTAAAGGGAACCAGTGACCAGAAAAATATGCTATTAACCTGCAGATATGGGGTTAATCTGCAGGTTAATAGCTTTACTGACCTGCCTGGCACCCGCATTTAGCCTTATTAAAGCTATTAACCTGCAGATTACCCGATATTTGCAGGTTAATAGGTTGCCTTTAAGGCTATGATTGCAAGATGTACAGTAGTTTAGAGGTGGCCTCCTTCAAATCTGTTATAGGAAAGAGCTCATGTCATACTTTTTTAGATTTACACATAGATGCATCTGAGTCACCCACCAGGGCAGCGGAGTACTCGGCACCGGGTCCGGTCGCTATTAAAGGGAATGTCAAAGTGGCTGCGACCCGGTCTGTGGCCCTGGGACTCACTGTAAAAGGGGAACGGTCTTTAAAGCGATTTGTGATAAAGTCTCTCGTGATGCCACATGTGGAGTCCGGTCAATAGGTGACGCTGCTTCAAAGGGGTCCTCTGGGGGATGTTGTTGCAGCAATGATGGTGACGCTTCTCACAGGTGAAGAGGGGTCCCCAGGGCTCCTAAGGTGTATGGCGATGATGGTGTATGCTGGTCAGTGAGTAAAGGACACAGCATTGCAGTCTTTACCTGGTTTACTGAAGTTGTAACAGTCCTCAGTCCAGGGTACCGGTAACAGGTACATAAGGAGTCCAGGCAGTTCAGAAACAAGTGAAATCCCCTTGGCAAGTCAGGTTGGGAGCCTTCCACTTTGCGCTCGCTATAAGTCCCTTGCTGCCTGAAGTGTCCTAACAAGGTCCTGGTTCTTTCCCCTGTCCTGGGACAGGTACCTGTATGCTAGGCAGCTTGAGCCGTTCCTTCTGGGGTCTCTGCACGGTGACTACAAGCTCCAGAATGCTGCTGTACCACAGGCTTAATTTTGGCAATATACGTGTAGTTCTGTGCCCTCTGGTTCTGCTATGGGGCTTGCAGCTCCCCTCGGACTTCCGGTTCCCAGTCTCTTTGCTCTGGCTCCTCAGAGGCCCTCTTGCAGCCTCCTTGAGCCCTCAAATCTCTCCTCTGCTCCTTTCCTGTCTGTCTGCTCCAGACTGAACTGAACTAGCTCCTCCTCCAGACGGATCTTTATTCAGGGAAGCTGCCCTAAAACTGGGTTTTGAGCTCCCCCTCCTGGCCTGGATTCAAAAGGTGTTGTGTGTGAATTACCTGCCAAAGAGATCCCTCATGTCTCCAGGCATAGCACTTACCCTCCCTGAGAGGAAGGCAGCACTACTGTGGTACTTGAACTCCTGGGGTGTTACACATCCTCCTCTGAGATATCTTAGGCCACGTGGACACAATGAGCATTTGGTGAGCTTTTTACCTCAGTAAGCCAAAATCACAGGCAGAACAATCAGAGGAAAATTATTAGGCTGGGGTCACACTTGAGAGTGCAATGCGATAAACTCACGCATCAATACCCGGCACTGCCGCCGGCATTCGGGACCGGAGTGTGTGGCTGCATTGAAATACATGGTCCCCAGTGCCGGAGGCAGTGCCGGGTATTGATGCAAGAGACTCGTGCAAGTTTCTCGCGTTGTACTTGCAAATGTGACCCCAGCCTTATAGAAACACTTGCACCACTTCTGCATTTTTTATCCAATCCTGGTTTTGACTTACAAATATTGAGGTTAAAAACTCACCAAATACTCAATGTGTGCACGTGGCCGTAGAGGTGACTCGCTCTTGATTAGTCACCATGAACTTCCTAACAATGAATTTGCAGACCTTGTCCGGGTTATTAAATCCCAGGCTCTTCTAGTATTAATCAAGTTAGCTACATCCTTTTATCATTAAGCCTGTAGACTCCTTATGGGTCTAACATTTACCAGAAAGTGAGTTAAGGTATTGTCAGGTCTATAGATCTTAACAGTCCCTGGGAAATGAGAGCATTAAGCACCTACATTTATAACACATTTAAAATCAATTTATTGTCTCAGAACCTGAGCTTAATCAAATCAGACGATTATACTTTATCAAAGAGAATGGAAATAAAGGTACACTCCTTCTCTCGTGTATGTATTTTCTGTCTGCGTTGAATATTGATCGCATAGAAGAGATGGGATTTTGAGTTGGGAAGGTTTATTATTCAGGGTGCTTCTTCTACTCGCTCAGATTTCTTATTAAACAGGAAAAACTTTTGGACTTGCAGAAGAATCAATTAAAGGTAGTGAAGGTGAAAAGGTGTACTACCTTCATGAAATGATAAAATATCCATCTAAGTTTTTACAATGTTTTAAACTTTTACTATCCATCTGATTTATACTTTCACCGAAACCCAACATTTCTGGTAAAAATGGAAAACCAATGTAGAACTTAATCATGAGAGCTTGCTTATACCTCCATGAAGAAAGCTAGTTGGGCACCTTCTGGTCCTTTGGCTATGTTCTCACTATGAGCTTTTGGTGAGTTTTTGATGTTGCATATTTCCTGCACCTATTATGTAAATTAGGTTACTTACATTTTTTCACTGTGTGTCACTGTGTTTCTTGTACATGTGTTTTTCTAATATTTTTTACACTTCAGTTTTTGTCTCTTTTTGGTATGTCGTGCTTGTTTTCGATACTTCCTGGTATTTGGCTGTCACAAAACTTTGATATAGTCATGTGAGGATTGCATGCATTTTTGATGCATTTCTACAGTGGAAAAACACTTAAAACGCATCTATGTTTTTTACCTGCAGATTTTCTGCATCTAATGCAAGTCTACAGGGAAAATTGTATGTTATGTCCTTCTTTTGTAAAAACTCTATAAAAAATGTGTCTCATTGGTGTAACACGGATTCAGAATCAATTCAAATTAAATAGATAAATTTCTTTTTTTCCTGCTGTTTTGTTTTTCATAATGAATCGGACTTTGGCAATCTATTCTCTTTAGCATCCTACCTTTTCCGAAGAATCTCAGGGTAATACGATGCCATCTGGTTTTGTGGATCTGTATTCCAGAATTCAGGTTAGGTCTGCCATGTAGACTTCCAAAACTTAATTGTCAATTGGCTTCCAAATGTTGGTTCAGCAATAACCATAAAAACACATGAGAAAACTGAAGTACTCGAAAACCGTATGCTACAAGCTTTTATTGTATTTTTTCGTTCCCTGGTAAACAACACATTAAACAAAACCGCAATCCAACCTCTTCACATTTTATGGAGCAAAATATCTCAGCACATCCGCCGTGAGTAATATTGTCTCACCCTCCCTTAAGCGTTATCACTTTTATGTTTGCTTGAAGGATATAACCTTTTTTTTTCCCCTTCGACAAATGTATTAATGCCACATTCTTCTAGACAGTGGCTGGGTAGGAAGCTTTAGACAGGTGGCTAATTGTCTTAGAGCTTTGGCTATCAATGAGTGCGTATGTGTATGTCTCCATACATTGTGCAATTAGCTGACAAATGCGTGACTTGGCGTGATACTTTAATATGTAAGATAAGTAAATTCTATCGTATTGTTAGTATTACAGGGGTATAACATTCGGAATAATTAATGGTAGGATGTTGCTAGGATGTCAGTTTCTTATTACTGGGTCTAATCGCAGGGATTCTTGTTATTGCAGTCCTTCTGATATTTTCTCTGCACATCTCCTCTAACTTAACCTAAAAAATGAACTGAAGTATAAGTTTTTATGCATGCAAAATAGGAGCATGTTCACACTAGCCATCAACCAAAGACAAAAACAAAATGAACATATACCCTGCTGTAAGTAAATAAGTAAAAGCAATAGTGCATCTACAGCTCTGGCAAAAATTAAGAGACCACTGCAAAGTTTTATAAAAATCAGCTTCTCTACATGTCTGCCAGCCGTTCCATTCCAGTGTCAGTTGAATTCCAACCAGAGTACACCTCATTCTACTTAATGTGCTTCTGATTAGGTATCACCTGAACCAAATCTTATTTAACAAAGGAAAGTATAAAAAAAAACCCTGCTGTGGTGTTCACAATCCTCTTGCAATAGGACAAGCTGGAAGGCAAAACAAGTGCTAGTACTATCCCAAAAGTAATAGGAATGAAAAAATTACTTTTAACCATGCCAAAGGAATTGAAAAGAGAATTCTTGAGTGTGGAAACAGAAGGCCTCAATTCTGGCTTTACTAGCAGAGGGATACAGTGAGCGTCATGTTGCCTCCATCCTTAAAATTTCTAAGATGGCAGTCCATTACAACAAGGTCAAGCAGCAGACATTGGAGACAACAAAGCTACAGACTTGCAAAAATGACTCTCCACTTACCAGGATGACCGACATCTTATTTGAATGTCAATCAGCAACTGCAGGATGACATCAAGTGACCTATAAAAGGAATGGCAAATGGCAGTTGGGGTGAAGTGCACAGCAAGAACAGTTCGTGCCAGGCTCCTAGAAGCAGGGCTCAAGTCATGTAAAGCTAGAAAATAGTCTTTCATCAATGAGAAGCAAAGGAGAGCCAGGCTGAAGTTTGCCAAAGACCATAAGGATTGGACCATAGACGACTGGAGTAAGGTAATATTTAGTGATGAGTAACGTTGAGCATTTCGATACTGCAAGTATTGGGTATCGGCCGATATTTGCTGTATCGAAATTCCGCTACCGAGTTCCGATATTTTTGTGATATCGGAAATCGGAATCGGAAGTTCCTATAAGTTCCCAGTCATCTTCGGCGTGTGCGGTGCGTATGATTCCCAGGGTCTGGAGGAGAGGAAACTCTCCTCCAGGCCCTGGGATCCATATTCATGCAAAAAATAAAGAATAAAAATAAAAAATATGGATATACTCACCCCTCCGATGAACCTTGGCTGTCACCGCTGGAGGCGTCTGCCGCTGTTCCTGAGAATGCAGAGAGTGAAGGACCTTCGATGACGTCGCGGTCACGTGAGCGGTCAGGCAGACGAGAAACATTATGGGCAGACTGGGAGACTGAGTGCGAAGAGCTTATAGATATGGATCGTGAGGCATTAAGAAAAGGTTAAGACAGATTTTCCAGGGTCACAGTTCATGCACCAGAAATGAATATTTTTCCCAGATGCTTACAAATGTAGCCAAGTAGGATTTGAAGGGATGTCCACATTTTTTAAATGCAGGCATTTTGGGCTATAAATCATTTTTGGGTTTCAATAAAAGCTTGTTCACATGTTCAATTTTCTCATAAGAGTGCTAGCCATAGTTTTCACATGCAGTTGTGCTCAAAAGTATATATACCCTGTGGGAGATAGGATTCAGAAGGGACTTTTGCTTTGGCCCAAGCAGGTGGCTATGGAGTCCACACAGGTAAGATCCAGGCGTATTTTATTGTGCACACTTGTCATACAATGTTGCACTTATCAAACATGAAATAAAATGTCTAAGGCCATCTGACCACTGACTAACAACAAGATTCTAGCTACAAAATAAACCTGCAAATAACAAAGAAGTTCATACACTCTTAGGCCAGTCTTACACGTCCAGATAATTCCGGTACCGGAAAAATCGGTACCGGAATTATCCGTGTCCGTGTGTCTGTTCGTTTATGTAGCACATCAGTGTGGCACACGTGCGGCACACGTGTGCCGCCCGTATGCCGACTGGGTACCACACAGAGCGTGCAGGAGACAGCCCTAGAGATAAGCGCTGTCCCCAGCATCTGATGCTGAAGCCGCCATTCATATCTTCACTCCAGCAGCGTTCGCTGGAGAGAAGATATGACAAATCCTTTTTTTTTTTTTTCATGTTTAAAATAAAGATCCCTGTCCCCACCCCCCTCCCACCCCCTGTGCGCCCGCCCGCTGTTAATAAAATACTCACCCGACTCCCTCGCAGCGTCCTGTCCTCGCCGCAGCTTCTCCTGTATGAGCGGTCACGTGGGGCTGCCCATTACAGTCATGAATATGCGGCTCCACCTCTATGGTAGGTGGAGCAACATATTCATGACTGTAATGGGAGGCCCCACGTGACCGCTCATACAGGAGAAGCTGCGGAGAGGACAGGACGCCGCGAGGGAGCCGGGTGAGTATTTTATTAACTGCGGGCGGGCGCACAGAGGGTGGGAGGGGGGTGGGGACAGGGATCTTTATTTTAAACACGAAAAAACAAACAAAAAAAGGATTTTTCATATCTTCTCTCCAGCGAACGCTGCTGGAGTGAAGATATGAATGGCGACTTCAGCACCACGTGGGGGGGACAGCGCTTACTGTAGCACTGTCTCCTGCACGGCACACAGACCCATTGACTTTAATGTGTCCGTGTAATCCGTGCGCTCCCACGAACACTGACATGTCTCCGTGTTTTGTACACGGACACATGGTCCGTGAAAACACGCTGACATGTGCAGAGACACATCGATTTCAATGTGTCTACGTGAGTCAGTGTCTCCGGTACGTGAGGAAACTGTCACCTCACGTACAGGAGCCACTGGCGTGTGAAACCGGCTTTACTGTGTCAGCTTCCCAGAACAGCAGATGAGAGTGAGATCCCAGCAGCTCTTGATTATATCAGCTGCAAAACAATCAGGAGTCAAAACCTGGGTTGTATGTGTGGAGGGGAGGCACCAGTCCTTTTCACGCTGATCACTAAAGAAACCAGGACCAGATTACATTGAAAACAGCTTTACAATTAATACCTGGAAACCTAGGAAATGAACCGGGGAGAAACATATCTGTTTTCTAGTACTTCTCCCCTTGGTACCTCACACACCCCCTTCCTCTGTTCGAGCCCGTAGGGTCGGACACAACGAGTCACTAAGCAGTGCGTTCTAGATAACGCATCTGCATTCCCGTGCGCTGCGCCTGCCCTGTGCTCAACGGAAAATTTAAAACCTTGCAATGCTAAGAACCAGCGTGTCACCCTCGCATTGACCTCTTTTGCCCTGGACATCCACATTAGGGGTGAATGGTCCGTCACTAGCCTAAATTGTCATCCTAGTAAATAATAGCGTATGGTACAGAGGGCCCTTTTCACAGCCAAGGCTTCCCCCTCAACCACGCTGTAATTCTTTTCTGCCCTCGTAAGTTTTCTGTTTAGATAGCCCACTGGGTGTTCTTCGACATTCACTACCTGTGACAACACCGCACCGAGGCCAACACCAGAGGCGTCCGTTTGGACAATAAACTCCCATTTAAAGTCAGGGGCAACTAACACTGGTTGGTCACAGAGGACCGTTTTCAAATGCTGAAAGGCCTCCTCTGCTTCTGCGTTCCATTTTACTGTGACCGATTTCGACCCCTTGGTGAGATCTGTGAGAGGGGCAGCGATGGTGGCAAAATTTTTAATGAAGCGCCTATAATAACCTAAAAAAGTACCAACTTGTTTTTTGGTGACCGGTCGTGGCCAATTCTGAATAGCATCCACTTTATTGGACTGTGGCTTTACGACTCCTCGCCCTATGCTATATCCCAGATAGCGAGCCTTTTCCAATCCCAAAGTACATTTCTTGGGATTGGCAGTCAACCCAGCCGTTTTTAGCGAGTCCAAGACGACTTGTACTTTTGACAAATGTGTGTCCCAGTCATCACTAAAGACAATGATATCGTCCAAGTATGCGGACGCATACTGGACATGGGGTTTTAGGACAATATCCATTAGACGTTGGAAGGTGGCTGCAGCACCGTGCAACCCAAATGGCATATTACGGTACTGGAACAGTCCCTGGGGCATGACGAAGGCAGTTTTCTCTTTGGCGGAATCCGTGAGGGGAATCTGCCAATAACCTTTTGTTAAGTCAATAGTAGATATGTACCTGGCTGAACCCAGTCTCTCTATAAGTTCATCAACTCTCGGCATCGGGTAGGCATCAAATTTCGATATCTCATTTAATTTCCGTAAATCATTCCAAAATTGAATAGTCCCATCGGGTTTGGGCACCAGTACGATTGGGCTAGCCCAACCGCTCCGGGACTCCTTAATGACCCCTAGCTCTAACATTTTCTCGACTTCCTCGGCAATGGCTTGTCTCTGAGCCTCTGGAATTCAATATGGTTTTAGCCGTACCCGCACCTGTGGATCAATAACAATGTCATGTTTAATTAAGTGAGTACGGCCAGGAAGTTCTGAGAAAACTTCTGCGTTTCTCTGTATGAATTCCTTGGTCTCTTGTTTTTGACTTTCTGATAGTGTCTCTGCAATACCCACTTCTGGTAGTACTACCTGGGGGTCATTCATCACAGATGGTGGGGCCCTTCGAGGCCCATCATCAAGGGCAGCTCCTGCCATTAGGCTCTCCCTATCCCGCCAGGCCTTAAGCAAGTTTATGTGGTAGATTTGTTCGGTTTTCCTCCTATCTGGTTGGTGTATCTTATAATTCACTTCACCTATTCTGTCTAAGACCTCGTATGGGCACTGCCACTTAGCAAGAAATTTATTTTCTACAGTAGGTACTAATACTAACACCCTGTCTCTGGGTTGAAAGACTCGTGTTCTAGCCGCTCGGTTGTATACCGTGCTTTGGGCATGTTGTGCACGTTCTAAACATTCCTTAACTATTGGCATGACTGCCTCAATTCTATCTTGCATAAGCATTACGTGTTCAATTACACTGCTATAAGGAGTCACCTCTTGTTCCCAAGTTTCTTTGGCAATGTCTAACAGGCCTCTAGGACTTCACCCATAAACTAACTCAAAAGGCAAAAAGCCTGTGGAGGATTGGGGTACCTCACATATAGCGAACAGGAGGAGAAGTGTTTTCTAGTACTTCTCCCCTTGGTACCTCACAACCCCAACAGAATTTTTTTTCATTCTTGGCCTCTTTTTAGAGAATATGAATGAGAACACCAAAGATTTTCCTCCACTCATTGTTAGTGGTTGGGTGGAGCCATTTATTGTCAAACCACTGTGTTTTCTCTTTTTAAATCATAATGACAACCCAAAACGTCCAAATGACCCTGATCAAAAGTTCACATACCCCATTTACTAATACCGTGTATTGCCCCCTTTAACATCAATGACAGCTTGAAGTCATTTGTGGTAGTTGTGGACTCCGAGACTATGAGAAATAAGATTCTCAGGTCTGATAAGACAAAGATAGACCTTTTTGGTGGTAATTCTAAGTGGTATGTGTGGAGAAAACAAACCATTGCTCATCTCCTGCCCAATACAATCCCAACAGTGAAACATGGTGGTGGTAGCATCATGCTATGGGGGTGTTTTTCAGCAGCAGGGACAGAACAACTGCTTGTCATTGAAAGAAACATGAATGAGGCCAAGTACAGAGATATCCTGGATGAAAACCTCTTCCAGAGTGCTCTGGACCTCAGACTTGGCCGAAAGTTCACCTTCCAACAAGACAATGACCCTAAACACACAGCTAAAGCAACAAAGGAGTGGCTTCAGAACAACTCTGTGACCATTCTTGACTGGTCCAGCCAGAGCCCTGACCTAAACCCAACTGAGCATCTCTAGAGAGACTTGAAAATCGCTGTCCACCAATGTTCACCATCCAATCTGACGGAATTGGAGAGGATCTGCAAGGAAGAATGGCAGAGGATCCCCACATCCAGGTGTGAAAAACTTATCATTCCCAAGAAGACTCAAGGCTGTATTAACTCAAAAGGGAGCTTTTAATTAATACTGAGCAAAGGGTCTGAATACTTATGACCATGTGATATTTAATTTTTTCTTTTTTTAATAAATTTGAAAAAATTACTACATTTCTGTTTATTTTCAGTCAAGATGGGATGCAGAGTGTACATTAATGAGAAAAAAATGAACTTATTTAAATTTACTAAATGGCTGCAATGAAACAAAGAGTGAAACATTTATAGGGTCTGAATACGTTCCGTACGCACTGTATGTATAGCTCATACATACTCTCTGGTCTTGGGTCAGAAACCAGCGAATCCTCGCAGATTTCAGTGTGTGCACTGAGGGGAATACATAAGTCTGCAGTCACCCACAGTGGCTGCAGACTTATTGGATTGGACAGAGCAACCCATTTAAGTTCCATGAAATATAGTTCCCTGCAATATACATGTAACATAAGAGAATGTGGGAGCTCCGGCCAAGCATAAAAATCAGTAAGAAATACAGATGGAGACTGGGTAGATTAATTAAGCAGTATATGAGGTGCAGCTGGAATATGATCAGTATCCAATTAATTATACATTGACATATGCCGCATATTCCACAGCCTCCAGTATAATGTATAGATTTAATCCAGTGTAATTTGTGTTTCTGGAACATTAATGTGGACCTGTTACTGTACTGTGCTGAAAACATTCTATACCTGTGATGAAAATATGTAAGGGCATTACCGGCAGTAATTATGAGCTCTGCTGCCTGTGTGCTTGGATCATACTCTATTGATGGTATTGGCAGGGCCGTATTTGCCACTAGGCACTAGAGTGCACGTGCCTAGGGTGGCAGGATCCGGGGGGACGGCACCTGTGCAAGTTTTTTTTTATAAAGTCCGTCCGGGTCACCTTAAGCCCCCCCCCCTCGTGCTCCCGCCCGCTTGCCTCCTTGAAGACATCATACAGTATGATTCATACTCACCTACTCCAGCGATGCCTGGTCTGGTCTCAGCAACTGTTAGGACTGGCGGAACGCACCAAGTAAAAGATGAAATATTAAAAGGTGCGTTCGCAGTCCGGGGTCCACCATGCAGGTGAAAACCTGCTGCTAGTAAATGGCAGCGCGATATGGCGGTGGAAACGAACGCTTTAAAGCCACAGGTCCGCAATACCGCACTAAAGAGTGCAAGCAAGGAGTCAGCGAACTCAATCCCAAGACGCAGGGTTGAAGTCCGTTCAGACTACTTGCGCACAACACTGCAACTGGGTGTGTTAGGTGTTATGATCTGGTAATTCAGTACTACAATGGACATAGAAGTCAGAGCACATACAGTGACCTGACAATAACCCAAAAACATAGAACGAGCTCTGAGACGTGGGAACTCTGCTGACCGCAATCCCTAATCCTCTCCAACCACACTAGAGGCAGCCGTGGATTGCGCCTAATGCTCCCTATGCAACTCGGCACAGCCTGAGAAACTAGCTAGCCTGAAGATATAAAATAAGCCTACCTTGCCTCAAAGAAATACCCCAAATGAAAAGGCAGCCCCCACATATAATGACTGTGAGTTAAGATGAAAAGACAAACGTAGAGATGAAATAGATTTAGCAAAGTGAGGCCCGACTTTCTGAACAGAGCGAGGATAGGAAAGGTAACTTTGCGGTCAACACAAAACCCTACAAACAACCACGCAAAGGGGCAAAAAGACCCTCCGTACCGAACTAACGGCACGGAGGTACATACTCTGCGCCCCAGAGCTTCCAGCAAGCAAGAAAACAAATAAGCAAGCTGGACAGAAAAAAACAGCAAACAAAATAGCAAAAGCGGAACTTAGCTATGCAGAGCAGCAGGCCAAAGGAACGATCCAGGAGGAAACAGGTCCAATACTAGAACATTGACTGGAGGCCAGGATCAAAGCACTAGGTGGAGTTAAATAGAGCAGCACCTAACGACTTCACCACATCACCTGAGGAAGGAAACTCAGAAGCCGCAGTACCACTCTCCTCCACCAACGGAAGCTCACAGAGAGAATCAGCCGAAGTACCACTTGTGACCACAGGAGGGAGCTCTGCCACAGAATTCACAACAGTACCCCCCCCTTGAGGAGGGGTCACCGAACCCTCACCAGAGCCCCCAGGACGACCAGGATGAGCCATATGAAAGGCACGAACAAGATCGGGAGCATGGACATCAGAGGCAAAGACCCAGGAATTATCTTCCTGAGCATAACCCTTTCACTTAACCAGATACTGGAGTTTCCGTCTTGAAACACGAGAATCCAAAATCTTCTCCACAATATACTCCAACTCCCCCTCCACCAAAACCGGGGCAGGAGGATCAACAGATGGAACCATAGGTGCCACGTATCTCCGCAACAATGACCTATGGAATACGTTATGAATGGAAAAAGAATCTGGAAGGGTCAGACGAAAAGACACAGGATTAAGAACCTCAGAAATCCTATACGGACCAATGAAACGAGGTTTAAACTTAGGAGAGGAAACCTTCATAGGAATATGACGAGAAGATAACCAAACCAAATCCCCAACACAAAGTCGGGGACCCACACAGCGTCTGCGATTTGCGAAACGTTGAGCCTTCTCCTGGGACAAGGTCAAATTGTCCACTACATGAGTCCAAATCTGCTGCAACCTGTCCACCACAGTATCCACACCAGTACAGTCCGAAGACTCAACCTGCCCTGAAGAGAAACGAGGATGGAACCCAGAGTTGCAGAAAAACGGCGAAACCAAGGTAGCCGAGCTGGCCCGATTATTAAGGGCGAACTCAGCCAAAGGCAAAAAGGACACCCAGTTATCCTGATCAGCAGAAACAAAACATCTCAGATATGTTTCCAAGGTCTGATTGGTTCGTTCGGTCTGGCCATTAGTCTGAGGATGGAAAGCTGAGGAAAAAGACAAGTCAATGCCCATCCTAGCACAAAAGGCTCGCCAAAACCTCGAAACAAACTGGGAACCTCTGTCAGAAACTATATTCTCTGGAATGCCATGTAAACGAACCACGTGCTGGAAGAACAATGGCACCAAATCAGAGGAGGAAGGTAATTTAGACAAGGGTACCAAATGGACCATCTTAGAGAAGCGATCACAAACCACCCAAATGACTGACATTTTTTGAGAGACGGGAAGATCTGAAATAAAATCCATAGAGATATGTGTCCAAGGCCTCTTCGGGACCGGCAAGGGCAAAAGCAACCCACTGGCATGAGAACAGCAGGGCTTAGCCCGAGCACAAATCCCACAGGACTGCACAAAAGAACGCACATCCCGCGACAGAGATGGCCACCAAAAGGATCTAGCCACTAACTCTCTGGTACCAAAGATTCCAGGATGACCAGCCAACACCGAACAATGAACCTCAGAGATAACTTTATTCGTCCACCTATCAGGGACAAACAGTTTCTCCGCTGGGCAACGATCAGGTTTATTAGCCTGAAATTTTTGCAGCATCCGCCGCAAATCAGTGGAGATGGCAGACACAATTACTCCCTCTTTGAGAATACCCGCTGGCTCAGATAAACCCGGAGAGTCGGGCACAAAACTCCTAGACAGAGCATCCGCCTTCACATTTTTAGAGCCCGGAAGGTACAAAATCACAAAGTCAAAACGGGCAAAAAACAGCGACCAACGAGCCTGTCTAGGATTCAACTGTTTGGCAGACTCGAGATAAGTCAAGTTCTTGTGATCAGTCAAGACCACCACGCGATGCTTAGCTCCTTCAAGCCAATGACGCCACTCCTCGAATGCCCACTTCATGGCCAGCAACTCTCGATTGCCAACATCATAATTTCGCTCAGCAGGCGAAAACTTCCTGGAAAAGAAGGCGCATGGTTTCATCACCGAGCAATCAGAACTTCTCTGTGACAAAACAGCCCCTGCTCCAATCTCAGAAGCATCAACCTCGACCTGGAACGGAAGCGAAACATCTGGTTGACACAACACAGGGGCAGAAGAAAAACAACGCTTCAACTCTTGAAAAGCTTCCACAGCAGCAGAAGACCAATTGACCACATCAGCACCCTTCTTGGTCAAATCGGTCAATGGTTTAGCAATACTAGAAAAATTGCAGATGAAGCGACGATAAAAATTAGCAAAGCCCAGGAACTTTTGAAGACTTTTCAGAGATGTCGGCTGAGTCCAATCATGGATGGCTTGGACCTTAACAGGGTCCATCTCGATAGTAGAAGGGGAAAAGATGAACCCCAAAAATGAAACCTTCTGAACCCCAAAGAGACACTTTGATCCCTTCACAAACAAAGAATTAGCACGCAGGACCTGAAACACCGTTCTGACCTGCTTCACATGAGACTCCCAATCATCCGAGAAGATCAAAATGTCATCCAAGTACACAATCAGGAATTTATCCAGGTACTCTCGGAAGATGTCATGCATAAAGGACTGAAACACTGATGGAGCATTGGCAAGTCCGAATGGCATTACTAGATACTCAAAATGGCCCTCGGGTGTATTAAATGCAGTTTTCCATTCATCGCCTCGCTTAATACGCACAAGATTATACGCACCACGAAGACCTATCTTGGTGAACCAACTAGCCCCCTTAATCCGAGCAAACAAATTAGATAACAACGGCAAGGGGTACTGAAATTTAACCGTGATCTTATTTAGAAGGCGGTAATCTATACAAGGTCTCAGCGAACCATCCTTCTTGGCCACAAAAAAGAACCCTGCTCCTAATGGCGACGATGACGGGCGAATATGCCCCTTCTCCAAGGACTCCTTCACGTAACTCCGCATAGCGGCGTGCTCAGGCACAGATAAATTAAACAGTCGACCCTTTGGGAATTTACTACCAGGAATCAAATCGATAGCACAATCACAATCCCTATGCGGAGGTAGGGTATCGGACTTCGGCTCATCAAATACATCCCGGTAATCAGACAAGAACTCTGGAACCTCAGAAAGGGTGGATGACGAAATAGACAGAAATGGGACATCACCATGTACCCCCTGACAACCCCAGCTGGACACAGACATGGATTTCCAATCTAATACTGGATTATGGACTTGTAGCCATGGCAACCCCAACACGACCACATCATGCAAATTATGCAACACCAGAAAGCGAATAACCTCCTGATGTGCAGGAGCCATGCACATGGTCAGCTGGGTCCAGTACTGAGGCTTATTCTTGGCCAAAGGCGTAGCATCAATTCCTCTCAATGGAATAGGACACTGCAAGGGCTCCAAGAAAAACCCACAACGCCTAGCATACTCCAAGTCCATCAAATTCAGGGCAGCGCCTGAATCCACAAATGCCATGACAGAATAAGATGACAAAGAGCAGATCAAGGTAACGGACAAAAGAAATTTTGACTGTACCGTACCAATGGTGGCAGACCTAGCGAACCGCTTAGTGCGCTTAGGACAATCAGAGATAGCATGAGTGGAATCACCACAGTAGAAACACAGCCCATTCCGACGTCTGTGTTCTTGCCGTTCAACTCTGGTCAAAGTCCTATCGCTCTGCATAGGCTCAGGTTTATGCTCAGATAATACCGCCAAATGGTGCACAGATTTACGCTCACGCAAGCGTCGACCGATCTGAATGGCCAAAGACATAGACTCATTCAGACCAGCAGGCATAGGAAATCCCACCATGACATCCTTAAGGGCTTCAGAGAGACCCTTTCTGAAAATAGCTGCGAGCGCACCTTCATCCCATTGAGTGAGTACGGACCACTTTCTAAATTTCTGACAATATACCTCTATCTCATCCTGACCCTGACACAGAGCCAGCAAATTTTTCTCTGCCTGATCCACTGAATTAGGTTCATCGTACAGCAATCCGAGCGCCAGGAAAAACGCATCAATATTACTTAATGCAGGATCTCCTGGCGCAAGGGAAAATGCCCAGTCTTGAGGGTCGCCACGCAAAAAAGAAATAATAATTCTCACTTGTTGAACTGGGTCACCAGAGGAGCGAGGTTTCAAGGCCAGAAACAGTTTGCAATTATTTTTGAAATTCACAAACTTGGCTCTATCACCATAAAACAAATCAGGAATAGGAATTCTTGGTTCTAACATAGGATTCTGAACCACCAAATCTTGAATCTTTTGTACATTTATAACGAGATTATCCATTGAAGAGCACAGACCCTGAATGTCCATGTCCACACCTGTGTCCTGAACCACCCAAATGTCTAGGGGAAAAAAAAAAGGCAAAACACAGTGCAAAGAAAAAAAAATGGTCTCAGAAATTCTTTTTTCCCTCTATTGGGAATCATTAGTACTTTTGGCCTCCAGTACTGTTATGATCTGGTAATTCAGTACCACAATGGACATAGAAGTCAGAGCACATACAGTGACCTGACAATAACCCAAAAACATAGAACGAGCTCTGAGACGTGGGAACTCTGCTGACCGCAATCTCTAATCCTCTCCAACCACACTAGAGGCAGCCGTGGATTGCGCCTAACGCTCCCTATGCAACTCGGCACAGCCTGAGAAACTAGCTAGCCTGAAGATATAAAATAAGCCTACCTTGCCTCAAAGAAATACCCCAAAGGAAAAGGCAGCACCCCACATATAATGACTGTGAGTTAAGATGAAAAGACAAACGTAGAGATGAAATAGATTTAGCAAAGTGAGGCCCGACTTTCTGAACAGAGCGAGGATAGGAAAGGTAACTTTGCGGTCAACACAAAACCCTACAAAAACCACGCAAAGGGGGCAAAAAGACCCTCCGTACCGAACTAACGGCACGGAGGTACACCCTCTGCGTCCCAGAGTTTCCAGCAAGCAAGAAAAAACAAATAGACAAGCTGGACAGAAAAAAAACAACAGCAAACAAAATAGCAAAGCGGAACTTAGCTATGCAGAGCAGCAGGCCACAGGAACGATCCAGGAGGAAACAGGTCCAATACTAGAACATTGACTGGAGGCCAGGATCAAAGCACTAGGTGGAGTTAAATAGAGCAGCACCTAACGACTTCACCACATCACCTGAGGAAGGAAACTCAGAAGCCGCAGTACCACTTTCCTCCACCAACGGAAGCTCACAGAGAGAATCAGCCGAAGTACCACTTGTGACTACAGGAGGGAGCTCTGCCACAGAATTCACAACAGTTAGGTAACTGATAGTTAGAGCACCGAAGTGCGAACTGTGCCGTGCTGGCAGACACCACCAAGCACCCAGACGTGGGTCAGGAAGCACACTACTGGCATGTGGCGCCGCACTGGCGGTCACAGCAATATACGCTGATTCGTGTGTGACACGTTGAGTGGTTAGTTGGGCGCTAGATAGCAGCCATATACCTTATGCGAACAGTCATACAATAGGGTAGGGGTATTTAATGAACGACTTGCATTCACAATAAACACATGTATACAATTGTACACTAGCGCATGGCCGTGTGGTCATGTGAAGCTTATATAGCTGCAGTACGTTCAGGACCTTCCAATAAAGGACCAATGGGCAGCTTCCACAGAAGTTAGCCCTTTCAGGACCCTCCAGGAGGACCAATGGGAACTGCTGTAGCATCTGAGCATGTGACCCTCGATCTCCAATGGGAGATCTCACCCTGGGCATGCTCAGAAGGGAAAAACAGGACTTAGTCTCAAAAGCGTCCGCTCGCTGCTGCCCAACACTGGCTTTAATGGCAAAAGCTGGAGAAGCAGCAGCAAGCCTAAGCACAGAGTGAGACTGAGCCAGACGCAAGGACCGACGTCTCTGCTGAGCAGGTTCCACTGCGGCAGGAGAAGAATGGGAGACCGCAGAAGAAACGGCCCAAAATTCCCCCCTGTGCAGAAGCGGGAACTCGACCCCTAACATTACCCCCCCTCAAGGCCCCCCATCCTTGGGCCTCCCTACACTCGAAGGCAGCAATGAGCTGCAGAGTCCAAATGTGCTCAGCAGGCTCCCAGGATCTATCCTCAGGACCGTAACCCCTCCAGTCCACCAAATAAAATTTTTTGCCACGAACCACCTTGCTCCCCAAAATAGCGTTCACCTCGTAATTGTCCATAGACGAACCCGACGTCCCGGTATATGACTCAGAAAACCGGGACATGTACACAGGCTTAAGGAGGGACACATGAAAGGCGTCGGTGATACCTAGGCATGGAGGAAGGGCTAGACGGTAAACCACAGGATTAACCTGTTCAAGGACCTTGAAGTGACCCAAGTAGCGAGGAGCAAACTTAGTGGACTCAACACGCAGCCTGATGTTACGAGCGGAGAGCCACACTAAGTCGCCAGGAGCAAAGGTCGGAGCAGTGCGCCGATGTGCATGGACGGAGGACCTCATTCTCTCCTTGGAGGCCCGGATGGCATCCTGAGTGCGGTCCCAAATGTCTCGTGCCTCCACTGCCCAGTCTGCCACCCTGGAGTCAGCAGAGGACACGGGCATAGGCACTGGAACCTGTGGATGCTGGCCGTAATTAAGTAGGAAAGGAGTCTGACCGATGGAATCAGCTACAGATATGTGACGAAGGTCTGGTTGGCTCTCTCTACCAACCCATTCGTCTCAGGATGATAGGCAGAAGAGAGATTTAACTCAATACTGAGAAGATGACAAAGCTCTCTCCAGAACCGAGACGCAAACTGAGGACCCCGATCACTGACAATTTTGTCTGGCATACCGTGAAGGTGGAAGATATGTTTAATAAACAACGCTGCAAAGACCCATGCAGAAGGTAGCCGAGGAAGCGGCACCAAATGCACCATTTTAGAAAAATGGTCGGTGATTACCCAAATGACAGTACAGCCACGTGACTTGGGCAAACCCACCACAAAGTCCATCCCGACCATCTCCCAGGGCCTGTCTGCCACCGGCAGAGGATATAACAATCCAGCTGGCCGTTGACAAGGTGACTTATTTTTGGCACAGGAGACACATGCCCGAATATAGTCTCCAACATCACAAACCATATGTGGCCACCAGTACATTCTCGTCAGCAACTCAGATGTCCTCTTTGCCCCAAAGTGTCCACCCACTCTGGACGAATGAGCCCAAGAGAGAACCTCCGGTCGCAAATTGATGGGAACAAAAGCCTTGCCCGGAGGCACAGACTCTAGCGAAACCGGAGCTACGGTTCTCAGACTCTCTGAAGGGATAATAAGCCGAGACTCCTCCTCCTCCTCCTCAGTTGACACAAGGGAGCGAGAGAGAGCGTCAGCATGAATGTTCTTCTCCCCGGCGAGATAATGGAGAGTGAAGTGGAACCGGGAGAAGAACAAGGACCATCTGTCCTGACGAGAATTCAGCCGCTGTGCTGTACGCAAATAGACCAAACTTTTGTGGTCCGTGAAGACTTGGAAGGGAAACCGAGCACCTTCCAAAAGATGTCTCCACTCCGAAAAGGCCAACTTCATTGCTAGCAACTCCCTATCCCCGATGGAGTAATTTCTCTCCGCTGGTGTGAAGGTCTTTGAGAAGAAGAAGCATGGATGCTTCCGACCTTGAGCATCCTTTTGGTAGAGGACTGCTCCAGCACCAACGGATGAGGCATCCACCTTCATAAGGAATGGCTTATCCACATCGGAATGATGTAAGATGGGAGCGCTAGCAAAATGGGACTTTATAGAAGTGAAGGCCTTGGAGACCTCTTCTGACCACAATTTGGGATTCACTCCCTTCTTGGTGAAGGATACCAAGGGAGCTACCAAGGTTGAGAAGTGGGGGATGAACTGGCGATAGTAATTTATGAACCCCATAAAGCGCTGCACTGCTTTAAGAGAATGGGGTTCTTGCTAGTCCATCACAGACTGTAGTTTGGCAGGATCCATAGCCAATCCCTGGGCCGAGATGATATAGCCCAGGAAAGGTAAAGACTCCTGCTCAAACACACACTTCTCCAACTTTGCGTAAAGGGAATTCGCCCGTAAGAGTTCAAAGACTCTGCCAGTGCCAACATCTCTCCGGTGGGAGTCAATATCTGGAGAGAAGAAGAGAATATCATCCAGATAGACTACGACCGAGGTGGAAAGCATATCCCGGAAGATATCGTTGACAAAGTCCTGAAAAACGGCTGGGGCATTACAGAGCCCGAAGGGCATCACCAGATACTCATAGTGCCCATCCCTGGTATTAAAAGCCGTTTTCCATTCGTCCCCCTCACGGATGCGAATCAGGTTGTAGGCACCCCGCAGATCTATTATGGAAACAGGAACACATGGGCTACTTGCACAGTGAACAAGTCTGTATGATCATGTTCACACACCACCAAGAAACCTGAAGACACAAAAGAGAATAGTAAAACCAAAAACACTCAGTTTGAAAAAATGTTGCAGTAATCCGCAAGTGCTAGTAAAAGATGTAAAAAACAGGGTATTTGGTTGATACGTTTTTTGCAAAAACTGTATACTAAGCTACTCTACCAATCTTCACGGTATACCCTTATCAGAGCAGTCCTAACTAATGTATGCAATCCCTATCTGATGTATTTAAAAACCTGATCATCTGTATATAACCTGTGTGAACAGGGTTCAGAGAGGAAAAATCCATGTGTGCATACAGGGTAGAACAGCTTTTGTGCAGATAGCCCAAGAGGAGTGGTGGAACTCCCCAGTCTTGTAGACACAAGAGAACAATTATGGAAACAGGAACACATGGGCTACTTGCACAGTGAACAAGTCTGTATGATCATGTTCACACACCACCAAGAAACCTGAAGACACAAAAGAGAATAGTAAAACCAAAAACACTCAGTTTGAAAAAATGTTGCAGTAATCCGCAAGTGCTAGTAAAAGATGTAAAAAACAGGGTATTTGGTTGATACGTTTTTTGCAAAAACTGTATACTAAGCTGCTCTACCAATCTTCACGGTATACCCTTATCAGAGCAGTCCTAACTAATGTATGCAATCCCTATCTGATGTATTTAAAAACCTGATCATCTGTATATAACCTGTGTGAACAGAGTTCAGAGAGGAAAAATCCATGTGTGCATACAGGGTAGAACAGCTTTTGTGCAGATAGCCCAAGAGGAGTGGTGGAACTCCCCAGTCTTGTAGACACAAGAGAACAATTATGGAAACAGGAACACATGGGCTACTTGCACAGTGAACAAGTCTGTATGATCATGTTCACACACCACCAAGAAACCTGAAGACACAAAAGAGAATAGTAAAACCAAAAACACTCAGTTTGAAAAAATGTCGCAGTAATCCGCAAGTGCTAGTAAAAGATGTAAAAAACAGGGTATTTGGTTGATACGTTTTTTGCATACAGGGTAGAACAGCTTTTGTGCAGATAGCCCAAGAGGAGTGGTGGAACTCCCCAGTCTTGTAGACACAAGAGAACAATTATGGAAACTGGGGAGTTCCACCACTCCTCTTGGGCTATCTGCACAAAAGCTGTTCTACCCTGTATGCACACATGGATTTTTCCTCTCTGAACCCTGTTCACACAGGTTATATACAGATGATCAGGTTTTTAAATACATCAGATAGGGATTGCATACATTAGATAGGACTGCTCTGATAAGGGTATACCGTGAAGATTGGTAGAGCAGCTTAGTATACATTTTTTGCAAAAAACGTATCAACCAAATACCCTGTTTTTTACATCTTTTACTAGCACTTGCGGATTACTGCAACATTTTTTCAAACTGAGTGTTTTTGGTTTTACTATTCTCTTTTGTGTCTTCAGGTTTCTTGGTGGTGTGTGAACATGATCATACAGACTTGTTCACTGTGCAAGTAGCCCATGTGTTCCTGTTTCCATAATTGTTCTCTTGTGTCTACAAGACTGGGGAGTTCCACCACTCCTCTTGGGCTATCTGCACAAAAGCCCTGTATGCACACATGGATTTTTCCTCTCTGAACCCTGTTCACACAGGTTATATACAGATGATCAGGTTTTTAAATACATCAGATAGGGATTGCATACATTAGTTAGGACTGCTCTGATAAGGGTATACCGTGAAGATTGGTAGAGCAGCTTAGTATACATTTTTTGCAAAAAACGTATCAACCAAATACCCTGTTTTTTACATCTTTTACTAGCACTTGCGGATTACTGCAACATTTTTTCAAACTGAGTGTTTTTGGTTTTACTATTCTCTTTTGTGTCTTCAGGTTTCTTGGTGGTGTGTGAACATGATCATACAGACTTGTTCACTGTGCAAGTAGCCCATGTGTTCCTGTTTCCATAATTGTTCTCTTGTGTCTACAAGACTGGGGAGTTCCACCACTCCTCTTGGGCTATCTGCACAAAAGCTGTTCTACCCTGTATGCACACATGGATTTTTCCTCTCTGAACCCTGTTCACACAGGTTATATACAGATGATCAGGTTTTTAAATACATCAGATAGGGATTGCATACATTAGTTAGGACTGCTCTGATAAGGGTATACCGTGAAGATTGGTAGAGCAGCTTAGTATACATTTTTTGCAAAAAACGTATCAACCAAATACCCTGTTTTTTACATCTTTTACTAGCACTTGCGGATTACTGCAACATTTTTTCAAACTGAGTGTTTTTGGTTTTACTATTCTCTTTTGTGTCTTCAGGTTTCTTGGTGGTGTGTGAACATGATCATACAGACTTGTTCACTGTGCAAGTAGCCCATGTGTTCCTGTTTCCATAATTGTTCTCTTGTGTCTACAAGACTGGGGAGTTCCACCACTCCTCTTGGGCTATCTGCACAAAAGCTGTTCTACCCTGTATGCACACATGGATTTTTCCTCTCTGAACCCTGTTCACACAGGTTATATACAGACTAGATTGTGGCCCGATTCTAACGCATCGGGTATTCTAGAATATGCATGTCCCTGTAATATATGGACAATGATGATTCCAGAATTTGCGGCAGACTGTGCCCGTCGCTGATTGTTCGAGGCAACCTATGACATCATCGTCGCCATGGCAACCATTATGACATCTACGTCGATACTGTGCCCGTCGCTGAATCAGAAACGTGAGATGTCTACGTCCTTTATGACATCATCGTCGCTGTGCCCGTTGCTGATTGGTCGAGGCCTGGCGGCCTCGACCAATCAGACGCTGGATTTCTACGTCCTTTATGACATCATCATCGCTGTGCCCGTTGCTGATTGGTTGAGGCCTGGCGGCCTCGACCAATCAGAGAGCCGGGATTTCCAGGACAGACAGACAGACAGACAGACAGACAGACAGACAGACAGACGGAAAAACCCTTAGGCAATTATATATATAGATGATCAGGTTTTTAAATACATCAGATAGGGATTGCATACATTAGTTAGGACTGCTCTGATAAGGGTATACCGTGAAGATTGGTAGAGCAGCTTAGTATACATTTTTTGCAAAAAACGTATCAACCAAATACCCTGTTTTTTACATCTTTTACTAGCACTTGCGGATTACTGCAACATTTTTTCAAACTGAGTGTTTTTGGTTTTACTATTCTCTTTTGTGACCCCGCAGATCTAGTTTGGTGAATACCTTTGCTCCCCTTAGCCTGTCAAAGAGCTCAGAAATCAGGGGCAACGGGTACTTATTTTTAATGGTGATAGCATTAAGACCCCTGTAATCGATGCAAGGACGTAATTCCCCATTCTTCTTCTGTACGGAAAAGAATCCCACCCCTGCAGGAGACACTGACTTCCTAATGAACCCTCTTGCCAAATTCTCCTGGATGTATTGAGACATAGCCTCCTTCTCAGGGAGAGAGAGGGAATATACCCTTCCCCGAGGAGGTTCAGCTCCAGACAAGAGATCAATAGGACAGTCGTAGGGGCGATGAGGCGGTAGAGTCTCTGCAGCCTTTTTAGAGAATACGTCAGCATAGCACCAATAGCACATGGGAAGAGAAGAAAGGTCTGCGGGTACCTCGGTAGTAGAAACCTGTACACACTCACTCACACACCTGCCCATACAAGACTTACTCCAACCCAATATTCTCCCTGAGGACCACTCAATATGTGGGGAGTGGAATCGGAGCCAGGGTATTCCCAGCAAATCTCATCCATTCCCTCGTAAAGGACAAGAAGGCAAATAATCTCCTGGTGGGAAGGGGACATGGACAACGAGAATGGAACAGTCTGGTGTGTGATTTGCAGTGGAAGTGTCGCCCCATTCACAACTCTAACTGTTACAGGTTTGGCGAGCATTACTAGTGGTATAGCGTGGCGCTGAGTAAAAGCAGAGGACGTGAAGTTTCCCTCTGCTCCTGAATCCACACAGGCTCCTTCACTCTAAGAGTCGAGCTTTTACAGGATTGTCCCTTTAAAGGACAGTTTGGAGGAAAATGCAGCTGTGTCTAGTGAACCTCCCCCAATGGTTACTAGACGCGATCGTTTCCCGACCGCCGTGGACATTTATTGGCATAATGTCCTAGTTGGTGACAATTTTTGCAAACCATGGGTAGTCGAGCGGCCTGAGACTTAGGTCCCGCTCGAGAAACCTCCATGGCCTCATGGGAGTCGGACGCCAAAGCTGGAGACTCAAGAGGTCTGGCGAAGGTGGGAGCTAGCCGAAATCTCTGCCTACACTGGGTCCACTCTAACCTCCGCTCGAGAAAACAGAGGTCAATGCGGGTAGATACTGAAATAAGCTCCTCCAGTGTGGTGGGTATCTCCCTGGTGGCTAAGTCGTCTTTCACGTGATCTGCCAGTCCCTTCCAGACCACTGGAATTAGAACTTTGTCTGTGGCCACTCTAACTCTGAAGCTAGAGTCCGGAACTGGACGGCACACTGGCTGACCACGGACGAGCCCTGAGTAATAGTCAACAACTGGAGCGCGGTATCGTGGGTAACACGAGGTCCTAAAAAGACCTGCTTTAGAGCATCCAGGAAGAGAAGAGCACTCTGCACCAAACGATCATCACGCTCCCAAAGTGGCGTTGCCCACTCCAATGCCCTGCCCGACAAGAGAGATAGAATAAATCCCACTTTTGCCCATTCCGTAGGGAAACTTGACGCCAGGAGCTCAAGGTGTATGGAGCACTGGCTCACGAATCCGCGACATTGTTTACTGTCACCAGCAAACTTGTCAGGAAGCGGGAGACGGGATAAAGTCGGAGCAGGAGTGGCAGCGGACAAACTGTCTGCAGCTACACTTGCAGCCTGAACAGCGACAGCAGTGACATCCACAGCTGAGGTTGAATGCTCTAGAGCCGCCAACCTTCCCTCCAGCTGCTGGATGTACCACTATAAATGCTGATCGTCCACCATTTACTAGCCAGACCATGGCGCTAGTGTTCTGTTAGGACTGGCGGAACGCACCACGTAAAAGATGAAATATTAAAAGGTGCGTTCGCAGTCCGGGGTCCACCATGCAGGTGAAAACCTGCTGCTAGTAAACGGCAGCGCTATATGGTGGTGGAAGCGAACCCTGTAAAGCCACAGGTCCGCAATACCGCACTAAAGAGTGCAAGCAAGGAGTCAGCGAACTCAATCCCAAGACGCTAGGTTGAAGTCCGTTCAGACTACTTGCGCACAACACCGCAACAGGGTGTGTTAGGTAACTGATAGTTAGAGCACCAAAGTGCGAACTGTGCCGTGCTGGCAGACACCACCAAGCACCCAGACGTGGGTCAGGAAGCGCACTGCTGGCACGTGGCGCCGCACTGACGGTCAGAGCAATAGACGCTGATTCGTGTGTGACACGTTGAGTGGATAGTCAGGCGCTAGATAGCAGCCATACACCTTACGCGAACAGTCATACAATAGGGTAGGGGTATTTAATGAACGACTTGCACTGACAACAAACACACGTATACAATTGTACACTAGCGCATGGCCGTGTGGTCATGCGAAGCTTATATAGCTGCAGTACGTTCAGGACCTTCCAATAAAGGACCAATGGGCAGCTTCCACAGAAGTTAGTCCTTTCAGGACCCTCCAGGGGGACCAATGAGAACCGCTGCAGCATCTGAGCATGTGACCCTCGATCTCCAACGGGAGATCTCACCCTGGACATGCTCAGAAGGGAAAAAGCAGGACTTAGTCTCAAAAGCGTCCGCTCGCTGCTGCCCAGCACTGGCTTTAATGGCAAAAGCTGGAGAAGCAACAGCAAGCCTAAGCACAGAGTGAGACTGAGCCAGACGCAAGGACCGACATCTCTGCTGAGCAGGTTGCACTGCGGCAGGAGAAGAATGGGAGACCGCAGCAGAAACGGCTCGAGATTCCCCCTGTGCAGAAGCGGGAACTCGACCCCTAACAGCAACTGCAGCTCGTCCTGTGTGAGCGGTCACGTAGTACCACTCATTAAGGTGATGAATATGGATGCATATTCATGACCTTAATGAGCGGTACCACGTGACCGCTCACGCAGGCAGAAGGTGCTGAGTTGGGTCAGAGGTGGAGCTGGAGGATTCTGTTCTGCACGGTGTGGAAAAGGTGAGTATGACAGCCAGCCAGGTAGGACGGGGGGGAGGAATGAGGATGAAGTAGGATGGGGAGCCGAGCCATAAAAGATGGGAGCGGCGGGGAGCCAAGCCGATGAGCCATGCATGGAGGGGGCCAGGGGGAGAGATGAGTCATGAAGCAAGATAGGAGCGGAGGGGAGCCGAGCCGATGAGCCATGCATGGAGGGGGCCAGGGAGGAGGAGAGATGAGCCATACAAGATGGGAGCGGCTGGGAGCTGATGAACCATGCATGGAGGGGGCCAGGAAGGAGAGATGAGCCATGCAAAATGGGAGCTGATGAGCCATGCATACAGGGATTGGGGGAGATGAGCCAGAGCCACCCATGCATACTAGGGAGGGGGATATGAGCCACGCATATGGGGGGGAGATAGGCCACCCATGCATACAGGGGGGGAAGATGAGCCCCCCATGCATACAAGAAGGGGGAGATGAGGCATGTACACTGGATGGGAGGTGAGATGAGCCATGCACACAGGATGGGGGGGGTGAGATGAGCCATGCACACAGGATGGGAGGGGGGAGATGAGCCATGCATACAGGATGGGAGGGGGGAGATGAGCCATGCAGACAGGATGGGGGGTGAGATGAGCCATGCACACAGGATGGGAGGGGGGAGATGAGCCATGCATACAGGAGGGGGGATGAGCCATTAATACAAGATGAGAAGGAGGAGATGAGCCATGCATACAAGATGGGAGGGGGGGCATTATACAGTATGGAGCATCATGTGCGGTCATTATACAGTATGGAGCATCATGTGTGGCCACTATACAGTATAGAGCACTGTGCGGTCATTATACAGTATTGAGCATCATGTGTGGTCATTATACAGTATGGAGCATCATGTGTGACCATTATACAGTATAGAGCACTGTGTGGCCATTATACAGTATTGAGCAACATGTATGGCCATTATACAGTATTGAGCATCATGTGTGGCCATTATACAGTATAGAGCACTGTTTGGCCATTATACAGTATAGAGCACTGTGTGGCCATTACGCAGTATTGAGCATCATGTGGGGCCATTATACAGTACTAGATGGTGGCCCGATTCTAACGCATTGGGTATTCTAGAATATGCATGCCTACGTAGTATATTGCCCAGCCCACGTAGTATATTACACAGCCCATGTAGTATATTGCACAGCCCACGTAGTATATTGCACAGCCCACGTAGTATTTTGCCCAGCTACGTAGTATATTGCCCAGTCACGTAGTATATTGCCCAGTCGCGTAGTATATTGCCCAGTCACGTAGTATATTGCCCAGCCACGTAGTATATTGCTGAGCCACGTAGTATATTGCCCAACTATGTAGTATATTGCCCAGCCATGCAGTATATTGCCCAGCTACATAGTATATTGCCCAGCCACATAGTATATTGCCCAGTCACGTAGTATATTGCACAGCGACGTAGTATGCAGCACAGAGCCACGTAGTATGCAGCACAGACACGTAGTATATTGCCCAGCCACGTAGTATATTGCCCAGCTACATAGTATATTGCCCAGCCACGTAGTATACTGCCCAGCCACGTAGTATATTGCCCATTCGCATAGTATATTACCCAGCAACGTAGTATACAGCACAGACCCACATAGTATACAGCACAGAGCCACGTAGTATATTGCCCAGCCACGTAGTATATTGCCCAGTCACGTAGTATATTGCCCAGTCACGTAGTATATTGCCCAGTCACGTAGTATATTGCCCAGTCACGTAGTATATTGCCAGCAACGTAATATACAGCACAGAGCCATGTAGTTTATTGCCCAGTCACGTAGTATATTGCCCAGTCACGTAGTATATAACACTGCCCACCCAGTATATAACAGTGGCTATCTATCACAGCCCACAGAGTATATCACACAGCCCACATAGTATAGAACACTGCCTTTGTAGTATACAGCACAGAGCCACGCGATATCTAACACAGCCCGCGTAGTATATAGCAGTGTGGGCACCATATCCCTGTTAAAAAAATAATAAAAAAAAATAGTTATATACTCACCCGCCGGGATCGAATCCAGCGAGGCTCTGGCGCAGGCGATGAGCGCGCGACTGCTGGCATCTTACGTTCCCAGGATGCATTGCGAAATTACCCAGATGACTTAGCGGTCTCGCGAGACCGCTAAGTCTTCTGGGTAATTTCGCAATGCATCGCTGGGAACGGAAGATGGCGGCAGGCGCGAGCGGCTCGGCGGACTATGGAGGGTGAGTATTGCAGGTTTTTTGTTTTTTAATATTTTTAACATTACATTTTTTTACTATTGATGCCGCATAGGCAGCATCAATAGTAAAAAGTTGGGCACACACAGGGTTAAAAGCGGCAGTAATGGGATGCATTACCTGTGGCATAACGCGGTCCATTTCCGCCGGCATTAACCCTGTGTGAGCAGTGACCAGATGGGAGTATGCGGCACCGGGCACTGGACACTGACTGCGGGGAGTAAGGAGTGGCCATTTTCTTCCGAACTGTGCCCGTCGCTGATTGGTCGTGGCTGTTTTGCCGCGACCAATCAGCGACTTGGATTTCCATGACAGACAGAGGCCATGACCAATGAATATCCATGACAGACAGAAGGACAGACAGAAAGACGGAAGTGACCCTTACACAATTATATAGTAGATGGAGCGCTGTGGCCATTATATAGTATAGAGCACTGTGTGGCCATTATACTGTACGCAGCATCATTTGGGGCCATTAAACAGTATTGAGCATCATGTGGGCTCATTATACAGTATGGAGCATCATGTGTGGCCATATTTTTTTGTTTATAATTATTGTTTTTGAAACAGTGTGATCATCAGTACTAAATGGGTGGGGTTGGGGCGTGGATATGGGTGTGACTAGTTGTGAAATAGATGTGTTCAGAGGCATGGCCTAAAATTTGCTGCGGCACGCATAGCGCCGCAAAGTTTGTCCCTCTTTCCCTTCTTCAAAAGTTGGGAGGTATGATACCGCATTTGCCAGATCGCAGCAAGTGCCGCAAATCCCACAGGGAATGAATGAGGCTGAACTCAGTGTTGCCGTAAGTGATCCATTACGAAAAACTGTTGGATCTACTGGAAAAGGCTACTTTCACATCAGTGATTTTTACAAAGTCACTGCCGAAAGTGTCATACTCACCAAAGGGGGAGGCAGCACTAAATGTGCCTAGGGCAGCAGAAACTCTAAATACGGCCCTGTGTATTGGCCACCATTACAACACATTCATGACTGCACAAAAGTGAAGATGTCATATTTATCTTTTTCCTTTCTTTTTTTAGAGTTCATTTTATTAATCCCTTCATGACCCAGCCTATTTTGACCTTAATGACCTGGCCGTTTTTTGCAATTCTGACTGGTGTCCTTTATGACGTAATAATTCGGGAACTCTTCAACAGATCCTAACAGTTCTGAGATTGTTTTTTCGTGACATATTAGGGCTTCATGTTAGTGGTTAAATTTAGGTCAATAATTTTTGCGTTTATTTGTGAAAAAAATGGAAATTTGGTTAAAATTTTGAAAAATTCACAATTTTTAAATTTTGAATTTTTATTCTGTTAAACAAGAGAGATATGTGACACAAAATAGTTACCGTATATACTCGAGTATAAGCCGAGATTTTCAGCCCATTTTTTTGGGCTGAAAGTCCCCCTCTCGGCTTATACTCGAGTCATATACCCGGGTGTCAGCAGGGGAGGGGGAGCGGGGGCTGTGTAATCATACTTACCTGCTCCCGGCGCGGTCCCTGCAGTCCCTGGCTTCTCCGGCGCTGCAGATTCTTCCTGCACTGAGCGGTCACATGGCACCGCTCATTACAGAAATGAATAGGCAGCTCCACCCCCATAGGGGAGGAGCCGCATATTCATTGCTGTAAATGATCGGTGCCATGTGACCGCTCAATTACAGGAAGAAGCTGCAGCGTCGGAGAAGCCAGGGACTGCAGGGACCGCGCCGCAGCAGGTAAGGGGAGCGCAGCGCTATAATTACCTGCTCCTCGCTCCGGCTCCGTCTGCAGCGTCCTCTAGCAGTGACGCTCAGGTTAGAGGGCGCTGTGACGTAGTCAGTGCGCGCCTCTGCTGAGCGTCAGTGCTGGAGACGGAGCCGCAGAGGAGCAGGTAATTATTGAAAGCGCCGGCGTCCTGAGAAGAGAGGTGAGTATGTGATTTTTTTTTTTTTTTATGGCAGCACCAGCAGCATTCTAAGGAGCACCTATGGGGCCATAAAGGTGCAGAGCATATAAGGGGCACAGCATTATAAGGAGCACCTATGGGGCCATAAAGGTGCAGAGCATATATGGGGCACAGCATTATAAGGGGCACCTATGGGGCCATAAAGGTGCAGAGCATATATGAGGCACAGCATTATAAGGAGCACCTATGGGGCCATAATCAAAGGTGCAGAGCATATATGGCACAGCATTATAAGGAGCACCTATGGGGCCATAAAGGTGCAGAGCATATATGGGGCACAGCATTATAAGGAGCACCTATGGGGCCATAAAGGTGCAGAGCATATATGGGGCACAGCATTATAAGGGGCACCTATGGGGCCATAAAGGTGCAGAGCATATATGAGGCACAGCATTATAAGGAGCACCTATGGGGCCATAATCAAAGGTGCAGAGCATATATGGCACAGCATTATAAGGAGCACCTATGGGGCCATAAAGGTGCAGAGCATATATGAGGCACAGCATTATAAGGGGCACCTATGGGGCCATAAAGGTGCAGAGCATAAATGCGGCACATCATTATAAGGAGCACCTATGGGGCCATAAAGGTGCAGAGCATATAAGGGGCACAGCATTATAAGGAGCGCCTATGGGGCCATAAAGGTGCAGAGCATATATGGGGCACAGCATTATAAGGAGCACCTATGGGGCCATAAAGGTGCAGAGCATATATGGGGCACAGCATTATAAGGAGCACCTATGGGGCCATAATCAAAGGTGCAGAGCATATATGGGGCACAGCATTATAAGGAGCACCTATGGGGCCATAAAGGTGCAGAGCATATATGAGGCACAGCATTATAAGGAGCACCTATGGGGCCATAAAGGTGCAGAGCATATATGAGGCACAGCATTATAAGGGGCACGTATGGGGCCATAAAGGTGTAGAGCATATAAGGGGCACAGCATTATGAGGGGCACCTATGGGGCCATAAAGGTGCAGAGCATATATGGGGCACAGCATTATAAGGAGCACCTATGGGGCCATAAAGGTGCAGAGCATAAATGGGGCACAGCATTATAAGGAGCACCTATGGGGCCATAAAGGTGCAGAGCATATATGAGGCACAGCATTATAAGGGGCATCTATGGGGCCATAAAGGTGCAGAGCATATATGGGGCACAGCATTATAAGGGGCATCTATGGGGCCATAATCAAAGGTGCAGAGCATATATGGCACAGCATTATAAGGAGCATCTATGGGGCCATAATCAACGGTGCAGAGCATTCTATATAGCACAGTTGTATATGGAGCATCTATGGGGCAATAATGAACGGTATGGAGCATCTATTTTTATTTTTGAAATTCACCGGTAAATGCTGCATTTTCTACCCTAGGCTTATACTCGAGTCAATAAGTTTTCCCAGTTTTTTGTGGCAAAATTAGGGGGGTCGGCTTATACTCGAGTATATACGGTAATAAATAACATTTTCCACATGTCTACTTTACATGAGCACAATTTTGGAAACCAAATTTTTTTTTTGCTAGGAAGTTATAAGGGTTAAAATTTGACCAGCGATTTCTCATTTTTACAACGATATTTACAAAACCATTTTTTTAGGGACCACCTCACATTTGAAGTCAGTTTGAGGGGTCTGTATGGCTGAAAATACCCAAAAGTAACACCATTCTAAAAACTGCACCCCTCAAGGTACTCAAAACCACATTCAAGAAGTTTATTAACCCATCAGGTACTTCACAGCAGCAGAAGCAACATGGAAGGAAAAAATGAACACTTAACTTTTTAGTCACAAAAATGATGTTTTAGCAAAAAAAAATTTATTTTCTCAAGGGTTAAAAGAGAAACTGGACCTCAAACATTATTGTACAATTTGTCCTGAGTACACCGATACCTCATATGTGGGGGGGGGGAAATCACTGTCTGGGCGCACGACAGGGCTCTGAAGGGAAGGAGCGCCATTTGACTTTTTCAATGAAAAATTGGCTCCAATCTTTAGCGGACACCATGTCGCATTTGGAGAGCCACTGTGTGCCTAAACATTGGAGCTTCCCAACAAGTGACCCCATTTTGGAAACTAGACCCCCAAGGAGCTTATCTAGTTGCATAGTGAGCACTTTCAACCCCCAGGTGCTTCACAAATTGATCCGTAAAAATGAAAAAGTACTTTTTTTTCCACAAAAAAATTTATTTTAGCCTCAATTTTTTCAATTTCACATGGGCAACAGGATAAAATGGATCCAGAAATGTGTTTTGCAATTTCTCCTGAGTGCACTGATACCTCATATGTGGTCACACACCACTGTTTGTGCACACGGCAAAGCTTGGAAGGGAAGGAGCGCCATTTGACTTTTGAATGAAAAATTAGCTCCAATCGTTAGCGGACACCACCTGTGTGCCTAAACATTGGAACTCCCCCACATGTGTCCCCATTTTTGAAACTAAACTCCCCAAGGAACTTATCTAGATGCATAGTGAACACTTTGAACCCCCAGGTGATTCACAAATTGATCCGAAAAAATGAAAAAGTACTTTTTTTTTCACAAAAAATTTCATTTAGCCTCAATTTGTTCATTTTTACATGGGCAACAGGATAAAATTGATCCTAAAATTTATTGGGCAATTTCTCCTGAGTACACTGATACCTCACATGTGGGGGAAAACCCTTGTTTGGGCACGCGGCAGGGCTCGGAAGGGAAGGAGCGCCATTTGACTTTTTGAATGAAAAATTAGCTCCAATCGTTAGCGGACACCTTGTTGCGTTTGGAGAGCCCCTTTGTGCCTAAATATTGGAGCTCCCCCATATGTGACCCCATTTTGGAAACTAGACCCCCAAGGAACTTGTCTAGATATGTGGTGAGCACTTTGAACCCCCAAGTGCTTCACAGAAGTTTACAATGCAGAGCCATGAAAGTAAAAAATCATTTTTCTTTCCTCAAAAAAGATGTTTTAGCAAGAAATTTTTTTATTTTCGGAAGGATAACAGGAGAAATTGGACCCCAATAGTTGTTGCCCAGTTTGTCCTGAGTACACTGATATATGTGGAGGTAAACCACTGTTTGGGCGCACGTCGGGGCTCGGAAGGGAGGGAGCACTGTTTGACTTTTTGAACGCAAGATTGGCTGGAATCAATGGTGGCGCCATGTTGCGTTTGGACAAAAGGGAGAAGAAAGACGCTGCTACAAAAATTGCACACCACCCGGTATATGAACATGCCAAAAAACACTTTATTGGCATAGACAATAAAAACAATTAAAAACATAGAACCACTGTAAACCACCTGGACATAAATACATGTGTATATACATAGCAATAATTATACAGCCTATCAATATGTCCATAGGGAATATACACCCTATATGGACATGTATGCTGGTAAACACCTACCTAATGGCTCATGAGGACTCTGAATACAAGCCTATTATAACAGGGATATATATTCCGCAGAACCCACAGGCAAGTGTGTCAAATAATGACCACCCACCTGCCCATATGAAGGAAAAAAAAAAAAAAGAGCCTAAGCAGTGAGGGCAAGATATCCCCAACCCAAACCTGTACCAACCTATGTCCGATAAGCTGAGGTGTCCAGGGGGAGAGACAGTGGACCCTAACCCCACGCGTATCGCCTCCTTAATGAGGCTTCGTCAGGGGAAGTATGCAGTAGCCAAATAAACCAGTGTTTATATGTCCCAGATAATTGTTTTAAGCTCTCACTGGTGTGTCCGGAGTCCTACCATAGGAGCGTGATAAACATCCACGCCCCTCACCCCGCAGTGACGCCCATCCAAGTGTCATAAGACCAGGGCTGCATAGCACCTGCGCACATAGTCAGATAGCTCGTGCGCGTGCGCAAATCTGACCCCAGGACACTACGCAGGAGCCGCACCACATCCTCCAAGGGCGCATGCGCCCCTACCAAAACACTTGTGTCTCCAAGAGACAGTGCGCATACACAGATCAATCATCATGATCACCCAGGGCGCACACTATATCACATCTGACAAGAGCACAATGCGCCCCCTCAGGACTAAAAAGTGGTCACCACCAAACTATGACCGCGCAAATATATGCTATAATACTAGAGGCCACGTACATAAGGAGAGCAGCCTGAACCAGCGCGCGTCCGCAACTGGACTACAGGAGCACAACGATATCAAACACAATATAGAAAACCACCGTTCTGCGCATGTCCGGGAAATAATCCCGGACAACCACAGTTCGGGGGTTGAAGCAAACTGTGTACACATAGAGCCAAACAGAAAAAATTGCAAAATGCAGGCCAGGGGAGGATAGGCAGGGGGAGAAAAGGGCAGGAAAACAGGAGAGAGAAAAAAAATTCCATTAAGGAGTAATGTAGACATAGGTCAAGAGGGTCGCAAAATACATATGCATTGAAGCAATATATAGATGCATCTATACCATAGCAAATGGATCCTAGTAAAAGTCCACCCATCATACAGTTATACCGCTACATCCAACCTAATATACCCATCCAATATAACATACACTCCTAATACAATAAAACACCCATATACCATACCCATACATAGCCACCCATAAACCACTGTATATATATAACCAACACACATACATCCCCCATATCACATACAAGACCACAAACCACAACTTGACTTATACACACACAACGATACACAATACCACATATATACATGTGCACCAAGGGGCTACATCCCCCAAACATCCCGCACCAATCAAACAATGAACTAACAACCAACATCATAAGTCAATTCATTTATTGTAATAAATCATAACACAAAAGGATGATTTAAAAGTATCAACCACAGAAACGAGTATCAACAGCAGAAAAAGAAAAATAAATATAGAGGACACAATTGGTCCATATGATACAGTAGGGGGTAACCTATCCCTTTAGAATATAAATATTCTCCAAAAGCCCCACCAGAACAAGATCCCCGACGGGGAACGGTAAGAGGCCCCAAATGACCTGCCTGCCCCATGAGCCAAGCTGATTAAATGGAATACCCCCCAAGGTCCGCAATAGATGTCAGGCCAAATCCATCACATAGGGGCCAAGAACCATTGGACTCCCAAATATCCTACCTACCCCATGAGCCACCTAATATAAGGGATATCCCCATAGATCCACAGCTGATATAGATCCAAGTGTTCCACACAGAAACCCAAAATTATGAGACCGTACCAAATATAGGACCCTTATACAAATAGAAAATACTGGATAGTCCCAGATTCCAATGTTCCTCCAATGGAGCAAGATCCAAGAACAGCGTTTATCCATACTGCTCTTTCCATATTGAGCCTGGGTCCCACAGAATGGTCCATAATTGCTCCAGTTCCAATGGGGAGAGTGTAGTCCAACAGTCCACATATTCAACCAAGGAAGCCGGTGAACAGTAACTCTTCATTCAGACCTGTAGGGGTGACAGATCCGAGATTAAAAATCCACCGAGACTCTACTTGAAGTAACCGGTTTTTGGGGGATCCCCCCCTCTCTGACATTGTAATTTTCTCCAATCCCACTATACGTGTCTTCAATGTACTGCCAGAGTGATGTGATAAGAAATGGGCCGCTACCGGGGTTAATGCTCTCCCCTTCTCCATGTCACTTCTTGCCAGATTGATTGTGGAGAAGTGTTTTTGGATTCTCCGTCGCAACTCTTGTGAGGTCTGACCCACATAGACCATCTTGCAAGGACAGATGAGAGCATAAATGACGCATCTAGTCCTGCAATTGATGTAACCTCCAAGTCTATGCCTAGATCCATCAATGGGGTTTTGAAAGGTTTCCCTGGTTGCACCCATGTGGGGACAAATGTTACAGTCTCCACAGGGGAACGACCCCCTAAGCCTCACTCCACGATTCAACCGGGTAGTCTGTCTTCTATAGTGACTTTGGACTAGGAGATCCCTCAAATTGGGTGCTCTCCTAGCTACCAAAAGGGGCTGTTCACCCACAATGTTAGAAGTGTTCAAATCAGTAGCCAAAATGCCCCAATGTCTACACAAGATACCCCTCAATTGCGACCAGTGTGTATTATAGTTTGTAATGAATCTGGGCATATTATCCCGTACCTTGCGTTCTGTATTTAGCAAGGACTCTTGTGTATGTGTCCTCGCCCTCTGAAATGCCATTGAAATACATCTCTGCGGATAGTTTCTTTCTTTAAAACGGGACGTCAATGTCAAGGCCTCTGATCTGAAGTCGTCATCGCGTGTGCAGTTCCTCCTTGTTCTGAGAAATTGTCCGGTAGGGACTCCGCGCTTTGTATGGTGGGGATGGAAACTTCTGAAGTCCAGGAGACTATTTGTAGCCGTGGGTTTACGATATAGCTTGGTGACAATAGTATCATTCTCCATCATGACTTCCAAATCCAAGAAGGTAGCTGAGGAGGAAGATGTTGAATAAGTCAAAAAAATGTTATATGGATTCTCGTTCAACCCATCCATAAATACCCTACACTCAGCTTCTGTCCCCGACCAAACAAAAAACACATCGTCGATAAAGCGCATCCAATAACGCACCTTATCTTTGAATGCATCAAGTACATATACCACAGTGGCCTCCCACCAACCCAAAAATAGGTTGGCTAGGGCCGGGGCACATCTGGCCCTCATGGCCACGCCGGAGGTCTGAAGGTAGTATGTCCTATCGAATGTAAAATAATTATGTTTGAGGACAAATTCCATCAGATCCATAATTAATGAGTCATGCATTCTGTCAGAATGCCCCGACTGATCCAAAAAATAGAGGACTGCCCTAACCGCATCTTCGTGATCGATGTTTGAGTAGAGGGACTCTACATCACAAGTAACCAGCAACGTGTTACTAGGTAATATAATATCCCGGCACTTCTTGATGAAATATGAAGAGTCTAAAATAAAGGAATCTAATTTCTTAACCATAGGTTGCAGAAAGTGGTCGACATAGATACAGATTTTCTCACATAGACTGCCGATACTGGCCACAATTGGACGGCCCGGTGGCTTACAAAGATCTTTATGCACCTTGGGGAGCATGTAAAAGGTCACAATGATTGGGTGTTCAACCCACATAAAATTAAATTCCTGGCCATTAATGATCCCCAAGTCCCGAGCCCTTTCCAAAGGGCCCCTCAACTTACTTGAAAACACCCCTGTAGGGTCTGATGGTAACTTCCGGTAAAATCGGACATTGTCCAACTGGCGATGGGCCTCCTCCAGATATAAAGTGTGGGGCCATAGGACCACATTCCCCCCCTTATCAGCCTCCTTAATTAGGAAGGCAGGATTAGATTTCAAATTAGTAATGGCACGTTTTTCTTCTACTCCAAGGTTGTTAGGCGTGCCAGAAAAGGGGCGTAGTCGGAGAATGTCTTTTTTTACCAACTCAAAAAACACCCTTATTGCCGGTACCAGTGAAAAGGGGGGAGCCACCGTTGATTTATTTTTATGGGGAAACCGGTCCTTACCACTATCGATGGAGTCCTCCTGTAATAGTTGCAGCAAATCCTGGAGTACTTGTCGGTCCGTCTGATCCAATCCATCCCTGACGTGTGGCCTATTGTGTAGAACTTGTAAAACCAAGCGCCTACAAAATAAATACAGGTCCTTAACCAGTGTAAATTTATCCACCTTCTGTACCGGGGAGAACGTCAAGCCCCTTTGTAATACTGAAAGTTCCACCGGGGTGAGTTGATACTCAGATAAATTAATAACCTGTACCTTACCTGGTGGTTCCTGTAAACCAGGTGATGGAATGGCAGCTTCCAATGATGGTCCCATTAATGGAAGAATTTGTGCCGTTTCGGCATCTTGCGACCTCCAAACCTGGTGAACCGTCGAGGTGGCTGAGCGGCACTTGCGGCCCCTTCTGGTCCTCCGTCGGGCTCGCTGTCGGCCGATGATAAAAAAATCACTCCCACTACCAGATGAATGAGGACCTCCTCCACCTCCCTTGGATGGCCCAGACCCCGCCCCAGGTTGTCTAGACATATAGGGGGCCTGTCTTCGATTCCCCTGGTGCTTCCATTGGAAGGCTTGTTGAGTATCAAAGTCCTTCCGATCCCGAAAGAACTTAGATCTCTTCTTCTCTCTGATATCCAGATCATATTTATCAAGGGTATCCTTGAGTCTCATCCTAAAGGGCTGGACCTGTGTTTTGTCGTCAAAATTAGATAACTTGGACTCTAGTTCTTTAATGTGGCCTTTAGTGCTCACAAGCAACTCCCTATCATGCTCTAGGAGCATGTTCATGATAATATTGGAGCAACATAACAATCCCTGTTCCCATGTTGAACGAAAAGCCACAGACGGCTCCCATGCGGGATAAATGGGAACCCTAAGGCCCCGGGGTACAATATTAGCTTTCATGTACTCCTCCAAACTCCGAACATTCCACCACAGTCTGATCCCTAATCTATGGGCTGAAGTAAGCTCAGCTGTTAGTATAGAAAACTCTGAGCCCGGTATATGACTCTCCGTGGAAGAAAAAACACTGGCTGACTCCGCACGCCAGGCCGCCTCACGTGCATCCCAGTCCATGATGGACCCAACACAAGTAAAGAGCTATAAAACAAAAAATATGTATACGTCAGTAAACAATAATAATTTAACTGATTTAAAGACCCCTAATAGAGTGCGTGCTGCCAAAAAAGAAAACCCGCTATAGAAGTCAGGTTATGCAAGATACTAAACATACCAAAAGAACTGGCGCACAGCTATAAACTATACACATAAACGGGGGGTGCAAGTAGCAGCATAGTAAATGACAAAAGGGAGAAGAAAGACGCTGCTACAAAAATTGCACACCACCCGGTATATGAACATGCAAAAAACACTTTATTGGCATAGACAATAAAAACAATTAAAAACATAGAACCACTGTAAACCACCTGGACATAAATACATGTGTATATACATAGCAATAATTATACAGCCTATCAATATGTCCATAGGGAATATACACCCTATATGGACATGTATGCTGGTAAACACCTACCTAATGGCTCATGAGTCGGGTTGAGCGAAACGGGTCGTTCATTTTCAAAAGTCGCCGACTTTTGGCAAAGTCGGGTTTCATGAAACCCGATCCGACCCCTGTGCGGGGTCGGCCATGCGGTATGCGACTTTCGCGCCAAAGTCGCGTTTCAATGACGCGAAAAGCGCCATTTCTCAGCCAATGAAGGTAAACGCAGAGTGTGGGCAGCGTGATGACATAGGTCCTGGTCCCCACCATCTTAGAGAAGGGCATTGCAGTGATTGGCTTGCTGTCCGCGGCGTCACAGGGGCTATAAAGGGGCGTTCCCGCCGACCGCCATGTTACTGCTGCTGATCTGAGCTTAGGGAGAGGTTGCTGCCGCTTCGTCAGAAGCAGGGATAGCGTTAGGCAGGGTCCATTAACCACCAAACCGCTTGTGCTGTAGCGATTTCCACAGCCCAACACCACCTTCGGTGTGCAGGGACAGTGGAAGCTACATTTTTTTTTTTTCCTCAGCGCTGTAGCTCATTGGGCTGCCCTAGAAGGCTCCCTGATAGCTGCATTGCTGTGTGTACGCCGCTGTGCAAACCAACTGCTTTTTTCAAAGCACAAATCCTCTTGTTCCTTCCTTTCTGCACAGCTATCTTGTTTGTTTGTCCACACTTTTTATTTAATTTGTGCATCAGTCCACTCCTTATTGCTGCGTGCCATACCTGGCTGAGATTACTGCAGGGAGATAGTAATTGAAGGACAGTTCCTTTTTTTTTTTTTTTTTTGTGGGAGATTAAGATTGGCATTTCTGCTAGAGTGCCATCCCTGTCTGTGTCATCTCTCACTCAGTGGGCCATAGAAAGCCTATTTATTTTTTTGCTTGATTTGGGTTCTAAAATCTACCTGAAAAAATCACTACATCAATCAGTGGGAGAAAAATATTGGCCTCAGGGCTTGTGTGCCACTCCTTACTCCTGTGTGTGCCATCTCTCACTCAGTGGGCCATAGAAAGCCTATTTATTTTTTTGCTTGATTTGGGTTCCAAAATCTACCTGAAAAAATCACAACTAGTGTTGAGCGATACCGTCCGATACTTGAAAGTATCGGTATCGGATAGTATCGGCCGATACCCGAAAAATATCGGATATCGCCGATACCGATATCCGATACCAATACAAGTCAATGGGACATCAAGTATCGGAAGGTATTCTCATGGTTCCCAGGGTCTGAAGGAGAGGAAACTCTCCTTCAGACCCTGGGATCCATAGGGATGTGTAAAATAAAGAATTAAAATAAAAAATATTGATATATTTACCTGTCCGGCGGCCCCTGAACTCAGCGCGGGTAACCGGCAGGCTTCTTTGTTCAAAATCAGCGCTTTTAGCACCTGAGAATCACGTCCCGGCTTCTGATTGGTCGCGGGCCGCCCATGTGACCGCCACGCGACCAATCACAAGCCGCGACATCACCGCAAGCTATTAGCGCGCTCATTTTTGAAAAATGAGCGCGTTAATGACTTTCAAAGACGTAGCGGCTTGTGATTGGTCGCGGCCACGCGACCAATCACAAGCCGCGACGTCACCGCAAGCTATTAACGCGCTCATTTTTAAAAATGAGCGCGTTAATGGCTTTCAAAGACGTAGCGGCTTGTGATTGGTCCCGGCCGCGACCAATCACAAGCCGCTACGTCTTTGAAAGTCATTAACGCGCTCATTTTTAAAAATGAGCGCGTTAATAGCTTGCGGTGACGTCGCGGCTTGTGATTGGTCGCGGCCCCGCGACCAATCACAAGCCGCTACGTCTTTGAAAGCCATTAACGCGCTCATTTTTAAAAATGAGCGCGTTAATAGCATGTGGTGACGTCGCGGCTTATGATTGGTCGCGGCCCCCGCGACCAATCACAAGCCGCTACGTCTTTGAAAGTCATTAACGCGCTCATTTTTCAAAAATGAGCGCGCTAATAGCTTGCGGTGACGTCGCGGCTTGTGATTGGTCGCGTGGCGGTCACATGGGCGGCCCGCGACCAATCAGAAGCCGGGACGTGATTCTCAGGTCCTAAAAGCGCTGATTTTGAACAAGGAAGCCTGCCGGTTACCCGCGCTGAGTCCAGGGGCCGCCGGAGAGGTAAATATATCAATATTTTTTATTTTAATTCTTTATTTTACACATCTCTATGTATCCGATACCGATACCCGATACCACAAAAGTATCGGATCTCGGTATCGGAATTCCGATACCGCAAGTATCGGCCGATACCCGATACTTGCGGTATCGGAATGCTCAACACTAATCACAACATCAATCAGTGGGAGAAAAATATTGGCCTCAGGGCTTGTGTGCCACTCCTGACTCCTGTGTGTGCCATCTCTCACTCAGTGGGCCATAGAAAGCCTATTAATTTTTTTGCTTGATTTGGGTTCTAAATTCTACCTGAAAAAATCAATAAATCAATCAGTGGGAGATTAATATTGGCCTTTGGGCTTGTGTGCCAGTCCTAAGCGTGCCATCTCTCTCTCTCTCAGATAGTGGGCCATAGAAAGCCTATTTATTATTTTTTTTATTGGGTTTATAAATTTTCCCTGGAAAAAAAAAAAAAAGTGGGAGATTAATATTGGCCTCTGGGCTTGTGTGCCAATCCTGAGCGTGCCATCTCTCTCACAAATAGTGGGCCATAGAAAGCCTATTTATTTTTTTGGTTGATTTGGGTTCTAAATTCTACCTGAAAAAATCAATAAATCAATCAGTGGGAGATTAATATTGGCCTTTGGGCTTGTGTGCCAGTCCTAAGCGTGCCATCTCTCTCTCTCAGATAGTGGGCCATAGAAAGCCTATTTATTATTTTTTTTATTGGGTTTATAAATTTTTCCTGGAAAAAAAAAAAAAAGTGGGAGATTAATATTGGCCTCTGGGCTTGTGTGCCAGTCCTGAGCGTGCCATCTCTCTCACAAATAGTGGGCCATAGAAAGCCTATTTATTTTTTTGGTTGATTTGGGTTCTAAATTCTACCTGAAAAAATCAATAAATCAATCAGTGGGAGATAAATATTGGCCTCTGGGCTTGTGTGCCACTCCTGACTCCTGTGTGCGTCCTCTCTCACTCAGTGGGCCCTAGAAAACCTATTTTTTGTTTTATTTGTTTTCTAAATTCTCCCTGAAAAAATCATTTTATTTTATTTGGTTTCTAAATTATTCCTGAAAAAATCATTTTTTTTGTATTTTTTTTTTCTAAAGTCTCCCTGAAAAAAAAGAAAAAAAAAATCAAATCAGTGGGAGATTAATATTGCCCTTTCTGCTTGTGTGCCAGTCTTGACTCCTGGGTGTGCCATCTCTCTCTCTCCAATTGTGGGCCATAGAAAGCCTATTAATTTTTTGCTTGATTTGGGTTCCAAAATCTACCTGAAAAAATCACTAAATCAATCAGTGGGAGATAAATATTGGCCTCTGGGCTTGTGTGCCACTACTGACTCCTGTGTGCGTCCTCTCTCACTCAGTGGGCCATAGAAAGCCTATTTTTTTTTTATTTGTTTTCTAAATTCTCCCTGAAACAATCATTTCATTTTATTTGGTTTCTAAATTCTTCCTGAAAAATTCATTTTTTTGTATTTTTTTTTTCTAAAGTCTCCCTGAAAAAAAAAAAAAAATCAAATCAGTGGGAGATTAATATTGCCCTTTCTGCTTGTGTGCCAGTCTTGACTCCTGGGTGTGCCATCTCTCTCTCTCTCTCCAATTGTGGGCCATAGAAAGCCTATTTATTTTTTTGCTTGATTTGGGTTCCAAAATCTACCTGAAAAAATCACTAAATCAATCAGTGGGAGATAAATATTTGCCTCTGGGCTTGTGTGCCACTCCTGACTCCTGTGTGCGTCATCTCTCACTCAGTGGGCCCTAGAAAGCCTATTTTTTGTTTTATTTGTTTTCTAAATTCTCCCTGAAAAAATCATTTTATTTTATTTGGTTTCTAAATTATTCCTGAAAAAATCATTTTTTTTGTATTTTTTTTTTTTTAAGGCTCCCTGAAAAAAAAAAAAAAATCAAATCAGTGGGAGATTAATATTGCCCTTTCTGCTTGAGTGCCAGTCTTGACTCCTGGGTGTGCCATCTCTCTCTCTCTCTCCAATTGTGGGCCATAGAAAGCCTATTTATTTTTTTGCTTGATTTGGGTTCCAAAATCTACCTGAAAAAATCACTAAATCAATCAGTGGGAGATAAATATTGGCCTCTGGGCTTGTGTGCCACTCCTGACTCCTGTGTGCGTCCTCTCTCACTCAGTGGGCCATAGAAAGCCTATTTTTTTTTTATTTGTTTTCTAAATTCTCCCTGAAACAATCATTTCATTTTATTTGGTTTATAAATTCTTCCTTAAAAAATCATTTTTTTTTATTATTTTTTTTTTCCAAAGTCTCCCTTTAAAAAAAAAACAATACAAATCAGTGGGAGATTAATATTTACATTTGCGCTTCAGTGACAGTCCTGCGTGTGTGGCATCTCTCTCATTTGTTGCCACCAACAACAGAGTGTGTAACATTGTGCCTGATTGTCGTTGTGGTCTCACCCACCTGTAAAGGGGTAGCTAAATCATACTGAAGTTATAGCTCACCGTGTAAGTTGTGTGACAGCAACAAATACCGTTAGTTTGGTAACGTTTTTAAAACAATGAGGAAGTCTGGTGGAAGAGGTCGTGGCCGGGGGCGTTAATTGTCAGCTGGTAATGAGGGTAGTGGTAGTGGTGGAGCATCAGGTGGTCGTGGGAAAAAAAATATTGCACCTAAGTCTGGAGCTGTGGAGCCAGGTTCATCGTCTGGCTACACAAGGCCTCGAACGCTCCCTTTTCTGGGAGTAGGAAAACCGCTTTTAAAGCCGGAGCAGCAAGAGCAAGTTTTGACTTATCTTGCTGACTCAGCCTCTAGCTCTTTTGCCTCCTCTCGTGAAACTGGTAAAAGTAAAAGCAGCGCGTCGTTAGTGGATGTTCACGGTCAGGGACAAGTCGCTTCTTTGTCCTCTTCAGCAAAAACAACAACAGAGAAGAATGCAGCAGGCGACACAACGGGTTACTCCATGGAGCTCTTTACACATACCGTCCCTGGCTTAGAAAGTGAAGCAGTTAACAGTCCATGCCCATTACAAGTTGAATCTGACATGGAGTGCACTGATGCACAGCCACAGCCAGACTACTATGCTGGTCCTTTGACTCAGACCACAACATTGCCCTCGCAGGGTGCTGATCAAGAATCAGACCCTGATGAGACTATGTTGCCCCATCACGAACGCTATACCACCGACTGACACGGTGACACAGACGAAGTTGCACACGAGCTACAAGAAGAGGTAATAGATGACCCAGTTCTTGACCCCGATTGGCAGCCATTGGGGGAACAGGGTGCAGGCGGCAGCAGTTCTGAAGCGGAGGAGGAGGGGCCGCAGCAGGCATCAACATCGCAACAGGTTCCATCTGCCGGGCCCGTATCTTGCCCAAAACGCGTGGCAAAGTCAAAACCTGTTGGAGGACAGCGTGGCCATCCGGTTAAAGCTCAGTCTGCAATGCCTGAAAAGGTATCCGATGCTAGAAAGAGTGCAGTCTGGCATTTTTTTAAACAACATCCAATTGATCAGCGCAAAGTCATCTGTCAAAAATGTTCAACTACCTTAAGCAGAGGGCAGAATCTGAAAAGTCTCAATACAAGTTGCATGCATAGACATTTAACCACCATGCATTTGCAAGCTTGGACTAACTACCAAACGTCCCTTAAGGTTGTAGCACCCTCGGCCAATGAAGCTAGTCATCAACGCAACATCCCTTCCGGCAGTGTAGGGCCACCATTTTCTGCACCACCTGCAGTATCTGTGCAGGTTTCTTTGCCAGGCCAAAGCAGTCAGGGTCAGGGAATCACCAGTTTCGTAGTAGGAAACACTGCATCTAGGGCACCGGTGGCAACAATACCATCTCCCACCGTCTCTCAGTCTGCCATGTCCACCGGCACCCCCGCTAGTTCCACGATCTCCAGCTCTCCAGTCCAGCTCACCCTACATGAGACTATGGTTAGAAAAAGGAAGTACTTAGCCTCGCATCCGCGTACACAGGGTTTGAACGCCCACATAGCTAGACTAATCTCGTTAGAGATGATGCCCTACCGGTTAGTTGAAAGCGAAGCTTTCAAAGCCCTGATGGACTACGCTGTACCACGCTACAAGCTACCCATTCGACACTTTTTTTCCAAAAAAGCCATCCCAGCCCTCCACCAGCATGTTAAAGAGCGCATCGTCCATGCACTCAGGCAATCTGTGAGCACAAAGGTGCACCTGACAACAGATGCATGGACCAGTAGGCATGGCCAGGGACGTTACGTGTCCATCACGGCACACTGGGTAAATGTGGTGGATGCAGGGTCCACAGGGGACAGCAAGTTTGGGACAGTTCTGCCTAGCCCACGGTGTAGGAAACAGTTGGCTGTAGCCGTTCGCACCCCCTCCTCCTCGTCCTCCTGCAGAAGCGAGACCTCGTCCACAGACCGCAGTCGCACAACCACTCCATCCGCAGCTGCCACTGTTGCACACCAGGTCTCCCATTATGGGGCAGCTACTGGCAAACGTCAGCAGGCTGTATTGGCTATGAAGTGTTTGGGCGACAACAGACACACCGCTGAAGTTCTGTCCAAGTTCTTGCAGAAAGAAACGCAGTCGTGGCTGGGCACTGTAGATCTTGAGGCAGGCAAGGTAGTGAGTGATAACGGAAGGAATTTCATGGCTGCCATCTCCCTTTCCCAACTGAAACACATTCCTTGCCTGGCTCACACCTTAAACCTGGTGGTGCAGTGCTTCCTGAAAAGTTATCCGGGGTTATCCGACCTGCTCCTCAAAGTGCGTGGACTTTGCTCACATATCCGCCGTTCGCCCGTACACTCCAGCCGTATGCAGACCTATCAGCGTTCTTTGAACCTTCCCCAGCATCGCCTAATCATAGACGTTGCAACAAGGTGGAACTCAACACTGCACATGCTTCAGAGACTGTGTGAACAGAGGCGGGCTGTTATGTTTTTGTGGGAGGATACACATACATGGGCAGGCAGTAGGATGGCAGACATGGAGTTGTCAGGTGTGCAGTGGTCGAAGATTCAAGACATGTGTCAAGTCCTTCAGTGTTTTGAGGAATGCACACGGCTGGTTAGTGCAGACAACGCCATAATAAGCATGAGCATCCCCCTAATGCGTCTGCTGATGCAAAGTTTGACACACATAAAGGATCAGGCGTCTGCAGCTGAGGAAGAGGAAAGCCTTGATGACAGTCAGCAATTGTCTGGCCAGGGCAGTGTACAGGACGAGGTAGCGGGCGAACAGGAGGAGGACGAGGAGGATGATGAGGATGATTATATTTTTAATGAGGAAGCTATTCCGGGGCCAGTGGAAATTGTTGGCGCGGCAAGGCCGGGTTCTGGTTTTTGGAGGGACACAAGTGACGTGGATTTGCCTGAAACTGCCCCTCAACCAAGCACAACCACAGATTTGAGAACTGGAACTCTAGGCCACATGGCGGATTATGCCTTACGTATCCTCAAAAGGGACACACGCATTACTAAAATGATGAACGATGACGATTACTGGTTGGCCTGCCTCCTTGATCCTCGCTATAAAGGCAAATTGCAAAATATAATGCCACATGAGAACTTGGAACTATTATTAGCAACCAAACAATCAACTCTTGTTGACCGTTTGCTTCTGGCATTCCCTGCACACAGCGCCCGTGATCGTTCTAACACGAGCTGCAGGGGCCAGCAGACCAGAGGTGTTAGAGGGGCAGAAATCAGAAGTGGCGTTGGCCAGAGGGGTTTTCTGACCAGGTTGTGGAGTGATTTTGCTATGACCGCAGACAGGACAGGTACTGCAGCATCAATTCAAAGTGACAGGAGACAACATTTGTCCAGTATGGTTACTAACTATTTTTCATCCCTTATCGACGTTCTCCCTCAACCGTCATTCCCATTTGATTACTGGGCATCAAAATTAGACACCTGGCCAGAATTGGCAGAATATGCATTGCAGGAGCTTGCTTGCCCGGCAGCTAGTGTCCTATCAGAAAGAGTATTCAGTGCTGCAGGTTCAATACTAACAGAAAAAAGGACTCGTCTGGCTACCCAAAATGTAGATGATCTAACCTTCATTAAAATGAACCACAACTGGATTTCGAAATCTTTTGCCCCACCTTGCCCGGCTGACACCTAGCTTTCCTATTTAAAGGTCTTGCCTGTGGACTATTCTGAACGACTTTTCCAATCTCGTAATTTGCAGCACCTGATTGTCCAGCATCCGACATGTTAACACCTCCCTAAATGGCCAAAGTCCCCACACGGGGCCGTGGTATCGCCACTTGGCGCCAGCACCCGTGAGAGTACTGTTTGTCTGAGGAGGTGGGTGTGCCCGCTTTTGGTCGACGGCACTGCCACTTGGTCCCGTATAGTACAATAAAGTGTCTGGCGGTGGTGGTGCACACCCAACGTCAGACACACCGTTGTAATATGAGGGGCCCTGGGCCTGTACCGCCGGCCACAAGACAGTCCCCCCCCCCAGCTCAAACAGTGCTCTACCACTTGCAAAATTTTCTCTCACAGCTCCACCAATGTTTAGTCTATGCGCTGACATCCTTCAATGCCTGGCACTGTCAATACCATTGTATTGACATTTTTCTTATGTTAGGCCTTCGAAGCCTGTCTGCGGTCACTCCTTCCACTAGGCCTCCACTGACCTGTCTACTGCTGTCCGTGTTCCCCTGGAACCAATTTTAAATTGCCTACAGCCCAATTTTTGTTATGTTAGGCCTTCGAAGCCTGTCTGCGGCCCGTTCTTTCCACTACTACTACACTGACCAGGCCACTGCTGCCCGTGTTCCCCTGGAACCAATTTTAAATTGCCTACAGCCAGCCCAATTTATTATGTTAGGCCTTCGAAGCCTGTCTGCGGTCCCTCCTTCCACTAGGCCTCCACTGACCTGTCTACTGCTGCCCGTGTTCCCCTGGAACCAATTTTAAATTGCCTACAGCCAGCCCAATTTATTATGTTAGGGCTTCGAAGCCTGTCTGCGGTCCCTCCTTCCACTAGGCCTCCACTGACCTGTCTACTGCTGCCCGTGTTCCCCTGGAACCAATTTTAAATTGCCTACAGCCCAATTTTTGTTATGTTAGGCCTTCGAAGCCTGTCTGCGGCCCGTTCTGTCCACTACTACTACACTGACCTGGCTACTGCCGCCCGTGTTCCCCTGGAACCAATTTAAAATTGCCGACAGCAAGCCCAATTTATTATGTTAGGCCTTCGAAGCCTGTCTGCGGTCACTCCTTCCACTAGGCCTCCACTGACCTGTCTACTGCTGTCCGTGTTCCCCTGGAACCAATTGTAAATTGCCTACATCCCAATTTTTGTTATGTTAGGCCTTCGAAGCCTGTCTGCGGCCCGTTCTTTCCACTACTACTACACAGACCAGGCCACTGCTGCCCGTGTTCCCCTGGAACAAATTTTAAATTGCCTACAGCCAGCCCAATTTATTATGTTAGGCCTTCGAAGCCTGTCTGCGGTTCCTCTTTCCACTAGGCCTCCACTGACCTGTCTACTGCTGCCCGTGTACCCCTTGAACCAACATCAGAAAATATAAAAATAAGTATTTTGCTTATAAAAAAGAAAATACTGGAGAGATATCAAATGCAGACATTTTAACATTAAAAACAAACACATACAACAAAAATCTGGTACAGTACTAAAAATGGCCACCAGCTACAATAACTTTCTCCTGCAAGTAGTTAACTGAAAGTTTTTTTCAATTTAAAACACAGATATGGCATCCACCGAGTGTTGTCCTGTCGCGTCTTCTTTATATTATTGCCAAGAAGATGCAAAACAATGAAAATAATAAAATCATTATTTACCAAAAAAATAGAGTAAGTCAAAACCACATTGCAAATAAACATTCATTACAAATAAAGAAGCAGGGCGCGTCCGAGGGTGAGTATATACCTAATAAGAATATAATCACCCTCGGACGCGCCCTGCTTCTTTCCGACAGCCTTCCTTCCTAAGAATCAGCCCTTCCGTGGTGTAGAGAGAGGGTGTGTTACACTCCAAGGTGTTCCCCAGGTTGCCTTTCCTGAGCTTCGATCTTCATGCTCTCGTTTAGTAGTTGTCGGAAAGTAGGCTGCATTAGGCCTACAAATTGGGTATGGGGTGGAGAGAGATGGTGTGTTACACTCCAAGGTGTTCCCCAGGTTTCCTTGCCATTGCTTCGGTCTTCCGACTCTCGTTTAGTAATTGTACAAAACTACACTGCATTAGGCCTACAAAATGGGTATCGGGTGGAGAGAGATGGTGTGTTACACTCCAAGGTGTTCCCCAGGTTTCCTTGCCATTGCTTCGGTCTTCCGACTCTCGTTTAGTAGTTGTACAAAACTACACTGCATTAGGCCTACAAAATGGGTATCGGGTGGAGAGAGATGGTGTGTTACACTCCAAGGTGTTCCCCAGGTTTCCTTGCCATTGCTTCGGTCTTCCGACTCTCGTTTAGTAGTTGTAGAAAACTACACTGCATTAGGCCTACAAAATGGGTATCGGGTGGAGAGAGATGGTGTGTTACACTCCAAGGTGTTCCCCAGGTTTCCTTGCCATTGTTTCGGTCTTCAGACTCTCGTTTAGTAGTTGTAGAAAACTACACTGCATTAGGCCTACAAAATGGGTATCGGGTGGAGAGAGATGGTGTGTTACACTCCAAGGTGTTCCCCAGGTTTCCTTGCCATTGCTTCGGTCTTCCGACTCTCGTTTAGTAGTTGTAGAAAACTACACTGCATTAGGCCTACAAAATGGGTATCGGGTGGAGAGAGATGGTGTGTTACACTCCAAGGTGTTCCCCAGGTTTCCTTGCCATTGCTTCGGTCTTCCAACTCTCGTTCAGTAGTTGTAGAAAACTACACTGCATTAGGCCTACAAAATGGGTATCGGGTGGAGAGAGATGGTGTGTTACACTCCAAGGTGTTCTCCAGGTTGCCTTTCCAGAGCTTCGATCTTAATGCTCTCGTTTAGCAGTTGTTGGAAACTACACTGCATTAGGCCTCCAAATTGGCTATGGGGTGGAGAGAGATGGTGTGTTACACTCCAAGGTGTTCTCCAGGTTTCCTCGCCATTGCTTCGATCTTCCGACTCTCATTTAGTAGTTGTAGAAAACTACACTGCATTAGGCCTACAAAATGGGTATCGGGTGGAGAGAGATGGTGTGTTACACTCCAAGGTGTTCCCCAGGTTTCCTTGCCATTGCTTCGGTCTTCCGACTCTCGTTTAGTAGTTGTAGAAAACTACACTGCATTAGGCCTACAAAATGGGTATCGGGTGGAGAGAGATGGTGTGTTACACTCCAAGGTGTTCCCCAGGTTTCCTTGCCATTGCTTCGGTCTTCCGACTCTCGTTCAGTAGTTGTAGAAAACTACACTGCATTAGGCCTACAAAATGGGTATTGGGTGGAGAGAGATGGTGTGTTACACTCCAAGGTGTTCTCCAGGTTGCCTTTCCAGAGCTTCGATCTTAATGCTCTCGTTTAGTAGTTGTTGGAAACTACACTGCATTAGGCCTCCAAATTGGCTATGGGGTGGAGAGAGATGGTGTGTTACACTCCAAGGTGTTCCCCAGGTTTCCTTGCCATTGCTTCGGTCTTCCGACTCTCGTTTAGTAGTTGTGGAAAACTACACTGCATTAGGCCTACAAAATGGGTATCGGGTGGAGAGAGATGGTGTGTTACACTCCAAGGTGTTCCCCAGGTTTCCTTGCCATTGCTTCGGTCTTCCGACTCTCGTTTAGTAGTTGTGGAAAACTACACTGCATTAGGCCTACAAAATGGGTATCGGGTGGAGAGAGATGGTGTGTTACACTCCAAGGTGTTCCCCAGGTTTCCTTGCCATTGCTTCGGTCTTCAGACTCTCGTTTAGTAGTTGTAGAAAACTACACTGCATTAGGCCTACAAAATGGGTATCGGGTGGAGAGAGATGGTGTGTTACACTCCAAGGTGTTCCCCCGGTTTCCTTGCCATTGCTTCGGTCTTCCGACTCTCGTTTAGTAGTTGTAGAAAACTACACTGCATTAGGCCTACAAAATGGGTATGGGGTGGAGAGAGATGGTGTGTTCCACTCCAAGGTGTTCTTTATTGTAATAAATCATAACACAAAAGGATGATTTAAAAGTATCAACCACAGAAAAGAGTATCAACAGCAGAAAAAAAAAAAGAAAAATAAATATAGAGGACACAATTGGTCCATATGATACAGTTTGGGGGATGTAGCCCCTTGGTGCACATGTATATATGTGGTATTGTGTATCGTTGTGTGTGTATAAGTCAAGTTGTGGTTTGTGGTCTTGTATGTGATATGGGGGATGTATGTGTGTTGGTTATATATATACAGTGGTTTATGGGTGGCTATGTATGGGTATGGTATATGGGTGTTTTATTGTATTAGGAGTGTATGTTATATTGGATGGGTATATTAGGTTGGATGTAGCGGTATAACTGTATGATGGGTGGACTTTTACTAGGATCCATTTGCTATGGTATAGATGCATCTATATATTGCTTCAATGCATATGTATTTTGCGACCCTCTTGACCTATGTCTACATTACTCCTTAATGGAATTTTTTTTTTTTCTCTCCTGTTTTCCTGCCCTTTTCTCCCCCTGCCTATCCTCCCCTGGCCTGCATTTTGCAATTTTTTCTGTTTGGCTCTATGTGTACACAGTTTGCTTCAACCCCCGAACTGTGGTTGTCCGGGATTATTTCCCGGACATGCGCAGAACGGTGGTTTTCTATATTGTGTTTGATATCGTTGTGCTCCTGTAGTCCAGTTGCGGACGCGCGCTGGTTCAGGCTGCTCTCCTTATGTACGTGGCCTCTAGTATTATAGCATATATTTGCGCGGTCATAGTTTGGTGGTGACCACTTTTTAGTCCTGAGGGGGCGCATTGTGCTCTTGTCAGATGTGATATAGTGTGCGCCCTGGGTGATCATGATGATTGATCTGTGTATGCGCACTGTCTCTTGGAGACACAAGTGTTTTGGTAGGGGCGCATGCGCCCTTGGAGGATGTGGTGCGGCTCCTGCGTAGTGTCCTGGGGTCAGATTTGCGCACGCGCACGAGCTATCTGACTATGTGCGCAGGTGCTATGCAGCCCTGGTCTTATGACACTTGGATGGGCGTCACTTCGGGGTGAGGGGCGTGGATGTTTATCACGCTCCAATGGTAGGACTCCGGACACACCAGTGAGAGCTTAAAACAATTATCTGGGACATATAAACACTGGTTTATTTGGCTACTGCATACTTCCCCTGACGAAGCCTCATTAAGGAGGCGATACACGTGGGGTTAGGGTCCACTGTCTCTCCCCCTGGACACATCAGCTTATCGGACACAGGTTGATACGTGTTTGGGTTGGGGATATCTTGCCCTTACTGCTTAGGCTCTTTTTTTTTTTTTTCCCTTCATATGGGCAGGTGGGTGGTCATTATTTGACACACTTGCCTGTGGGTTCTGCGGAATATATATCCCTGTTATAATAGGCTTGTATTCAGAGTCCTCATGAGCCATTAGGTAGGTGTTTACCAGCATACATGTCCATATAGGGTGTATATTCCCTATGGACATATTGATAGGCTGTATAATTATTGCTATGTATATACACATGTATTTATGTCCAGGTGGTTTACAGTGGTTCTATGTTTTTAATTGTTTTTATTGTCTATGCCAATAATGTGTTTTTTGCATGTTCATATACCGGGTGGTGTGCAATTTTTGTAGCAGCGTCTTTCTTCTCCCTTTTGTCATTTACTATGCTGCTACTTGCACCCCCCTTTTATGTGTATAGTTTATAGCTGTGCGCCAGTTCTTTTGGTATGTTTAGTATGTTGCGTTTGGAGACCCCTGATGTGCCTAAACAGTGGAAACCCCTCAATTCTAACTTCAACACTAACCTCAACACACCCCTAACCCTTATCCCAACTGTAGCTATAACCCTAATCACAACCCTAACCCCAACACACCCCTAATCACAACCCTAACCCCAATACACCCCTAACCCTAATCCCAACCTTAACCCTAATCCTAACCCCAATCCCAACCCTATCCCTAATTCCAACCCTAACCACAACTTTGACCCCAACACACCCCTAACCCTATCCATAACCCTAACCACAAGCCTAATCTTAACCCTATTTCCAACCCTAGCTCTAATTCCGACTCTAACTCTAATTCCAACCCTATCCCTAAGGCTATGTGCCCAAGTTGCCAATTCGTGTGAGATTTTTCCGCATGATTTTTGAAAAATCTGCAGGTAAAAGGCACTGTGTTTTACCTGCGGATTTACAACGGATTTCCAGTGTTTTTTTGTGCGGATTTCACCTGCGGATTCCTATTGAGGAACAGGTGTAAAACGCTGCGGAATCCGCATAAAATTGTCATGCTCTGGAAAATACAACGCAGCGTTTCCACACGGTATTTTCCGCACCATGGGCACAGCGGATTTGGTTTTCCATAGGTTTACATGGTACTGTAAACCTGATGGAAAACTGCTACGAATTCGCAGCGGCCAATCCGTTGCGGATCCGCAGCCAAATCCGCACCGTGTGCCCATACCCTAACCCTAGCCCTAGCCCTAACCCTAGCCCTAACCCTAACCCTAGTCCTAACCCTAACCCTAGTTCTAACCCTAACCCTAGTGGAAAAAAAATATATATTTTATTTATTTTATTATTGTCCCTACCTATAGGGGTGATAAAGGGGGGGGGGGGTCATTTACTATTTTTTTTATATTGATCACTGTGAAAGGTTATATCACAGTGATCAAAATATACCTGGAACAAATCTGCCGGCCGGTAGATTTGGCGGGCGCACTGTGCATGCGCCTGCCATTTTGGAAGATGGCGGCGCCCATGGAGAAGACGTACGGACACCGGGAGGCTCGGTAAATATGAGGGGGGGAGATCGGAGCATGGGGGGTAGGTCAGAGGACGGGGGTGGCATCGGAGCACAGGGGGAGCGGGCAGGAGTACGGGGGAGCAGACAGGACGACGGAGGGGAGCAGAGCACCAGATGGAGGACCGGGGAGGAGATCGTGGTGGTAGGGGGGGGCTGATCAGTGTTTCCAGCCATGGCCGATGGTATTGCAGCATCGGCCATGGCTGGATTGTAATATTTCACCAGTTTTATAGATGAAATATTACAAATCGCTCTGATTGGCAGTTTCACTTTCAACAGCCAATCAGAGCAATCGTAGCCACGGGGGGGTGAAGCCACCCCCCCTGGGGTGAAGTACCACTCCCCCTGTCCCTGCAGATCGGGTGAAATTGGAGTTAACCCTTTCTCCCGATCTGCAGGGATGCGATCCCTCCATGACACCACATAGGCGTCACAGGTCGGATTGGCACCGACTTTCATGATGCCTACGTGGCGTCAACGGTCGGGAAGGGGTTAAGCATTTCAGATTTGTTTACAATAAATCATATTTTTATTTTTACGTTGGTTTCTATGTGAATACTTTTCTGCCCAATGATGACAAAGGTATTCTCAGAGTGATACCTTTATTTGCTAACCAGAAAATAATGTTTGCAAGCTTTCAGAGCACAGTGGCTCCTTCTTTAGGCAAGATTACAAATTCATTGGGCAGAAAAGTATTCAAGTCGATTTTTCTGACTAGCCCGGTACCACAATATAATTTGTTATTGTACATCATAAGTTGGTATCTGAACTAAGTGCATGTCTTTGCGGGTTATTTCATACCAACGCTAACTTTTACATTATATTTAACCCTTTAATGACCACCGACATGCATTAAAACCGCAGTCATTAAGAGGCCTTATTCCCTAAATGGCGAGCTGCAATAAGTGTGTAGTGCCCCTCCACAGCCCAAATTCTGGCAGATGACAGCTGTAGATGCAATCAGTTTGGGAACCAATCGGTGCTGATAAACCCCTTAAATACTGCTGTCAATCGCAACAGTAGTATCTAAGTGGTTAAAAGCAATTAAAAAGACCCCCTTTGACAGGATTAACCAGCTGTGATCATATTTGTGGGTGCCGATCGTTGCCATGCTAACCTGGTGTCGTCTGATGACCCCAGAGTACAGTGGCCTGTTATATCTCATTGAGTCTAACAGGCTGAGTTAGTGAGACACTGACATGTCTCAGGCACTGCAGTACACAAATACTGCAATACATGAGACCAAAATAAAAAATATTCATGTCCCACAGTGGGACTTGGTAAAAAAGTGAAAAAAGTTACATAGAATGTGTAAAAAGTAAAACAAAAAAGGAAAAGAAAAGCTCACACAAATCATGTGTAATAAAAAAAATTGTCCCGCAAAAAAAAAAATTCCTAAAAAGGCTCATTCGGCACCACTATAAAAAGTTACCAATCTCAGAATATGGCCATGCAAAAACAAATTCATTTTTGTAAAATATTGTTTTCAGTCTGTAAAAGTACCAAAGCATAAAAAGTACTGACGCAAAGAATAAATCAGTCCTATCACTATTACTGCATGGAGAATGGTGCAAAAATACAAAATAAAAGCAATAACTTAATATGCAACTTCCCGTGATTGTTCCTTCCCGGTAAAAGACCTGGCTATTTATTGCTTGCGTTGAAAAACACGTGATGGTGTCTCCGCGGTGTTGGATGTTTTGATCTCCCCGAGGTCATTCATCCTTATGTTTATAGTCCTTTTACTAGGCACTGCTCCTAATAGCCAGTTTCCTACTCCACACTGATGAGGGGCAAATACCCCGAAACAGCTGTCTGTGGATGGATACCATGTTTTGGCATAGGTGGTTTTCCTTTTTGGATGCTGCCCTTCCCGTGGTTGTTCCTTCCCAGTGAAAGACCTGGCTATTTATTGTTTGCGTTGAGAAACACGTGATGGTGTCTCCGCGGCTTTTCTACATGCATTTGCATATTTCCCATAAGGGATGGGAGCAGTGTTCGGGATCACTGCGTTGAGAAACACGTGATGGTGTCTCCGCGGTGTTGGATGTTTTGATCTCCCCAAGGTCATTCATCCTTATGTTTATTGTGTTTTTTCCAAACAGAGTTTTTTGACAGGGGGGGAATAAACGCACTGAGAAAAAACTGGGTAACACATTTTGGGTTCCATGTTCTCAAGCTATTCCTTGTAAAAGTGATAAAAAGTGGGGCTAAAGCAACATTTTAGAGGAAAAAATGAAAATTTATTTTTTTCATTGCACTTTGCATTAATTCCTGTGTTAGCACCAGAAGGATTAAAAAAATGTACCGTATTTTGTGGCGTAGAAGACGACTGGGCGTATAAGACGACCCCCAACTTTTCCATATAAAATATGGAATTTGGGATATGCCCGCCGTATAAGACGGGGGTTATCTTATATGCCCAGTCATCTTATATGGCGTGTGGTTCCCAGGGTCTGGAGGAGAGGAGACTCTCCTTCATGCCCTGGGATCCATATTCATGTAAAAAATAAAGAATAAAAATAAAAAAACATGGATATACTCACCCTCGGACGGGCCCTGGATCACAGCGCTGCAAGCGTCTCCCTCTGTTCCTTAGAATGCGGTGAGTGAAGGACCTTCGATGACGTCGCGGTCACATGAGCGGTCAGGGGTCACCGTGTGATCCAGGGCCCATCCGAGGGTGAGTATATCCATGTTTTTGATTTTTATTCTTTATTTTTTACATGAATATGGATCCCAGGGCCTGAAGGAGAGTCTCCTCTCCTCCAGACCTTGGGAACCACACGCCGAAATGCAGGATCGCTCCCTGCACACGCCGTACCCGGCGTATAAGACGACCCTCGACTTTTGGGACAATTTTTAGGGGTCAAAAAGTTGTCTTATACGCCGGGAAATATGGTAATTAAAAAATGTAATAACAGCAGTTTTGAGTTATTTGAGAGATGTGGTTTTTAATACGCTATCACTTTTGGGCAGTTTCCAATATATAGGACTTGCAAAGTTTGTTTAAATGTAAATATGTTCCTAAGGAAGCAGGTTTTGAAAATTTCTTGAAAAAATTAGAAATTGCTGCTCAACTTTTAGCTCTTCTAAAATCCTAACAAAATAAAATAACTTTTGAAAAATGATGCAGATGTAAACTAGATATATGATAAATGTTAATTATTTACCGCTTTGTACACAAGGATATAAAAATTTAAAGTTTTAAAATTACAAATTTTTCTAAATTTTTGCCCAAAATTTTGATATTTTGACAAATAAATGAAGAAAATATTGACCTAAATTTTCCAGTAACATAATATACTATGTGAAGCAGAAAAAAAAAATTCTCCGAATTACTGGGATTTGTTAAAGCATCACAAAATTATCGCCAAATTAAGTGACACTGATCAGATTTAAAAAAATTTGGCCTGGTCATTAAGGTCAAAAGTGTCTCTGTCACTAAGGAGTTAAAGTAAGAACCAGACTTCGTTTTTGGATCAATTCTCAAAGCAGGCTGGAAGAAAAAAAGAAAGAATTGTGAAGTATAGTTGCTACCTTGGACACAAAGTTTAAGGCCCCGTTTCATCAAAATAAATATATCAGAAACACTCTCAAATGTTACATTATTGTGGTAGAATGCAGAGTTGTGATTTTTGGAGTTTTTACACGAGTTCCGGCCAGTTCTGCCAAAATAGGTGAAGCTGGAGCACAACAGGGACAGTATGGGACGTAACGGACTGTATCATACCTTATGCCACAAATATCACTCCAGTCCCTGATAACACTTTTAAGATAGACCTGAATCACTAAGGCATGTGGACCTTTTGAAGTATCAGGTGGGTCTGACTAAGGCTACGGTCACACTATCAGTATTTGGTCAGTATTTTACATTAGCATTTGCAAGCCAAAACTAGGTAAGGAATAGTGTTGAGCGATACCTTCCGATATCGGAAAGTATCGGTATCGGATAGGATCGGCCGATATTCAAAAAATATCGGATATCGCCGATACCGATACCCGATCCCAATGCAAGTCAATGGGACCAAAATATCGGAATTAAAATAAACCCTTTCTTGCCTTGTAGGTTCATTCTACATGAAGGAAAACAACTAAGAATAATGCCGGATGTATTTGGGGAGGTGGCGGAGACATTAAAGTCATAGAGGTTTATCCCAATCAAATAGAATAGCATGTTTTTTTTTTTTTTTTAAGACGTTCGGAGTGACAAAGATATTGACTATGTAAAATTTTTTTTTTTATTTTGTCAGATATTGATGTTTCACTATTCCACGCCCTTCCCCTTCTTTTTTTTCTTTTTTTTTTTAACTTTTCCCACACTTTCATCTTCATCATCATCATCAGCATCTTTGACATCAACTTCTTCTTCACCTTATTCATCTTCTTCTTCATCCTTTACCTTTTTTTTTTTTTTTTGATTACGTTCTTCATATTCATTTTATTCAACTATTATTATTCTTCCTATTCTACATATTCTTTTTATTCCACTGTTATTATTCTTCCTATTCTACTTCTTCATCATATTCTCATTTGTGACAGGCATTCCCGTAGTTGTTATCTATAAAAGTTTGAAGATTACACCTTCCGTTCTGCCAGTCACAAAAGTTACATTTGTCCGCGTTCAGTTTGGCCTGCAGCATCAGGCTTTATCCAGGGGCACCACGAGGAGGAACGGACTCACCCCCATACACTGCTTAGTCTTCTTCTGCATATAATTTAGATAATATCTTTTGCTCTGATATTAAGTCTTATGCTTAATGTTCTTCTGCTCTTTGTTCTGCAGCCTCTTGTTCTTCTGCTTCTCGGTCTTCCATGTCGTCGTCTCCAGGGTCGTCGTCTCCAGTGTCGTCATCTCCGCCGTCGTCGTCTCAGCCGTCGTCGTCTCCGCCGTCGTCGTCGTCGTCATCGGGGTGGTCTTCCGGGTCGTCGTCGTCGTCATCGGGGTGGTCTTCCGGGTCGTCGACTTTAGGGTCTTCAACTTGGAAATGTAGCAGAAGGTACAAGAAGGCTGAGAAAATGCCAAGAACCAGCTGATGGAACTGGAACTCGGATGGCTACCCGAAGGTTCAAGAGCCTATGGAACTACCGAGGACCAGCTGACGTTACTGGAACCCGGTTACTAAGCAGGAGGTACCCGTGCTAAAAAGCACTACCAAGGACCGCCTGACGTTGGCAGAACTCGGATACCCAGAAGGAGGCACCTAAGCCAAAGGCTCTGCCCGGAACCAGCTGACGATACTGGAACCAGGATGGGGAGCAGAAGGTACAAGAGCAAAAGACACTGTCGAGAACCAGCTGACGGTACTGGAACCCGGTTACTAAGCAGGAGGTACCCGTGCCTGAAAGCACTACCAAGGACCACCTGACGTTGGTGGAACTTGGATACCCAGAAGGAGGCACCTAAGCCAAAGGCTCTGCCCGGAACCAGCTGACGGTACTGGAACCAGGATGGGGAGCAGAAGGTACAAGAGCAAAAGACACTGCCGAGAACCAGCTGACGGTGCTGGAACCAGGTGGTGGACCCCAAGGCCCACAGGAGAGGAGAGAACAGGTAGGCCGCGAGGCAGCCGCAGTTACCGAACCCCAACAGTCCTACAGGGGGAGCTGGGCCTACTGGCACTACAGAACCAGCCTTGACTACCAGTTCACGCAGCCCACATAGGAAGCTCCTAAACTGGAGGCACCCTGGAGTTGGCTAACCCGACCGCACCACGACGGGGCAAGCATAGGCGTCTCAGTGAACTTGACACAACCCGGAAACAGCTGACGGTGCTGAAACCAGGCTTGGCACGAGGGAGTACCTGTGACAAGAACACTGCCGAGAACCAGCTGGCGGTGCTGGAACCCGGATGCGTTGCCCCAGTGTGCAAGAGCCAATGGCACCGAGGACCAGCTGACAGTGCTGGAACCCGGTTAGTAAGCTGTAGGTGCCCACGCTTAAAAGCACTACCAATGACCGCCTGGCGTTGGCGGAACTCGGATACCCAGGAAGAGGCACCTAAGCCAAAGGCTCGGCCCGGAACCAGCTGACGGTGCTGGAACCAGGTGGTGGACCCGAAGGTCCACAGGAGAGGAGAGAACAGCTAGGCTGCGAGGCAGCCGCAGTTACCGAACCCCAACAGTCCTACAGGGGGAGCTGGGCCTACTGGCACTACAGAACCAACCTTGACTACCAGTTCACGCAGCCCACATAGGAAGCTCCTAAACTGGAGGCACCCTGGAGTTGGCTAACCCGACCGCACCACGACGGGGCAAGCATAGGCGTCTCAGTGAACTTGACACAACCCGGAAACAGCTGACGGTGCTGAAACCAGGCTTGGCACGAGGGAGTACCTGTGACAAGAACACTGCCGAGAACCAGCTGTCGGTGCTGGAACCCGGATGCGTTGCCCCAGTGTGCAAGAGCCAATGGCACGACCGAGGACCAGCTGACGGTGCTGGAACCCGGTTACTAAGCTGTAGGTGCCCGCGCTTAAAAGCACTACCAAGGACTGCCTGACGTTGGCAGAACTCGGATACCCAGGAGGAGGCACCTAAGCCAAAGGCTCGGCCCGGAACCAGCTGACGGTGCTGGAACCAGGTGGTGGACCCGAAGGTCCACAGGAGAGGAGAGAACAGCTAGGCCGCGAGGCAGCCACAGTTACCGAACCCCAACAGTCCTACAGGGGGAGCTGGGCCTACTGGCACTACAGAACCAGCCTTGACTACCAGTTCACGCAGCCCACATAGGAAACTCCTAAACTGGAGGCACCCTGGAGTTGGCTAACCCGACCGCACCATGACGGGGCAAGCATAGGCGTCTCAGTGAACTTGACACAACCCGGAAACAGCTGATGGTGCTGAAACCAGGCTTGGCACGAGGGAGTACCTGTGACAAGAACACTGCCGAGAACCAGCTGTCGGTGCTGGAACCCGGATGCGTTGCCCCAGTGTGCAAGAGCCAATGGCACGACCGAGGACCAGCTGACGGTGCTGGAACCCGGTTACTAAGCTGTAGGTGCCCGCGCTTAAAAGCACTACCAAGGACCGCCTGACGTTGGCAGAACTCGGATACCCAGGAGGAGGCACCTAAGCCAAAGGCTCGGCCCGGAACCAGCTGACGGTGCTGGAACCAGGTGGTGGACCCGAAGGTCCACAGGAGAGGAGAGAACAGCTAGGCCGCGAGGCAGCCACAGTTACCGAACCCCAACAGTCCTACAGGGGGAGCTGGGCCTACTGGCAATACAGAACCAGCCTTGACTACCAGTTCACGCAGCCCACATAGGAAACTCCTAAACTGGAGGCACCCTGGAGTTGGCTAACCCGACCGCACCACGACGGGGCAAGCATAGGCGTCTCAGTGAGCTTGACACAACCTGGAAACAGCTGACGGTGCTGAAACCAGGCTTGGCACGAGGGAGTACCTGTGACAAAATCACTGCCGAGAACCAGATGGCGGTGCTGGAACCCAGATGCGTTGCCCCAGTGTGCAAGAGCCAATGGCACGACCGAGGACCAGCTGGCGGTGCTGGAACCCGGTTACTAAGCTGTAGGTGCCCGCGCTTAAAAGCACTACCAAGGACGGCCTGGCGTTGGCGGAACTCGGATACCCAGGAGGAGGCACCTAAGCCAAAGGCTCGGCCCGGAACCAGCTGACGGTGCTGGAACCAGGTGGTGGACCCGAAGGTCCACAGGAGAGGAGAGAACAGCTAGGCCGCGAGGCAGCCGCAGTTACCGAACCCCAACAGTCCTACAGGGGGAGCTGGGCCTACTGGCACTACAGAACCAGCCTTGACTACCAGTTCACGCAGCCCACATAGGAAGCTCCTAAACTGGAGGCACCCTGGAGTTGGCTAACCCGACCGCACCACGACGGGGCAAGCATAGGCGTCTCAGTGAGCTTGACACAACCCGGAAACAGCTGACGGTGCTGAAACCAGGCTTGGCACGAGGGAGTACCTGTGACAAAAACACTGCCGAGAACCAGCTGGCGGTGCTGGAACCCAGATGCGTTGCCCCAGTGTGCAAGAGCCAATGGCACGACCGAGGACCAGCTGACGGTGCTGGAACCCGGTTACTAAGCTGTAGGTGCCCGCGCTTAAAAGCACTACCAAGGACCGCCTGGCGTTGGCGGAACTCGAATACCCAGGAGGAGGCACCTAAGCCAAAGGCTCGGCCCGGAACCAGCTGACGGTGCTGGAACCAGGTGGTGGACCCCAAGGCCCACAGGAGAGGAGAGAACAGCTAGGCCGCGAGGCAGCCGCAGTTACCGAACCCCAACAGTCCTACAGGGGGAGCTGGGCCTACTGGCACTACAGAACCAGCCTTGACTACCAGTTCACGCAGCCCACATAGGAAGCTCCTAAACTGGAGGCACCCTGGAGTTGGCTAACCCGACCGCACCACGACGGGGCAAGCATAGGCGTCTCAGTGAGCTTGACACAACCCGGAAACAGCTGACGGTGCTGAAACCAGGCTTGGCACGAGGGAGTACCTGTGACAAAAACACTGCCGAGAACCAGCTGGCGGTGCTGGAACCCAGATGCGTTGCCCCAGTGTGCAAGAGCCAATGGCACGACCGAGGACCAGCTGACGGTGCTGGAACCCGGTTACTAAGCTGTAGGTGCCCGCGCTTAAAAGCACTACCAAGGACCGCCTGGCGTTGGCGGAACTCGGATACCCAGGAGGAGGCACCTAAGCCAAAGGCTCGGCCCGGAACCAGCTGACGGTGCTGGAACCAGGTGGTGGACCCCAAGGCCCACAGGAGAGGAGAGAACAGCTAGGCCGCGAGGCAGCCGCAGTTACCGAACCCCAACAGTCCTACAGGGGGAGCTGGGCCTACTGGCACTACAGAACCAGCCTTGACTACCAGTTCACGCAGCCCACATAGGAAGCTCCTAAACTGGAGGCACCCTGGAGTTGGCTAACCCGACTGCAACATGACGGGGCAAGCATAGGCGTCTCAGTGAGCTTGACACAACCCGGAAACAGCTGACGGTGCTGAAACCAGGCTTGGCACGAGGGAGTACCTGTGACAAGAACACTGCCGAGAACCAGCTTGCGGTGCTGGAACCCGGATGCTTTGCCTATCAAACATTGTCTTCCTACAGCCCCAACTAGCGGTGTTGGAGCAAAGGGTAAGCAGGGGGAGCAGAGTGTAGGCCGAAGCCTGCACTGGAGTCAGCTTTGTGTCTGCGTTGCCTTTGCAGGACACTTTGCCGGCTACACAGTGGGGGAACAGCAGGCGGTGCTGAACCCCACTAACACATTGGCTGGTGTTTTTCTCTGTGCAGCTAGCACTTCCGGGCAAAAACTAGCGTTGTTACAGCCCAGGGTCAGCAGGAGGAGGAGAGGAGCAGAGTGTAGGCCGAAGCCTAGTTGAACCAATTTCAAAGGTAACCTTTAACCCCCCCTCAGGTGTTACAAAGTACAAGAGCCACACCTTGTGCAGCATTAATGCTGCACAAGAAAAGGTTGCTCTATTAATTTGTCTACTTGCACACGCTGAATGCAACACGTACACAATTTAGCCCATTCTACAGTCAAACTGTAGTTGAGGCGTGACTTGTATTTTTAAGGAGACGCAGCATAGGTGTCCCAAATAACGCCTTTGTGCTTGGCGCAGCTTCCTGAGTGTTGTTTTTTGCTGTACAGGAGTCTCCGCTCTTGTGTTATCCCTTGGCAATGCCCTGTTAGCGCTGCCCGTCTTATGACCTCATTTCATGTTGGCCGCTGCGGTTAACGATGGCCATAAATCCCAGACCCACACTGCCTTTTCATAAAGTCACACTGCGGTGCTGGGATTTGTGGCCTTGAGCAGTAAATATTTTTGACGCTCACACACGTCCTTACACCTGCTTCAGACTGGGCGGCCTCTGCTGATCCCTTTTCGCATGCCGCGGCCAGGAGGCCGCACAGTCTGAAGAAGGCGGAAGGAGATGAGTGACGACAGGCGAACATATGCACTGCTCGTGCCCATAAACCACACCCTCGCTGACAAAATAAATAAGACAACGAGGGGCGTTGTTTCACGCAGGGCGGATGCACAGGCACAGCCAGCTAACCATGATGTCAAAAGACGGAAAGCGCTACCAAGGGGGGTGCTGCGTATCATTACAAAGGAAAGTCACACCTCAGGGACAGTGGAATGGTCTCAATGAGACACATTTTGTACGTGTTGAGTTCCACGTGGGCAAGGAGAAAAAGTCAGCCACCTTGTACAAATGCAGCAGTACTGCTGAACAAGGTGGCTGTTATACATAGAAACACCTGGGGGTGGGGGGCAGGCTCCCTTCAATTTCAGTTCATGTGCCTGCATGACGTTTGCAGGGCACGTTGCCGGCTACACAGCTGGGGAACAGCTGGCGGTGCTGAACCCCACTGACACATTGGCTGGTGTTTTTCTCTGTGCAGCTAGCACTTCCAGGCTAAAACTGGCAGTGTTATGAGCCCAGGGTCATCAGGAGGAGGAGAGGAGCAGAGTGTAGGCCGAAGCCTGCACTGGTGGCAGCTTTTGTTCTGTTGTGCCTGCGTGGCGTTTGCAGGTCACGTTGCCGGCTACACAGCTGGGGAACAGCTGGCGGTGCTGAACCCCACAAACACATTGGCTGGTGTTTTTCTCTGTGCAGCTAGCACTTCCAGGCTAAAACTGGCGGTGTTATGAGCCCAGGGTCAACAGGAGGAGGAGAGGAGCAGAGTGTAGGGCGAAGCCTGCACTGGTGGCAGCTTTTGTTCTGTTGTGCCTGCGTGGCGTTTGCAGGTCACGTTGCCGGCTACACAGCTGGGGAACAGCTGGCGGTGCTGAACCCCACTAACACATTGGCTGGTGTTTTTCTCTGTGCAGCTAGCACGTCCGGGCAAAAACTGGCGGTGTTAGAGCCCAGGGTCAGCAGGAGGAGGAGAGGAGCAGTGTGTAGGCCGAAGCCTAGTTGAACCAATTTCAAAGGTAACCTTTAACCCCCCTCAGGTGTTGCAAGGTACAAGAGCCACACCTTGTGCAGCATTAATGCTGCACTAGTAAAAGGTTGCTCTAATAATTTTGCTCCTTGCACACGCTGAATAAAACACGTACACTATTTAGCCCATTCTACTGTAAAACAGTAGTGGAGGCGTGACTTGTCTTTTTAAAGAAAAGCAGCACAGGTGTCGAAAATAACACCTTGGTGCATGGGCGCAGCTTCCTGAGCGTTGTTATTTGCTGTACAGGAGTCTGCGCTCTTGTTATCCCTTGGCCATGCGCTGTGAGCGCTTCCTGTCTTCTGACCTCATTTCATGTTGGCCGATGCGGTTAGCGGTGGACATGAATCCCAGACCCACAGTGTGTTTGGAAAAAATCACACTGCGTAGCTGGGATTCGTGCCCTTGTGCAGTTAATATGTTTGCCGCTCACACATGTCCTTACACCTACTTCAGACTGGGCGGCCTCATCTGATCCCTTATCGCATGCCGCGGCCATGAGGCCGCACAGTCTGAAGAAGGCGGAAGGAGATGAGTTAAGACAGGCGAACATATGCACTGCACATGCCCATCAATAACACCCTCGCAGCCAAAATATATGAGACAACGAGGGGCGTTGTGTTGGGCAGGGCGGACGCACAGGCACAGGCAGCCAACCAATGATGTCAGAAGACAGGCAGCGCTACCAAGGGTGGTGCTGCGTATCATTAGAAAGGAAAGTCACACCTCAGGGACAGTTGAATGGTCTCAATGAGACACATTTTGTACGTGTTGAGTTCCACGTGGGCAAGGAGAAAAAGTCAGCCACCTTGTACAAATGCAGCAGTACTGCTGTACAAGGTGGCTGTTATACATAGAAACACCTGGGGGTGGGGGGCAGGCTTCCTTCAATTTCAGTTCATGTGCCTGCGTGGCGTTTGCAGGACACGTTGCCAGCTACACAGCAGGGGAACAGCTGGCGGTGCTGAACCCCACTAACACATTGGCTGTTTTTTTTCTCTGTGCAGCTCGCATTTCCGGGCAAAAACTAGCGGTGTTAGAGCCCAGGGTCAGCAGGAGGAGGAGAGGAGCAGAGTGTAGACCGAAGCCTGCACTGGTGGCAGCTTTTGTTCTGTTGTGCCTGCTTGGCGTTTGCAGGTCACGTTGCCGGCTACACAGCTGGGGAACAGCTGGCGGTGCTGAACCCCACTAACACATTGGCTGGTGTTTTTCTCTGTGCAGCTAGCACGTCCGGGCAAAAACTGGCGGTGTTAGAGCCCAGGGTCAGCAGGAGGAGAAGAGGAGCAGAGTGTAGGCCGAAGCCTAGTTGAACCAATTTCAAAGGAAACCTTTAACCCCCCCTCAGGTGTTGCAAGGTACAAGAGCAACACCTTGAACAGCATTAATGCTGCACAAGTCTAAGGTTGCTCTCTTCATTTTGCTCCTTGCACACGCTGAATAAAACACGTACACAATTTAGCCCATTATACTGTCAAACAGTAGTGGAGGCGTGACTTTTCTTTTGAAGAAGACGCAGCACAGGTGTCAAAATTTACACCTAGGTGCTTGGCGCAGACTCCTTACCGTTGTTATTTGCAGTACAGGAGAGTGCGCTCTTGTGTTATCCCTTGGCAATACCCTGTTAGTGCAGGCCGTCTTATGACCTCATTTCATGTTGGCCGGTGCGGTTAACGATGGCCATAAATCCCAGACCCACAGTGCCATTCCATAAAGTCACACTGCGGTGCTGGGATTCGTGGCCTTGTGCAGTAAATATGTTCTCCGCTCACACATGTCCTTACACCTGCTTCAGACTGGGCGGCATCAGCTGATCCCTTATTGCCTGCCACGGCCATGAGGCCACACAGTCTGAAGAAGGCGGAAGGAGGGGAGTGAAGACAGGCGAACATATGCACTGCTCATGCCCATCAATCACACCCTCGCAGTCAAAATATATGAGACAACGAGGGGCGTTGTGTCGGGCAGGGCGGACGCACAGGCACAGCCAGCCAACCAATGATGTCTGAAGACGGGCAGCGCTAACAATGGGGGTGCTGCGTGTCATTAAAAAGGAAAGTCACACCTCAGGGACATTGTAATGGTCTCTAATGAGACACATTTTGTACGTGTTGAGTTCCACGTGGGCAAGGAGAAAAAGTCAGCCACCTTGTACAAATGCAGCAGTACTGCTGTACAAGGTGGCTGTTATACATAGAAACACCTGGGGGTGGGGGGCAGGCTCACTTCAATTTCAGTTCATGTGCCTGCGTGGCGTTTGCAGGTCACGTTGCCGGCTACACAGCAGGGAAACAGCTGGCGGTGCTGAACCCCACTAACACATTGGCTGGTGTTTTTTTCTGTGCAGCTAGCAATTCCGGGCAAAAACTAGCGTTGTTAGAGCCCAGGGTCAGCAGGAGGAGGAGAGGAGCAGAGTGTAGGCCGAAGCCAGCACTGGTGGCAGCTTTTGGTCAGTTGTGCCAGCGTGGCTTGTGCTGGACACGATGCAGGCTACACAGCAGGGGAACAGCTGGCGGTGCTGAACCCCACTAACACATTGGCTGTTTTTTTTCTCTGTGCAGCTCGCATTTCCGGGCAAAAACTAGCGGTGTTAGAGCCCAGGGTCAGCAGGAGGAGGAGAGGAGCAGAGTGTAGGCCGAAGCCTGCACTGGTGGCAGCTTTTGTTCTGTTGTGCCTGCTTGGCGTTTGCAGGTCACGTTGCCGGCTACACAGCTGGGGAACAGCTGGCGGTGCTGAACCCCACTAACACATTGGCTGGTGTTTTTCTCTGTGCAGCTAGCACGTCCGGGCTAAAACTGGCGGTGTTAGAGCCCAGGGTCAGCAGGAGGAGAAGAGGAGCAGAGTGTAGGCCGAAGCCTAGTTGAACCAATTTCAAAGGAAACCTTTAACCCCCCCTCAGGTGTTGCAAGGTACAAGAGCAACACCTTGAACAGCATTAATGCTGCGCAAGTCTAAGGTTGCTCTCTTCATTTTGCTCCTTGCACACGCTGAATAAAACACGTACACAATTTAGCCCATTATACTGTCAAACAGTAGTGGAGGCGTGACTTTTCTTTTGAAGAAGACGCAGCACAGGTGTCAAAATTTACACCTAGGTGCTGGGCGCAGACTCCTTACCGTTGTTATTTGCAGTACAGGAGAGTGCGCTCTTGTGTTATCCCTTGGCAATACCCTGTTAGTGCAGGCCATCTTATGACCTCATTTCATGTTGGCCGGTGCGGTTAACGATGGCCATAAATCCCAGACCCACAGTGCCTTTCCATAAAGTCACACTGCGGTGCTGGGATTCGTGGCCTTGTGCAGTAAATATGTTCTCCGCTCACACATGTCCTTACACCTGCTTCAGACTGGGCGGCCTCAGCTGATCCCTTATTGCCTGCCACGGCCATGAGGCCGCACAGTCTGAAGAAGGCGGAAGGAGGGGAGTGAAGACAGGCGAACATATGCACTGCTCATGCCCATCAATCACACCCTCGCAGTCAAAATATATGAGACAACGAGGGGCGTTGTGTCGGGCAGGGCGGACGCACAGGCACAGCCAGCCAACCAATGATGTCTGAAGACGGGCAGCGCTAACAATGGGGGTGCTGCGTGTCATTAAAAAGGAAAGTCACACCTCAGGGACATTATAATGGTCTCTAATGAGACACATTTTGTACGTGTTGAGTTCCACGTGGGCAAGGAGAAAAAGTCAGCCACCTTGTACAAATGCAGCAGTACTGCTGTACAAGGTGGCTGTTATACATAGAAACACCTGGGGGTGGGGGGCAGGCTCACTTCAATTTCAGTTCATGTGCCTGCGTGGCGTTTGCAGGTCACGTTGCCGGCTACACAGCAGGGGAACAGCTGGCGGTGCTGAACCCCACTAACACATTGGCTGGTGTTTTTCTCTGTGCAGCTAGAAATTCCGGGCAAAAACTAGCGTTGTTAGAGCCCAGGGTCAGCAGGAGGAGGAGAGGAGCAGAGTGTAGGCCGAAGCCAGCACTGGTGGCAGCTTTTGGTCAGTTGTGCCAGCGTGGCTTGTGCTGGACACGATGCAGGCTACACAGCAGGGGAACAGCTGGCGGTGCTGAAGCCCACTAATACATTGGCTGTTTTTTTTCTCTGTGCAGCTCGCATTTCCGGGCAAAAACTGGCGGTGTTTGAGCCCAGGGGCAGCAGGAGGAGTAGAGGAGCAGAGTGTAGGCCGAAGCCTGCACTGGTGGCAGCTTTTGGTCAGTTGTGCCAGCGTGGCTTGTGCTGGACACGATGCCGGCTACACAGCAGGGGAACAGCTGGCGGTGCTGAACCCCACTATCACATTGGCGGGTGTTTTTCTCTGTGCAGCTAGCACTTCCAGGCTACAACTGGCGGTGTTATAACCCAGGGTCAGCAGGAGGAGGAGAGGAGCAGAGTGTAGACCGAAGCCTAGTTGAACCAATTTCAAAGGTAACCTTTAACCCCCCCTCAGGTGTTGCAAGGTACAAGAGCCACACCTTGTGCATCATTAATGCTGCACAAGTAAAAGGTTGCTCTCTTAATTTTGCTACTTGCACACGCTGAATAAAACATGTACACTATTTAGCCCATTCTACTGTAAAACAGTAGTGGAGGCGTGACTTGTCTTTTTAAAGAAAAGCAGCACAGGTGTCGAAAATAACACCTTGGTGCATGGGCGCAGCTTCCTGAGCGTTGTTATTTGCTGTACAGGAGTCTGCGCTCTTGTTATCCCTTGGCCATGCGCTGTGAGCGCTTCCTGTCTTCTGACCTCATTTCATGTCGGCCGATGCGGTTAGCAATGGACATGAATCCCAGACCCACAGTGTGTTTTCTAAAAATCACACTGCGGTGCTGGGATTCGTGGCCTTGTGCAGTAAATATGTTTGCCGCTTACACATGTCCTTACACCTGCTTCAGACTGGGCGGCCTCATCTGATCCCTTATCGCATGCCGCGGTCATGAGTCCACCCAGTCTGAAGAAGGCGGAAGGAGATGAGTGAACACAGGCAAACATATGCACTGCACATGCCCATCAATCACATCCTCGTTGTCCAAAAAAATAAGACACCGAGGGGCGTTGTTTCGAGCAGGGCAGACGCACAGGCGCAGCCAGCTAACCAATGATGTCAAAAGACAGGCAGCGCTAACAAGGGTGGTGCTGCGTATCATTAGAAAGGAAAGTCACACCTCAGGGACAGTGGAATGGTCTCAATGAGACACATTTAGTACGTGTTTAATTAAACGTGGGCAAGGAGAAAAAGTCTGCCACCTTGTACAAATGCAGCAGTACTGCTGTACAAGGTGGCTGTTATACATAGAAACACCTGGGGGTGGGGGGCAGGCTTCCTTCAATTTCAGTTCATGTGCCTGCGTGGCGTTTGCAGGACACGTTGCCAGCTACACAGCAGGGGAACAGCTGGCGTTGCTGAACCCCACTGACACATTGACTGGTGTTTTTCTCTGTGCAGCTCGCATGTCCGGGCAAAAACTGGCGGTGTTAGAGCCCAGGGTCAGCAGGAGGAGGAGAGGAGCAAAGTGTAGGCCGAAGCCTGCACTGGTGGCAGCTTTTGGTCGGTTGTGCCAGCGTGGCTTGTGCTGGACACGATGCCGGCTACACAGCAGGGGAACAGCTGGCGTTGCTGAACCCCACTGACACATTGACTGCTGTTTTTCTCTGTGCAGCTCGCATGTCCGGGCAAAAACTGGCGGTGTTAGAGCCCAGGGTCAGCAGGAGGAGGAGAGGAGCAAAGTGTAGGCCGAAGCCTGCACTGGTGGCAGCTTTTGGTCGGTTGTGCCAGCGTGGCTTGTGCTGGACACGATGCCGGCTACACAGCAGGGGAACAGCTGGCGTTGCTGAACCCCACTAACACATTGGCTGTTGTTTTTCTCTGTGAAGCTCGCATTTCCGGGCAAAAACTAGCGGTGTTAGAGCCCAGGGTCAGCAGGAGGAGGAGAGGAGCAGAGTGTAGGCCGAAGCCTAGTTGAACCAATTTCAAAGGTAACCTTTAACCCCCCCTCAGGTGTTGCAAGGTACAAGAGCCACACCTTGTGCAGCATTAATGCTGCACAAGTAAAAGGTTGCTCTATTTAGTTTGCTCCTTGCACACGCTGAATAAAACACGTAGACTATTTAGCCCATTATACTGTCAAACAGTAGTGGAGGCGTGACTTGTCTTTTTAAGGAGACGCAGCACAGGTGTCAAAATTTACACCTAGGTGGTGGGCGCAAATTCCTGAGCGTTGTTATTAGCTGTACAGGAGTCTGCGCTATTGTGATCCCTTGGCCATGCGCTGTGAGCGCTGCCTGTCTTCTCACCTCATTTCATGTTGGCCGTTGCGGTTAGCAATGGATATGAATCCCAGGCCCACAGTGTGTTTTTCAAAAAATAACACTTCGTGGCTGGGATTCGTGGCCTTGTGCAGTAAATATGTTTGCCGCTCACACATGTCCTTACACCTGCTTCAGACTGGGCGGCCTCAGCTGATCCCTTATCGCCTACCACGGCCAGGAGGCCGCACAGTCTGAAGAAGGCGGAAGGAGATGAGTTAAGACAGGCGAACATATGCACTGCACATGCCCATCAATCACACCCTCACAGCCAAAATATATGAAACGAGGGGGGTTGTGTCGGGCAGGGCGGACGCACAGGCACAGGCAGCCAACCAATGATGTCAGAAGACGGGCAGCGCTACCAAGGGGGGTGGTGCGTGTCATTAAAAAGGAAAGTCACACCTCAGGGACATTGTAATGGTCTGTAATGAGACACATATTTTAAGTGTTTAATTCTACATGGGCAAGGATAAAAAAAACAGCCACCTTGTACAAATGCAGCAGTACTGCTGTACTAGGTGGCTGTTATACATAGAAACACCTGGGGGGGTGGGGCCAGGTTCCCTTTAATTTCAGTTCATGTGCCTGCGTGGCGTTTGCAGGTCACGTTGCCGGCTACACAGCAGGGGAACAGCTGGCGTTGCTGAACCCCACTAACACATTGGCTGGTGTTTTTCTCTGTGCAGCTAGCACTTCCGGGCAAAAACTAGCGGTGTTTAAGCCCAGGGTCAGCAGGAGGAGGAGAGGAGCAGAGTGTAGGCCGAAGCCTGCACTGGTGGCAGCTTTTGTTCTGTTGTGTCAGCGTGGCTTGTGCTGGACACGTTGCCGACTACACAGCAGGGGAACAGCTGGCGGTGCTGAATCCCACTGACACATCACCTAGTGTTTTTTCTGTGTAGACAACACTTCCAGGTGGCAACTGACAGTGTTGAAACCCAGGGAATCAAAGAGGAGCAGAGTGTAGGCCGAAGCCTGCAGTGGAGCAAGTTGAAAGGGAACCTTTCACCCCCCCCCCCCCCAGGCATTTGTTGCTGAAAGAGCCATCTTGTACAGCAGTAATACTGCACATGGAAAATGGTGGCTCCGAAAATTATGCTCCTTGCAAACGCTGAAGTACACACTCATATAATGTGTCCCCTCACACTGTCAAACCGTCCCGGAAGTGGGACTTTCCTTTGTAATGTGACACAGCAAAGCCGTCATTCCAACCCCCTTGGTGCCGTGCGCCACCTCCTCAACGTTGTTTGGTTCTGTCACGGAGCCCGCGCTGTAATGTTATCCCTTGGCCATGCACAGTTAGCGGTGCCCGTCTTCTGACATCATGTAGGTGTCAGGCTGGCAGTGCCTGTGCGTCCAAGCTGCCCGAGATCCAACCTTGCAGTGTCATCTAATGTAGTCCCACTGCGGGCCAGGGATCCATGGGCATGCGCAGTGCATATTATCGCCTCTCACTCACCTCCTTCCTGCTTCTTCAGACTGTGCGGCGTCACGGCCGTGGCATGCTATTAGGGATCAGCTGACGCCGCCTAGTCTGAAGAAGCGTGAAGAAGGGGAGTGAGAGGCTAGTATATGAACTGCGCATGGCCATGGATACCAGGCCCACTGTGGGATCACATTAGACGACACTGCGAGGTGGGATTTCGGGCAGCGTGGACGCACAGGCGCAGCCAGGACGACAACAAATGATGTCAAAGGACGGGCAGCGCAAACTGTGCATGGCCAAGGGATAACATAACAGCTCAGGGTCCATGACGGAATCAAACAACGCTAAGGAGCCAGCGCACGGTGGCAAGGGGGTAGCAATGACGGCTGTGCTGCGTCACATTACAAAGGAAAGTCCAACCTCCGGGACGGTTGGACGGTGTGAGGGGACACATTACATGAGTGTGTAGTTCAGCGTTTGCAAGGAGCATAATTTCAAGAGCGACCTTTCCCTTGTGCAGTATTAGTGCTGCACATGGTGGCTCTTTCAGTAACAAACGCCTGGGGGGGGGGGACAGGTCCCCTTACATTTTAGGTGTGCCAGCGTGGCGGTCGCATGACACGTTGCCGGATACACAGCTGGGGATCAGCTGACGTTACTGAACCCCAATAACAGAGGAGCGACTGTTGACTGTGCAGACAGCACTTCCAGGCACCAACTGGCAGTGTTAGAGCCCAGGGACAGCAGGAGGAGCAGATTGGAGGTATTGTCGCACACACAGCTGGGGATCAGCTGACGTTACTGAACCCCAATAACAGAGGAGCGACTGTTAATTGTGCACACAGCACTTCCAGGCACCAACTGGCGGTGTTGGAGCCCAGGGACAGCAGGAGGAGCAGATTGGAGGTATTGCCGCACACACAGCTGGGGATCAGCTGACGTTACTGAACCCCAATAACAGAGGAGCGACTGTTAACTGTGCACACAGCACTTCCAGGCACCAACTGGCGGTGTTAGAGCCCAGGGTCAGCAGGAGGAGCAGAGGAACAGAGTGTAGGCCGAAGCCTGATTGGAGCAAGTTGAAAGGGAACCTTTAACCCCCCCCCAAGACGTTTGTAGCTGAAAGAGCCATCTTGTGCAGCACTAAGGATGCAAAAGGAAAAGGTTGCTCTTTTAATTATGCTCCTTGCAAACACTGAAGTAAACACTAAAAATGTGTCCCCTTATACCGTTCAACCGTCCCGGAGGTGCAAATTTCCTTCGTAATGGGACACAGCACAGCTGTCATTCCTAACCCCTTGGTGCCGTGCGCTGCCTCCTCAGCGTTGTTTTAAGCTGTCACGGAGCCTGCGCTGTTCTGTTAGCCCTTGGCCATGCCCAATTAGCGCTGCCTGTCTTCTGACATAATTTGGTGTCAGGCTGTCAGTGCCTGTCCGTCCACGCTGCTCCAGATCCCACCTCGCAGTCTCGTCTAACGTAATCCCACTGCGGGCCTTGGATCCATGGGCATGCGCAGTGCATATCATCGCCTCTCACTCACCTCCTTCCGGCTTCTTCAGAATGTGCGGCGTCACGGCCGTGGCATGCTATTAGGGATCAGCTGACGCCGCCTAGTCTGAAGAAGCGTGAAGAAGGGGAGTGAGAGGCTAGTATATGCACTGCGCATGCCCATGGATCCCAGGCCCGCAGTGTGACTCAATCAGAAGACACTGCGAGGCGGGATCTCGGGCAGCGCAGCCGCACAGGCGCAGCCAGCCTGACACCAAATTAAGTCAGAAGACAGGCAGCGCAAATAGGGCATGGCCAAGGGATAACAGAACAGCGCAGGCTCCGTGACAGCTTAAAACAACGCTGAGGAGGCAGCGCATGGCACCAAGGGGGTAGGAATGACGGCTGTGCTGCGTCATATTACGAAGGAAAGTCCCAGCTCCGGGACGGTATAACGGTATCAGTGAACACATTTTATAAGTGTTAAGTTCTGCGTGTGCAAGGAGCTAAACCAAAAGAGCTACCTTTTCCTTGTGCAGCATTACTGCTGCACAAGGAGGCTCTTTCAGTAACAAACGACGGGGGGGGGGGGGGGGGACAGGTTCCCTTACATTTAGGTTGTTGTGCCAGCGTGGCGGTCGCAGGACACATTGCCGGCTACACAGCTGGGGATCAGCTGACGTTACTGAAACCCAATAACACTGGGTCGTATGTTTTTACTGTGCAGCCTGCACTTCTGAGCCGCAACTGGCGGTGTTGGAGCCCAGGAATAGCAGTTCAGGTGGTAGAAAGATGAACACAGCAGGAGACCTGGATGACACCCGATTACTTAATCAGGCAGAGGAGTGGCAAATTCCTGCGAGATCCAGGCCTGGTTCATTTTCAGGAAAGTAAGCCGGTCAACGTTATCGGAGGACAGTCGCATGCGACGGTCTGTTAGTACACCACCTGCAGCACTAAAGACACGTTCCGATAAGACACTAGCCGCAGGGCAAGCCAGCACCTCCAATGCATACTGGCTTAGCTCTGGCCATGTATCCAGCTTAGAGACCCAAAACTTGAACGGGGAAGAGCCGTCTGGGAGTACAGTAAGAGGGCAAGCCATGTAGTCTGTCACCATCTGACGGAACCGTTGCCTCCTGCTGACTGGAGCCGCCGGTGATGGTGTAGACATTTGGGGCGGGCACACAAAAGTGTGCCAGAGTTGTGCCATACTGGGCTTGCCTTGGGCAGAGGCACTGCTTTTGCTCCCTCTTTGGGCAGAGCCTCCCCCACTGCCTCGACGCACTGAGCTGCTTTGTAAAGCACTAGCAGCACTCCTCTCAGTTGGACAGGAGAAGATGATGGAATTCACCAGTGTGTCGTGGTACTCCCGCAATTTACGCTCCCGGGTCAACGCTGGGATGAGGTTTTGGACGTTGTCCCGGTAGCGAGGATCGAGGAGGGTGAACACCCAATAATCAGGCATGTTGAGAATGTGGTCGATGCGGCGGTCGTTTCTCAGGCACTGCAGCATGAAATCCACCATGTGCTGCAGAGTGCCAACTGGCCCAGAAACGCTGTCCCCTGCTTGAGACATGATCTCTGCCCGCTCGTCATCACCCCACCCTCGCTGTACACACTGACCACTGGACAATTGTGTCGCTCCCTCCTCTGGATGGAGCTCTTCCTCCTCCATTGACTCCTCCTCATCCTCCTCACAAATTGGCCCCTGCGTACCCCTTTGTGAGGAACCACGTGGCGCTGACTCTCCAGAAGCTGATGGAAAAGGTGACTCCTCATCCTCCACCTCTTCCACAACATCATCCCTTAACCCTTGCAAAGTTTGCTGAAGCAGGCAGATAAGGGGGACAGTCATGCTGACTAGTGCATCATCTGCACTTGCCATCCGCGTGGAATAATCAAAAGGACGCAAAACCTGGCAGACGTCCTTCATAGTGGCCCACTCTGTGGTTGTGAAGTCTGATCGGCGCTGACTGCGACTTCTTTGCGCCTGATGCAGCTGGTACTCCATAACTGCTTGCTGCTGCTCACACAACCACTCCAACATATGTAACGTGGAATTCCACCGGGTAGGTAGGTCACATATGATGCGGTGTTCCGGAAGGCGGAATCGGCGCTGCAGAGCAGCAATGTGGGATCTGGCCAAGCTGGAACGCCGCAAGTGAGCACACTCTAGGCGGACCTTGTGCAGCAGGGCATCAAGATCCGGATAGTCCCTCAGAAAACTCTGCACAACCAAATTGAGCACATGTGCCAGACATGGGATGTGAGTGAGGTTGCCAAGGGCCAAAGCTGCCACCAGATTTCGGCCATTGTCACACACTACCATGCCTGGCTGGAGATTCGCTGGCAGTAACCACACATCGCTCTCCTGCTTGATGGCATTCCAGAGCTCCTGCGCTGTGTGGCATCGATGCCCCAATGAAACTAGTTTCAAGACGGCCTGCTGACGTTTGGCCACGGCTGTGCTCATGTCGGTCATAGGTTCACGGGTCCATGTGGAGGTGGACTGTGACGGATCCTGCAGAGAGGAATCTGAGGAACTGGTGTAAGAGGAGGAGTCGATGCGTACAGACTGGATTCCTGCAATCCTTGGAGTGGGCAGGACACGTCCTGCGCCACTCGCACGATCTGTACCTGGCTCAACAACATTAACCCAATGGGCAGTGAGGGAAACGTATCGCCCCTGTCCATGCTGACTGGTCCACGCATCGGTGGTGAGGTGGACCTTGCTACTGACGGCGTTCAGTAGCGCATGTTTTATGTTTGCCTCAACATGCCTGTGCAGGGCAGGGACAGCCTGCCTGCTGAAGTAAAAGCGGCTGGGCACCTTGTACTGTGGGACTGCCAATGCCATCAAGTCACGGAAGCTGTCAGTCTCCACCAGCCTGAACGAGAGCATTTCCAGGGACAACAGTTTGGCAATGCCTGCATTCAGAGCCTGTGCTCGGGGGTGGTTGGCCGAGAATGCCCGCCTTTTCTCCCATGCCTGTACTACCGATGGCTGTAGAGTAGACTGGGAGTGTGAGGATGACTGGGAAGGTGGTGCTGTGGGTGGAATTACACAAGGTCTCTGGACAACAGTGCCAGAGGTTCTTCCATGGCGATCCTGGGAGGAAGCCAAACCAGCTGTGCGTGAGCTGGAGGAAGAGGCAACACGAGCTGAAGAGGTGGTAGCTGCCGCTGTTGGTTGGCCTACATCTTCAGTCTGTTTCTGTAACTCCACCGCGTGCCTGGTCCGCACATGTTTCCACATATTTGTGGTATTGAGGTTGCTGACATTTTTCCCTCTTTTTACTTTCTGATGACACAGCTTGCATTTGACAAAACAAATGTCATCTGCAACTGTGTCAAAAAAGGACCAGGCACTGCAAGTCTTGGGAGCGCCCTTTTTGGCTTTGGAAAGAGACAGGCTCCTAACGGGTGCCAAAGTGGAGGCTACAGGCTCTGCAGTCTTCCCCCTCCCTCTCCCTCTTTGGCCCGTAAGGGGAAGCTCTTCCTCAGAGCTGCTCCCACCACCTTCCTGTTCCTCACGCCACGATGGGTCAAGGACCTCATCATCTCCACTACCCTCTGCCACCAACTGCTCCTCCTGGGTAGTCTCGGCAGCACAGTACGCATCAGAAAGCGGCACCTGAGTTTCATCATCAGATGCGTACTGCGCTGTGGTCACCGGAGGCACTGACCCACCTGCCTCTTCAGAGTCAGAGAGAAAAAGCTGTTGGGAATCACTGCACACTGCCTCTTCTTCCATTTCTCCAATGCTGCTTGGCTGGCCCCCTGTTTCCAAGCCAAGAGATTAAGAGAACAGAAGTAGAGACGGCTCCTGTCCTGGGCTCTCTGACTGCCTGGCCAATTTGGCAGGTGGTGAAGAGACAGATGGCTGCTCTCCAGTGCTCTGTGCCTGAGAGGATGTGGCACTAACTGAAGTCGATGCCGAGGCGTTAGCTGCCATCCACCCGACAACGGCTTCAATTTGGTCTTTACGCAGCAGCGGTGCACGGCGCTCTCCGACAAAGCTGCGCATGAAGGACTGTTCCCTGCTGAAACTGAGTGACGACGAGTCACCGGCGCCCGCAGCAGGCACAGAATCACCACGTCCTCTCCCTGCTCCTCTCCCTACTCCGCGCCCACGCCCACGTGCCTTACTCCCTGCCCTCTTCATCTTGGTTGACAGATAAAGATAAGCAGAAAAGTACTAAGGCCTTAGTGTGCTTATTCCTGAAATGCTCCTCCTAACAGGTGTAAGAAACACTAATGTTGTAAAGTGTGGACTAAACTTTATTATTTTTCAAATGTGGCCTACACAAGTGTTAAGTTGTGTTTGGTGAACTTTACTTTTTTTTTGTGCAGATCGGGCTACAGAGCTAGTTTAAATCACACGGAGACCGTGCAGACAGCCGTAAACGGCGCTGCAAGGCCAAAAAACCCTCCTCTAGGTTATCCTATGTAGTGTTTTTCCACTATTTAGCTGGAGACGGGTGGAAAGACACTAATAGGAATTTTTTTTTTAAAATTTTAAACAGGCTGCACTATTTGAAAAAAAGGAAATTGTTTTTCAAGGTATGAGCTAGTAACGAACCCTGAGCTGAATCCAACCGGCTATGGCTGCACACAGACTACAGGGCGAGCTGGGCTCACACGGAGACCGTGCAGACAGCCGTAAACGGCACTGCAAGGCCCAAAAACACCCCTCTAGGTTATCCTATGTAGTGTTTTTCCACAATTTAGCTGGAGACGGGTGGAAAAACACTAATAGGGAATTTTTTTTAAAATTTTTAAACAGTCTGCACTATTTGAAAAAAAGGAAAATTTTTCTCAAGGTATGAGCCAGTAACGAACCCTGAGCTGAATCCAACCGGCTATGGCTGCACACAGACTACAGGGCGAGCTGGGCTCACACGGAGACCGTGCAGACAGCCGTAAACGGCGCTGCAAGGCCCAAAAACCCCCCTCTAGGTTATCCTATGTAGTGTTTTTCCACAATTTAGCTGGAGACTGGTGGAAAAACACTAATAGGAAATTTGAGAAAAAATGTGCAGCAGGCTGCACTATGAGCAAAAAAGGACAACTGTGTGAGGCAGTGTGAACCCCCCCTGAGCTGAATACAACCGGGTATATGGCTGCACACAGACTACAGAGTGAGCTCACACAGAGACCTTGCAGAACGCTGTTAAAACAGCGCTGCAAGGCAAGAGCAAGGTGAACAGTGAAGAGAACACACAGCGTTTTGCTAAATTAGCCTTTGGAAAGGAAAATAAAGCAATTAGCTAGCTCAACTGGCCCTCAGTTAGAACACAGCGCCCTGTCCCTAACTGAAATCACAGCAGAGTGAGCGCAAAATGGCGGCAGCGTTTTTTATAGTGCAGAGTGACATCATTTCAGCAGCCAATCACAGCCTTGCCAGTACTTACATGCCCACCATGCTAAACAGGATGTGCCCACACTTCCAATCATTCCTCATTGGCTGCTGCGTTCAGTTTGAATTCTGGGAACTTCCGATTCCGGTATCCGATACGCGGGAAGTATCGGAATTCGGTATCAGAATTCCGATACCGCAAATATCGGCCGATACCCGATACTTGCGGTATCGGAATGCTCAACACTAGTAAGGAATAATCAGAGAAAAAGTATAATAGAAACATGTCACCACTTCTGCATTTTTCACCCACTCCTGGTTTTGCATTACAGATACTGAGGTAAAATATTGACCAAGTACTGATATTGTGACCGTAGCCTAACCTGCCCCCTCATTAAGGCCGGTTTCACACGTCAGTGCCTATGGTACATGTAGTGACAGTTTTCTCACGTACCGGAGACACTGACAAACGTAGACCCATCCAAATGAATGGGTCTATGCACATGTCAGCATGTTTTTTCGGGCAGCACGTACTGCAATACGTTCCGCACATGTGCACACGGAGAACAGTGTATACTATCCTCTTTACGCACGGATGGCTGCGGTGGGAAGCAGCGCTACTATAAGCTGCTGTCCCCTGCGTGTGGTGCTGAAGCCGGCTGTCATCCGCTCTCCTCTGCTCAGCTGAAAGCAGCGCGAGCAAGGGAGAAGGGATGAAAGAAAACCTGATGTGGGTTCCCCCCTATATTTTCCAAAACTCACAGGTGCAGGCTGCTATTCTCAGGCTGGTAAGGGGCCATGGATATGGGCCCCCTCAGCCTTAAAAAAGCAGCCCACCTCTGCCCAGAAAAGGCACACATCTATTACATGTGCCAAATCTGGAGCTTTCCCCGTTTCTTCCCACTGCCCTTTAGCATTGGGATATGGGGTAATGAGGGGTTAATGTCACCATCCTGTTGTAAGGTGACATTAAGCCAGCTTAGTAATGGAGAGGTGTCAATAAGACACATATCCATTTCTAATCCCAAAGTTGTTCAAGAGTTAATAATACACACACACACTAACAAAAAGTATTTTAAAGGAATAAAACAATACTCACAGTTTTTCCATATTTTTTCTTCTGCCATTCCAAGCAAAGCCCTTGTTCTCCTTTAAAAAATCTTAAAATAATAAACTAACAATATACCCATACCTGCCTGGAGTACAGTCAAGATGCAGTAATCCATATCTGGGGGCATTTACATTTCACAACCGGGAGCGCTGATAATGTGGCCGCTCCCAGCTGTAAACGACTGGGGAAATTAGCTGCCATTTTCTCACGCTGGAGAGTTCTTTTGAGTTCATGCTGCCAAGGTGCGCAGCTTCGGTGACAGCACTGCTATTCCCTGAAGCTCCGTTCCCATCATTTCATTCATTCCCAGAATTGGTGCATCTAATAGATTCCAGGCACTGCCAGTGGATGACGGATGTAAAAAATAAGGTACATGAAAAGTTTTATTGGTTTAACCATTTTGGAAAGAAAGGAGAAGAGAAAGACGGAGAAGATGTCAATGGCATCACCCTGTCATTGAAGTCCGAAAGAGCTGTGGAGAATCCACTCATTGTACGCTGAGCTGCGTGAAGTTTTTCGAGTGCATGAGAATGCTGGAACAGAGCTTTGATGAATTGCTACTACGTGTTCGAAGATCTATCACGAGAAAGGACACACAGCTATGTCGAGCTATTCCTGCTGAGGAATGTCTGTTGGTGACCATAAGGTATGTAATTTTAAAAAAGAAACACTTGTCATTAATATTATTGTTCTAAAAGCCATGTACTGATTTTTTTTCTGATTTTCTGTTTCCCAGATCCCTGGCTACCGGAGAGACCTTATCATCTCAACATTTTCAATTCTGCATTGGAGTCTACACCCTTTCTAGGATTGTTGGTGACCTGTAGGGTAAGACGTTTGTGCCTGCTGCTGATATCAGGACCTCTGCATGGCCTCGGTGTAAGCAACATGACAGGCCTTCATCACATACAGCTGGAGTTCAGGACCAGCGTTTTTTTACACGCCCCATTCTATAGCGGAAAAATAATGTTGCACCAGTCTATTAAGGTCGGCTTCCAGGCGCTCAAGGCGTCTCTGGACTTCCTGGAAAAGTATGCTCACCTGAGTGAACCCACTATCCAGTCTTTCTACAACCGCCTTCATCCCATTCTGGAAGACCAAGCTTAAGTGAAAAACTCGGGCATAACTGTCCTCTTCCATGCCCTCTGCTGCTGGTGAGCAGACCCAAGTAAAGTAGTGGCAGAGGGCTGGGAGAGGGGAAAACCAGAAGGATCAGCTGCCTGTTCCCCAGCCTGTGAAGCCTGCCTGGTTGCTCCATCGCTGGTGGATGATTAGGATTGGGCCTGTTCATTGGCTGGTCGATGAGGGGCCGCTCCAACAGAGGACGATCCAGTTTGTGTGGTTCTGCTCCAGGTTCTGTGTGGAAAAGAATTGAAAAACAGTAAAAAAAATAAAAAGTTTAAATAATAGTAAGACAACACAAAAGATACTCACATTTGCTGAGCAACCGCAAGCCTCAGAAATAAAAGCAGACGATTGTACTTAAATTTTTGGATTGATGAAGCAGAACAACTTTGAACCCAAATCCCTTCTCTCATGTTCTTATTGAAGCGATCCTTCATCGAACACCAATGGACTTTTATTCTGTTCACCTTGAAGGGGGAAAAAAAGGAAAAAAAAAATTGTAAAACAATGCGCCTACATTAACAGGTTCACTGCCGCGTCAGTCCACATTGCAATACTTGCAAAATTCCTTTCTTGCATGTGGCATGGCAAGGTCCCAATCAGCCAGCAGCGATTTTGCCATTTCTTCCCAGAGTCGTCGAATCAATGCTGAGTCGGAATGATTACAATCATGAGGGGTCCCACAACGCTGCTCGCTCTTGCACAGATTGAATTAGTTGGTCATTATCAATGTATGGTTTGCCTTCCTCACATTGTGGAACCTACAGTTAGGGCCAGAAATATTTGGACAGTGACACAATTTTCGCGAGTTGGGCTCTGCATGCCACCACATTGGATTTGAAATGAAACCTCTACAACAGAATTCAAGTGCAGATTGTAACGTTTAATTTGAAGGGTTGAATAAAAAAATATCTGATAGAAAATGTAGGAATTGTACACATTTCTTTACAAACACTCCACATTTTAGGAGGTCAAAAGTAATTGGACAAATAAACATAACCCAAACAAAATATTTTTATTTTCAATATTTTGTTGCAAATCCTTTGGAGGCAATCACTGCCTTAAGTCTGGAACCCATGGACATCACCAAATGCTGGGTTTCCTCCTTCTTAATGCTTTGCCAGGCCTTTACAGCCGCAGCCTTCAGGTCTTGCTTGTTTGTGGGTCTTTCCGTCTTAAGTCTGGATTTGAGCAAGCGAAATGCATGCTCAATTGAGTTTAGATCTGGAGATTGACTTGGCCATTGCAGAATGTTCCACTTTTTGGCACTCATGAACTCCTGGGTAGCTTTGGCTGTATGCTTGGGGTCATTGTCCATCTGTACTATGAAGCGCCGTCCAATCAACTTTGCAGCATTTGGCTGAATCTGGGCTGAAAGTATATCCCGGTACACTTCAGAATTCATCCGGCTACTCTTGTCTGCTCTTATATCATCAATAAACACAAGTGACCCAGTGCCATTGAAAGCCATGCATGCCCATGCCATCACGTTGCCTCCACCATGTTTTACAGAGGATGTGGTGTGCCTTGGATCATGTGCCGTTCCCTTTCTTCTCCAAACTTTTTTCTTCCCATCATTCTGGTACAGGTTGATCTTTGTCTCATCTGTCCATAGAATACTTTTCCAGAACTGAGCTGGCTTCTTGAGGTGTTTTTCTGCAAATTTAACTCTGGCCTGTCTATTTTTGGTATTGATGAATGGTTTGCATCTAGATGTGAACCCTTTGTATTTACTGTCATGGAGTCTTCTCTTTACTGTTGACTTAGAGACAGATACACCTACTTCACTGAGAGTGTTCTGGACTTCAGTTGATGTTGTGAACGGGTTCTTCTTCACCAAATTAAGTATGCGGCGATCATCCACCATTGTTGTCATCCGTGGACGCCCAGGCCTTTTTGAGTTCCCAAGCTCACCAGTCAATTCCTTTTTTCTTAGAATGTACCCAACTGTTGATTTTGCTACTCCAAGCATGTCTGCTATCTCTCTGATGGATTTTTTCTTTTTTTTCAGCCTCAGGATGTTCTGCTTCACCTCAATTGAGAGTTCCTTTGACCGCATGTTGTCTGCTCACAGCAACAGCTTCCAAATGCAAAATCACACACCTGGAATCCACCCCTGACCTTTTAACTACTTAATTGATTACAGGTTAACGAGGGAGACGCCTTCAGAGTTAATTGCAGCCCTTAGAGTCCATTGTCCAATTACTTTTGGTCCCTTGAAAAAGAGGACGCTATGCATTACAGAGCTATGATTCCTAAACCCTTTCTCCGATTTGGATGTGGAAACTATCATATTGCAGCTGGGAGTGTGCACTTTCAGCCCATATTATATATATAATTGTATTTCTGAACATGTTTTTGTAAACAGCTAAAATAACAAAACTTGTGTCACTGTCCAAATATTTCTGGCCCTAACTGTATATATGAAGTAAAAAAAAAAATTGTACATAAAACTGAAAACAAATTCAATTGCAACTCTGATAAAGACTATTTACACCCTGTCTTTTCTCCTTAGAAACTTGAGGCCGACGACCCTGGGAAGATTCATGTTCCGCACTGGAAAGTACCTGTAAAGAAAATACATGATTTAAGCGTTTGATACCGTGCCGCACAAGAGGTTGGTACACAAAATGAGAATGCTTGGTCTGGGGGAAAATGTGTGTAAATGGGTTAGTAACTGGCTAAGTGATAGAAAGCAGAGGGTGGTTATAAATGGTATAGTCTCTAACTGGGTCGCTGTGACCAGTGGGGTACCGCAGGGGTCAGTATTGGGACCTGTTCTCTTCAACATATTCATTAATGATCTGGTAGAAGGTTTACACAGTAAAATATCGATATTTGCAGATGATACAAAACTATGTAAAGCAGTTAATACAAGAGAAGATAGTATTCTGCTACAGATGGATCTGGATAAGTTGGAAACTTGGGCTGAAAGGTGGCAGATGAGGTTTAACAATGATAAATGTAAGGTTATACACATGGGAAGAAGGAATCAATATCACCATTACACACTGAATGGGAAACCACTGGGTAAATCTGACAGGGAGAAGGACTTGGGGATCCTAGTTAATGATAAACTTACCTGGAGCTGCCAGTGCCAGGCAGCAGCTGCCAAGGCAAACAGGATCATGGGGTGCATTAAAAGAGGTCTGGATACACATGATGAGAGCATTATACTGCCTCTGTACAAATCCCTAGTTAGACCGCACATGGAGTACTGTGTCCAGTTTTGGGCACCGGTGCTCAGGAAGGATATAATGGAACTAGAGAGAGTACAAAGGAGGGCAACAAAATTAATAAAGGGGATGGGAGAACTACAATACCCAGATAGATTAGCGAAATTAGGATTATTTAGTCTAGAAAAAAGACGACTGAGGGGCGATCTAATAACCATGTATAAGTATATAAGGGGACAATACAAATATCTCGCTGAGGATCTGTTTATACCAAGGAAGGTGACGGGCACAAGGGGGCATTCTTTGCGTCTGGAGGAGAGAAGGTTTTTCCACCAACATAGAAGAGGATTCTTTACTGTTCTGGCAGTGAGAATCTGGAATTGCTTGCCTGAGGAGGTGGTGATGGCGAACTCAGTCGAGGGGTTAAAGAGAGGCCTGGATGTCTTCCTGGAGCAGAACAATATTGTATCATACAATTATTAGGTTCTGTAGAAGGACGTAGATCTGGGGATTTATTATGATGGAATATAGGCTGAACTGGATGGACAAATGTCTTTTTTCGGCCTTACTAACTATGTTACATGTTACTATGTTACCACATGTATAGTATTGCCAGTCAATACATACCAATCAGGATATCAAATGTGATTACATAATCAGTGTCATGTCCACTCTCGACAGCTTCACTGGAGGACATGTTGGAATAGCAGGCAGCAGTCAAGTAAAACATTAGAGAAAAGAGCAGATAAGAAAAATTAAACTTGTTAAGAGCCAAACAAAATGTTGCCAAAAAACCCCACAAAGGACACCAATAGTTACATTACAGGCCGTAGTCCAGGAGCACAGCAGTCAGGCAGCACAAAACAGGGACAGCAGCACAGCACCAGTATGGCAGCACCAGGAAGGCAGCACTGGGATAACAGCACCATTAAGGCAGCACCAGGACAGCAGCACCAGGAAGGAAGCATCAGGACGGCAGCAGCGGGACAGTAGCACCAGGAAGGCAGCACCAGAATGGCAGCACCAGGACGGCAGCACCAAGGAGACAGCACCAGGACGGCAGCACCAGGAAGGCAGCACCAGGAAGGCAGCACCAAGAAGGCAGCACCAGGATGGCAGCACCAGGACAGCAGCACCAGGAAGGCAGCACCAGGAAGGCAGCATCAGGAAGGCAGCACAAGGAAGGCAGCACCAGGAAGGTAGCACCAGGATGGCAGCACCAAGACGACAGCACCAGGAAGGCAGTACCAGGGCAGCAGCACCAGGAAGCAACACCAGGAGGGCATCACCAGGATGGCAGCACCAGGAATGAAGCACCAGAAAGGAAGCACCAGGAAGACAGCACCATGAAGGCAGCACCAAGATGGCAGCACCAGGACACAGTCCAGGACCGGAGCAGCAAACAGTCTACAAGCAACAGAAGAAAAAAGATAGTACAGAGTACAGTCTGCAAAGACAGACAGACATTTTCAAAGCTTCTATACTTACATCCAAAGTCTTTTGCTTGCATCCAGAGTATTGACTGTAATGAAATTGCTGTGTCCTCAACCCCTTTTATACCCTTTTGGTTTAGGAGTGGCTGAAACCAGTTCCTGAACATGTTCAGTCTGAAGTACGCATGCATACGCATGTCCTTGCATAAAAATGCGTTCCCATAGACAGTAATGCATTGTTTTGATGCACTCATCCGCAGTCATCTGCATGCACATGATTGTGCAATATTTGACGCCTCAAAAAATGCAACATATTGCATTCGGCACACACCGCGAAACGAGGCATGCGTACTCATCCACATGCGAACGCATGGGAACGCATGTCCCTGCATACGCCATGTTAAAGATATGTACTCATGACGCATGCGGATCTATGCATCTAATACGTTGTGCACAGATACACTAATGTGAAACCAGCCTAAGATCATCAAAACTAGCATAAATAATGCTGATGTTGATTAACCGAGTCCTTACTGTTTGTTATCTTTTTAGGCCATTCCCTATTAGAGTGGGAAAACAACAGCAAAGATAATGAGAAGGGATGATCCCTTGGCATCACAGACTTGGCTCTATCCTGGATCTCATCATACCTATCAGACCGGACATTCAGCATCTCCCACTCACACACAACCTCCTCACCTCGCCCCCTATCTGTCAGAGTCCCACAAGGTTCAGTCCTTGGGCCCCTGCTCTTCTCCATTTACATCTTTGGCCTGGGACAGCTCATAAAATCTCATGGCTTTCAGTATCACCTCTATGCTGATGACACACAGATCTACATCTCTGGACCAGATATTACCTCCCTACTAACCAGAAACCTTCAAAAAGAACCTGAAGACCCACCTCTTCCGACAAGCCTACAACCTGCAGTAACGACCGATCAACCAAACCGCTGCATGACCAGCTCTGTCCTCGCCTACTGTATCCTCACCCATCCCTTGTAGATTGTGAGCCCTCGCGGGCAGGGTCCTCTCTCCTCCTGTAACAGATATGACTTGTATTGTTTAAGATTATTGTACTTGTTTTTATTATGTATACCCCTCCTCACATGTAAAGCGCCATGGAATAAATGGCGCTATAAATAATAATAATAATAATAATAATAAGCGAAAGTGCTCAGTGATACTCAGATATCAATGCTTAAATTTGAAACTCAATTCCCCGACTCCATGTTTTGCACCTGTTACACAGCCAATAAGCATGCAGGGATTACCTGTGAGTCACTGTGATGCCCTTGCTATCTTGGTAGAGATAATACTGTGATTGGCTGGTTGTGTGACATCATCAGGGGTTGTAAAAGGACATGCACTGCCTTGCTTTGCACACTGATGCCATTGCACAACTCAGGGACAGTTTTCATTAGAAGGAAAGAGTGCTTGTCTAGGGCTGTGTGTGCATAGTTGAATGAATCAGAGTCCTCTAAGGTTTATACTGGTACTGATTCTGAACCATTATACTAACAGCCCTTGTAAGGGCTAAATCTCATCCATACTCATCTATACAGTATTACATGCTTTGTGTTATATTTCGGTAGTATATAACACTCCAAAAAAGTAAAAAAAATGTATCTAGATTCATTTAGACTGGTTTCACACTTGCGTTGGGCAGAGCTGCAGAGGGCTGCATAGTTCCTCCGTTAAGGCCCACCCACTGCTGCACCTCTTCTATTCAGCTCCGCCTACGTCGGCATGCATCCTGCGTACCTATGTGTAACATTGGGTACACAGGCCATGTGAATGTATGCGGATGCCTACGCATGCGTGGTTTTGACACTGAACCGACTGCAACAAAATGCAACATTCGACGCAGTTCGGCGTAGGGTCAAAACGACGAATGCGGAAGCATCTGTATACATTCGCATGGCCTGCGTACCCAATATTAAAGATAGGTATGAAGGACACATGCCGACGTACGCTGAGCTAAATGGAAGAGGTGTGGCAGTGGGCGGGGCTTAACAGAGGAACTATGCAGCCCTCCGCAGCTCTGCCCAACGCAAGTGTGAAACCAACCTTAGTCATCCATATATTATTATATGCTTTCTGTTACATTTTGGTGGTAAATAACACTCCAAAATGAGTTGAAAAATGTGTCTGTATTCAATTAGTCATCCATAGAGTCTTAGGTACTTTTACTGACATTAGAGTGATATATAACACATCAAAAGTGTTGACAAATTTGTCTTTATTCACTTACTCATCCATACAGTATTATGTGATTTGTGTTTAAATTTTGGGGGCATCTGTTCCAGCCCAATGAACTGGGACAAACACTAAACCCACCTTAAAAATACATTTTTAAATCATGGCTACAACCTCACCTCCATTGAAGATGAGACCATTGGGTCACAAAGATCCCTAGATGTCAACTACTTCTTACTGCAGACATCATTGAACTGCTGGTATGTTTCCTCCTGTTTAACATATGCACTGAACAAGATGCCACGATCCTTACCTCTATGACAGCTTCAACCTCTTCCAGTTCCATAGTGGCCTTGGGGATCAAACTCAATGGCTTTTATCATGGTCCTACCTCCCTCTAAGGGTACCGTCTCACAGTGGCACTTTTGTCGCAACGACGGTACGATCCGTGACGTTCCAGCGATATCCATACGATATCGCTGTGTCTGACACGCAGCAGCGATCAGGGACCCTGCTGAGAATCGTACGTCGTAGCAGATCGTTTGGAACTTTCTTTCGTCGCTGGATCTCCCGCTGTCATCGCTGGATCGGTGTGTGTGACACCGATCCAGCGATGCGTTCGCTTGTAACCAGGGTAAACATCGGGTTACTAAGCGCAGGGCCGCGCTTAGTAACCCGATGTTTATCCTGGTTACCATCTTAAATGTAAAAACAAACAAACATTACATACTTACATTCCGTGTCCGTCAGGTCCCTTGCCGTCTGCTTCCCGCACTGACTGACTGCCGGCCGTAAAGTGAAAGCAAAGCACAGCGCGCTGTGCTGTGCTTTCACTTTACGGCCGGCAGTCAGTCAGTGAGGGAAGCAGACGGCAAGGGGCAGACACCGGAATGTAAGTATGTAGTGTTTGGTTTTTTTTACGCTGGTAACCAGGGTAAACATCGGGTTACTAAGCGCGGCCCTGCGCTTAGTAACCCGATGTTTACCCTGGTTACCCGGGGACCTCGGCACCGTTGCTCGCTGGAGAGCTGTCTGTGTGACAGCTCTCCAGCGACCACACAACGACTTACCAACGATCACGGCCAGGTCATATCGCTGGTCGTGATCGTTGGTAAATCGTATAGTGTAACGGTACCCTAAAGAAATGACTGTTATCCTTGTTGTGATAGATCGGCTCACAAAGATAGCCCATTATATTCCAACTAAAGGGATTCCTTTAGGCTGAACAAACTGCAGAATTAGTGGTCCAAGAGATATTTAGGATGTATGGAATTCATGACAATGTAATTTCTGATAGAGGTGTTCAGTTTACATCAACATTTTGGAAAAGCTTCTGTACAGCTTTAGGAAAAGCTTCTGTACTTCCTTCATTGAGAGATTATTGAGCTCCCAGCCTTTAGTCCAGCTGCTTACCCTCAAGATTCTCCTCCAACTCAGGTCAGTCCTTAACAGGTAGTGGACCTCGATGCCCAGTTAATAGATGGGTTATGGATTGAAAACAAGGGAATTCCTAGAATAACTGGAAATTTTGGAGAGGAAATAAGATGGAAACTAACAGCTTAATAATGATTCGGTTCAATACAGATCTCAAGTTCCATGGTCTCGTGAGTAACAGGTCCAGAAGATAAATGTGATCCTTCCACAGTTTCCATATCGATTGGCATGGATTTAGTCCTACTTGCTATGTTATTATCAAATGTAAATTGTAAGTTCCTGCATCCCCTCCTGCTCCTCCTCATCCTCCATCTCTGATGTGCTATCTCAGAGCACACATCAGCTGGAAGCTCTGCAGCACTGCCTCAGCAAAGCAGCAACAATATCTGATGAAGTTAATTTGTCAAGGAGACAAACTGCATACCACAGCACAGTTATTGAAAGGAATAACAGAACAGACAGATCTGTGGCTCTCGCTGCTGAACCTACTATCAGGCATGGTTATGTGTGATAATGGCCATAACCTGGTAGCGACTGTGAAACTTGGCAAACTCACACATGTACCATGCTTGGCCAATGTGTTCAAGTTTGGTAGTTCAGCAGTTTTTTAAAACATACCCATATTTTCCAGAGCTGCTGATCAACGTAAGCCAAGTCAGAGGCCATTTCTGCAAGTCAGCTACAGCTGACATCGCCCTGGCAGTGCTGCAGCAGCGCATGTACCATATTTTCAGACTATAATAAGCTCCGGACCATAAGACGAACTCCAAATTTTCAGAAGGGAGATAGGAAAAAAAAAATGTGTCAAATGGGGGTCCGTTTTACAGTCTGAATTCAGCTTACCAGGGAAGGGATCGGCACAGGTGGAGGAGTGGTCACAGGGGTCATTCAGTGGTCCAGGCTGGTGCGGTGACCTCTGGGAATTCTCATTCCAGGCTGGTGCAGTGGTGGTGCTCTGTGTGGTCGCGGTGCTCTGTGTTGTGGTGGTGCTCTGTGCGGTGGTGGTGATCTGTGCGGTGGCTGTGCTCTGTGCGGGGGCTGTGCTCTGTGGGGGGCTGTGCTCTGTGGGGTGGCTGTGCTCCTTGGGATGGCTGTGCTCTGTGGGATGGCAATGTTCTGTGCTGGGGCAGCAGTGCTCTTTGCTGGGGTGGCGGTGGGGCTCTGTGCTGTGTAGGGGGCTCTGCCGGCATTTCGTCAAAGCCAGGAGATCCCCACATCTCCATTGCTGTGATGCAGTGGCCTCTGGGAAAATGTCCGCCATAGGAGGCGCATGCTCAGATTCAGATCTCGGCAACAAGCCCCCCATGCAGCTCAGAGCCCTGTCACACCACAGAACCCTGCTAGTGCCACACCACAGAGCACCGCCACCGCCGCACCACAGCCGCACCAGCCTGGGAACGGAGGCTGCATTGGGACCGCCGCCATCGGGACCTGTGCGACAGGATTTCTATGCATATTCCGACCATAAGACACATTCCAATATGGAATACCCGCTCCAACACAGGCATCACTATTCTGGTCAGGCTCTGCACATTACAACTGAAGAGTGGATGTTTGACATTTGTCCAATTCTCCAAGACTTTTAGGACTTCACAAAGGTGGCGAGCGGCACAATGTTCTTGCTTCTGTACTTATTAAAGCAGTTGCTGCTGACAATTAAACATGAAGCTTATGCATGCTGACCAGGTGGTGATGATAGAAAACATGAAACAGGGAGATACTACCCAGCCTAACTTCATCTTATCTGCTCAGTACGGATTGGGTAACAATGAGGATGTGAAGGGTAAGGAGGAGATTTACATCATTTTGCAGGGGCTCCTGAATGCCTGTGCATCCGCCCAGATGCTGATTTTGGACCAGCCTTTGTCAGGGAGCAAGGTTAGATTTGTGTGAAGGGGTTTAAAAAGGGGACAGGAACCAATAGTGTGATACTGGGAACCGAAAGTGAAGTGGAGCGCCCCCGAAGGGCCGTGGGGTACTCGGAGTAGGGCCCCTTCGGTTTTCAGTGGGGGGATGTCACGGTGGCGGACCCGATCCGTGGCCCTCGGGAGGTTCTTTGATGAAATGGGGGAAAGGTCTTTAAAGAGATAATGTTCGTGACACCAACTGTGGTATTCGGTCAGGATGACCGATGCTGCTTAGGGGTCCACTGGGGTGATGTTATGGCAGCTAGATGGTATACCTTCCCACAGGTGAAGTATGTCCCCAGGGCTTCCCAGAGTGTAGATGGTGGATGGTGGATGATGTAAGGCGCAGTGAATAATGAGGACACAAGGTTGCAGTCTCTTTACCTTTACTGAAGGCTTCAGCATCCACAGTCCAGGGTAGGGACCACAGGGTAGGCAGAGTCTGGCCGGTCTGAAGGCAAATCCAGAGTCCCCTTATCCAGGTGGAATTCAATAGCCTTCCTCTAGCGCCTGGGTGTTGTAGTACCTCCCTGCTGAGCAACTCGGTAAGGTCCTCACAACTATTGTAGATGTTAAGTCTCTTCTCTCTGTCCCCCTGACGGATAGGACAAACTCGTATGACTGGTGGCCTGAGGCTTTTTATAGGGACCCTAGAGACGCCCCGGCCAACACAAATTGCCACCCTGCCTCCTGGGTATATGGTCGGGCAGCCAACGTGGAATCAACTGTCCTGCCAGTCTCTGAAGTAATGGCATAGAGATCCTTACCCCCTCGATGTTCTGGCTACCGGCACTGCGCTTCAGAAGGAGGCAGCCTGCTTCTAGCTGATGTTCCTCTCCTTTTGCTATGACTTTATTTCTCACTCAAAAACAAGAGAAAAGAAGCTGCTCAATTGAATGCACACCCAGGATAAATAAAAGAGGATACATAAACTATAACCACAGGAGTTTTATTAACACACAACAACTTCAAACACATAAAACATAATTAAAAACAACAGTACAGAGTACATTTGGCACACATAAAGAAGTAATATGTCTGAAATACAGATACAAAATGCAAGTCTGCAAACCTGGATATATATTACAGAAGTAACCCTCTGGCTCATGGAGCTAATATCAAGAGAACGGGCGAGCGTACATAACCCTATAGCAGCCAAAATATGCCTACCAAAACCAGGGGAAAAGATATACTTCAAAGGACCACTATCAGGGCAGAGCCACCCAAATCTAGTGGCTCAGAAAGTAATAGACCATGGGGTCCCGACGTACCACATGCCCCTAATGAGGCGACCAAGCTATAACATACCCAAAGTGGGAGAGGGAGGCACGCCGTCCCCAGGTGCAGACAAGTGTTAGCCAAAGAGAAACTGCCCAACGCGTATCGCCCTTCTAGAGAGGGCTTCGTCAGGGGAAGGTGTTGTATGTCAAACACCCCCTGTATAAATGGTAACCATATGGCTTACCTAATGAGGCGCAGATGAGCGAAAATGCCGGCGCAACCGGAAGTATGGCGCTTAGGGAAAGGAGAACGCCCGTCACAAGACAAGACATAGAATGGACACGCCCCCCATCTGAGTAAGAGGTGCGCACGCGCGATCGAACAGCTGAGAGGAGCGAGGCTCCTCCTGTAGCCGGAGATATGGCCGGCCAGTATGAGTATCTAGGTATAGAGTGCGCAAGCGCAGGCGAACAGCTGAGAGGAGCACAGCTCCTCCTATAGCCAGAGATGTAACCGGCCAGTACTAGGGTCTGAAGCGCAAGGTAAACATAGCACCACGAAAGGCTAGGGGGACTGAGGCAAAGGAGCGCCAGCCATGTAAAGGGCGCAAACCGGGGAGTGGAAACATACCAGTGTAAATCTACAGGAATGCTGCAGAAATGACTTTGCCCGGCCTAGTCCGCAGGTGGAAGGATATGTGTATACCCACCAAGACCATATATAGATACTACAGTCCTGAAGCTGCAGACCTAAACCCACTTATATACTACAAACATAGTACTGTATAAGTAGGAGAACCCGCAGCATGCCTGAACACGAAGGACCATATGATAGTGGCCAATCGCAGGGCATATATATGGTCCACCACACAATCATGTATAGGGACCCCTATAGTCATACCCAGGCACACATGCAGAACACAGGCATACCACATCACAAACAACCGCCGGGGGCATACCACCACTCATGTCATACAGCACAGAGGCATTCAAGGCAAAATAAAGCAAAAAAAGAAGAGTTATTAACATAAGAATATGAACCAGAAATATAAACAATTTTATTAAATACAACACTTTCACATATCAAGGTATAACCTAAAAATATTTTTCCCAAATTGCACAAAGCCCCAAATATGGCCTCTTTATAAAATCTTGGTAGAATCAAGAACCCTGAAACCAAAGTGCTTGTAAGGCGTGAGCCCAATGATAATTCAAGAGGAAAACCCTCAAATGGACTGTCTGATAGAAATCCAAGGAGAGGGAGATTGAACAAAGTGGCAAAAACCCATGCGCCTACATCGCCCCATGAGCCATACGAGGGTGACATGATAAACCTGATGGGTGGAACCCACCCAGTCCCAAAGAGACCGGCAGAGACAAAACCAATTCTTAAGAACAATCCGCAGAAACCCAGTCGAAATACGAAAAAAGATAGCACCAGATATCTCAGCTCAAAAAGAAAACCAATAAATCCACAGGAGTCCCAGCCGATGGAAGCAGCAGAACGAATATGTCGGATGAAGAGATCCCATGAAGGAAGTATACACAGCCAGTCGTTGCTCCATCAAGGATCCAGGTATTACCTTCCAAGTGTATATATTGAAGGCGGGTAAAGGAATCCCACGAGGAAGTATATAATGCCAAACGTTGCTCCATCATGGATCCAGATATTACCTTCCACGTGTATATATTGAAGGCGAAAAGGGGTTCCAAACTGTCACCTACAGCGGAGCCGGAGGATGGAGAACAAAAAAGGAGAGAAAGAAAGAAAAGGGGTAAGTTAACCCAGAAAACCGGTAAAAAGCAACTCCTCATTAAGCCCCCCTGGGGCCACCGATCCCAAATGGAAAATCCACCGAGCCTCAGCCCTGAGGAGCTGAGGTTTAATGGGGCCACCTCTATTAGTGCGATGAATTCTCTCCAGCCCTATCACCTGCATATTGGTAATACGCCCACCATGATGGGTCAAAAAATAATATACTAGGTGGCAAGGACAAATCAGGGCATACAACACACAAGAGGTCCTGCAGTTGATATAGGAGCGTAATTTATGACGTCTGCTATCAGGGGGATTAATAAAAAAATCCCCGGTCATGGTCATATGAGAGCAGACATTACAACCACCACAGGCGAAAGAGCCTAGGAGTCTAATACCCTGGCCTATACGAGTAGTCTGTCTAGCATAATGACTCCTGGTGAGGATGTCCCTGAAATTCGGGGCCCTTCTGGCAGTTATCAAGGGACGATCACCCACAATAGTTGAAGTGCTACGGTCCGTAGTAAGAATCCCCCAGTGTTTACGCAGGATGCTGCTGAGACCATCCCAATTGTTGTTAAAGGTTGTAATAAATCTAGGTTTATTGTCGCCTAATTTGGTCCTTGAAACCAGCAGCGAATCCTGCGTATGGGCTCTAGCCCGCTGGTAGGCCCTAGAAATACTTCTGTGGGGATAATGCCGATCCTTGAAGCGGTGAGTGAGCTCCCTTTCTTCCTCCTGAAAATCCGAGTCATTGGTACAGTTCCTTCTGGCCCGAAGGAATTGGCCCATTGGGACCCCCATCCGGGTGTGAAGCGGGTGGAAGCTCCTGAAGTCAAGTAGGCTGTTGGTAGCCGTAGGCTTCCGAAACAATTTGGTCATGATCGATCCATTAGCCAATGAGATCTCCAAATCCAAGAATGTGACTGTAGATAATGACATGATATACGTAAGAAGAATGTGATGAGTGTTATTATTTCGAGACTCAATAAATTGACAACATTCTTCTTGAGAGCCCGTCCAAACAAAGAATAGGTCATCAATATACCTTGACCAATGCGAGACCTTATCCTTGAAAAGCACAGATGGAAACACCTTAGTAGCCTCCCACCACCCTACAAACAAATTTGCTAGGGTGGGTGCACATCTCGCACCCATGGCCACCCCTGAGACTTGTAAATAATAGGCCCTATCAAACAGAAAATAATTATGCCTAAGTATAAAATCTAACAAGTCTACTACCAGGGAGTCGTGCATGCGGTCTGAATGATTAAGCTGGTCCAGAAAAAACAGGACCGCCTGGATGCCGTCCTCATGACTGATGTTGGAGTATAAGGACTCCACATCACAAGTCACGAGCCAGGCCCCCGGAGGCACCGTCAAGCCCCGACAGATGTGAATGAAATGGGCTGAGTCTTTAACAAAGGAAGGGAGCGTCTTAACTAAGGGCTGTAGAAAAAAATTAACATAAACGCAGGCCTTTTCGCACAAACTGCCAATGCAGGCCACTATGGGCCTGCCTGGAGGTTTGAGCAAGCATTTATGCACTTTAGGCAGTAGGTAAAAGGTCGCTGTAACCGGGCACTCCACCCACAAAAATTTGTACTCATGGTGGTCGATAATGCCCAAATCCTTGGCCCTATCAAGAAGACACCTGAGTCTAGAGGCAAAGGTCACGGTAGGATCGGAAGGCAATTTCCTATAGAATCTACAGTCACCCAATTGGCGCTGTGCCTCTTCCAAATATAGGGCATGTGGCCACAAGACCACATTGCCCCCTTTATCCGCCTCTTTGATCAAAAACGTGGTGTTCTGACGAAGATTGGTAAGAGCCCTCTGTTCTTCCCTACTTAAATTGTTGGGAACCAGTGCCCGAGGGGAAAGATCCATAATATCCCTTTTTACCAATTCGAAAAAAACTCGAATGGCGGGCACCAACGAGAGGGGTGGTGTAACATTAGATCAATTTCTATGGGGAAAGCGATTCCTACCTGTGCCGACCTCATTCTCCTGGAGCAGTTGAATCAGATCCTGTAGTATTTGTTGGTCCGTATGATCCGGATTGTTAGCCAGATGGGGCCGACTATGCAGCACTCACTGCAACACAATTCCTTTCAATGTCTCTTTCTTGGGATGCTGCCGCATGGGATGCAGGCGCAGCTCCGTGTACCTTCGCCTTCCACAGGCCGCAGTCTGGAGCTGGCTGGAACCAACTCCAACCAGCTTCTGCCAAACTCGGTCGGGACTCACTGACTATCTCCTACTCCCTCCAGTCAGCTTCTGCCTAACTTCCTAACCAACCCACCAGTTTTACCTAAGTGTGAGGAGTGCCCTTATAGATAAAAGCATGGCTCCCCCTGGCGGACTGGAGTGTGAAGTGTGTTTTGTGGTTGTGATACCTGAACAGAAGATCTCCTTCATTGCCTTCAGACATAGCATCACTCCCCCCTGGTGGAAGAACAACATTACTGCAACGACCAGGACTCTGGGGCGCTGCACAAGCATGCATTGCCGTGGAAACCGTGATGCCGACCGGAATCCACATCATGTGACGAGTCATGTCCGAATCACTTGTTGGCATATGTTGGGAGAGTTGGGTGGATGCCAGGTCAAATGGTACCTCTATAATGGGCAACATCACTAGGAGACTGCAGTCCGTCCTGTACTTTTGTTATTTTTATTGTTCTGATCCAGATTCTCACAGAAGGTGCATATCATTCCCACAGAGCTTGCATGTATGCCTAATACAATGTTGACCTCACTAATATGGCAATGTAAGATTTTGTGGGTAGTAGACTGATATTAGCTCTTAAAATGATGAATAAATGAGTAAACTGCACTCCAGCCACCAAAGACGGTACAGTATTATTGGAGGGTATGCTATAAGACGGTTGCAGGAACATAAGCTTTTAATGAAAATTGAAGAACACGCATAAGTGAAGTCGTCCAATAAAGGACTTGGAGCTTTCAGCTATGATGAACCACGGCAGTAAGTGTTAGTAGGACATTAATATTCTCTGTTAGCAAACACCTCCATTACATTCCACATTAAGGTACAGCACAAATAAAATGAATCAGATAAAATTAATATAACTATGTGCATGTTTTGGAGGGATTTCAGGCTGTCAAATCCTGCGGTGACCATTTTCTGTAACTCAATCTGCCAGTCACCTGGGGCCTGTGTTCTGTACTTTAAATGAAGACATTAATGCTCAATTTTATCTGAGAACATTATTGCCTGTAATGTTCCCTCTATTAGACACATCAAAATCAGCTTGATGTGAAAGCTGTCTGTTTCTGATCCTGTCTCTTTCTACTTTTCATTAACATCAAAAACAATTTTCAGGAGTTTGTCAGACAAGTGTAAAACACGTGCGTTCCATCATAGCATATGTATGTTTACAATTTGTCTTCACCTCAGGGGTGCCAACTTGTGAATTTTTTTTATATATTTTTCTTGAGAACATATCCAAACATCATTGTTGTAGTTTTTTACATTATTTTATTATTTATTATTTTTATGTATTGCTAATATACCTGAAATCATAGGGGATGCATGTCAAGACTCCCCAATATGAAGACGCCATACTCCCCTGAACTTTAGTTACAGTAGATGTCTTCTAGTGTGGAGGCTCTCGTCTTAACATCAAGAGGAACTTTCCCTGGCTCACAAGGATCCTTGGCTTCTCATACCCAGAATAGATGTCTTCTAGTATGGAGGCTCTCGTCTTAACATCAACAGGAACTATCCCTGCCCCACAAGGATCCATGGCTTCTCATACCCAGAATAGATGTCTTCTAGTATGGAGGCTCTCGTCTTAACATCAACAGGAACTTTCCCTGCCTCACAAGGATCCATGGCTTCTCATACCCAGAATAGATGTCTTCTAGTATGGAGGCTCTCATCTTAACATCAAGAGGAACTATCCCTGCCCCACAAGGATCCATGGCTTCTCATACCCAGTCAATGCAGTAGCTCAAATCTTGCATTATCGACTGTATCACACAGTTCGCGGGTTCACTTCACATACCCGCCATATCTGTGTAACTTCTTGCTCATTCATGGTCCTTCAGCAGATCTTTGCCAGAAGGCGCTCACTCTCATATGGCTTCTTAGGAAAATTCCTGAGGCCCTGGCCAATCACTCCAGGTTTCCATCAATCCCTCATTAGTGTATGCCTCATCTTGTAGTTCCTCAGGACTATTCACCCAGGCTCTTGCCCAGTTTCTATAGTTCTTTGAACTCTCTTTCTAGATGCCCAGTTCCTGTGTTATTGTGACTCTCTTATTATGGACATAATACTCACCATTTTGAAGGTAAACTCATATTCAGGGAACACGGGCTAACTTTTATTAGGTTCTCTTTATTAGGTTATTAGATTTTCTGGTGGCGGCGTGGGTAGCAAGAGATCAATTGACCGGAAGAATGCAATTTGCATACTTTTGAGCCACATTTTGACTAGCCTTTGTCCAACCTCACGCAATGCACTTACATCGAGCTAGGCCACAAGCACTTAGTCGGTACATGACTGTCTGTATGCAAATCTCACACTCTCCGCCGACACCGGAGAATCCTCAGAGCTCGCAGTGCGTGTGATGTCAGGATTCACAAGTCTGCAGTCATTTAGAGTACAGAAGTACAGGACAGATAGCAGTTGTGCCTGATCAACATCACTGACTATTCGTGGCGCCTATTTTCAAGTCATTATTCCATCTGTTTATTGGACATGTTTTTCAATTTTCTGTGTTATTTTAAACTGCATTGACATAAGAGGCTGCAATCGCAGGTGTGAACTGTGCCTAATTTATACATTGTTAATGCATTTGTCTCCTATATTTATACCATGTGTCTCAGTTACTGATATAGTTTTCAAATTGGACATGGATAGTTAGTATGGTTTATATCTAACCAATGAAGATACATTATAGAGGAATAAAGACCCTAAAAATATACTGTTGTATCTTACAGTGGGTACGGAAAGTATTCAGACCCCTTTAAATTTTTCACTCCGTTTCATTGTCGCCATTTGGTAAATTCAAAAAAGTTCATTTTTTTCTCATTAATGTACACTCTGCATCCCATCTTGACTGAAAAAAACAGAAATGTAGACATTTTTGCAAATCTATTGAAAAAGAAAAACTGAAATATCACCTAGTCATAAGCATTTCTTTGCTCAGTATTGAGTAGAAGCACCTTTTGAGCTAGTACAGCCATGAGTCTTCATGGGAATGATGCAACAAGTTTTCAAGCCTGGATTTTGGGATCCTCTGCCATTCTTCCTTGCAGATCCTCTCCAGTTCCGTCAGTTTGGATGGTAAACACTGGTGGACAGCCATTTTCAGGTCTCTCCAGAGTTGCTCAATTGGGTTTAGGTCAGGGTTCTGGCTGGGCCAGTCAAGAATGGTCACAGAGATGTTTTGAAGCCACTCTTTTGTTATTTTAGCAGTGTGCTTAGGGTCATTGTCTTGATGGAAGTTGAACCTTCGGCCAAATCTGAGGTCCAGAGCACTCTGGAAGAGGTTTTCATCTAGGATATCTCTGTACTTGGCTGCATTCATGTTTCCTTCAATGACAACCAGTCATCCCCCATAACATGATGCTGCCACCACCATGTTTCACTTTTTGAATTGTATTGGCCATTTAATGGGCAGTGCCACATATACCGCTTAGAATTATAACCAAAAAGGTCTATATTCGTCTCATCAGACCAGAGAATCTTATTTCTCATAGTCTGAGAGTCCTTAATGTGTTTTTATCAAACTTTATGTGGGCTTTTATATGTCTTGCACTGAGGAAAGGCTTCCGTTGGGCCATTCTGCCATAAAGGCAAGACTGGTGGAGGACTGCAGTGATAGTTGACTTTGTGGAACTTTCTTCCATCTATCTACTGCATCTCTGGAGCTCAGTCACAGTGAACGTGGGGTTCTTCTTTACCTCTCTCACCAAGGCTCTCCTCCTATGATTGCTCAGTTTGGCTGGATGGCCAGGACTAGGAAGACTTCCTGTGGTCCCAAACTTTTTCCATTTAAGGATTATAGAGGCAACTGTGCTATTGGGAACCCTGAGTACAGCAAAAAATCTGTTGTAAACTTGGCCAGATCTGTGCCTTGCCACAATTCTGTCTCTGAGCTTCTTGGCCAGGTCCTTTGACCTCATGATTCTCATGTGGTCTGACATGCACTGGGAGCTGAGAGGTCTTATATAGACAGGTGTGTGCCTTTCCAAATCAAGTCGTATCAGTTTAATTAAAAGCAGCTGGACTCCAATGAAGGAGTAGAACCATCTCAAGGAGGATCACAAGGAAATGGACAGCATGTGACTTAAATATGAGTGTCTGAGCAAAGGGTCTGAATACTTATGACTATGTGATATTTCAGTTTTTCGATTTTATTAAATTTGCCAAAAATTCTACATTTCTGGGTTTTTTTCAGTCAAGATGAGGTGCAGAGTGTACATTGATGAGAAAAAAATGAACTTTTTTGAATTTACCAAATGGCTGCAATGAAACAAAGAGTGAAAAATGTAAAGGGGACTGAATACTTTCCATACCCACTGTATACCCCCTAATTCCCAAAAAGGCCCATAGATTTTTATGGCTAGCATTTGTACTTTCATATATTGCGGATTGTTATCCATAATGAACACAAAATGTATTTTTACTACAGTTTTTACTGTAAAAAAAAAAGGTTTTAGGAAAATTAATATCTACTTCAATATAATTATAAAAATGTCAACTATTTATTCTCGGGCACCTAATCTATAGATGTAGCACTTCAATTTGCTTGCAGTGTGGTATTTTACCCATGGACATAGACCTTGTAATCAGCGGCAATGGCACATCGATGTGACCCTTTTGATTAGTCAGTAACGTGTTGTCACCTGCTAATTGATATTGATCCATTTGTCACATCTCCTCGCACCCTAGTGCTGTGAAGTGTTCATCTAATGAGTGCTACTTGTAGCCTGTGCAGAAGATTGGAGCAACATTATGATTAACTCCCAGTTGCTTGTTGTTCATTGCCCTTCTCAGACGTTCAGCTAAAATCACACATACTAATGTATATAGTACATACACGGCCATGCAAAAATACCTAGGCACATGCATATAGTAGTTCACATTGGATACTTTATTGCCCACAAATCTGGAATTTAAGAAATCGTTTTAGAATCAGCTGTTCACATCTTTTAAAGAGAATCTGTCACCAGGTTTTTGCTACCCCATCTGAGAGCAGCATGATGTAGAAAACAGACCCTGATTCCAGTGATGTATTACTTACTGAGCTGCTTGCTGTCCTTTTGATAAAATCACTGTTCTACCACATCACTGATTGGTAGCTTTCTGTGTTCACTGTAAATTGGCAAAAAGCTTTCAATCAGTGAAGGGGACGGAGTTACCCAGACCAGGAGGACTACAGGCAACAAAACATATAGTCCTGTACTGATATTCTCTTGCTGATCAAAAACTGATTTTATTGAAACTGCAGCACACAGCCCAGTAAGTGACACATCACTGAAATCAGGATCTTTGTGCCTACAACATGCTGCTATCAGATTACATAGCAGAAACCCGTAGACAGATTCCTTTTAATGCATGCCTTGACTGGATGTTAAAGAATAATCCCTATCTTGCACTACCTCCAGAATTTTGGAATCTACAAAGTATAGATTTTTTTCTGTAGTGCCTAAAAGTGTACCTACTGCTTTAGGTGAATTTTAGAACAAAATGTGCGTATCTGAGTTATACACACGTGGTTAAAATTGTTGGTACCCCTCATTTAATGACAGAAAAACCCACAATGGTCACAGAAATAACTTGAATCTGAATAAATAAATAAATAAAAAATCTATGAAAATGAACAAATGAAAGTCAGACATTGCTTTTCATCCATGCTTCCACAGAATTTAACAAAAATAAAACTCATGAAATAGGCCTGGATAGAAATGATGGTACCCTTAACTTAACCCCTTCATGACCTTGGGATTTTTCGTTTTTCCGTGTTCGTTTTTCACTCCCCTCCTTCCCAGAGCCATAACTTTTTTATTTTTCCGTCAATTTGGCCAAATGAGGGCTGATTTTTTCCGGGACGAGTTGTACTTTTGAACGACATCATTGGTTTTAGCTTGTCTTGTACTAGAAAACGGAAAAAAAATTCCAAGTGCGGTGAAATTGCAAAACAAGTGCAATCCCACACTTGTTTTTTGTTTGGCTTTTTTGCTAGGTTCACTAAATGCTAAAATTGACCTGACATTATGATTCTCCTGATCAGTACGAGTTCATAGACACCTAACATGACTAGGTTTTTTTTATCTAAGTGGTGAAAAAAAATTCCAAACTTTGCTAAAAAAAAAAAAAAAATATTGCGCCATATTCCGATACCCGTAGCGTCTCCATTTTTCGTGATCTGGGGTCGGTTGAGGGCTTATTTTTTGCGTGCCGAGATGACGTTTTTAATGATAGCATTTCGGTGCAGATACGTTCTTTTGATCGCCCGTTATTGCATTTTAATGCAATGTCACGGTGACCAAAAAAATGTAATTCTGGCATTTCAATTTTTTTTCTCGTTACACCGTTTAGCGATCAGGTTAATGCTTTTTTTTATTGATTGGGCGATTCTGAATGTGGCGATACCAAATATGTGTAGATTTAATTTTGTTTTATTGATTTATTTTGATTGGGGTGAAAGGGGGGTGATTTAAACTTTTATATTTTTTTTATTTTTTTCACATTTTTTTAAACTTTTTTTATTTCTTTTGCCATGCTTCAATAGCCTTCATGGGAGGCTAGAAGCAGGCACAACGCGATCGCCTCTGCTACATAGCAGCGATCTGCTGTTCGCTGCTATGTAGTAGAAAATCAGGTGTGCTGTGAGCGCCGACCACAGGGTGGCGCTCACAGCTGCCGGCGATCAGTAACCATAGAGGTCTCAAGGACCTCTATGGTTACAATGGAGAAGCATCGCCGACCCCCGATCATGTGACAGGGGTCGGCAATGACGTCACGTGATCACACCACTTAGGTAAAAAATAACCTAGTCATGTTAGGTGTCTATGAACTCGTAATGACCTGGAGAATCATAATGGCAGGTCATTTTTAGCATTTAGTGAACCTAGCAAAAAAGCCAAACAAAAAACCAATGTGGGATTACACTTTTTTTGCAATTTCACCGCATTTGGAATTTTTTTTCCCATTTTCTAGTACACGACATGGTAAAACCAATGATGTCATTCAAAAGTACAACTCGTCCCGCAAAAAATAAGCCCTCACATGGCCAAATTGACAGAAAAATAAAAAAGTTATGGCTCTGAGAATGAGGGGAGTGAAAAACGAACATGGAAAAACGAAAAATCCCATGGTCATGAAGGGGTTAATTAAGGAATTTGCACTTCAGACCATGTGGGGTCATCATAACAGAACCAGACCCCAATCAGAGGACAACAAAACATTACTAATCTAGGAACTTTCCAATATTTATGGACACAACTGTTTATCACTTATCACTCTCCCATAATGACAGTTCTGTGCTTTGTTATGTATAAATATGTGATTCTTCTGAACTTGCTTTAGTCTTTGCCTGATGACGAGACTTGAGTAATCTCAAAAGCTTGAAATTTGTTACCATCTTTTCAGTTAGGCCGGCGTCACACTTGCGAGTTTTACGGACGTAAGAGCGCAGAAACTACGTCCGTAAAACTCGCAAAACATATGGCACAATTATTCTCTATGCCCCTGCTCCTATCTGCCGTATTAAACTGATCAGTATTATACGGCTTTCTACGGCCGTACAAAATCGCAGCATGCTGCGTTTGTCACCATACTGCGCAAGAAATACGCCAATGAAAGTCTATGGAAGCGTGAAAAATACGGATTACACACGGACCAGCAGTGTGACTTGCGAGAAATACGCAGCGGTGTTAGAGAGAAAAGCCGGTAATTCAGTGCGGTGTACAGTAAAATCACACTGACAGCTTACAGTAGAATAGCTAAGATAAATGTGTACACATAGAATAGGTATATACAGTGGGGCAAAAAAGTATTTAGTCAGTCAGCAATAGTGCAAGTTCCACCACTTAAAAAGATGAGAGGCGTCTGTAATTTACATCATAGGTAGACCTCAACTATGGGAGACAAACTGAGAAAAAAAAATCCAGAAAATCACATTGTCTGTTTTTTTAACATTTTATTTGCATATTATGGTGGAAAATAAGTATTTGGTCAGAAACAAACAATCAAGATTTCTGGCTCTCACAGACCTGTAACTTCTTCATTAAGAGTCTCCTCTTTCCTCCACTCTTTACCTGTAGTAATGGCACCTGTTTAAACTTGTTATCAGTATAAAAAGACACCTGTGCACACCCTCAAACAGTCTGACTCCAAACTCCACTATGGTGAAGACCAAAGAGCTGTCAAAGGACACCAGAAACAAAATTGTAGCCCTGCACCAGGCTGGGAAGACTGAATCTGCAATGGCCAACCAGCTTGGAGTGAAGAAATCAACAGTGGGAGCAATAATTAGAAAATGGAAGACATACAAGACCACTGATAATCTCCCTCGATCTGGGGCTCCACGCAAAATCCCACCCCGTGGGGTCAGAATGATCACAAGAACGGTGAGCAAAAATCCCAGAACCATGCGGGGGGACCTAGTGAATGAAATGCAGAGAGCTGGGACCAATGTAACAAGGCCTACCATAAGTAACACACTACGCCACCATGGACTCAGATCCTGCAGTGCTAGACGTGTCCCATTGCTTAAGCCAGTACATGTCCGGGCCCATCTGAAGTTTGCTAGAGAGCATTTGGATGATCCAGAGGAGTTTTGGGAGAATGTCCTATGGTCTGATGAAACCAAACTGGAACTGTTTTTTAGAAACACAACTTGTCGTGTTTGGAGGAAAAAGAATACTGAGTTGCATCCATCAAACACCATACCTACTGTAAAGCATGGTGGTGGAAACATCATGCTTTGGGGCTGTTTCTCTGCAAAGGGGCCAGGACGACTGATCCGGGTACATGAAAGAAAGAATGGGGCCATGTATCGTGATATTTTGAGTGCAAACCTCCTTCCATCAGCAAGGGCATTGAAGATGAAACGTGGCTGAGTCTTTCAACATGACAATGATCCAAAGCACACCGCCAGGGCAACGAAGGAGTGGCTTCGTAAGAAGCATTTCAAGGTCCTGGAGTGGCCTAGCCAGTCTCCAGATCTCAACCCTATAGAAAACCTTTGGAGGGAGTTGAAAGTCCGTGTTGCCAAGCGAAAAGCCAAAAACATCACTGCTCTAGAGGAGATCTGCATGGAGGAATGGGCCAACATACCAACAACAGTGTGTGGCAACCTTGTGAAGACTTACAGAAAACGTTTGACCGCTGTCATTGCCAACAAAGGATATATTACAAAGTATTGAGATGAAATTTTGTTTCTGACCAAATACTTATTTTCCACCATAATATGCAAATAAAATGTTAAAAAAACAGACAATGTGATTTTCTGGATTTTTTTTTCTCAATTTGTCTCCCATAGTTGAGGTCTACCTATGATGTAAATTACAGACGCCTCTCATCTTTTTAAGTGGTGGAACTTGCACTATTGCTGACTGACTAAATACTTTTTTGCCCCACTGTATATATATATATATGTCAGTGAGACACATATATGTATATATATTAATATTTATTCCAGCGCTATACAGCTTGAAAGCCGGTAATTCAATTACCGGCTTTTTCTTTCTCCTTCCTAAACCCGACATGATTTGAGACATGGTTTACATACAGTAAACCATGTGTTCTCTCCATTTTTTTTGCAGATTCCACACTACTAATGTTAGTAGTGTGTATCTGCAAAATTTGGCCGTTCTATCTACTAAATTAAAGGGTTAAATGGCGGAAAAAATTGGCGTGGGCTCCCGCGCAATTTTCTCCGCCAGAGTAGTAAAGCCAGTGACTGGGGGCAGATATTAATAGCCTGGAGAGGGTCCATGGTTAGTGCCCCCCCCCCTGGCTAAAAACATCTGCCCCCAGCCACCCCAGAAAAGGCCCATCTGGAAGATGCGCCTATTCTGGCACTTGGCCACTTTCTTCCCATTCCCGTGTAGCGG